>NC_058386.1:101683693-102308116 GCF_018350175.1 Felis catus
CTAACTATTAGCTAGAATAAAAGAACTTTAGGAATCGGGAAAACTGTAAAATTCATTTGGTTCAACCCCTCACTTTGACATACAAGCCTCCTACTTTTCTGATATTTTCCCCAAAGTTTATCTATTGCTTCACAAAATCAGTCAATTCCAATTCTGTTTTTATTTGGCCATATTAGAAAGTAATGTGTTGATTTGAACTGAAATCTGCTGGCTTCTTCTTTCACCAATTTGTTTTATTTCTGTCCAAAAGTTGATACACTCTCTCTTCCACTGGTCAGCCTCTTGGACAATTGAAAATAGCTCTTTGATCTCAAAGTTGTTCCTCTTCTAACCATCTCTGAGTCCTTCAAGTGTTCATCATATTACATATTACAAGCCATTCCATGGTTTGTTTACCCTTAACACATTGGTTTCTCTTCTCTGGACAAAGCACAGCTTGGGTCCCACATTGTGTGCAAAAATATTTCAGAGTTTTTCAAAGCTCATGAACATCCCAAATCCTTAGCGTAGAAATCTAAACTCTTCCTAACCAAACCACAATCATTACATTTCTGACTTCAGCTTTCATTATTTTGCTATTTGCATCCTTTGCTACAGACACATCTGACTACTAGCCCTGTCCTGGAATCCCCTTCCTTTTCATGCATCTGGAGCTACATCATGTTTTCTTGTCCTTCAGTGCCTTTCCCACAGCCTACCTCTGACTGCCCAAATGATCCTTCAACTTGCAGCTTGAATGACACCATCTTTAGGTAACAGTCCATGGTCCATGATGCTCCAAGGCAGGGATGGTGTTACCTTCTTTTGTGCTCTTACAGAGCTCTATTTACACATCTATTATGGCTGTTATTGCAGCTTTTTATTACATATGCATTATTATCTCTACCATATTATAAGGTGATGAAGGCAGGAGCTAGGTCTCAATCTTTTCTCTCTCTCTTACATTTCCCAATGCATGATAAGCACTCAATAAATACATGTGGAATTATTTCATTAATTCATTTAGTAAACACTTACTGGGTACCCCATATACCTCCGGGTATAATAAGGCCTTAATATATCTTTAATAAGTAAATTACTGACAAACATAAAGTGACTAAAATTCTTAGTCTGGGGAACTAGGAAAACGCTGGCACCATTGAGGGAAATCAGGAGGTCTGGAAAAGGCAGTGATTGATTGGGATGAGAGCTGTGTTTGGTTTTGGATGTGTTGAATTTAAAATGCTGGCAGAAGATGCAGAATGATAGATATTTACTGAGCTACATACTGAAAACTCCATGCTAGGTGCTGCTGTGAATACAAAAAGAAGGCAGAAAAGGGGACAGCGTTAATTCTTAGGCACTTGGCTGAGAATAACACTAAACCAAGGCAACAAGATGAAATTAGTGGTTATGAGCAGGATTGCCTTTTCTCAGGTGTGCTTGGTAAACGCCTTTTCTAAATTTCTCTGGCGGATACTCAAAGTAAACACCTGAATCTCTATTTGCCTTCTTATCTTCATTTAGCGAGGACTTCATTCTATACAATCATTGGTTTCAAAGGCCTAGATCATGAGGATAGTTAACTCTTGCGGAGACTTCAAAAGTCGGTTCTCATCAGTCACTACCTCCCAGCCCCTTGCAGACTGAGAATAAACACACTAAAGAAATGTCCTTGCTCTTTTGGAGGAGGAAAGTGGTATATTCCTTTGACATTTGGTTTCCAACTTTGAAGAGCACCAAGAGCAACCCAAATTCAAAGGAGAGAGAGGCAGCTTCCTCCCACTCTATTGTCAGCCATTTCCTGGGGGAAAATAACGTTTTTATGCACCTCTGAGCCATTCACTCGCAGAATCCAAAGTGTCCTTTAAATTGAAACAATGTGAAATTGAAATGATCGGCTTTGTAATCAGAAATTACAATTGTGTGAAATATTATAAAAGTAGAAAATACTGGCCAACTTGAAAATTACAGAATGTATTCTCAAGTAAAAATTAAATATTTTGATCACTTACATTATAAGTGAAAATATCCCCTTAATCTTTTTCATTTTAGCATCTAAGTCCAAGCTGCGATTTATTTGGTTGGCTCTTATAAATAGCAATGGAAGTCAAAACTTTTATTTAGGTTTTAACATATTCCACCACATTTCAGATTTTCCTTAACAAGCCTAAATATTAAAACAGCCTTTAAAAATGAGCATATAAAATAAACAAATCATCTTTATCATGAAAGCACTCTGATTTTACTTTCCCTGCATATTTAAATGATGACCCTTTTAGAATTATCCAAGCCCTGTAACTGTCAAATTCTTAACTTTCCACTTTTTAATAAAAATGATTTCCATAAAGATTAGAAATTAATCTAACCTGACTCTCAAATCTAATATATTTTAGTGCTGGAAGCTGTAAAAATTCATCTATCTAGGTTTAATAAAGAAAGTTTTTTCAATTTAAATATACATTGCATTTAATAAGCTTGCATGATAATTTCAACAATGTTCATGGGTTCTTTAAATTACCTTCCTGCTGTGTCCAGGATACAATCCAATTTCATTTTCGAGCAACTGAGTTTTAAAAAGGTTTCCAAATCAAAATGATTTCTGAATGACACAAAGTGAGATGATCAGAAGCCAGCCAATCGGATTGGCTCTTATGCCTGACTTAAAAAGAGAAAAGTATTTGCTTATATTTATGTAAACCCAAAGTGTGTGACCATTTGGATATATCAAAATGTTTGAAAGTTTACCTTTTGCCCAAATATTGTCATTGAGAGGATTACCATTCCTTCCTATTTTACTTCTTTTCCACTTTTCATCCATTCATCCATCTCATAAATATTAGTTGAGTATGCACCATGAGTTAAGCATCGTGCTAACTGGTAGAAATACCACAGAGGCAGATATGGCCTCTGTCTTCATGAGCATCAAGTCTAGTGCATAAACACTCAAAGAAATATGTAGCTACGAACTGTGGCAACTGCTATGGAGGGACAACACAAAGCGCAACAAGAGACTATTACAGGGTGACCTGATTTAATTTGAGGGTGCCAGGATTCTGATCTCATTCAGACATTGGCATTGAAGTTGAAACCTACGGGATACGTTGGGTACCTGTATGTGGCAACAAGGGAGATGAAATGGATATGTGTCTGAAGCACAGAAAAAGAGAGGGATAGTGCGGTAGGAGATGAGCTTGGAGAAAGAGACAGAGGTCAGAGAATTCAGGGCCCTTTAAACTTTGCTAAAACTTGTGGACTTTCTTGTAGTAGAAATGGAAAAATACTGAAAGGTAGTAAGGCAGTGAAGAAAATCAGATGTGTATTTAAAAGGTCTCTTTGGATGCAATATGGAGAATGGGGTAGAAAGAAGAAGAGATTCAAGATTATTTAGGTGACTATGACAGGATCCCAGATGAGACACAATGGTTGCTAGGGCTAGGGTGAATGCAATGGAAATAGAGAGAAATGGATATAATAAAAATATTTTTTTGGGGGGGATGGGCTAGATGGGTAAGGGGCATTAAGGAATCTACTGCTGAAATCATTGTTGCACTACGTGCTAACTAATTTGGATGTAAATTTAAAAAAATAAAATGAAAAAAATATTTTTAGGAGGTAGAAGCAACAAGACTTGGTGACTGATTAGATAAGGGTAAAGGATATGGGGGTGCCATGAATGGCATCTCGGTTTGGCACGGACAACCGTGTGGGTAGTTATGCTATTTTTATCAATATGCAGAATAAGGATGGAAGCGCAGGTTTTAAGGGGAAGATCATGAGTTCAGCTTTAGACATGTTAACCTGAGGTGCCTGTGAGGAATCCAGGTAAAGATGTCAAGTAGGCAGATGGATGGATCTATGGGTCTGGAATGAAGAAGAGAGGTCAGGGCTAGAGACTAAATTTGTGAACCACTAATAAAATTGGTAATTAAAGCCAAGGGAGTGCATGTAGACTAAGATAAGAAATGAATGGGGCCAAAGACTGAGGAACTTTAACATTTAAAGGTCAAGTAGAAGTGAAAGATCCAGAAAAAGAGAGTGAGAGGGATATGCCATAGATATAAGAAGAAAATCAGAAAAATGTAGTATCACAGAAATCGGTAGAAGAGCTTTCTATATATACAGAACAGTTAGCTATGCCAAGTGCCACTAAAAGTCAAGTGAGATGAAGATTTAAAAGTGTTAAATGTATTTAATAAAACAATGATCATTGGTAACTTGGTGACAGCTGTTCTGGTGGAGTGATGAGGGGCAGAAGCTAGAATGGAATTGATTGATGAGTGACTCGAGTACATATATTAAGGAAAAGGGAATTAAAGAGAAGGTCTGTCAGAGAAGAGAGTTACTAGTAGGAAAAAGGATAAAACTAGAATGAACACTGTGGTGTTGGATTGGAACTGGAGATATTAATAGAAATCCATGGTTTTCTATAGATAGATCAGTGAATATAGATACAAATGAGTATATTATGCATGTAAATGTATGTGTATACTCCCTAGGCCTGTTTACTGCCAGGGCTTGTGAATAGCAACATCCTAACAGCAACAAGCACACTTAATGCCCAGAACTTGACTTCTAAATACCATAACACCAAAGGGGATCAGGCTCCTTGGAGAAAGCCTGATTCCAGGGATAGAACAGGGAAAGTACAAAATGAGACTGGAACATCTCATTGCGCCAGAAGGTAAGGCAGTGCTCAAAGAATGATGATGACACATCAAAAGGACACAAAAGCCAGCTTGAAGGGGGCTATTACTGGCCAAATCAAAATAATCTGAGTACCAAAAGTAACAGGAATAGTAACAAATATAATCCATTGAGTTATTGGGAAAGCATGAGTTCACACAGATATAAATGAATGAATACACTGAAAGTTTGATGACTAATGGAATATTTACATAGCTTCAAGTACTTCTCCCCAAAACATTTGTTAATTACAAGTGGGGGGGGGGGAGAGAGAGAGAGAGAGAGAGAGAGAGAGAGAGAGAGAGAGAGAACAAACAGTGGAGAAGTCTCACAGATACCATCTTAATTAAGCGTTAAAGTTAACTTTACCAGTAGTGAGACAAATCAATAATGAACACCATCTGATGAAATACAACCAGAAGAACACAGCTTTAATTCTGTGGTATTCTTGCCAAATATGCAGGACCTAAATTTGCTTAAGAGGAAATACCAGAAAACCCTAAAACTGAGAATCATTCTCCAGCATAAGAGGTGTACAATCTTCACGAATGTCAGTCACAGAAGTCAAGGGAAGGCTAAGGCACTGTTTCAAGCTGAAGGAGAATAAAGGGTCATGACAACTAAAATGCAGTGCTTGATTTTGAACCAGCTCCTTCTGCTATAAGGGACATTACTGGGATAACTGGAAAAACATGAATGGCATTTGAACATTAGATGATAGTAATGTATGAATGTTAATTTCCTGATTTTAATAGGTGTATTGTAGTCGTGTAGAAAAATACCCTTGTTTTTAGGAAGTACGCAATAAAGGATTTGCAGGAAATGGGTCAACAATTTATTCTTCAATGTTTCAGGGGAAAATTCTTTATATTGTACTTACACTTTTCTATAAGCTTGTGTTTGTTTCCAAATGAAAAGAAAATAATGGAAGGTACAAAAGTGGAGAAGTGAAGCTGAATCATAAAAGGGGGGCAAGAAATGATAAGCTAGCTGAGATTGTGAGATTCAAAAATAAAATGTTTTTTTTTCAAGTGAGAGAGACAAGATCGTGTTTAAGAGCTCTTGAGAAAGATCTAGTGTATGCTTTGGAGTTAAACTTACATGTGAGAGAGAGTGGGAGAGGGATGGGATCTAGAGTTCAAGTGGAGGAATTGACCTTTGACAGGAGTCCTGCATTGTAGCAGGAAGAGGAAAGAGGGTCATGGGCACAGACACAATCTGATTTCAGATTTGATGCTAGAAAATTGAGGAAGTTCTCATGTGATGGTTATTTTCTCTGTAAAGTGAGAGGCAAGGCCATCTATTGAGAATGGATGAAGAGTGGGGTAAGTTTGAGAAAAGTAGAGAAATTCTGAGAAAGTAATTGTGGGGGATGACAGAAAGAGGTAACCTGATGAATGCAGTAATATTGCTGGGCAGTGCTGAGGGCCCAGGTGAGGTTGGTGACCATGAATTTTTCTTGGTACCCCTATACCCAAACTATGATTTTTCTTCAAGAGAGTTTGGCTGGTGGGTACAGACAAGGAAAAGGCTAACAGTTGCCATCATTTATTGTTTGGGCTTTGTCAGGGAGGCCCAATGGCGCTGGGTATTTTAAGGTATTTGCAAGAGATATTGGAATGATAGACCATTTGTATTGGAACTAGGGAGATATAAGTTTTCCTCTATTCTCTCTTAAATTAACTCCTATATATATAGAAATTCTGTAACCTTTTAGTGATGAGGGAAAAAATACCAAAACTCTAACTTAGTAAACTTCTGAGGTGTCAGAATAAATCCAAAGTTGAATACTCTCCAAGCTGAAAATCTTACTCTTCTCAATAAATTACAATAATGTTCTATAGTTTGCTTATCACTTGGAATCATTAATTAGAACTTTAAAGAGCTAGCAGATAATTACAGATTTTAGGTTGAGAAGGTCCTATCTGTTCAGCATCATTAGAAATGGGTTAAAAATATTGATTCCAGAGTCAAAGGACAGATGGCTCCCAGTGCCTGAAATCTCAACAACTAAGGTGTCACCCTGTTAGAACTCAGACACCTCCATGTCCACACGAGCAGCTCCAATTTTATGTTTTATTTATTGGGGTTTTAACTGGAGAAGATTTAACTGGAAGTTTCTGTTGCCAAAAAAATGGAGTTCAAAAACCACTGACTGATCTAGTGAAAAGAACTCTTAGCCAGTGCATCGGTTTTCTCACAAATTTTAATTCTAATGCCTGTATTATCTCTTGCCAGATTTTTGGGAGAATGTACTCACAAAGCACTGTTAAAATAAATGATAATAAAGGAGCACCTGGTTAGCTCAGTTGGTTAAGCATCTGACTCTTGACTTCAGCTCAGGTCATGATCTCATGGTTTGTGAGTTCAAGCCCTGCGTCGGGCTCCACACTGATAGCTCAGGGCCTGCTTGGGATTCTCTCTCTCTCTCCCTGCCTCTCTCCCATGAACTCTCTTTCTCAAAAATAAATAAATTAAAAAAATATATAAAAAATAAATGATAATAAAATTATTGGGAAGTTAGAAGGGAAAAAATAAGTCTATTGTCTGAGGTACTGCTCAGTAAAGAAGACTTGGGTGGGGTGACAGGTGGGGGCCCTAGGCAGATGAGGGTGCTATGTACAGAAGAGAGATCATGTCTTCAACATGGTAAAATCCGAGATAAAAGTATACAACTCAGCTATATAGATTGAATGTTTGTGTACCCCCTCAAATTCATACGTTTAAATCCTAATCCCCAATGTGATGGTATTTGGAGGTGGGGCCTTTGGGAGGTGATTATGTTACGAGGGTAGAACCCTCATGGATGGGCTTAGGGCCCATATTAAAGAGGCCCAGAGGGCTAGCCTGTCCCTTCTGCTATGTGAAGACACAGTGACAAGGCACTGTCTGTGAACCAGAAAGCAGGCCCCTCACCAGACACTGAGTCTGCCAGTGCCTTTTTTTTTTTTTTTTTGGACTTCCAGAAATGTGAGAAATAAATTTCTGCTGTTTGTAAGCTACCCAGTCTGGGGGATTTTTTTACTGCAGCCCAAAAAGAGTAAGACAAACCCTTTCCCTGGGTGTATCAATCTAAGAGGTGATAAAGAGAGAGGAAATGAAACTAAAGATGTTTTACCAAGTGTGGTGGGTTGAATGATATGCCCTTGTTATAACCCCTGGAACCTATGAATGTGACCTTATTTTGAAAAAGGGCCTTTGCAGATGTAATTAAGGATCTGGAGATGAGATCATCCTGGATTAACCTGGTGGCTCTAAATCCAATGATAAATGTCCTTATAAGAGACAGAAAAGGAGAAGAGAAGAGGAAACGGCCATGTGGAGATAAAGGCTGAAAGCCACCAGAAACTGGAGGAGGCAAGGGCTATTTCCCTTTGGATAACTTTTATTTTAGACTTCTAACCTCCAGAACTATGACGGAATATATTTCTATTGTTATGTAAACAAATAATGATTCCACTGTAGTTATCAAGAACACATAATGTATTCTCAACCTGCAGACATTTGTCACTAAGCAATACTAATGATAATGATAGTAATAGCCATTGTCAACATTTACTGGGAATTTTAGATGCTAGGCATTGTGCTAAGGGATTTAAATGAATTCTTTCCTTAGTCTTCACAACAATTCTATGATTGAAGTACTGTTATTAACCCTCCTCTACAGATGCAGGGATTTGAGGCTTAGCAATTTGCCTAAGGTCATATAGCTTCGAGGCAGTACAGCAGGAATTTGAACCCATGGTCTGACTCTAGAGCCCATACTTTTAATCCCTACACTGGACTGCATTCAATAGTAGCTTGGATGACCTACATCAGTTGGTAGGAGTTTATAAGGAAGTCTGATTGGCTGAATAAAGGGACTTTTGTTATTTGTGTTTTTTTAAATGCTTATTTATTTTTGAGAGAAAGAGCCGGTGAGTAGGGTAGGGGCAGAGAGAGGGGAACAGAGGATCCAAAGTGGGCTTTGCACTGACAGCAGAGAGCCCGATGTAGGGCTTGAACTCATGAACTGTGAGATCATGACCTGAGCCACAGTCGGATGGTTAACCTACTGAGCCACGCAGGTGCCCCGGAAATTTTGTTTTTAGGTACAGTCTAAATCCAGACGGTTCATTGCTGTATAATAAGTACAAGTGTACATCACAATGAAATGGAAGCTTTATAAATACCATTACTTACTTTGAGAGACCAGAGGTGAGTAAAGCAGTAAAATGCTAACTTCTATAATACCATACTTGCTCCAGCCAGCACTACATTGGGATGTTATTCTCATAAAAATGTCCAATTTTTCTTTTTTCCTTTTAAGCTATTTGCTCTATAATACATGCAAATGACACTTTAATAAAATCATTACATTATCACAATAACATTTCACCCTTTAATTTGACTATATTCCTCAGTTATTCTCATACCTTTGCGCTAACTTCTGTTGTAAATTTATTTAATCTACATAAATTATTCAGCATAATGGAAAAAAGACACAGTAATATGGTGCCATCTCAAAATCAGCAGCTCCTCCTCAAAAATGAAGGCACTTTGCTCTTCCTTGACATTTGGATTGCTTAGCTGTCATAGGAAATTCTTCTACTTAGACACCTTCCATTCCCTTGACATTATCTCTTAATTGTATTTTTATTTCAGAAGCTAACAATGATATAAAAGAGTACGAATAGGTAGTAGGTTCAATCCCATACTTTTAATATTTCTCTGTGTAGGATTTGTCTTAAAGCATTGGCTTCCTCAAATAGAATCACATTGCTTTTTTCCAAAATTTCCAGTCCTTCAAGGAATAGAGTTCTTTACTTTTTAAAATAATAATGCCTCAAATGATCAGTTTGAAGTTGTTGGGGCAGACACTCATTCTTAAATACAAAGTCACTGTTGTATGAGGTAGAATCAAGAGACCCAACTGGGAGCCCCAGATAGGCTAATTATTAGCCATGTGAACCTGGATATGTGGTTTGGTCTGCTTCTATGTCTTCACTTGCAAAAAGGAATATGCAATCAGCCATCCTAACTTACAGGAACATTGAAAAGATGGTGTAAATATGAAAAAAACACGTTGACAACTTAATAAGCCAAAGGAATCTTTATATGTAGGAACAGCGTGAGGTTTCATGATTGGCCGACTTGGATTTGAATCCTGGATCTGTCATCTACTAGCCATGTGGACTTGGGGAAGTAATTCAACCTTAGTTTCCAGATCTGTCAAATGAGATGAAAACATCTACTTAAAAGGGTCATTGGAAATAGATGATATTTATTAAAGTATTTAGTACACCAATTGGCACATGTTATTTCTGTTCCCTATCTCTTCCCTTCATGCTCTATTTCTAAAAATTACCTGTAGACTCAGGACAAATATGATAACTCCTTTAGGACCAATTGTAGGTTTCCCCTACACGGAGCTCACAGAAAATACAAAAAGAAACAAACAAACAAACAAACAAAAAACAAAAGCCCTGAGGACAGAGCCCCAGGAACTCCTGTGAAGTCAAAGTGTCAGGCTCTGAATTTTCTTGAGAAAATCAATTTGAATTCAACCAAAAAGGAGGCCGCATTTTGGAAAACTGGCCTTTAAAATCTAGAGTATGAGTTTTCAAAGTGTTCTCTAAAGTTCGATACCACTTTCACCATACTAGATAGCTTTTTCTTTCAGTAAAGATAATAAAAGAGGTGGATTTTACTACTTTTGACCAGGTGGCTTTATGTGTATAACAACAGTTTTGTCTTAGGTCCAACAGAAAGTTTTACCTTAAAAATCACACATAAGACAACTTTTTTTTTTTCTCCATTGGTCTATTCCTCAAATAACTCCAGGTGCGATCTAGGGGACCTTCTGTTCCATATGGAGTCAAGGGCCAAGAGAATTGTTGGTGAGCTTTCGGAGCAAATTCTATTTTCTAATCTCCACTATCTTTTTCCAATATTGAAAGCACAGCTAGATAACATTTACAAATACCCTTCTGGTTTTGGCTTTGCCAATTTCATATTCGGTAATGTTTGCTTTTCACAGTGTTGTCTGTATTTTCAGCCTCTGAGAACTGATGTCACTTGTCCAGTAACCTAACAATGATTTTAAACTCAATTTTCCCATAATGAAACATTATTAATCCTTGGGGTATTTACTGTAATACACCGCATTGGATAATATGGAACATGATCTACTGTTCCACTGGAATGCCAATGTCATGCATCATTAATAAATGCACAGTTCCCATTAAGTGAGAGGCTTTTAATTAGCATACATATTTTTACCATCATATATCAAACCAAACAGACTTTTTTCTCATCTTGTGTTACTTTTGCTGACTTGAAAAGTTAAATTCTTATTGTAGCAATGTATATTAAAGCCTGAAATTTATAAGCCACTCCAAGTTATTTTCAGGATTGAAACGACAATTCGATTTCCTCCAAGTTTCTAAATGAAGCAATGCAATGTTTTTCTTCTGAAAAGTAATTTCTATGGCACCGTTGCAACAAGACCGTACATTTGTCACCCTAAACCTCGTGTGTTTGGATTACATGGGTTTAGCAAAGTATGGCCCACAGATCAGCTGCTGGGGATCCAGTTAAATACAGAGATTCTTGGGCCTCCAGATCTATTGAATCAAAATGTGGGGGTGGGATGGGGCCTGGGGATTTGCCTTTTAGCACTATCTTAGGTAATTTTCATGCATTCTAATTTATTAGAATCACTGGTTTGGTGTGGGTAGAGTAGGCACTCTTTCCACTCTTTTTGCTTTCCCTCTAAGAACTTTTATCATCCTTTTAATCTGAATCCCTTCTCAGCAACCTCATGCTGTCCTGTTGGCTGTTAAAGGATGTGTAGATATTCCACTGAGAATACAAGATTGGGAATAAGAAGGTTGTAGTCCTCATTTTGCCCCTTATTGTCCATTGGACCTTGGACAAGTCTTAATATTTCTGAGCTTTAATTTCACCAACTTCAAAATGGTGGAAAGTAGGAATGGAATGAGAGGAAGCAAGACTGTAGATAAGTTCATGTCCAAGATTTTAGGAATCTTAGGGAAAAAGAAGACTGGAAGATAAGCTGAAGAAGCCACTAGGTTTACAGGAGTGAAATGAGCATGAGTTTGGGAATTGGACAGACTAGGGTTTAGATCATAGCTCTGATACGCTATTGAGTCATCTTGAGCAAACTGCATTACTCACTGGGCTTTAATTTCTTTGTTTATTAACATGAGGATAATATATACCTTATAGAGTTCTTGTCATGATGAAGAGAGATAGAACAATATCTGCAACAGCACCGAGCAACATGTTCTCAATAAGTAATAGACATGTTGAAGAGAAGGAAGGGGAAGAGGTGGAGGAGAAGGAAGAGGGAAACAACAGGGAGTGAGACAAGATGGTAGGCATTTTAGTACTTTGGTAGATTTATCTGACAACGAACAATTGGTTGGGAAGTTATGATATGCCAGGCAGTGTTCCAGGCACTGGAGATGCTGTTCCAGACAATGGAGATACAGCAGATAATTTCTACCTTGTGGAGCTTATATTCTGATGTGTATGTGTGTGGGAAGGGGTATGGGTGTGGCAGACAATAAACAAATCAATGAATATGGGATCTTTCAGGTAGTGATAACTGCTATAACGAAAATTAAGACAGGGTTAGAGGGATCCAGAGAGATGTAGGGTGGGGAGTTGCTAGTTTGCATAAGGTGATTTCTTTAATAATGTATCAATTATTAATATTGTTTCAATTGAACAGATACCTGAAGTGAATGAGAGAGCCTCACACCTATTTGGGGGAAAGACAAAAGGAGTTTCAAGTAGAAAGGTCCTGAAGTGAGACCATGCCCAGAGTGTTGAGGGAAAACAGGGAGGCCAGAGTCCAAAATATGTTGTTGGAGCAGAGTGAATGCAAGGGAAAGAGGGCAGCAGTAGATGGTGTGAGAGAGGTCATGGGAGTGGGCGGGAGAAGATTGTGGGGAGCCTTGTAGAGAATCAGAGGGAAGCCACTTGTTACTCTGAGTGAAGTGGGAAGACAATGGAGGGATCTCGGCAGAGGAACGACTCGATCTGATCAGATTTACAAATCACTCTTTGCTGCTGTGTTAAGAATAGACATTAGGGGGTAAGGTGGAAAAAGGGAGACCAGTTAGGAGGCTATTGCAGTCATCTAGGCAAGAGAAGATGGTGGCCTGCGACCAGGACAGCAGCAGTGTAGATGGTGAAAAGGAGTCAGATTCTGTAGGCATTTGGAGAATGGAACCAATAAGATTTGCTGACAGACCGGGTGTAGATGTGAGGGATAGTAAGGACTCCAAAGTTTTTGAGCTGAGCAACTGTAAGAATGGAGGTGCGCTTCCTGAGATGGTCAGACTATGGGCAGGGCAGGTGTGGGGAAGATGAAGTATATGTACCTCAATCAGTCGATACAGTGAGAAGAGCCAGTCAACCAACATTAGTGAGCACTTCCTGTGTGAGGAACCCAGGGACAGGTACTCTGGGTTTTTATTAGCCAAGTGGTCTTGTTAGTATTACAAAGGAACCAGGGAACACTGTCTTTAGTTTTAGCCGGGTGCTTATAAAATTATTTGGGGAATAAGCTATAGTCTTCCTCATGCATGGGAAGTCCACGTTCAGAGTTAATATACATCACTTTTCAGATTTCCAAAGCCATATTCATTATCTCTGAACTTCAACTTTAACCAAATCATATGAAAACTAGTACAAGTTGAGGGGTTGCAACTTTGCTATTTGCTTACTCACAGTGATGCCTTACCATCGCTCCAGTAACTGCCTTAATTGCTTTCTGGAAATAATCCTACCCCATCTGGTGAGATGTTTCTGAAGCGTTAAGTGCTCCAAGAAAAAGAGCTTCTGTGCTTTACAGTAAGCGCACGGCCATCAGGAGCCTCACTGGCTGTTTTGTACTTCAGTCCGAGCTGCTTCCCAAAGAGCTGAATGGACCGCTATTGTGTCATTTAAATCTAAAGAAGGCATTTGCACGCTGATGATGTTATCTCAAGTCCTAATTTGTGCAAACATTGATCTGCCCTGAGCAGAAAAGAAATCTCCGTTCAGACAGCAAGGACTGAGCTCAGATTAATAGTCAGGGGAAAGGACTAAAGCACCAGGAAGGGTAAACTTTTTTTTTTTCATTTTAGGATGCTTTATCAGATTTTCTTTCCAGATTTATTTCTGCTCCAACGAAGAATATTCTTTTTGACCTAAATCCAATTTGTATATAAAAAATACACACCCATATTGATTTCACTCTGGTTTAAAATGGTATTTTTGCAGTGCAAAAATCTAATCAATACAATCTTATGAGTTGGACTGGTAATGGTAAACATACTAACAGATATTTCATTTCATGGGGCCAAAGCTCTGGAAATTGATACTACTGAAAAGGATTACTCATTCACCATTGGGTATAACTTTGTTTACCCAACCATGATATAGGTGTAAAGCAAAAATACAATTATGCTGTGGCCAACACACAAGGGGTTTCTGAATAGTAGAACTTGCCTTCGCCATTTCCCCCTAAGGCCCATAGATCGTACAAGTTGGCAGATCAAATAAGGATATTGTGGGAAATCGTTTACGATAAATGAATAAGAGCTTAATCTGATAGGGTGGAAAATTAGACTGACATAGTTGTTGAAGAAATAAAAGTCTCCCAGGCCAAGATCAACTTTTTAAAAATTAAGCTTTTAGAGGAGATGGATTTGCAGATTCTTGAAGCAGTGTTGTTATTTTTTCTCTCACATGTATCCAAAGCATTCGGTTTTGAGCAAGGCATTCTACAAGTGAAATTCTAAGACAGGTGTTGCCAGGGGTTCAAACTGCAGCCAACAAGACTTTTCACATGCTTAATCAAAACCGTGGCAATACCAAAGGAACTGTGTTTCATCATTTCTGGTGGATTTGGAGTAGGGAAATGACATTCATCAAAAGATATAACCCAGACTTGCCTCTGTCTCATCTCACGTAACCCTTGGTTGCCCTCACTGGAGTTAAATGTAGTGGAAACCTACAGCGCAGGAGCACACAAAGGGTTGAGACAGGGAGAAATAATTCAGCTAGAGTACAGGAAAGAGCAACATTATCCCTAAGGATTATGACCCTTGAATATAAGATTGATGCCTAAAGCCAAGGAAGCATGAAGGTAAGGAAAATGTATGGCTATGGCTGTAAATATACAGTCACCATACGAGGTGGATATTAAAAATTCACATATAGATTTTACCCTGGAATCCCCCAAGGGCAGTCTAGGGAATAAAGATAATGCTGGTAAGTACCATGTATGTTTGCTGTGCGTGATCAGAAGATAATAACTGATATTTCCTACAATCAATTTATAAGAAGGGGCTTTCTCACAACAGCTCACAATCCTTTCTAATTCACTAGCCCAAGTTAACAGGTGCATAATCACCCCACTAGAGAAGACATAGATAGAGATTTTTGTTTTGCTCCTTGGGAAGTAGAGGCCCGGAATAATTCGTCCAAAATCCTGTAGCAGTTTGATTATATTGCTCTAAACCCCTTCAGAAAGCTGACAATATATAAGCTCAAACAACAATAGGCACTAATAGTTCAGAAATGAAGGAAAATATCTTCCATGATACAAATGTATACAAACAGCTTAGACAATAGGTATTCACTCTTTACCTCTGAACATATGAAGTCACTATAAGAGGAATGTGCATTTCAAATGTCCAAATTTTGTTATCTTTGGGATCTATTTTATAGCAACTAAATGCTGTAATACAGAAAAGCTCTGAATTCTACATAAGATTGTTGGGTCTTAACAAGCTTTGTGAAGTTTATTGACATCTAAATTCTTTGATTATAATGTGTCTTGCATTTCTTCCTACTAAGTGTGTGCAGTCAAATCTCAACAAGAAGTATTATTTCTTGGTGGCTCCTTAGTAAAATGAATCAGCCAGATTTTGGAATACCAGTTGCTTGTAAAAGGGATGCTACCTCCTTCACATGAGATCTTTTCTACCAGGGAGGTACTTAGGCACTGGGACAAGACATTTAGGAATTTGGTCTTTTGTCCTCCCCTTTTTAGAAATTTTCAGCATTATATTGCTTTTCAAACACTTACACTGATTATAGCTTATACTGTAATATGGTAATTAAATAAGTACTCTTTCATATCTCCTAAACATTCTATGAAGCACACAGCTTACTTATTTCGGCCTTTTGAAACAAGAGAAAACCGAGGCTTAAGAAAGGAGTTAACTGAAGTCACACGGCTGGTCAGTGGCAGAGCTGGATTTGAGACTCTTGGATTTTGCTCTTTCTATTATAGCAGTGGCTTTGAGACGACATTTGCACTAGTCAGTATAGGTTAGATTAGGTAACAAATGAGCCCTCAGATCTCACTGGCTTGAAACAACAGAAGCTCACTTTTCATTCATGCTATGTACCAAGTGTAATTCGGAAGGCAATGCTCTGATCACCATTTAAAACCCTACCATCACATGAGGCTTTTATGGTCCTCCAAGGCAGGACAAAAGAACATGAAGAATTGTGCAGTTGCTCTTGAACTCTTCTACTTAGAAATGCTGTACATAACATCTCACATTTCATAGGCCAAAGCAAGTCATATGGTCACACGTAACTCTAAAGGGGCCCTGTGCCCCACAGGAGAAAACAATTAGGATCTTGGTGAACACTAGTATGTCTACCACAACACCCTTTATTCATTATTTTAGAACCTGTGTTTATGGAAAACAAATACAAAATGGTGAAGAGATCCAAACCAACTTCACTTCCCCTTGCTTCTCTGGAAGATACTGAGGCACCTTTAAGGAAATTCAGGGTTTAATGAACACAATTCAAAATCACTGCCCTGATATACATAGAAAGCAGACATACAGAAGAAGTACCTTTGTATTAAACATAAGAAGACCAATAATCTCTTTCAGGGTCATGAGATAAAATAGAGGCTAGAATGGGAACAGATCACAGAATGATCCATTCTTTGTCTCTTATTCTACTCACTAGACTTTGGTTCTCCCACTGTGATACAGAAAATCCTCGGGAATATTGTGACTTTTAATGTCACAATGTATTAGGTGCACACAATGTTACCCATAATGAATGCTAAGTCTCAAGTGCACAGCATGGTTTAGAAACTAATTTCTAAAGGAGGTACACATTTTTAGATTCATTTTGAACTCCACAGCTGCCTCTTACCACTAAGCAACTTGCCTCGCATGCAAGAGTAAATGTTTTAATATGATATGCCTGTAAGTTTTCATCCTTGTTGAATTTTAAAATATGATTTGTTCAGAAAACAAAAAATCTTTTATTGGATTCTGGCTGGAAGGAAAATGACTGTTTTGAATATGAGAAAGGTCACTCAGTGTCACTAGATTTTATGAGGAACAGTTTTTAATCAAGACAGAAAAATCAGAGTGTTATATATATTTCAGGGACGCTTGTTTAGGCGTAGAATAAAAATGGTTAGAACGGCGATGTCAAGGTGTGTGTGTGTGTGTGTGTGTGTGTGTGTGTGCATGCATATGGGTGTGCACGTGCATGTGTGTTGGGGGGGGCATATCAAAACCACCTGGGGGGAGCTTTTTCAAACTTTATACACTGCACCACACCCACTTCATAATTACTCCCAATTAAGAATCTATACTGGGGGGCAGCTGGGTGGCTCAGTGAGTTAAGCATCCAACTTGATTTTGGCTCAGGTCATGATCTCAGTGTCATGGGATCAAGCTCTGTGTTGGGCAGAGTCTGCTTGAGATTCTCTCTCTCTCTCTCTGTCTCTCTCTCTCTCTCTCTCTGCCCCTTCCCTGCTCATGCATGCGCACATGCTGTCTCTCTCTCTCCTTCTCAAAATAATGACTAAATAAACACTAAAAAAAAGAATCTATACTGTAAAAAGTTACCCCCACCAAGAGAAGGAGGCTGCTATAGCCCTCAGGTGGCTTAGGTAGAATAAAAAGGTTGGAACCTACTAGGTTGAAATAATACTCTGTACTGCAAACCTATGTGAAAATGTTCTTCCTAGGACTGAACCCCTGAAGTCTCTCCTTCCAGCAGTGTCATCTATGCCCAACTGTGGTGATACAAAGCATGCCAGTGTTTTTCACCCAACAGCAAATCCCCAAGAGAGAAGAGATTTCCTACTGTGCTATGCATTTGAAATGAAAACTGATTACATAACCATACACACAAGAAAGATATTTTTGTTCTAGGCCTATATTTCCCAAGTTGGGAAGGTAGAGGGAAGAGGAGGACCTATTAATCTGAGTATTCTTGGTTCCTTCCCTCTCTCCCTTCCTGCCTCTCTTTCCCTCCTTTCCATCTATTCAGCTACTCATCTATATACTTTTCTATCTATTAGCTACCTACCTTCCTACCAAAGCACACTGCCACGTCAATTTTGTGTTCACATACAAATGCGCAGACTTTTCACATATAACGCGTATGCCGCTGATCATACTGGAGATTAGTAAATCAACTTACTAGCCCTCCAGTCCATTTTCTTTCCAAAGCAGGAAAGAAAAGAAAATCCACTCTCCATCCTATGGACTGGATGCCACCTTCCTTTACCTTCTATGTTCCTTAAAGCTGAGTGAACACCCTAGCTGGAAGTTTCCTTTTGCTGTTGCGCTCAAGGTATTATTTGAAATAAGGTTGCTACAGAAAGATGCTGCCTGCTGAGATGATCAACAGCTGACATTTGTATAGAACTTTACCCTTTACAAAGCACTTTCTGATCCATTATCATAATGTCTCAAGTCATGTACATCACCTTAAAATTTCCCCACTTCTCAGGGCTGAGGTATTATGAGGAAAAAAACAGAAATTACCAGGGCAAGAAATGAGTTGAGAAACTCCAGGAAAGGGACACCTCCTGATCCAAGTGTACTTGACTTTTATGTCTACGTATGACAAACTTATTCTGAGACTAAAACAAGGACGGACAGAGTGGTACCTTAGTTTCAACAAACCATTTAAAAAAAAAAACAAAAAAACTAACAAGTGCCCTTGAAACTTCAGGTAGAATTTAGGCACAGAATGAAGAGAGAGTGGGAAATGGGAGATCCAATTATACTATAGGTCAGGTGGTCATAAAGTATTTCATTCTTCAAATTATCCTTGTAACCTTTAAATCTGCCCATCTCCTCCTCAATTTCATTTCTTTCACTGCCTGATAATATCTCACCTGAAAATATCACAAGAATCCTTTCCTCAGTGTATCTTCTGTAGCACTAGCTGGTTGGGCCTTAATACTAAGAACTCCAAAACACTATAGGATTTTGCCCTTCGATCTGTACAAATGGGGTCTCCTTTGAGCCCATTTTAAATAGCCCCATCTGGCCAACCTGCAGTCGCACTCCTCCCCCGGGGCAAGAAGTTCACTGGGTCGGTGGCTTAGGCCCACTTGGAGTTAGCATCTCCAACCTCCATTAGACTACTCCCTGGGAGCTGGGAGCACAGAACCCCCTGTTTATATGGTCTGAGCCATGTGGGACTATGTGAGCTATGTGGGACTCCGCCTGGTATGGAATGTGTCACCAATATATGCAGCTCCTAGGCAGAGAGATGGCCAAATGACAGTTGTTTTCTGGGGGTGTGAGGGCATGGTATGTGGATAGAGCTTGGCTGGTATGGCCAGGTACGTCTTTATGAAGCCACTCGTGGTGGAACGAAGTCAGGCCTGGGAAGAGAAGAGGGTCTGGACACAGGCAGGTGGTCTCCATTTGTATCCTTGCCCTAAGCTTCATAAATGCTAGCACAAATGTTAGGGGTGGTCCTGTTTGCCCCTATGATACTTATGAAGAGCACAGTGCTCATATAAGATTCTCTCTTGATAGTCTCGGATGTGGAATCTCAAGGTAATCTAGGGAATTAGCCATGGTATAGATCATTGCACCTAAGAAGTTAATATATCTGCCTTCCAAGAAGTCCCATGCTATGCTTGCTGGCCCATGAAAATAATCTCCAATTTTTCTACTTCTAGGTCTTGCACATAAAACAAGACTGAACTGACATGGGGTGGTTGTGCCTAGGATGGCACACAGAAGGAAAGGATCCAGGGTGTATTTAAGCTAGAAGGGAGGTTACCCAGATAGCATCTTAGAAGTACTAAACAATAACTACAAGGCAGAACCAAAGATAGAGACCTGGGGGAATTGAAAATGCCCCAAACTGGAGGGGATTTGGTTGAAGGTATAAATGCAGAAGGGGTTCAAATATCATGATTAAAGAAGTTGAAAGTAAAAAAAAAAAAATAAGACTTGAGGTGTGAGATGGTCAAAGCCAAATGGTCAGGAACTAAATCTATAAAATCTGGGCATGGCACAGGTACATGTCTTTTGTATGCATCCTGACTTGCTCAGTGCACTGGGCAAAACACCCCTATCTGGGAAGCTATGATAAAGGCATTTCCAAGAGCAAAGTAGGGTCTCCTTACTAGGAATAGGCCCAAGATTGAGTATCAGGCCAGTAACTATTTTCTCTACAGCATTCTGAATTCCTGCTTTTTCCACAAAAGGAAGACGAAAGCAATGTGTTTTGATGATAATACAAAGATTTATGCTTTTAAAAAAATGTGTAGGTTTGGGAATAGAAAGACAAGCAAAGTAATGAGTAAACGTTGGTTATAACATTTTATGCCCAGATCAGAGGTGTTTCTGCACGAAACCGTCTTGGTTTCAAACTGTGAATTGAAAGGCTGTTGAAATTCAAGCACACTTTATTGACACTCAAGCATGATCTCAGTTATTAAATAGCTTGCAGAGGAAGAACTATACTCACTCCAGAAACAGTATTTACTCTAGGCACCTCATGAACTGTGTGGATGTGAGCAAATCACTTAGTTTCCTGGGCCTTGGTTTCCTCATCTGTCTAATAGTAATAATTTCATTTCTTTACAAGCTTATTGCAAATATCAAGTGAAATAATGATGGCGGAATAGCTTCGAGAAGTGCAATGCCACGGAAAGGTAATGTAGCATTAATTTAAGCCCAAACCTCTTAGATAAAGCTAACAACTTTGGAGCACCTGGGTGGCTCAGTTGGTTAAGTGTCTGACTCTTGATTTCGGCTCAGGTCATGATCTCACGGTTCGTGGGATGGAGCCACACATGAGGCTCTGTGCTGATAGTGTGGAGCCTGCTTGGGATTCCCTCTCTCCCTCTCTCTCTCCCCCTCCCCCACTCTTTTGCTTTCTCTCAAAGTAAATAAGTAAACTTTATAAATTCTTATAAAAACAACAACAACAAACTAACAACTTCTAGGAAATAAATTGAAAAAAGAATGATAATTCATGAATTGCCTAAGTGTTTTATCTTAATCTCTCTTTTGGTTTGTAGTAGTGTCATATATACTACTATCACAACCACTCAATGACTTTTTAATATAGATTAACTTCTATGAAGTCTGGACCATCCTGTAGGAAAAAGATATTTACTGAGCACCTACCAGAACCACGCAATAAGAAGTTTTACATGTTATATCATTTAATCCTCAAATAAGTTGGTATTATTATGTTCCTTTAAGGATGAGGACATAAATATTTCCTAGTCATTAGTTGCCAACATGCAGATCTGAACCAGGCATTGGTGGATCATGAAATCAAAGTGTTTCAATGAAAATTACTTAGAGTATTTTTCTTTAAGCTTTGTCACTACAATTAGGGAAGAATTAAAAAAGCTGTCTTTGCTGTGACTTGCCAGACTTTGGACATGTCTAAATTAGCATGGCGCCATCAGCTCAGTTATTTTGTTGGCCATCTTAATGGTTGAAATGACCACATATCTGTTCTGATCGATTGTTCAGCAAATGGCTATTAATATGGCCAAGAGCCCCAAATCAACCATGAAATGATCAATTCTGGGCTGTGTCTAGACTTCTTATATGAAGAAGATGCTGGGCCTCTGTTTCTGTGTCCAGAAAAGACTGAACCAAAATTAACTGCCTTAAATTGAAATATGTGAAATTCAAATTAGCTATAAGCAAGGGTGGAGGCAGTGTCCTCAGTGTGTTGTCCTTTTACTCACCTGCATCACGATCATCTGGAAAACTTGTCAAATATGCTGACACCTGACTCTCATCCCAGACTTCCCCTATTAGAATCTCGGGAGGAGGGCAGAAACCTGTATGCTCCATGAGCACTCTGGGTTATTTCTGATGCATGCCCAAGTTTAAGAAACACTGCTGCAGATTCTATCCCCTTTTAGAGCTTTAAGAAATATATATTTTTAATGTTTATTTATTTTTGAGAGATAGAGAGACAAAGCACAAGCAGGGGAGGGACAGAGAGAGAGAGGGAGACACAGACTCTGAAGCAGGCTACAAGCTCTGAGCTGTCAGCACAGAGCCGGACACAGGGCCCGAACTCACGGGCCATGAGATCATGACCTGAGCCAAAGTCAAATGCTTAACCGACTGAGTCACCCAGGCGCCCCAAGAAACATATTTAACAAGGGAATGAGTCCTTATACTTCATGAGGGTGCTATAATAGAAATAGAATACATGGTTTGTATGTACCAGATGGCCTCAAGTGTGAGTTCTATGAAGGGAGGGATTGAGCTTGGAATTTTTTCACCATTGTATCTGCATCATGTAAGCACAGTGCCTGGCAAAGAGTGAGTATCTGGTAAACATCCATAGAAAGAATCAATGGAAGATCTTACATGGGAATTCAAAAAAGAGAAAACCACAACAAAAAAACCTACTTGCCCAAGATGTTCTTATCTGAAGGAGGGAGACTCTACCATATTGAGAGTCCTCCCACCTTGTGGCTCCGGTACTAATTTAAAAAAGCATCTAGGGGAGCCTAGTTGGCTCAGTCGGAGGACCATGCAACTCTTGATCTTGGGGTCATGGGTTTGAGCCTCACATTGGGTGTAGAGATGAAATAAATAAAACTTTAAAAAAAGAAAGAAAAAGAGAAAGAAAGAAAGAAAGAAAGAAAGAAAGAAAGAAAGAAAGAAAGAAAGAAAGAAAGAAAGAAAAAGAATCTGACAAGGGAAAGCGGTCTTTAAAAGAGTCCCCAGTAGGGGTGCCTGGGTGGCGCAGTCGGTTAAGCGTCTGACTTCAGCCAGGTCACGATCTCGCGGTCCGTGAATTCGAGCCCCGCGTCGGGCTCTGGGCTGATGGCTCAGAACCTGGAGCCTGTTTCCGATTCTGTGTCTCCCTCTCTCTCTGCCCTCCCCCGTTCATGCTCTGTCTCTCTCTGTCCCAAAAATAAATAAACGTTGAAAAAAAAAATTAAAAAAAAAGAGTCCCCAGTATATGAAGTTTGATTGTTAGTCTTAGGCTATTATAATTTTTAGACTTCTTTTCGATCATGCCAAAGTTTTGAGTGTTACTGGCACTGATGTTGTTAATTAGGTTTCTTTCTTTCAAGTAGAAATTAAGGTGCTTACTGTCTTGCCATATGCCCTAAGAGGTGTCACTGGATAGGTGTCACTAAATAGGAATGACAAGGGTGGCTTGAGAAGGAAGGATACTGAGGGGTTTCTAATAGTCCCTCCCTAATTTTCATACTTGACTAGATTGAACAGTGCCAAGTATGAGGACAATGATATATATGTAATAAAGGTAGGCTTTCCGGAGAAGGTTTCTTTTTGAGGTGACTGGAGCTGAAGCAGAGGGGAATTGAGAATTGACTAGATATAACACGAAGAGGAAAGGGGGCAGGGAAGAGGTAATATTTCTGACCCTCCTGCCAGTAATATCAAGCAGCAAATGATCAAGTAAAGGTTGGCAGGCTAGCCTCTGCCTTGTAGGTTGCCTCATTGTAACTCTAATACCTTTGACATATCCTATCTCTCAAATCAATGAATGACTGCATTAGGCCCTTCTGGTTCAGCTTGGACTGGTTCCAAAAACCTAGGGGTTTCCATCTTGCTGCCCTATGATTTTTACTTTAAATTCCTCAGGGACTTGAATTAAGCTTTTCTTCCTGTTATGATGATGATTTTTTTTTTTTTCCGAGAAAGGAAACTAGTTCACCAGTTAGTCCCTCCCTGCCTACCCCAGATGCCCTGAGTTCTTTTAGAGTCTATAAGAAATATTGAGATTCCTGGACAACAAGACCTCCTTTATAAGTTCACCACAGGTTGTTAAGGAAGCGAAAGTGAGGGGAAAGAATAGCTGGATTCTATTCACAAACATACTGGTCCTTCAGAACTTCTACCCCCAACATGGGGCTCGAACTCACAACTCTGAGATAAAGAGTCACACTGTCCACTGACTGAGCCAGCCAAGTGCCCGAGGAAAGTAAAATCTTTAAGTAAAAATATAGAATCTAAAAACCATGAAAAATTAGTAAATTTAAACCAGTAAGCATTCAAACTCAGCCCTCCCCAGGAGAATTCTGTGACTTTCCCATTGCACCCATCATTTTCCTACTGATTCAGAAAGATGCGGTCAGACTTTCATGTCCTTTGGGCTGGGTTAAAACATTTTGGAATTTATTGGTCTATCCATCTTATCTTTACTGATTTATTATACTCTCAATTCTTATGTGTACTGGTTGCTTTCTAGACTCTATCCTGTTCGGTGATGGGTCTATTCAGGCATCAGTACCAATCTGTTTTATTTACTTATATTTTTTAACATATTTTGAAACCCAGTGTGGCAAGTCCTCACTCACTACTCAGTAAAGTTTTATAGTTTTCTTCACAGTTTTTGCACATTTTTTATTTAACCTTATGATTTTTTTAATGTTTATTTTTGAAAGAGGGGGGGTGCAGAGAGAGAGGGAGACACAGAATTCAAAGCAGGCTCTAGGTTCTGAGCTGTCACCACAGAGCCCGACGTGGGGCTCAAACCCACAAACTGTGAGATCATGACCTCAGCCCAAGTTGGATGCTTAACTGACTGAGCCACCCAGGAGCCACCCCTGTCTCCACACCCCCCCTTTTTTTTTACTTTTATAAGCATGATGGTTTTTTTAAATTATGTTTTCTGTCTCCCCCTGCGACTCGTGTTGCCACCACCTTTTCTAGGTTTAGCCTAATTTTCCCAATTGTTTTCCTTGTCAAATGCCACAAACGTCTATGGTAAATACTTGCCTTTACTTCTATATTATATACCTGTTTCTTAATTTTTACTTATGCTTGTCTTTAATTACATGCTATTGCAAGTAATTAAGGAATACATTCTCACTGTAAAACTTCTGACCACAGATTACATAGTAATCTATCTTGAGCAGCCAGTCAGCCTTCCTTCTCAAGAGGGTAGCCACCAATAACTCTTTGCTAAAAATTCTTTCTGGACATCTTTTTATGCGTTAAATTAACAAAGGTACATGTAGATACAGGACTGTTCTGGAGGCATATTTTTAAGCCAAATGGTGTAATATTGTATATATTTTTCATGAACTGGGAAATAGTTCCAAGACCTGCTGTTAAGTCTATTTAGAACTAACTTGTTCTTTCGTTATATAGCATAGCACAGTCTGGATGTTCCATAGTTTTATCCTTTACAAATGGACATTTAGATAGTCTATCAACTTTTTTTCTATCATAAGCAATGTCTCTTTGTGCACATGTGAAATTAAGTTACTGGGATGAAGGCTGTGTGTATTTTAAATTTTGAGAGGCACTGACAAAAAGGTTGTACCAATTACCACCCCAACAAGCAGCACAAGAGTATACTTGTTTCCTGACACTCTTGACAAATATGCCAATACAAGCAGTGAAAAAAGAAATCTCTCTTTGATTTGTATTGCTGGTTACTAGCGAAATGAGGATCTTTTCCATGTGCTTTCCTAAACACCATCCAGATGGGTCTGAACAGATCTCAGAATGGTGCCCAGGAAAGGGTGTAATGTTCAGAGACCAGAGTTGTACCATGTGCTTTGAGGGCAAAGGGCTTCAAGTGTAAAATCAGTTAACCCTTCCATCTTCAGGAGAATTCCTGCATTGTTCTTGAATCTTCACAGGCATGTGAAAAAATTGCTGTTCAAACTTCCTAAAAATAAAATGCCATGGTTTGCCATCATAAGCAATTCTGATTTTTAAAAAATTTTTTAAATGTTTGTTTATTTTTGAGAGAGAGAGAGAGAGAGAGAGAGAGAGAGAGAGAGAGAGAGAGAGAATAAGTGGGGGAGGGGCAGACAGAGAGGGAGACAGAGAATCCAAAGCAGGCTCCAGGCTCTGAGCTTAGCTCAGAGCTCAATGTGGGGCTCGAACCCATGAACCACAAGA
Source organism: Felis catus (assembly GCF_018350175.1). Lineage (NCBI taxonomy): Eukaryota > Metazoa > Chordata > Mammalia > Carnivora > Felidae > Felis > Felis catus. Next base: position 101,709,535 of record NC_058386.1, read on the forward strand.
TCATGACCTGAGCCAAAGTCGGATGCTTAACTGAGCCACCGAGGCACCCCAAACAATTCTGATTTTTAAACTATCTTCTTCCCCACTGAAATTCTCCCATATGGTCAAAACCTGACTTCTCTTGCTGTATTTTACTTATGTCTTTTTATTCTATCTTTTAAAATGGTGTTGGAGAAGATTTGGTCACCATGCTCTGTCTGAAAGCTTTTCAAGTACTTGACGTCTTTTAGGAAGTCTTCTCTAAATGAATAAGGTCCTTAACTTGTCTTCAAGGATCTTTTTGGCCAGGATTTTAAATTAGGTTGCTTTCTATATTCCTAAATCCCTGAGTCCCTAGTACAGAGAGGGATAAGGAAGAGAAAAGCATCCAACAAGCTAGCAAAAAGCACTGTCAATATTTTGGCATCTTTCCTTCTATTATGTGCTTTCTGTACTTTGTTTAGATATAAGACACACATTTTTTTCTAGCTTGCCTTTGGACTTCCTGTATCTTAAGAACTCTCTAATATAAATGAAAAATTCTTTGTAAACATTTCAATGGCAATATGATATTCCAAAATGCACCCTAATTTACCCAACCATTCTGATACTACTGTACATTTACATTGTGGATGATTCCTTTTTATTTTGAATAATTACTGTGAATAGCATTGCGCACTTGCCAAACTCCTGCCTAGAAGTGCTGTTTGGATTACTATTCTGCCTATATGTCCCGGTCCCATAGCACATAGGATCCAGCACATAGTAGGTGCTTAATTATGCCTGTTGCCTTAACACAGAACCTGAGTAAAGTTCTTTCCAGGCCTGAAATCATATGGAAACAATTATGAGAAATGATTAAGGTCACAATCAAACAAAGTACAAAATATCACCAGTATGTCCCTGAAGAACAAATAATATAAGGAGTTCTCTAGAAGGAGGGGGTAGATGCATCTTGTCACTCCATTTGATAAGGAGTTGCCAGAAACCCAAGGAGACAGGAGCAGAAGAAAGGAATAGAACAAAACTACAGGCACCTGTATTAGCAGAGACTGGGTTCAGTTTATATAATAGAGAAATCTTGATAATGTTGAAAGAGATTTCTTAAATCCTCTCATGCAGGGGCAGCTGAAGATGAATATTTCCGGCATAGAGATATTTCAAACTGATATGTATTTGGCCCTGATACTAAAAATGGAGAAAGCCTTTATGGGAGCTAGCTTACACCTGAAAATAGTCTGAATAAATGAAAGATCCATACAGGTGAGGATGCACTTAAGTTTATTGGTGTCATAATTTGGACTATTTAAAAACATACTTGCTACTTAATTTTATCCTACTAACTTTTGATTTATGTATGGCAGGTCGTTTTATTCCCATTGTTTTCAATGAATGAGTTAACAGCAATTAAATAACTAGGTATGTGCCTCAGAAATGATTTTTAGATCAGTTTTGTTGTCAGTATACTGCTGGGATCAGCATAAGAAGGCCATTTCCCAGATAATGACAACTTTTCCTCCCCAATCTAGTTAGATTGAAAATACTAGGTTGAGTCATATAAAAATGTCACACTTATAGATCGAGTATCAGCAATTCATACAGTTAAGTTGAATCTTAGGGGTGGGAGAAGAGGACATGAAGAGCCTGACCCTTTCCCCCAGTCTCATGTCACCAACTTCCTTTGCAAAAGGCTCACAGAGTCAAGTATTCCACGGATACAAGGTCTGCGAGCCCTCTGCTGAACGAAGGTCTCACGCTGATATGTAATACAAGCAACAGCAAGCTCCACACGAGAAACCAAAAGAGAGGAGCAAACCCTGGGCACAGTTCAGTTCTCAAGAATATTTTCAGTAGGCATACGTTTTCTGTTCATTGACAATCCTTGCCCTTGCCAAATCAGGATGACTGACACCCTTAATTTGCAATTTCCTAAATTTCAAGAGGTTTTTTTTTTTGATTGCTATATAATGGTTTACCCTAATTATTTTTTTTCCAGTTGCAGTTTTTGATGTTTAATTTCAAAATCAATTTAAGATGTCTCGAGCTCCATTAATATACTGTGATATTGCTTCACTCATTTTCTTGTGAAGCACTTACTTTAAAAAATGCATCATTCTAATGATTTTAAATTACTTTACAGTGAACATACCAATTTACAACTATTACAAAATTTTACATTTTTTCCCCAAAGCACTTCAGTTTTAAAGATGTTCTGTATTTGGAGACAGAATGAGAGTTAACTTTTAAAAGGCCTGAATACAATGTATAGCCTTTAAAATTGTCTGCCGTCTCTGATGCAGAATGTAACCTAAGTAAATAAAATCTTAAGTGTTCAAAGGGCATATAAAACAAGCCTAAGGTAGGGTATTGTTATAAGATAATTTTATTCTTATTCAAGCTAATGACACTCTTTTTTATAAATGGACACAAACTCCTAGTGTGTAAGGACAGCAATGTGTGAGTATGTGAATGTGTGCAAGGGTGTGTTCGTGCATGGGTGTGCATGAGCGGGCAAGCATGTGGTTGAGTGCATGCGTGAATGTGCAATAGTGTGTGTATGTGTGATGATGTGAGTGTGCAAGAATCTGAGTATATGTATGTGCACGTGTGAGGATCGTTTACGTGCATGAGTGTACATGTGTGCATGACTGTGTTAGCATATGCACATTTGTGTGACTATGCGTGTGATAATGTGTTTGATTGTATGAGTGTGCAACTAAGTGGCTTTCTGGTTTAAGTGCATGCTTGGAGATCAAATGTTACATGCACCTTTTTTTTTTAATATATGAAATTTATTGTCAAATTGGTTTCCATACAACACCCAGTGCTCATCCCAAAACATGCACTTTTTTTTAAGCAGTCATCAGTGCATACTACTGGAATATTTTACTAACCTCTATAGAATGGGGGGAATGCCCTCCCCAACTGTATCTATAACACATCTACAAGATATTTGCATAAACATGCATACATTTTATACCTTGCTTGAAATTTTCGGGGAAAAATAGCGATATTCAAATATTGCCTGAGGATTTTGCACCTGGTTATATCAGTTTAATAGATGTAAATCAGCTGCCAAAGTTGGGAAATCTTCCTTCCCCAATGCCTTTAAAATTTTTTTTTGATTACTTTATTCTCTCAGGATTCCTCATTCACGGTGACACATGTCACTCTTGCAGCAATTAAGGACACTTTAGGATTAATATTTAAAAGACTGTAATTAACATCAGTTTCCACCCCAGACCACCCTTAAAGTTGTAGAGGGCACCAGGCACATTTCTGGGACCAGGCCAATGCCCATTCATTGATACATTTCCCTTTTGTTGGCTGAAGCATGCTGATCTTGAAGGGAAAAGTCAAAGCCCTAGGGGCCAAAGCTACCATGTAATAAGTGCCAGGTTCAGTGCTAGAGTCTTTACATACATTATCTCATTTAATCTGCATTGCAACCTTGCCAGGTAGTGTTAATTCCCTCTTTTCAGATGGGTGTTGTGGCTCAGAAAGGTTAAATGAGTTGCTTAAGGTCATGTGGCTAATTAGGGGTGAAGGTGGCATCACATTCAGATCTGACTCCAAACTGTGTTCTTTGCTGTGCACTGTGCTGAAACTTTTGATTGAATCTGAAAGTGTGACCTTTACAGAATTTATATCTTCCCTCACTGGGCATGGGGTTTACTTGGCTGTCTGCTACTTTCTAGCCCTCAATTGCCTTCTCTAATGATGCCTAAAAACTTGACTATATCAATTTCATATCTACCTCAGAGGCAATGAATAAATTCATGAACCATACTTCCGATGTTAAGCCTTACTATGCATTTATTTGACAGCATACTGGCTTGATTACACTTATTACTGACTGTGTAATACAAACAGTTTGCTGAAATAACTATGGTGTGCCAGAGGTATTATGCCCATTTTACAGATATGGACATTGAAGCTTCAAGAAATTAGGTAATTTGCTTAAGACTATATAAACAGAACGAGCCAACTCTACATCCCTGCTGACAGTCCTGGATGAGCTTCTTTTTTGGCAAGGTCTGGGTAAGTCACTGGATCTAACTGAGCCTCAGGTTCTTCACTTATCAAATGGGGATAACAGTGCTTTTACTGCAAGATCATTACAAGGGTGAGAGACAATATACATAAAGCACCTTTAACATAATAGACTGGTAGTACCATGATAGTGATTATCTGAGTCATTAGAGTTCGTGATGAGTATGGGCTTTGGGAATAGATAGACCTGCTGAATTTCTTTAGGTTTTCATTTCCTTACCTATAAAATGGCAATAGCATTTTATAGTAACTTTGCCCAAAGTACGTTCCAAAGAACACTGTCAGTTCCATAGGATATGAAGAAATCTTAAGCAAAACCTGGGCTTCCTGATCAAAGTGTTGTGGGAAGCTCTCGTAGACAGCTTTCCTTATGCAGGGATGTTTTAGACTCTGTAATATGAGAATGTACTTTGTGAGTTTCCAAGTGGGAGCTGTTAATACATGCAGTATTTCTCCTTTTATTTTTTTTCATCAGACTCTTTTTTGTTTGTCTATAACATCTTGCAGAAAACAGCTGTACAGAAAATATTTTGGAAGTACTGACCTTTCATGAAGATTAAATGGATAATATTTGTAATGCATGTTTATAGTAAGAGCTCAATAAATGTAACATCATCATCATCATCATCATCAGTATTGCCATAGTCATCATTATATTCATCAAGTAGCTCCACTATAGTACAAATTGTCTAGGCCAGAAAAGGTATGTCTAATACATTCCTAAAAATAGGGGTTTACAAACTGCAGCCAGAAGTTTTGTCTGCCAGATTAGGGTGAGCTAGTCCAATGGTGGTGGAAACTTCAGGAGTGATATGCTACATTAATTACATTGGGCATAGTTATTTGCACACAATAGATTCTTTAGCATTACCAAAGGGTTCGTTGATGGCTAAAATTTTTCTGGAACATCCCAGGCTGGAATTTCATAGGTAGAGACCCTGTTGTTGCATTGCCTTTTTTGGTTGGTTTTAGCATTTCATGAGACCTGTTTTTAGCACAGGGGTCTTCCCACATATGAGAGTTTTGCCTCTTTTCCTCTCCACTTAGCTAAGAAACAATTAACTACAAGACCTGGCAGAGGTAAGGTGAACTGGTATTGAATATTTGACTTATGTAACTGGACTATCTTCTCTTTGATTCAGTTTGGCAACCTGGAAATAATTTGCCTTTACTCTTGTATATCTCCTGTCAAAGTGCACACAGTTCACTTAGATACATGGTCCTTTTAAAATCATCTTTAAACTTTTATCCATTCTCTGCTCCTTATGGTAGAGTTAAATCAGATGCTAGGAGTTGAATTCTAGGATGGTGGTGGATTCTATTGCTTTCTACCAAAAGTCTTCAAGGGACTATGTGGGTTGCTTCTCCATGAACTAATCTTTTAGAGAGAGAGATATTTTTAGAGAGAGATGTATTAACCCAAAAGGAAATTTCCTCACACATAAAAAATGTGTTTATGCACCAAACTTGCAGGTACTAAAGGGTAAGATATGGGATAAATCTACAAGAAACTCTGTATCTAGCCTGGAGGCCAACATTATAGATTTTATTTGCTGTATAGGATTCATGACTAAGATTAGCCTCTCTTTTCTCACAACGATGCTGAAGATGGATATTGTGAAAAAGTAAGAAATTAATCATTTCTTCACTATTTTAACCCTTGATACGGCTATTCAGGAGCTTTTTTGCATTTTAGTTTTAGACTAACAATATAAGGAGGCTGGGAAGACTGATATGGACTGGGAGACTTTTACAATCTATTAGTCTATTGATTCCCAAGGGCCATTTCAACCTTCAACCTTCAACCTTCAACTCAAGTGAGGTACGGCTCCCATTATGAATGGATTTATGATAATTAAAATGGATATACTCTCTGTCTCTACTGTCCTAGTATCTGGTTTGACAAGAATGTTAGACAGAGACATTTGTGCTCTTTCCATAATTTGGCTATCATTGATAGTGCTGCTATAAACAATGGGGTACATGTGCCCCTTCAAATCAGCATTTTTGTATCCTTTGGATAAATACATAGTGCAATTGCTGGGTCAGGGTGTAGTTCTATTTTTATTTTTTTGAGGAACCTCCATACTGTTTTCCAGAGTGGCTATACCAGTTTGCATCCCACCAACAGTGTAAGAGTGCATTCCCCTTTCTCCACATCCTCGCCAACATCTGTTGTCTCCTGACTTTTTAATTTTAGCCATTCTGACCGGTGTGAGGTGGTATCTCAGTGTGGTTTTGATTTGTATTTCCCTGATGATGAGTGATGTTGAGCATCTTTTCATATGTTTGTTAGCTATCTGGATGTCTTCTTTGGAAAAGTGTCTCTTCCTGTCTTCTGCCCATGTTTTCACTGTATTATTTGTATTCTGGGTGTTGAGTTTGATAAGTTCATTATAGATATGATATATAAACACAGTGGAATATTACTCGGCAATTAAAAAGAATGAAATCTTTCCATTTGCAACAACGTGGATGGAACTAGAGTGCATTATGCTAAGTGAAATATGTCAATCAGAGAAAGACAAATATATGATTTCATTCATATGTGGAATTTAAGAAACAAAATAGATGAACACAGGGGGAGGGAAGAAAAAATAAAATAAAATAAAAACAGAGAGGGAGGCAAACTGGAAGAGACTTTAAGGATAGAGAGCAAACTGGAGGGGAGGTGGGCAGGGGAAGAGGCTAGACGGGTTGGCACTTGTTGGGATGAGTACTGGGTGTTGTATGGAAATGATGAATCACAGAATTCTATTCCTAGGAGCAATATTGCATTGTATGTTAACTAACCAAAATCTAAATAAAAAAAGTTCATTGCTAAGTAAAAACTCCTATTTAAAATGACCTTGTGGAAAGATAGGAGTTTGGTTGTTCCATCCCATAAAGAGGCCAGGCTCCGTGACAGTTATGCGAAGTACAAATATGGTCAATGAGGTCATGGCAGCTCAGATGCCAACTGATAACTTGGTGAGCCTGGGCAGCCTGCCTCCATCCTAGTAATTCTCCTTCATATAACACACATGATTTTGCAAACAAGCTAAATAAAACATCTGAGGAAGATTTCATGGCCTAAGAACCATCCAAGATCCACTCTGAATGACAAGCTCTAATCTCTTCCAGTTTATTATCTCTATAGGTTTTCTGGGTGGACCAAGAGTGCTCTGACTCATTTGATTACATGAAACCTCTTTACTCCACCCAAGTTATAAACCTATTTACATGATATTTTATCTATAAGATATGTTGGTATCCTTCTTAAGAAATTGAAAGCCTGGGCTTCTCAGGCTTATGTTCTACACAAGAAGTAGGTTATCATCAGGCATTTAATTATTTTACGATTGGCCCACATTTGTATTCTTTATTGTAATTTGTAGAACTTTATTAATTAGTTGATGCTTCTCCTGTCTTAGAAAATATAAATAAAATCATACTTTTATGTTTACTTACTATAGTTTTATTGTCATAAACTGGAGGTGGTTTTAATAATGGTCACCCTTGCTGTCTTATTATTGCCAAGAAAGATTCTTGGTCAATTATACTAAAACCAAAAATCATAATTTTTGGTAGACATTCTCCACATATAACTGACTTTGCCAACAATCCTATACTATAAGTTTCCTTGTTCAGGTACCTTAGTATTTGAGTATAATTAGTTTAGTTTGGAAGATACATTTGGTTTTGTTTTGCAGGCTAAACTTAATACTGCCATATGTCAGAGCAGTGCTGTCCAACAAAAATATAATATGAGCCTGAAATGCAAGCCACATGAATAATTTTATTTTTCTATTTTTTAATGTTTATTTATTTTGAGAAAGAGAGAGAAAGAGAGAGAAAGAGAGAGAGAGAGTGAGCATGAGTGGGGGCAGGGCAGAGAGAGAGGGAGACACAGAATCCTACCATGCTGTCAGCGTAGAGCCTGAAGCGGGGTTCTAACTCTCAAACTGTGAGATCATGACCTGAGCCGAAATCAAGAGTCAGAGTGCTTGACCCACTGAGCTATCCAGGTACACCCACATGAATAGTTTTAAATTTTCTAGTAGCTACACTAAAATTCTTAAAAATACAGGTGAAATTATTTTAAATACTAATATTGAGTTTTGTATTTATTTAACCCAATATATCCGAAGTATTATCATTTCAACATGAAGTAAATAGAAAAAACTAGTAAGGAAATACTTTGATTCTCCATACCAAATCATGAAGAAGATCCATAGTTGAAGTATTTCACTGCTCTCAAGACAAAGAGAAGTTTTATTTCTGTGGAGCTATGGGCTTGCCTTTATGTTGGGGACACAGTGGTCACTACCACGGAACTGATCACGTTATGCTGTTTTGTTGGTTGGGAGCTAGAAAACTACAGCGAAATTTGATGTTAATTAGCTGTGCACATAACTTCCTTAAATAAAGATTACATTTCTCAGCTTCCTTTGTATCTAGGTGTGATCATGTGACTTAGTTTTTGGTCAATGAGATATAAATGCATGTTTCCAGCAGTAGCTTCAAAGAGGTCTCCTTAAAAGAGAGGGGACGGGGGCGCCTGGGTGGCGCAGTCAGTTAAGCGTCCGACTTCAGCCAGGTCACGATCTCGCGGTCCGTGAGTTCGAGCCCCACGTCAGGCTCTGGGCTGATGGCTCAGAGCCTGGAGCCTGTTTCCGATTCTGTGTCTCCCTCTCTCTCTGCCCCTCCCCCGTTCATGCTCTGTCTCTCTCTGTCCCAAAAATAAAAAACGTTGAAAAAAAATTTAAAAGAGAGGGGACAGGTTCTTTCCCTCCTCCCTAATCCTTCATTTTTCCTGGAACCAAGATGTGGTAACTTGGAACACTAGAGGCCATTGTATTCTAGGAGAATAAAGGTCCCATCCTAGGGGTAGTAGAGGTATAAGCAAGAAGCTTTCTGGAGTCATCACACAAGGTTTGGACTGCTTATTTCTAGATTTCTTTTGTGTAAGAGGAAGGTTATACTCATATCTTCCTTAAGCCAGTCTTTTTTTTTTTTTTTTCCTTGAGGGAGGTATTTCCTGTCACTGAACTCTAATCTTATCTGACATAACCAGGAATATAAATTTTCCTGGACTGTGATTTTATAATGAATAGCAGAACTTAAAGAAAAGGGAGTGAAAAGATAGAACAACTACTTTTTGGCCAACTTTTCCATAAAACATATATCCCATAAACACAGGAAATACCACTATTTAGGTAGGAACAAAAGAATGCAATGACTTTGGAGTAGAAAGAATTTTCATACTCCTTTAAATTAATTCAGCTTTACAGTATCTGAAAATGAATTTCTTGAGACAGCTACTAATTTATCTTCTACTTACAAAAGATTTGTCTTTGAAATGTGTCTTTACAATGAGAATTGAAATATAATGACAATAATAGCTACCATTTATTATTATAATTTAATGTCTATGATGGGAGAAGCACTCTGCTAGGTGTTTCACATATGTTATCTCATTTAACCCTTACAACTACCCTACAGAGTAAGAATTATTTCCCCATTTTCCAGGAGAAGCTCAGAAAAACCAAGTAACTTAGTGAAGGTCACACAGTAACTTAGAAGCAGAGCTGGGATCTGAGTTCACTTCTGTGTGATTTTTTTTTATTTATTTTTGTAATGATTTATTTATTTTTGAGAGAGAGTGTGTGTGTGTGCAAACGGGGGAGGGACACAGAGAGAGAGAATCCCAAGCAGGCTCCAGGCTGTCTACACAAAGCCAGATATAGGCTGAAACCCATGAACCGTGACATCACGATCTGAGCCCAAATTGTGGACGCTCAACTGACTGAACCACCTAGGCACCCCTGTCTGAATTTTTTCTATGCTGAATCTCTGAAAATCCTCATAACTTTCTGACAGTCAAAGAAGAGGTACCGGGACGCTGCCCTACATATGTTCATCGCCATTTTTCTAGATTCAGTGTTAGTGCTGACAATGGAAAGGTACTATCTGAATTTGAACAAACTTCTCTGAATAGTATATTGAACTAAAGGTCTAAACCGGAAATCCTGAGACCTGTCTCTCATATTAACTATGGGCTGAATTAGCTGCATGACCTAACACAAGTCATTCAACCTTTCTGGGCCTCAGTTTTCTCTTCTACAAAAGGAGGGGGGGGGGGCAAAACTATGTGATCTCTAAAATCTGATAGAGTAAAAACATTCCATGATTATGCCAATAAGTTTGTCAAAGAAGAAATGCACAAAGGGGAGCCTGTTGTAAAAGAAAGTAGGCAATGGCATTTACAGTATTTTAAATTCACGTTGCTTGACATGCAGAATAAAATTTTAAATATAAATGGACCGAGCAGATAAGTGTGGGAAGTTCTCTTTTATTGCTGAAATTGTTTACTCTTGACTCCACTGGTAATTTTGACTGTTATGGTTTCAGAAGTATTTTTTGAACAATACTTCTCAGAATGTTCTTCTAATGCACATTAACTGAACCATTTTGCTAGCATGGAATGAACTCTTTTAAGTTTGTTGGACTCTAATGTGTTTACCCATACTTTAGTAGAAAGAATTCTTGATTTAACTGGAACTTAAAACTTGTTCTCAATTTAGAGTAAAAAAATGTAAATTACTAAGAAGGAGATTTAAACGTGAACTGAGCTGAAAAACACATTTTGCAGATGTATAAATTGAGACCCACAGTGGCTGATTTGCCTAAGATTACACTGAAAGTCAAAGCTTTACCAGGACACTGGAGGTATCTCCTGTATGTAGAGTTCTGGTAAGGGTCCAGAGTGGGGAACAGATTATTACCTAAACCTCGGGCCTATGCAGGAATGGGGATCCATATTCAAAACCAATCTAGAAGAAAATCATCTGTCTCAGGCTTAGGTCTGAAGATATTAAATAACAAACTTCCTCTGAGATTTCATGGCCACTCGCCAAGTTTCATGTGTGCTTAGGGCCTGAATTTATACTATTTGTATGGTCAAAAAACTGCAACCTGAGATTTTAAATTTAAAGTTTACCCTGATCTGTAGGAGATGGGTTCCTAACAGAAACAAACGTAAATCCTCCCCAGATGAATATTTTCTTCACACAGGACTCAGAGAGAATTTCAACATATTTGAACTCACAATAAAAAAGAGCAGAAACAAGAAAGGAAGCCATCCTATGCAAGAGTTGATAGAAACCATAGACCCAGACCCACAAACAGTTGACACGCTGCACTTATCAGCATACAAAATAACTATGTTTCATATGTTTAAAGAAAAGAGAGTAACCACAAACAGTATTAAAGAGGAAGGGATTACCAAAAACTAATGAGGAATATTTGGAAAAAAAAAAAACTAAGTTAAAATTTTAGAAAAGTAATCACTGAAATTAAAAACTCAGTGGAAGGGTTAAACATCATAATAAACAGAGCTGAAGAGACATTTTGTGAGTCAGAAGACAAATTTGAAGAAATTACCTATAACAACGAAATGGAAAATAAGAAAAAGAAGTAAATGGCAGGGTGGGACAGTCTAATGGAACTTCCAACATTAGGTAATAGAGAATTGGCAAAATCCAGATTTAAAGAGATAATGACTAAACATTTTCTATGACTAATGAAAGAGAAGGGTCTTTACATTCAAGAAACTCAGCAACTCACAAACAAGATTAAAAAAATTAATCCGCACTGATCTTTAGGATGGGACATTGGGTTGTGAATTCTATTGTGAGGCTCAACTCTGAAACATACAAAATAAAGTAAGTTGTCCTGTGTCTCCAAGCAAATTAGTGCCTTCAATTACAAAATGAGGAAACTATTACCTACTCGACTTATACCTTATGGACATTATGAGACTAATAGAAACCTTTTTGCTAGGTTCCTGGGAATTTGGAAGCCTGGGTACAAGTCAAGGTCTTTATAGCAGATCCAAGTACCCATTCAGAATTTCTGTGAGTTCCACCTTACGAGATTTCCAGGTGAAAATGTATTGTCCTTACTGTTTAATGAAAGACTAATTTCTGTCCTTCCTATCCCTCTTCTACTTCTCTCCAGTGACTCAGAATATATAGAACAGTCCTTCAGGTATTTTGTGGGTATTTTGTATAATCACAGATCAATGTGTAGTCCAAACTCTAATACTGACACCATATTATGTCCATAATGATGAAATGAGGAAAATGAGCAGGCAAGTGTTTGAAGAAAAAAATCAAAACCGTCAGATAAACGTAGGATACTTTTATTATAGGAATGAAAGTGTCATTCAATCTCTTGGGGTGGGGGGCAGGGAAATTATATGGAATGCTCTTCAATATTTCTAATCGTCTGATTTTGACATGCAGGATTGGGACTTATTTTGATCTGTTCCTCATGTCCTGGCCACCAGTTTTGCACAAGTGCATTCGAGCTTCTTTTAATCTTTCACAGCCATCTCCACTGTGAAATCTTTCCACCTCCTCCTGCCTGGTCAGGGGACTGCAGAGTCAAATACACCTTTTAGGTAGACCCTTTGCTGGCTCTGCTTTCACTTCATGGAGATAAACAACAATGAAGAAAAAGGCCAAATAGCAAATGAATCTGGGATTCAGAATTCGCATTTGAGTAAATGAGAGGAGTTCATTTAAAGCCCAACACAGAATTTGCCTGTTTTCTTTAGATGCTGCTGTCGATCTGTCCAACTGCCTTCCTTATTATTAACTATACTTTAACCATGTAAGTAAGCACACATCCTCACATTCACGTTTCCTTCCATTTTTTGCCTCACCGTTGCCACCTTATTTAAATATGTCTCTGGTTTGCAAAACAATTTTAAAGCTTTAATGTCCTGGAACAGTTGGTAGAGTTAGCTCAGATTTACAGAGAGGCAGCTGCAAATTCACCTCTCAGTTCAAACTTGTCAAATTGTCAAAAGTTTCCCTGGATTTTTGCATTGCTGCCTGCTAATGATGATGGCATTACAGGTGTGGTTTTTATTGTCTCAGAACAAAATGGGAAAGATGTATTTGGAAAACATTTGATATTTGATGTGTTTTGAATCACATCACCTGACTACATATACAATCTAATGGCCATTAAATGAACTCTCTTTTATAAAGATAAGGAATTTTGAATAGGAGCATATTTTTTAGGCACAATTTCTATTTTCACTTGAGACAAAAAAAAAGGCTTAGGGGGTGACAAATCATCTCTGAGTAGGATGTGTTGCTAGGAAATCATGATAATAGTGTGATTTTTTTCCCCTACTTCATACCTACCTCCCAAAGATAAATCTGTGGATTTAGTCTTACACGCTTAATTTGACTTGTAATTCTCTTAAGGATGCTTTTGGGTTGTATTTCTAGTGCCACCAATGAACTTCACTTACTGATTCAATAATCTAGAGTTAATGCTTTCACCTCACTGTAGCATTAATGGTGTAGCCACTGTATCAAGCAGGGTCTTTTGTTTAACTCAATCAAATCAGCATCACCTGAAGGTTTATTCTTTATTATTTTACGGAGTAGAAAAAGATTTACTTTAAAATAAATTTGATCACAGACTGTCAAACTTTGAATAGCAAATTAATTAAGCCTATATAAGGATTCGTCACAAGCTTTTTGTCCTTGTTGCTAAAAATCACTCTAAAACCTCCTATCATAATTCAGTGACTGGGTGTCTATATTTGAGCTTTTCTTTAAGTACAGGGAATTTGTAGCATTATGATATACTAACATTGTTTGTTCACTAACAGAAACATTTCTTCTGAGAGCTCAGCTACCGTTCCTAAGAAATTCAGTCCAAAACTGAATAGGGAAAAGTACCTGCAACACGAGGCACCTAATCTTGTTACGTTAATTATCTGTCTTCTATTGAAGATGCTAAATTCTAGTTTTCTTCTACATGCGAAGATTTTTCTCTTCACTGGCATGATGGATGGCTACATAGCTGTGCCTATAGTATGTGCATTACATTTTGAACAAAGCTTCTTTATCAAATGGCTTTTATGACCCTGCTGCTACTGTAATGTCTGTAGGAAAAATACAGTGTACACACTAATCATTTCAAATGGTCTGATCAATTCCTTGAAATTGCAGAAAAGTGGTACATTGTATATGGTAGACATGTATAGTCAGATGAAAATCTTTTGATGACTGGCATTTTCAATAAAGGGGAAAACTAATAATGTTTTTTTTTAAAGCATATGCTACTTGTATAATCAAGGAAAGTTTCCCCAGCAAAAATAATTATATGAGCCTCTTACAACTTCCCCCACTAATTATCTGTTTTATTAGTAGATGCATATCACCATCCATTAGGGAACACTTAAACACATAATGAGACATTGTTACAATGAAGATACACACACACACACACACACACATTTATGCGTATATGTGTATGTGTGTGTGTGTGCCTCTGGAAGTAGAAGTAAATTCTACAACAACATGGTCTACATATCAAAGTGTGGATGTCTTTATAATAAAAACAAAACTATTTACAATTAATATTTTCTCACCATAAACAATATGGAGTTAAGAGAGTTTATGGACTGTATCCACGAACCATTCATAATCAGTGTCAAAAGCTCAATATACAGGATCAAGAATCATAGATTTCAGTGTTGGAAGGGGCCTCAAAGGCCATTTGGCTAACCTACCATTTCACAAATGAAGCAGGTGAGACTCAAAGAAGTTAAGTGAGTTACTCAAGGTCACTGTGCCACGAACACACACACACACACACACACACACACATACATATACTGTCATCTCTCTGATGGACAAGGTGACCACATGTCATAAGCTAGGCTGAAAACAAATATCCTTATAACGAAGCCTTATGGGATCTTCAGGAACTAACCCTGCTTGGACGGGGTACGAAATGATAGTACCTCATATGGTTTCTGCTGTATAGCAAATAGAATGTTCAGGAATACCTCAGGGCCGAATGTTCCATGTCTCTCTAGATGATTAATCTACTTCTAAGGTACAGTATAATGAGAGAGGATCACAGCAGAGAAGAGCAAGAGTTGTCCTCTCTATGTGAATGCTTACCTTCTATGAATTTCGCTGTCAGTTATCTGTGAGTAACAACAGACAGGGTGGCTCAGAGGAAGTTTCATCAAGGATAGGTTTCATCAAAGCTCTAAACTCTGCTTTTATGTTCCCCCTCAAAGACTACGTGACCAGGAGATGCCAGATTTTATGACAGGAATATAGTAGATGCATTTTAAAATGATGATAGTAGAGGTTAGGGCCAATATCCTTAGTGCAGGCTAAATGTGTTACTGAGATTTCATGGCAAGGAGTTACGTTTTAAGGGAGTATGGTCCGACCTGTGGTATATCCAAATCTCAACCATGGTATGACAAGCTTTGATTGTATTCCTCTCGAGGTAGTTTTTAAAGACTAATGAGTTAACCTCTGTGAAGTACCATGAGACCCTCAGGTGAAAGATGCCTCTATCAAGCATCACTATGGTGCTGTGACAATACTCAATGTATTTGGAGGACAGACTGAAAATAATCAGTAAACCATTCACTGTGGTCCTTTTCGTATCGGAGCAGCACAGTTAACACGCTAACAGCTAAGCTTCATGCGTTTAGAGGAAGAAAATGATCAATGGCAAAGAGCATATCCACCTTTGAAATGACATGATCCATTATAAGAATCAGATGTTAAATTGCTTCCTGTACTGAGCACACTCAATTAAAAGTCTGCACAGTGAGATCATCTTGATGGTTAAATATGCTCTGTGGGAACAACCTTTATGGAGCTTAAAAATCACAGAAGGACTATTCCTACCACGACACTAGAGATTTGCAAGGCATTTCCTGCCCCTATTTTTCAATTTGGTAGTTTTATTAGGAAGGTTTTTGCCTGTGAGCCTGCTGAGTTTGGGGTCATACCTATCCACCCTTTTGCTTCTTTGAGCAAGAGATGATTCTAGTGTTCTTTTTCTATCGGACCCAGAATGGATGAGTGTGGCTTTAGTCTGGGATCTCTGGACAAAAATGTATCATTCATGCACTTGATAGTTGATGCCCTTCATCTCCTTCAACCTGACCTTCTCCGTAAGCTCATCTATTCACCTGAGTGCCAGCTCCTTGTCTAACTCTTCCTTCTTTCTCTGGTGGGGGTAAGGATGGAGGGCTGAAAAGAACTCCAGACACAAAATGAAATCGGCAGAACTGACTCCTACTTGTAGGTTTGCCTGCAACTGGCCAGGTCTTTGGTCTTGGATGGCTTCTTTCACCTCTCCGGCCCTCGGTTTGCTCATGTTTCAAAAACTTGAAACATCTTCACTGTTTACCACTTGTCTCACCCCTGCCAGACTGCAAGCACCGCTGGTGCAGGAATCTTTATTTTCCTCACTGATCCTCAAGATCCTAGCATGTGACACATAGTAGGTGCTCAATGAAAATTTGTTTAGTAGAGAAGTAACTCATTTCTCTGTTAGCGGTGTTCACCATTTATCCAGTCTCCCACCATGGACATCACGGAGTCCGTGAAAATTCCTGCCTCCCCTGGCACGTATCCAGTAACCAAGTCCTGTTTCCTAGCTTCTCTCATACCCATCCTTTCATCTCCATCTGTGCGTAAATTCCCTTATATCAACTTTTCTTTACTTTTTACCTCACTTTTTTTTCAGAGTGATCATTCTAAAATGTAAATAGTCATGACACTAACCTCTTTAAACCCCCTCAGTGGCTTTCCCATTGTCCTTGGGATCAAGTCTAAACTCCTAGGTGTGGTATACAGTCCCCTTCAGGGCTGTGGTCTTTTGTGACTACGTTCTAGACCTTCGAGTGAGGCTAAATACACCTTGTGCGTTGCACATCTCTCTTTTATAGCTTAGTGAGAGGTATTTTAAATCTTTGTTCACACTTGTCTCCCCAGCTATAGATACGTTTGATCACGAAGTATCTCATCGCCCCACATGAGGACAGGGACATAATAGGGGAAATGAACAATTCAATGAGGAGGTTAGACCAGTTCAGTGGCTTTTACCTCTGGGCAAACTGCTTCACCTGTCTGTGCTGCCGAGTATTAGAATCCCTACTGATGCTGAGGCAGGTGGCCCAGAGGCCACCACATCTATGAAACATTGAGGCAGACATCTGTACATTTTCTTCCAGACCTAATCTTCTATGGGGCTCTCACATTGGGGGGCTCTCACGCATGGTGAGGACCATGTGATTTATTTGGATGGGTAAGGGTGATTTGAGGTGAGGGAGGCGTAGCATAGGGTTGGGGTACTTCATGTGCAAGGGGGGCAAGTGTAGAGGCATGTTCATAATTAGCCTTTTCCTCCCCTTCTGAGTCATTTCTGCTGACAGGCCTGGTGCATATCTTTGTGTATTAGGTGGAAGGGGTGGGCTGTGGAAAGAGAAACTCTCAGCACACGGAATTTCACGTTGACTCATTGGAAATACAAATATTTGAATTTGTACAATTGGTAAGAGGTGTATTGCCAAAAATTTTACCCAATTCTGTGGCATCAGGAAGGAGACATGAGGGATGTGAGTGGCCTGAGGGAGAAACTGTATGATACATATTCACTATTCAAACAATAAATGCTTATTAAGTCTTATATAAAGAGGCCAGTTTTTGACTAAATGTTAGGAACCCTCTCATGGTAAAGATATTATATATTGGTGTTCTCTAGGGTCTTGACTTTCTTCATTCTTATTCTCTGCACTCTTCTTGGACAATAATGTGCATTCCTAAGGTCTGAACTATATTCCAAATATTTGTTTCCAGTTCAGAGTTCCCCATAAATTCCATTCTTGAGTATCAATCTGTCACGGGACATACCAACCCAGATCTTCTGCAGGCATCTCTAACTTAGCACGTCCAAAACTGACCTCACCAGGTCCTGTCTCTTTGCCCAAACCTGGTTTTTTGACTGTGCTTAAAAAAAATTTTATTTATTGGGGTGCCTGGGTGGCTCAGTAGGTTAAGCATCCAACTTCAGCTCAGGTCATGATCTCACAATTCATGGGTTCAAGCCCCACGTCGGGCTCTGTGCTGACAGCTCAGAGCCTGAAGCCTGCTTCGGATTCTGTGTCTCCATCTCTCTCTACCCCTCCCCTGCTTGTGTTCTTTCTGTCTCTCAAAAATAAATAAAAACATTTCATAAAAAGGTAAAAAATAAAATAAAATGTTTATTTATTTATTTTGAGGGGCAGGGAGGGGCAGAGAGAGAGAGAGACAGGGAGAGACAGAATCCCAAGCAGGCTCCGAGCTGTCAGCACAGAGCCCGACGTGAGCTCGAACTCACGAACCACGAGATCATGCCCTGAGCAGAAATCAAGTCTATTTAACTGACTGAGCCACCCAGGCGCCCCTCTGCGTGTGCTTGTTTGGTGTCAGCTGGTGGTGCCTCCTTTTACCTAGCGATTCAGGGTGGTTATCTTTGGCTCCTCTCTGTCCCTCATCTGCTGTGGTAACTCCTTTCTGGTATGTCTCCGCCTCGCTATTCTCGCAAGCGCGGTGTGTCAGCTCCAGCCCTCCCCAGCACTCCACTCCTGGGCAACTCTAATCATCACATCGTCCTTGTCCCTTAGGCCCCCAGGTCAGGCATCGCCTCCTCTCTGGTTCCTGAAAGAGTGGTCTATCTCCCATGCAGTTTGTTGTAAACCACTTGGTGGCTTCCTACTGTGTTAAGGGGAAATGCAAATCCCTTAGCATGGTGTGCAAACCCAACTCCCTGTGTTCTAGCCCTGCCCCTGTCTCCTCTTGGATTTCTAGGCTGCAGCTATGCCCAAGGACTAGCAAACCCTCAGTCATGGCATTTGCATTCATAGCTCTATTTCTTTAAGTTACTCCATCTGCCTGGAATGTTCTTTCCCCTCTTGTCCACGTGATGAACATGTGATCATCTTTCTAATGTGGATTCAAATGTTGACTCCTTCAAAGTCTTCCCTGACTATGGGGCCTCTTCTCACAGAAATACCCTACTGTCCCCTTTTTGTGTTCTGCAGCACAGTCCAATAATACTTTTTTTTATCAGTGAATTAGGTCACAGGCCTCTAGAGGACAGGACAGGACAGGACAGTGGTTAGATGTACAGAACGTGAAGCCAGAATAGCTTATTAGCCCAAGTTCCGGCTCTATTACTTGTTACACGGATGACTTCGGGCAAGTTATTTAACCTCTCTGTGGCTCAGCTTCCTTGTTCGTAAAATGGGCACACTTATAGTACTTATCTCACAGAGTTGTTATGAAGATTAAACGAATATATGTACAACACCTAGAATATTGCCCATTAGGGGTGCCTGGGTTGCTCAGTCGGTTAAGCATCCCAACTCTAGATATTGGCTCGTGTCGTGATCTCATGGTTCTGTGCTGTCAGCGCAGAGCCTGCTTGGGATTCTCTCTCTCCCTCTCTGCCCTACCCACCCCTCCCAAAATGAGTAAATAAGCTGTAAAACAAAACTTAAAGAAAGAATAGCGCCTATTACATAATAATTGTTATGTGAGTGTGTGCTTTAATAACAACACAAACATTAATCTTATTTTAAATTTGAAGCTCCGGACATACTATATCTGACACATGAAGGAATGGAAGGTGGTCAATGACATGTAGCAAATAAATGAATAGTCAGCCTAGAGCCATACTATAAAGTCCCATAATACCCAGTTACTTCCTTTTTGTAACCATCTTCTAGCTTGCTCTAAGTGTCTTTTCCGCTAGACTGGAAGCTCCTTTTGCCCAAGGACCACATCCATCTTGTTTGCCACCACATCCCCAGCACCAAGCACCATGACAAGCACGTAGCAGGCACACATGCATTTGCTAAGTATATAAATGAAGAATTTTAAGGTCTATAGTTTAGTTATTATTAGTTAAAATTTATCATTTTACCCATTTCTGAAAGTGTAAAATGCAATCCTCTCTCCTATGTTACTTGTATGTGAGGCAACAAAATTTTGTACAGTAAAGTATTATGTTAGGCTTAATTCTCTTAACAGAGGGGCTTTCTCATTTCTTTACAGCACAGGTTTGGAGACTTTTTGGTTCATAAACTAATTCTGTGGTACAAAAAGTCCCACCGAGCTCCTAATCTTTCCCGTTTACCACATGTCATTTTACATTCTCAACAAAATTCACAGGCAGAGGTTCTGTAGGAGTTATTATTTGTTCATTCTACTCATTGAATGAGCACATGGTCCAAGGGTAAGAAAACAAAGTATAAAGAACTACCCATTATTTTTAGTTTAGGCGGAAAAACAAATCACGTACACAAATACCTACATCACGATGCCATTTTTACTGTCTAGCAATGCGTACGGTGGGATTTCAGAGGATCCTCTTGATGTGATCAGGAGAGGTTTTATAGAATAGCAAAAACTGTAGTTGGTCTTGGTGGGTGGGCAGGATTTTTTTTCTTTTTAAGTATATCCATTTATTCTGAGAGAGACTGAGAGAGCATGAGCAGGGGAGGGACAGAGAGAGGGAGAGAGGGAATCCCAAGCAGGATCCGCACTGACAGTGCCTAGCCCGACATGGAGCCTGAACGCATGAACCGTGAGAACTCGAGCCGAGATCAAGAGTCCGACGCTTAACCTACTGAGCTACCCAGGCACCCATGGGCTGGATTTTCCTAGGTTAGAAAGGTACCAGCATTCCCCACCGGGGAAAGGGCATGGAGAAAAGTGTGAACGTGGCATGCCCTGGGAGGGGGCAGAGCATACAGAGTACATTCACAGAAGGAGGGATTCATGCGAGAAGCACAAGTAGAAGACAGGTTGGAGACAGAGGTTTGGGAGAATCTGTGGTGGGCTTTTAATAACAGGCTAGGATATCTGAAGTTTATTTCTAGACAGGGGAGACCTAGAGCTGATTTTAAGGTAAGGAATAGGAAAAGGAAAGCCAAGTCGTGGGAAGAGCAATTGGGTGGCAATATGGCAATGTATAAATAGAGTTCCTGAGCTAAGTTCTGTTTCTAAGTGATGGAACACCCAGTGGAAATACTCAGCAGATGACTAGATGTGAAGGATTATTTGGGGGGAGATACAGCTTTGAAATAACCTGTATAGAACTGATGGTAGGAGGCTCAGGGAAAGACAAAACTGTGGGAGAATACAGAATGAGGACAGAGCTTCAAGTACAGACCTACAATGGAAAATACAAGAAGAAGCCCAGTAGCATGTTGCATATGAAAACCCAGTAAAACGCTAGCCTAGGAAATACTTGGAAGTCCTTTATGACCCATGAAGTCATACAACCCAGACTTTAACAAGTTCTACCTTAAGGCAAAGGCCAGTGAGAATTTGGGAGTGGAGGAAGGAAGAGAAGGAGGTAACTCCAGTGTACCTGTTGAACAGTCAGATCCAGTCCACTTGGGATCACAGCTACACACCCCAGTGTCCAGAAGAAAAGTCCCGTGTCCTGAGCACTGCTCTTGACATATAGGAAGTGGAGTTTCACAGTTGACTCCTCCCCAACCAGTAGAACAGTGACATTCTCCTTTTACACAGATGCCATGGCTGGAACACATCGGGTCCAAGCAGTCTTCTGAAAGCCCCAAAAAAGGAGGAAAAAGGTTGAAAGTGAACAGGTGTTGCCTATATACTTTAGGATGATGAAACTGAGATACTCACACTTGATTTCCTAATACGTCATTAATACGGTATTAAATTAGGTAATAAAATGTCTCATACAAAGGCTGTATTCAAACCAGGAGATGATTAATACTTAAAAATATGTAGGGTATCATAAAGGTTGCATCCTAAAATTAGAAGACGAAGGAAACCACACATACGTTGCTTAAAATTGTTACGCAAGGTGTAGTACTCCCACATAAATGGGTGGCTGCACCAGTGCGGGCTTTCAACAGGAATTCCTTGGCTTCGCAAGAAAGCCTAAGAATTTTGGGGAAGTCATTCCTTGTCTTTTCTGAAATTGGAATCCTAGCTCTGAGAATTGGCTTTCATTTGGTATGTCTAGAGTAGTATGTGTGTGTGTGTGTGTGTGTGTGTGTGTGTGTGTATGCACATATTACATATAAATCAATATATAAAATAAAGAAATATACTACACATATATGTCTACAAATATAAAATATATATAAAAATATTAAAACATAAAATATTAAAAATATTAAAACATATTTTTAGGCTTAGATTATTAGGTATTAGGTGAGCTGACTGCTGTTACATGAAATCATACAACATAATCAATTTATTATAATCTTTCATTAATTTCTCAGAAGCACTGAAAATGCAATATTCTCAACAAAATTTTAAAAATTATTAAAAAAATTGTTTGTGTGGCCTCTCCTTCCATCAGGATGGCGTGACATAGTTTTTGATGATTTAGAATATCACAGATGCAATTCTATTTGTCTCTAATTCTGGGAGTCTGGAAATTTTTGGACACATTGTAACAAATGTATAAACTCTTAGAAGTAGATCCCTATACTTGCCTTGGGGAAAATTGTTTTGTGTTTTTAATTGAGGGGCCATTCCATGGGAAATGACAAGGTTGTTTCCAAATTTCTACTCTCTCGATACAATAAGATGAAACTAAAATGATTCCACATAATGAGGGGAGTATGCTTTGAATAAGTAATTCAAAAAGTATTCCAGCAATGAAACAGACTGATAAAACCTGCCTTCATTCATAAGACTGGTCTGGTCTCGGGTGTGGCTTTTGGTAATGGAACAGAGCCTAAGCATTGTTACAATTAGTGCTATTGTATTATAATTAGCCCATAACCTTAAGGTCATTAGCACAGTGCTTTAGTTCCTGAGCTAATCAGCAAATAAATACTAAAAGGTACATCTGATTTTATTTTGTTCATTATTTGGATCAAGAGGGAAAGTCTAAAAGTACAGAATATTTTTTAGAAGGAGGCTATTTTGTTACATTAAAACACAACTATAACAAACAAAATAATAGTGAACTTAGTTTGTTTTATTAAAAGTACACCTTCAAGGAATATGTAAGTCATACTTAGAGGCACAAAGCCATATGTCTGAATGAGCCAGCAAGCAGCATACATGAATGAGATGAACTGGACATAAGAAGCCAGTGTGTTGGGAGGGAACTGAGAGAAGGGTCCAGTTTAAAGGAAACCGCGGCTGCTTGGTTCCCGCTGATTATCGCCATGTGGGAACACAGGCCCATGGTTATCAGATTTTCCAGTTGCTCAAGAAAGACCAAAATGAGAGATTTTTATAGGACGCTTCTCTATTTTTAAATTTTGGCAAATAGATCACATGGGGGAAAAAACCCAATAAAAACACTACCACCACCACTGTTGTGTGACCCAAACACAACCCATCCACAAGCCCAGTTCAGCCTGTGAGTTTCTGGTCTATGACCTTTAACTTAAAACATTTTTTTTCTGCTGTATTTGACAAGCTTATACTGTTAAATATGGTGGGTATTCTTCCTTGCTATCTTGGTTATTCTACACATTTTCTTAGAGA
Organism: Felis catus; assembly: GCF_018350175.1. Lineage (NCBI taxonomy): Eukaryota > Metazoa > Chordata > Mammalia > Carnivora > Felidae > Felis > Felis catus. The sequence goes on from NC_058386.1 coordinate 101,732,934, forward strand.
TCCCTAGAAGGGAAATTTAAGCTAAGTCCTTTTTCAAGTGCCTCCCAAATTTTGATCAGAAGGGTCTAAATTAATGAGGTTAAACATTTTCATGGAGAACTGTAGATGCTGTGAGGGGTATCATTGTTTGGGTGCACATGCATATGTCCATGTAACGTCTGAGTTTACAACTTAAACATAATGACTGCAGTTGGATAACCATAAAAACGATTTCCAGAGGTAACTCAGGAACTCTGGTGTCCTGTCCAGGCCCAATGCCATTCACTGGAACAGATATAATCTTCACGCCAAAATTCTACGATTGCTAACGGGAGGTGGAAAGCTAAACTCTTGGAGCGGAATGAGATTAAGCCCTTTAGAATGCTGTGTAATAGTCTTAATGAGCCATCTTTAAAAAGCAATTATAGTGCATTTTCAGCAGCCTCTTTCCTGAACAACAGTTGTGATGAGACCATCTCCCATGGTAATGGTTTAATATTATTTCTGAAATCAGTCTTATTTGAGGAATGTGGCATGAAAAAGGTCTGATTACTAGTAAACTTATTTTCCAATGTGTCTCTTTAAATGATGAAACTATTGCCATTTCAAAATATGTTTGTGCGTCGTGTGTGTAAAGGTTCCTTTGGAGTGAATTTTAATATAAAGGCACTGCCATGAAACTCATTAGTGGTCCGCTGGCTTCCTTAGGCATGGAGGTCAAGTTCCAGCATGAGGTATGTAAAAATAAATACTATAAAGCAATAATAATAATGGTAATTACAAATCGCTCCCAAAGAAAACATTCAATGAAATCATTCCAAATGTGCATCCATTATTATTTTTATCATGTGTTTTAAAGTAAGATATAGCCTAATGTACTGTGGAACAACGAAAGCAGTTGAATTAACACCTAATGTCATCAATATGGAAATTCTCAAGTTATGGAGCAGTGTTAGAAATGGGGGGGGGGGGAACACCATTTTTCATGACTGCTCTGCAAGTGTCCCAGATACAGCCCTGTGTTAATATTAGAGACTGTCTGAAGAGACATGAGTTCCCCAGACTCCAGCCCTCTTCTCCATGTACTAAAGACATATTGAACATTTACGGTTTGCAGAGACTACCTGCATCTCTACTAGATGCATCTCTACAGGATGACAGTTGCACAATTCAGTGAGAGAAAAGCCTGAAGCAATAGATTAAAATGGGGCTCTGACCTTCCTCGCATATTTCTCCTTTGTATCCTGGCACACAGATGCAGACTCCCATGATGCAGGTGCCGTGACCAAAGCACGTTGGGTCAATGCATTGCTCTTCTGGAACGTCGCACTCCGGCCCCTTCCAGCCATTTCGGCAGACACAGTGTCCTTTCTCGTATTCTCCATTCCCACCACACAGCACAGGGCACGAATCTGAAGGTTGGCAAATGAACTTGTAGTGTTCTCAAAATGCTTTTAAAATCTCCAAAGAGCAATCGTCTATTGATTCTTGTGTAATATTTCAGGCAAAAATTTGTACTATTTCTAACTTAGCCTTTATTAAACAGGCACATCCTTGCGATTACAAATAGAATTTTCCTCTTATGAGAGAGGAAAAAGGATAAGTTATGAAAATATCCTGCGTGAAGCAATTATTTCAAGTATGTGCTTTTGATTCCAACATACCGTTAAACAACTATTATTATTATTATTATTATTACTACTGTTATCATTATTTTAAACCAAGGTTTTATTTTTTCTCTTATGGCTTTTCTTCCTCAAACAGATGTACGCCACTTTTAGAAAGAAAAACCTGAAAATTTTAAAAACTGATAAACAGGGAGTATAAAATGTTATCTTAAAAAGTCGTATATTTGAATACACTTATGCTGGACAGATGTCTACTCCCGTGACACCTGGTGCAGACCTTTATTAGAATACTTAAACTCTGCTTTGTCATTGTTGGCTCCCTATTAAAACTATGGGCTCCTTGAGGGCAGGGCCTGCATCTTCTGTCTTAGTCAATTTTTAATACCAGCCATCTTCTTCCTAATCCCCACATCCTCCAGATCTGTCATGCTCCCAGGAAACCAGCTGCTATAGAATTCTCAGCTGAGCAGAATTTAATCTAAGGGAATCTGAGTGGCTGGGAAACCTGAGATGAAAGTATTAGCAGACTGAGAACCGTAAGAATACACTGAAAATGAGCAGAAAGCATCTCTACCATAGTAACTGTACGCATGGGGTGAAATGCAGTGTGATTTATCTAAAGCTTTTCGAGAATTAAACTATGGGCAAGTCGAGGAAACAGTAAAGTTTGCTGTTTCACTAGTGACTTGCCAGTCTTTACTTTCTAAGGCTCCTTATCGGTTTGCTGGTTGCCTATCCCTTCCCATTTACGCGGGTGTATATAAGCAGTTACAGAGGACCCCGGTACAAATTCCACCCGTTCGGTAACTGCCTATCGCCCCTCTCTGAGGTTGTTTCTTGGCACAATAAGCTGGGATAACGGTAGATCTACGTCACCGGTTTCCAAAGGATGTATGATTCAGAAGAGGTAACAGAGTGTTTATAACAGTCTGTGGCAGAGTAAGTACTCAGCTTTTGGTTGTGGTGGGGGGGGGTGGTTTGCTGCTACTCCTACGGCCACTTCTCTTCCTCCTCTTATTGCTACTGATTCCGAGTTCTCAAAAGATGTGTATATCCCCAAACCAATTGGAATAACAGAGCAACATTACCTCTCGCGCAGTCAGGCCCCAGGAATCCTGGGAAACAATGACAATGGCCAGAGATACACTCTCCATTTCCATTGCAATTGGTTGAACAGTCATCCATTATTTCTGTTAATAGAGAAAAAGGAAAGAAATGAGCAAACTTCCAGGCTGTAGAGTCCTTAACTTTTTTTTTTTTTTTTAAATTGCAAGAACTCTGGGTCTATAACAATCTTGCCCTCTCCTGTCTTGGAGCACTTACTGTTTAAAATCAGATGCCAAAGATTTCTGTAAGATGTCACATGTAGTACCAAATTATTACAAGGGCCCTGGATTTGCTGAATTGGCTATTCAAGAGTGAAACTAAAAACCAACCTCATCTCTAAAGTGCATAAAGGGTCTAGATGAATTGTATTCTTATGAGATGTTCGTGACAAAGCTAAAAATGTACTAGAATTATAGGATATTTCTCAAAAGCAAAATGGGCTTAAAAATGCAACCCAAAAGACTAAGTCTACTGTTTATTTTTCAAGTTTAGGTTGTAACAAATAAAAAATTTCTTCTCTAGCACCTTAAAATGTTTAATCTACTATCTTGACAGCTTAAATATGATAATCAGTATTTCATTTTCATTAATAAGTGACAATGGAAGGCTTTTAAAGTTAAGTGTTCATATTAAATTCACCACCACTAAAAGCATTAGAACCTAAGTATTTTGTTGAGAAATGCTTTCTTGACTGTAAATGCTTATCAGTTCTCCGCCACTAATTTCCCTTCAATCCATTCTTAGAGAAGAATAGGCTTCAAGGGAATTGAGAAGGCTTTAAAGGCGCCCATAGGTAGTTCTGGTGACATAAAGATGTACAGTGCGACAGAACTTTGATAAGTCTTGTGGTTAGTAATTTGGCTGAAAAGGTAGGAAGTTATACAAAAGTCAGGCTCTGACAATGACAAAAATTATTTCTAGTTTAAAATTGTATTTGAGTATAATAAAGTCAAATTCCAAGTCCATGAACTCTTATGGTATGTGTGCTTTCTTCTTTCAGTTTTTTTTTTTTTTTTAATCATCTTCTCATTACTCTTTCTGGAAGTTTTCCATACTTAGCATTCTTGGATTCAGAGTTTTACGTTCTGGCCCATTAAACTCACACTTCTCGTATGTACCAGTTTTTCCTTTTCAATCCAAATTATCTACTTCATCTCGTTTCACTTGCATAAGCTATTTCCAATTAGAAGGAGATATTCTAGGAAGTGGTCTTGGCGTCTTCTACTCCGCTGTGAGAATTCATAATGAGGGCCGAGAAATAGCATTTCTTCAATTGTGGCCTTTTGACCACCTGGATCAGTAGATCACCCAAAACACTTACAATGTAGATGCCTAGGCTTCCCTCCAGACCTACTGAATCTGAAGGATGCAGCCCAGGAATCCACAGTCTAACAAAAACCTCAGGTGACCCTGCAGGTGGCTCACCTCATTAAGGCACTGAGAACCAATGCTTCAAATAGGAAACTTCCATAGTTAGAGAACTTCTGATCTAGACTTGGGGTTCGGCCTTGGGTAGAATAAAAGCCAAGAGGAAGAAAGTGGTATCTAGTTTTGGGGGGAATTCTTAGAAAGCCGAGAATGAATCCAGGGGCTGTGTGCATAGCCCCCTATTATCACTCAGAAGAGGTTCTTCTTGTCACCCCTGTGTGAATACATCAGATAGCTTTTTGCAGGTTTATGATAATCTGTTCTCTGATCCCTGTGCTAGAAAACTGAACTGGATAAGAAATTTATACGTGGCATTTGCTGAGCGACAACTGGTCTGACAGGAACGGAACGTTTGACAAAGAGCTAACCATTTTTAACTTCTTAAAACACTCGTTATTTTCATAAAATCATTAACTTCTTTAAAAGGTGCTGAAAAGGCACAGAGTTTTTTCCATTCAAAGACGGAACAATTACATCTCCAGTTTCTATTTAATCTATGTTTCTTGTGCCAAGCGATAGTGGCAGTTCTTAAATCTACATTTGGATTTCCCCTGCCCTGGATGGTTAATAGGAGGTCATGGAGGAAGCTTTCAAAGGTAAATACAGTTGAATTTAATTTCACACCAGCTCCTATTGACAACCTTATGCAAGCAGCCTTGTGGGAATGTAGCTATTGTAGAAAAAATGTTTAATAAAGTTTGCTATCAAAATAAATAAAAATCCCTACATCTTATTGACTTATCTAAGATCTGTCTCTGGGCCCACACTGCCGCACAGAACTTAACACCAGCAATGCAAATGAGAAGAGAAGGTAATATAGGGAGGATCTGGAAGCTGCCACCTCCACTGGGTATCAAAGAGACACTAGGACAGCTCAGGGAATCTAGGAGGAGGATGGCTACAGCTGGAACACATAAGTAACTCATGATGAGAAATAATGTGTTTTTCTATTTATGTTGGCTTCCATGAAATTTTGCCTTCTATCCTTTTTAAAGTTTATATTTATTTATTTATTTATTTATTTATTTATTTATTTATTGAGAGAGAGAGACAGACAGACAGAGGGGAGGGGGAGAGAGAGAGGGACACAGAATCCGAAGCAGGGTCTGCACCGTCAGCACAGAGCCTCATGTGAGGCTCGAACTCACGAACTGTGATATCATGACCTGAGCCGAAATCAAGAGTCAGATGCTTAACTGTTTGAGCCACCCAGGTGCCTCTTGCCTTCTATCTTTTTAATCTTCCTTCAGAATCACTTCCTCAACTGCAGTTCATTAGAGTTGAGAATGATTTTAAAGTTCTATGCATAAAACTCTACTTTTATTCTAGAGTCTAAAGCCCCTCGATATCTGCATCTGCAGTGATGATGGGTTTTGCTCCTGGCAGGTTTTCTTATGGGAGAAACTAAAGGTAATGGATAATCTGATGGAATGATTACGGCCTGAAGGGCATGGGCTTTGGAGTCAGACATACTTGGTTGTCTCAAATCTCAATTTTGCCACTTGTTGTCTGTGAGACTCTATCAGATTATTTACTCATTTCAAGCCTCCATTTCCTTATTTATTATATAAATATCACTACACCTATGCTATCAGTGTTGTGAAGGGAATCAAACAAGATTATTGAATGTAAATCATTTGGTACAGTGTTTGGGGGCAGAATGGCACTCCATAAGTGGTATATATTATCATGTTATAGAGCAGGTTGGCTGAGATTAGGGGATATTGACAACTCTGTCTATACTACTGGAAAATAACATATATTAATATAGGCCTGTGGCTAGCCTATATTAGTCATTCAATAAATGCTTATTGCTAATATTGTCTTGATCCTTATTAGTAGTGGACCAAATAGAGTTCAGATCAATCAACCGATTCTAACATCATGAAATAGAGAACGAACAGCTAAGAACAGCATTTGGCGTAGTCAAATTGATACAAAGCTTAAATTGTTTAATCAAATATATTAGCCTCTCTTTACTGCAGTTAAATTATAAAAACATAAAAAAATTAACGGGGAGCATTTAGAGCAAATAACTTAATACTTGTGATTTTTTTCAGAAATTTACTTGGATTCTCTTTAAGTGGAATTGCAGAAGTGTTTCTGTTACTTCTAATTGTAAAAACACAACGGATGGGTGGCTCAGTCGGTTGATCGTCCGATTTGGGCTCAGGTCATGATATCACAGTCTGTGAGTTCAAGCCCCACGTCGGGCTCTGTGCTGACAGCTCAGAGCCCGGAGCCTGCTTCGGATTCTGTGTCTCCCTCTCTCTCGGACCCTCCCCTGTTCATGCTCTGTCTCTGTCTCAAAAATAAATAAACATTAAAAAAAAATTAAAAACACAACAGAAAAGTAGAAAAAAACATGACTTGCATAAGGAAGAAGCAAATAGTTTGTTGCATATGAAACTGACAGCGTGATATCTGGATAATAGGAATTGTATCTCAAAGATTAGCTTCTTTTTGGGAGGAAGTAAGGGACAGGAAAAAACTTCAAGCATGTTTCTGGGTCTATTGATTTTTGAAAGGTTAATAGTTGGGTTAGTGTTTTAACTTGAGCTTACTGGTAAGGATAACAGGAAGAGAGAAAATCTTCACAAATATTTTAGATCTTCTAACTGTTTGATTTCTTAGGAGGAACTCAACTTCCCATGACTCATTGGCATCTGCATTACTAAAATTGGGCCTTGATAGAAAAACAATATCATGAAAGGTACATCTATTAAATCTGCTCCATTGAGTCTGTTAGCGTTGCAAAAAAGTGTCAGGACTTCAATTTTTTTTTTCTAACTTAACAAATACGCTGTCTTTTGAAGATGTAAAATCTGTGGAGTTTTTCTCCAGGGGAAAAAAAAATAATCGGTGTATTTTTATAGTCTGATTACTTTAGAGGAAAGTTTTTGTTAATATTATGGCTGGAATACCATTTTCTACTGGGTCAAGGTCTTCAGCATCAAGTAAAAATAGAACATAATTGTTATAAAGAGCAGATGGTATGTCTATTAACAGTCAACACATCTTCCTAAACATATGGTTGAACAGGTTAACTAAAGGATAAAGTGGTGAGAGTTGGATAGAAAACGGACAGCTGTAAAATATTTTCCCTTCTTTTAAAAGACATGTGTGTTAGGAAGATTCACACAATAAAATACCATGTCTATGAGATGTTTCCCCTCAGGGCTAAAAAATTCCAAAAGAAAGGGCTATGAGTGGTCCAAGTTATTATCCTTAAGACCCTTCTCTGAATACTCGTAGGTTTTTGAAGCCTTAATGGTTCTAGAATCGGTTGTTCTAAAGAAGAGCTGGACTGGTGCTAGTTTCTCCATTTTAAAAGGTATTTATTTGCTTTGTCTTTTCTAATGGATCTTGAATGAACAGAGATTCTCTTGCTTATTCCCTTTGTCACTGAAGTTGTTCATCTATGCAGCCTTGGTAATAATATTATCCAGGTAACTATTCCTGTCGAAAATACATAAAAAGGTACATGGCAAGTATCCTACAAAGCAGCAAATAATGGAGCATTTAGAAAACCTTAATCAGCATTTAAACAACATTAATGACAACAATAATATAAGCCTTTCTCGTAGTGACCTATCTTGAATAAGGACTTTAAGGCAGAATGAACAATGGGTTGAAATGACATCTGTATCACTTTAATCACTGCTGTCTTTCTAGAATTATACTGTCAATTCAAAATAATAGTCCAGGCAGCTTACCAATTGCTGTAGTTAACACGAATACTTGCTCCATCTTTTTTCCATCATTGTAGAATGCCAGATACCAAGGCCCTTGGTCCATATACTCTATGAAACCTGTCTCCTGCAGTGAGGTTAAGATCAGGTTCCGAGGGGAGTGTTGGGTATCGTCAGAGCCCTTGGAGTCCTGCTTGACCAGCTGTTTTCCATCCATCAATTTTACAAAGTCAAACTGGAACAAATACACGCAAATCTGAGCCACTACTTCTACTTCTAGACTAACGAACATCTCTAACTTCAACTGCTCTCTCCCACACTTCTTTGCTTTGAAAGAGGAAGTTACTCGTTCTTAATTATACTTAAACACAAAACTATTTTATTAATTCTGAAAAACCCACTATATTTATAAATGTTATAAAATACCTTTCAGTTTTGGAGTATTCAAAATAATTGTCTAAACATAAATAAACCAAGAAATAGAAAAAATTGTATTTGGCACTATGCGAGAGAATCTTGATATTTTACTAAAGTATCAGAAGATACTCGAAACCACACATTCCCCTCAAAAAAGTTATCATGATCTTCTCTACAAATTTAAGAGTTTTACAGTTTTTAAAACAAACAGTCAAAAATTTGAGGACATTCGTAATTTACTACCTTTGTGGTAGCATATTTAAATATTTAAAGAACCCCCTCCTTTTCCCCCCTAATCAGTGGACAAGCACATGGCACACATTTCCTTGGGCATTTTAAGAGTCACATTTGAATGGCATTCTAATTCCCTGCCTATTCCCATCCAGAAGGTAAGATTTGGACTATGGTCGTATCTGTTGGAAAAAAAAAAAAGCAATCCCCTGATGGTTATGATTCCTTACGCTACTTCTTAGATGGAGCAAGGCCCCAAATGGGTTCGTGCAAGAAAGAGATAAGGGGGAAAAATGAGAGAAATGAGGTGGTTAGCGTTTATAGAAGGGCTTTCTAAACCACGGAAGATTTACGTATTTGAGTTATTATTAACAATAACAAGAAAAAATTTCTACCCATAAGATAAAACCTGCCTTTTAGACTCATTTCCCTTATTGATTTGCATTCTTCATCGGGACAAGGGGTCAAGACCATATGGGGCCAGCGAAGGAGGTGTGGTCCCAAAAGCTAAGTAAGATGAGGGGGCCGGGATGGCTCATGATCATCTTATTCCAGGAAACAGAATTCAAATTTCAAGAATATTTTCTTAAACTTCCTTTTCTGAATCTGCTCTGCTAAATGCTATTGCATACTTCTCAGTCATTTTGGTTTTCATTCGTTTGAGTGTGATTATTCTGGATGTTTGCTCATTACAAAAACTGTCTGCCTTCACCTTTGATTCTCACATACTTTGCAAGTCACAAACCCTGAACTGTTCATCCCACCACCCTCCGAAGGGTCAAGAAACACCTATAACATCAAATACCTGAGTGTGTGTAGGTGGAATGTTTCTTCTGCCATAAATTCCCAGCAGAGAGTCCTTGGCTAAAGAAATATTGAATTTCAGATATATAGGATGGTGGATAGTAATCTGGAAACGCCAGAATAAGCCAGGTGGAATGGTCTGCATGACTTGTGCACCAATGTCAACTTCTCCGGTGTCTATCGCCCGTCCCTTCTGAAACACTGGTTTTAAAGGTAAAGAAAATTACAGATAATATTAATCGTAATTTATAAAGCGATGATTTTTAGTTTTTCAGGACAAAAATATCAAAATGACTTACTAAGGTCTTTTTTCCACCACCCTACCCATATTTCAGGGCTTTACACAAATGATCTTCCAAGAAGACTTCCCTAACCAACCACTATACCAGTATCTCCCTTCTCTTGCATTACTGTTACATTTATTTCCATAACTTGATTCATTTTAATCATTATTAAATGGTTAAATTTAAATGGTTAAATGCAGGCAATACAAAGATGAGCAAGATGAGCTTCTTGCTCTCAAGGAGCTCTGAATATAAGAGAAGAAATAGGACAAATGCACAAATAACCATGTTGTAAAGCAAAATAAATGATTTGGGTATTCAAAGGAGTAAGGAGTATTTGATTGGAGGATACTCCTCATTCCTAGCAGTCTCTATGCCCTTTATCTTCCTTTATTTTTCTTCTTAGTACTTACATCCATAACATACCACATGTTTTACTTGTTTATTGTTTATTGCCTATTTTCTCCCAAAAGGATATAAGCTCCATGAGGCTGTGGCTGTTTTGTTCATTGCTTTATCCCCAGTAACTAGAAGAATGTATGCAAATAGTATGTGATCCATACATATTTATTCAATGAGTGAGTGAATGAATGAATGAATGAATGATTTAGAAAAGGGTATTTATGGGAAGTAGTATTGAAGATGGGCCTTAAAGGGAAGAGAAGATTTCAACAGAGCTGTTGACAAGAATTTTCCACATGAAAGGAATACTTTGTACCAAAAAAAAAAAAAAAGAGGAGAGTCATTAAAGGTTTTTGGGAAGAAGGGAGATATTTGGATACATTAGAAAAACTAATCTTGAGGCAGAAGGTAGAATGATTTAGAGGTGGAAACACAAGGATGATAGAGAATTATGGAACAATAATTCAGGTGAAATGACCTAAAGATCTAAATTTACAGTGGGCTCAACAGTTCACGTGGAATAAGTACAGTCCAGTCACCTGTAAAATAAACAAGTGGGGCTACACCAAACTAAAGAGCTCTGTACAGCAAAAGAAACAATCAAATAAATTGAAAAGGCCATCTACAGAATGTGAGAAAGTTACCTGCAAACCATATATCTAATAAGGGATTACTATCCAAAACACACAAAGAATTCATACAACTCCATAGTAAAAAAAAAAAAAAAAAAAAAAAAAAAAAAAAGCAAATAATCCAACTCAATAGCAAAATAGCAAATAATCCAATGTAAAAATGGGCAAAGGACTTGAACACACATTTTTCCCAAAAAGGCCAATATGTATATGAAAAGGTACTCAACATCACTAATCATTGGGGAAATGCAAGTCAAAACCACAATGAGATAGCACCTCATACCCGTTTGGTTGACTAGTATCAAAAGATAAGAAATAACAAATGTTGGTAAGGATATGGAGAAAAGGGAACCCTTATATGCCATTGGTGGGTATGCAATAATGGTACAGTCATTTTGGAAAGCAGTACAGTGGTTCCTCAAAAAAATAGAACTACCATACGATACAGCAATCCAACTTCTGTGTATATATGGAAAGGAACTGAAATCAGGATCCTGAAGACGTATCTACACAGCCACATTCACTGCAGCATTATTCATAATAGCCAAGATATGGAAACAATCTAAATATCCTTTGATGGATGAATGGATAAAGAAAATGTGATACACACAAACACACACACACACACACACACTACTCCATTGTGTGTATATATGTATGTGCATATACACACACAGGCAATGAAATATTATTCAGCCACAAAAAAGAAGGAAGTGCTCCCAATTGCAAAAATATGGATGAAGCTGGAGGGCATTATGCTAAGTAAAATAAGCAAGACAGAGAAAGTCAAATTCTATATGATATCACTTATGCGTGGAATCTAGAAAAGAATAAAAGCCAATCTCATAGAAACAGAGACTAGAATGGTTGTCAGGGCTGGAGGGAGGGGGTAACAGGGTGATGTAGGTCAAAGGGTACAAATTTTCAGTTATAAGCAGGAGCTCTGACAATCTGACATAGAGCATGGCGACTGTAGTTAACAAGATGGTATTACACACTTGAAAGTTGCTGAGAGTAGATCTTAAGCATTCCTACCACACCAAAAAAGTTAACTATGTGAGTGTGAGGTGATGGATGTGTTAATTATCCTGACCTGTTTGATCATTTCTACTTTGTATGTGTATATGAAATCATCACATTGTCTACTTTAAATATATACAACTATATTTGTCAATTCTTCCTCAATAAAGTTAAAAAAATCACATATTATTGAAGAAGTATAAAACTGGGTTATCCTAAAGAATGATACAAATATCAATGAACTTCAGATTACTCTACATTTTAAAAATCTTATTGTACTTTCAAGCATAAATACTAAAAAAATAAAAATTTATTTTTCACACTAGCATAGAGAAAATAATATGGAGATAAAAAATAACTTATCTAAACTAAGGCAGGGGCACCTGGGTGGCGCAGTCGGTTAAGTGTCCAACTTCAGCCAGGTCACGATCTCACGGTCTGTGAGTTCGAGCCCCGCGTCAGGCTCTGGGCTGATGGCTCGGAGCCTGGAGCCTGTTTCCGATTCTGTGTCTCCCTCTCTCTCTGCCCCTCCCCCGTTCATGCTCTGTCTCTCTCTGTCCCAAAAATAAATAAACGTTGAAAAAAAAAAGTATTAAAAAAAATAAACTAAGGCAAGACAGGGAAGGCACAGACTAGATGGATCAATCGGAAAACATAAAGAAGATGGAAGATAAATTATAAAAAAATAAAGAGCAATGAACTAAATGCTTGTGTCACAAGGTAAGAGTCATCACTCTGAATTAAAAAGTAAAATTTAAAGACATTTTTTTTTACCAAAAGTCAAAAGTATATCTAAAATATAAAGAGACTTATTTATAATAATAAAAGTTATTTTCTCAGGAAGAAGAAAAAAAGAAAGAAGACAATATAAAGGAAGATTCTAGAGCAGCGCTTCTCAAACTTGAATGTGCTTAAGAAGGGCGTCTTTTTAAAACGCAGTTATGATAAAGTAGGTCTGAGGTCGGATATTTCTCACAAGTTCCCAAGTAATGCCCGTGTTGCATGGTACACAGCATACACACTGAGAAGCAAGGTTGTTAGGACACTGGGACACTAGGTATGGGGGCTGAGGGAGGGTCAAAACTTACTCCATGGTTGTGAGTTTGGGTGACTCAGACAATGCCAGTAGCAAATACAAGAAGCCTAAAAGGAGCTAGTTAGTGTGAGAGGGTGCTAAGTTTGGACAAGAAGGTCTTTATTATTTATTTCCAAATTTTCTAATTATTTCTGAGATACTCTATTACTATATGCTTCTGTGGAATTCTCTGTTGAGTGGAGGGGGGAGGGAAGGGATAGAAGAGGAGGGGCAAGAATTAGTTTGCCTTGACTCTAAGCCACAGGATTGCACCTCAGGGGGGAATTCAATTTGGCCTCTTTCCACACGGCCTTTATATTTTTCAGCCATCAACTCTTTCTCCACCCCAAACACAGTTTAAAAACACACATGGTCTCTGTCCTTTGTGTTCACTTGCTATAAAATTAACAGCCCATTAAGAAACACACCTGCAGTGGCTTTATTCAGAGGCCAATGCCTTGCAGCTTTTAACTCCCTAAAATACCTCCATTATTGCTTTTTGTGTTAAGGCCAAGAGTAATAACTATTTTAAGAATGTTCACTGTTAACTGTTAATAATAGATTTCAAATGCAATTTTGAACATAATTATGTATTACAGGACACATAATTTTGTGGAATTGACATTTATAATAAAATATGCCCTTTGAGATGATAAATCACCAACTGAGGACCTTATTTTTCATTGAAAGTTACTTTTTCCCATGTGAGACAGAACAGTCTTGTCCCCAAAGGGTTGATTATACATTTAACTCCTAAGGTCCCGGAGCTGACAAATGTCTTGAAAGAGCAGACAATTAATAGACCGTGTTTATGTGGATACTTCCACTTTCAACTTAATGTTCAGTTGGTTCAACTGCCATCCTGATCAGGGGCTCTTATCACTTCTTAAAATGCATCATTTGGTTGTGCAAACAATATTATAAATATAAAATAATTTAAAATTAGGTTTGACAAACACTATTTTAACGGTGCTATGAATGACCTTTAATGAATGCAGACGCGGTCATTAAAAAAAAATCAGGGCAAAACTGGCTGATGGACATTAACCTTTATATACGAGCCTTACCAAATGCTACACCGTGTTTCCCTTCTGCACTTTATAGCATCATATACTGCATAATGAGGCTACTTAAATGTTATTCACTAAATCAAAAGAAACTCATGAAGTCGTGTTGTTGGAGTTTCCCAGTTCCTGGCACTAGTAAATATCTGAAGCATATATGCTAAGTCATTTATAAAAAATGATTTTAAAAGATGGTCTTACCCTTTGAGATCCTGCATCAGAGTTAAAACAAGATAGATGAAGAGACATGACAACATGAATGAACATGTGGACTATAATTTAAATAAAAATAGCAAAGCAAGCGAGTTGCAGCAATTTGGTGTCGAAGAGAAATTCTCACAGCTTGCAAATGGAATATTTCTCAACCTCTAACCTTTAGAGTTGAGTAGTACATCAGAAAGGAAGACATCTCCCTGTTAGCAATCTACATCACTAAACAACCTGCTCCATTTTATCTTCTCTCAAAATTTGTTATGGGTTATGATGTAGTGATTATTAGTCAATTTACTCTTTAATTTTTTCTTAATGTAGCTCAAAGGGGGAAGCGAAAGAGAAGAAAATTACATGCAGGCAAACAATATGTGATGTGATTTCCTAAAAACATTCTGCACCAATATAAGTAAGTGGGGTAGGTGTGGTCAAACTTAACATTGACCCTGATCCTTCAGTTGCGAAGTGTCAGCAGCAGAGTTAAAATGTGGCACTCAGGTATGGTTTTTGTAATAATTCATGTTTTAATTGTCGTTTAACCAGTTACACTCCTACAGCATATCGGAAGGTCTAGGAAGACCAAACTCTCCAGTAACAGAACACGCCCTTGCACAAATCCAAGAGCAAGTGCGGGTTGCCATGGATCATATCAAACTGTGCAGTACTGTACTTATCACAGTCTCACCAATATCCACCAATTTAGTTTGAGCTAAACACTCTCTTTATAGGTTGCAACACAGGCATCAACTGCTGAGTGGTAAAAAACAATGGCAGATAGGCCGTGTTGAAGGATGGCAAGCTAACTGATGGTTGCTTAGTTCAAAATGAAAAGGTCAAGCTACCTGGAAGGTAAATACACAGGCCTGGTGACAGACACCGTGTGCAGTGGCTCTACCGACTAAACTAAGGCTTCATTATATCTAGACTGAGACATATACCTGAATACTAATAACATAATTACTAACAAAATCATCCTTATAAGACAGGGGTAAGCGACTATATTCTGGACATACACAAGTATTTATTTTTTCTACTTAATGCAGCTAGACCGGGCTTAATGATTCTGCACAAAACTCAGTGAAACATTAGTAGAAGATACTGACACGTGGTCACTAAAAGGATTCCAATACCAGGTCCTTATGTAAAAATGACTAGGTTAAAGGCTGTGGTATTCTCCGTAACGGCAATCTTAGTAGTCTTTTAAAGGCATTTGCAAATTCCATAAAAGCTATCTAAGCTAAGAAGATACTGCTTTATTAACTGAAGGGAATGCTGTCCAAAGGCACGTAAAAGAAATATGCCTTAAGATCATAGTTGCCTTTCACTTCAGCAAATAGCACATTCAAAGTCTTCAAAAGA
The DNA here is from genome assembly GCF_018350175.1 of Felis catus. NCBI lineage: Eukaryota > Metazoa > Chordata > Mammalia > Carnivora > Felidae > Felis > Felis catus. Next base: position 101,748,266 of record NC_058386.1, read on the forward strand.
CATCAATAAATGCTTTTGGGGTGGTCTTTCACCTGAATTAGTCCTAGAATGTGGTTCACGGCTTAAGTGCCATCTTCTTTTTGCTCCTTCAAACATAATAATTATTTCATAGTAACAAATCTTTGTGAAATTTAGAGAATCCGTGCTTCAAACAAATTGGGGGTGTGAAATCAAGCCCTAATCCCTATGATCAAAAGCCGTGAAGAAATCTAAAGGGGACAGTGAAAACTTACCCTACCCTTTCCATCTAAGTAACTTTGTATGATTCTCCTTATATGAACCATTGAAGAAAAATACGTATTCAACTCTTAATTCTTCAGGGACAGATTGTGTATTACACATGCTTTTTATATTGGTTCTATAACCAATATAAAGAGAAAAAGAAAAAGGAAGAATGAACCTTGTATACATAGTAGGCACTTGGTAAATACTGTTTGGATGAATTAATAAAATAGTAATCTTAATAATTTATTTAGTAATGTTGATCACTTATTTTGACATTTTGGTACAAGGGTTAGTGGAAGAACTGAAACTATCGCCACATGGAACCCTTTAGGAATTAACTGTGAATAAAATATGTTTAGAAATAAAATACCCCCACCTTCCTGATACTGATAACAGATAGCTGATTGTGTGGAAAAGTCCATTAACGAATATTACACTTGAGAAATACATTAGTGTGTAAGTGTAAACAGTTATGTTCAGAAACTGAGACTTTACATTCCAGGACAGTAGCTCATCTAGTATTACATACACCTTCTCAGACAGAAGTGAAATGGTATTGTTAAAATCTCACCATTAATTAAAGGACTAATTTTGAATTGCATTCTGACTCTGTATATCTGTTTGTTGAACATATTATCACTTAAGAGACATAATTCTCTTTGTACAAGTATTTCTTTAAATTTTGTCACAAGATTTCCACTTTTCCTAAAAAATTTCACAGTTCTTCTGGTGTGTTATAATGACCACTAAGTGGTATTCACAAACACTGTTTTCCAATTTTCTGGCTCTCCTGACATGATATACAATCTCATATACTGAAACACAAATTATGTTTGTAGAACAGTATGTTGATTATTACCAATAGTACACGGAGTAGCCAATCTCTTTGAATTTCTTCGGTGAAAACTAGAATATGAAACTCAAATTTATCATCACATATTACATATTCAAACATTTACTCAGAGTCATGGGTTAGCATGGTATAAAATACCTCCTTAAAAGAAAATAATATTCCCATTAGCAACAAAAAAAACCCCATATTCAAAGCTTAATGAATAAATATGGAAACATGCACTGAAAAGTCAAAAAAGGAAATTAAAAGAAAGGGTTTCCACTTATATATAATATCAAAAAGAATAAAAACCAGGGATGAATTTAACAAAAAAAACTTGTAAGACTTGTACCCTGAGAAATACAAAACATCATTGAAAGAAACTGAAGAAGATCTAAATAAATGGAAACACATCCATATTCATGGATTACAAGATTTACTATTGTTAAAATGGCAATACTTCCTAAACTGATCTGCAGATTCAATGCAATCCCCATGAAGATTCTAAGTCCCATCCTGATGGCCAACTGACACATGAAAAAATGCTCCACATCACTCATCATCAGGGAAATACAAATCAAAACCACAATGAGATACCGCCTTACACCTGTCACAATGGCTAACATGAACAACGCAGGCAACAACAGATGTTGGCGAGGATGCGGAGAAAGAGGATCTCTTTTGCATTGTTGGTGGCAATACAAGCTGGTGCAGCCACTCTGGAAAACAGTATGGAGGTTCCTCAAAAAACTAAAAATAGAACTACCCTACAACCCAGCAATTGCACTTGTAGGCATTAATCCAAGGGATACAGGTGTGCTGTTTCGAAGGGACACATGCACCCCCATGTTTATAGCAGCACTATCAACAATAGCCAAAGTATGGAAAGAGCCCAAATGTCCATTTATGGATGAAGGGATAAAGAAGATGTAGTATATATAGACAATGGAGTATTACTCAGCACTCAAAAAGAATGAAATCTTGCCATTTGCAACTACGTGGATGGAACTGGAGGGTGTTATGCTAAGTGAAATTAGTTATTCAGAGAAAGACATAAATCATATGACTTCACTCATATGAGGACTTTAAGAGACAAAACAGATGAACATAAGGGAAGGGAAACAAAAATCACATTAAAATAGGGAAGGGGACAAAACAGAAGAGACTCATAAATATGGAGAACAAACTGAGGGTTGCTGAAAGAGTTGTGGGAGGGGGAATGGGCTAAATGGGTAAGGGGCATTAAGGAATCTACTCCTGAAATCATTGTTTCACTATGCTAACTAATTTGGTTGTAAATTTTAAAAAATAAAATTAAAAAAAAAAAAGATTCTAAGTCCCATTTTCCAGAAGTACACAAGCTGAACTAAAATTCATGTGGAAATTCAAGGAACCCAGAATAACTAAAGCCATCTGTGAAAAAAAATAGGAAAACATTAGAGGCCTCACACTTCCTGATTTCAAAATTTATTACAGGTACAGTAATGGTACTGGTATTACGGCAGACATATTGATCAATGGGACAGAATTGAGAGTCACGAAATAAAATATCACATTTATGGTCAACCTAATTGCAACAAGGGCACCAAGACAATTCAATGGGGGAAAGAATAGCCTTTTCAACAAGTAGTGAGGGACAAGTGGATATCCACAAGCAAAAGAGGGAAGTTAAATGGCTCCCTCACACCATATACAAAAATTAACTCAAGGGGCGCCTGGGTGGCGCAGTCGGTTAAGCGTCCGACTTCAGCCAGGTCACGATCTCGCGGTCTGGGAGTTCGAGCCCCGCGTCAGGCTCTGGGCTGATGGCTCAGAGCCTGGAGCCTGTTTCCCATTCTGTGTCTCCCTCTCTCTCTGCCCCTCCCCCGTTCATGCTCTGTCTCTCTCTGTCCCAAAAATAAATAAAAAACGTTGAAAAAAAAATTAAAAAAAAAATTAACTCAAAATGGATCAAATATCTACATTTAAGAACTAAACCTATAAAATTCTCAGATGAAAACACAGGGGTGAATCTCTCTGACCTTGGATTTGGCAATAGTTTCTTAGATATGATATCAAAAGCACATACAACAAAAAACAAAATAGATGCATTTGACTTCATCAAAATTAAAAACTTCTGTGCTTCAAAGGACACCATCAAGAAAGTGAATAAACTGCCTACAGAAAGTGAAAAAATATTTTCAAATCATATATTGGATAAGAGACTTGTATCTGGAATACGTTAAGAAACCTTACAAACTCATCAATAAAAAACCAAATAAACCAATTGAAAAACAGGCCAAGGATCTGAATAGATCTTTCTCCAAAGAATGGCCAATGAACACAGGAAAAGAGGCTCAATATCATTAGGACACGCAAGTTAAAAGCACAATGAGATACCACTTCATACTCACTAAGACAGCTAAAATTAAAACGATAGACAAAACGTGGAGAAACTGGCATCCTTTTACCAATGACTCCCTCAAAAAAACTGAAAACAGGTGTTCTGACAAAAACTTGTACATGAATGTTTACAGCAGCATTATTCATAATAGCCAAAAAAGTGAAAATCCACAAAAGGTCCATCACTTGTTGAGTTGATAAACAAAATATGGTATAGTCCTACAGTGGAATATTATTCAACCATACAAAGGAATTAAATATTGGTACATGCTACAACATGGACAAAGTCTGAAAACACTGTGTTAACTGAAAGAAGCCAGACACAGAAGACTACACATTATATGATTCCATTTATATAAAATGTACACATAGGCAAATCTATAAAACCAGGATTAGTGGTTGCCAGGGGCTGGGGAGAAGTGCGGATATGGAGTAACTGCCAATGCCTATGAGGTTTCTTTTCGGTGTTCTAGGAATTAGAAAATGTTCTAGACTTAAACAGTGATGATGGTTACACAACTCTGAACATGCTAAGAATCACCAAGTCGCACACTTTGAATCGGTGAATTATACAGTATGTAAATTGTAGCTCAATAAAGCTCTTTCAGAAAATATGGTTATAAGTCATAAATTGGCATGCATAGCCTACACACACATACACACAAACTATCACAAAGTGTCATAAGAGTTTTGATGTGTTTCCAGGTGGTTTTGGAGGGTCATCTGCTACAGAGAAGCTGAACTGTCTCCTGGCCAGTATTTTAGAACACGTAACTGGTAGTACACCACAGGGATGCCTATTTCCTATATTTTTATACAATGTTAGATGTCGGTTATATGTAGGTTATTATGATCACATCCTTCTGAACTTGGGGATGGTGGCAGGAGGGCTGGTCACAGCTCAATTTATCCAGCACCCCCTTTTGTATCTTAGAATGTAAGTGCCCAGAGAACAGAGCAGTCACGTCTGTCTAAATTCCTGCCATCTACCAACTGGGCATTTAATAAAGACAATTACATTATAAGCCACCTATCCCATAGTTGCGGGTAACAGTTGTATGTCTTCTTGAGCCAGGCCTCTGGAAAAAGAAACAGCCAGCATAGGCACCAGTTCTCATGGGCTGTCATATCAGTATAGCCTTTTTGATTTCTACCTTTAAGGAACCCAGAAACATTTTCAATAATATCAAATTTAAAATTCTTCCTGCAAGCAAAAGTCACTACAGAGCACTGCTAATAACAACAATAGTGATATTTATCATGATAGATAGTAGCATGTATTGAACACTTACTGTGTCTTCTTTTGGAACTCCTACCTCTCCCTTCTGCAATGTCAAAATGCCTCGCGCATACTCAGTGTGCCATAAAATTTGGTGCCTGAGTTTCTCTCTGAGGCTCCTTCTTCCTCTCTTCTCCTGTCAAGACTTTGGTCTTTCCTTACTGGCATCCTCAATGTCTCCCTCTCTACTGGTCTCTTGCTCTTTGTCTTCAAACAAGCACAAGTCTCTCTTAAAAAAAAAATAAGATGACCCAACTGCCCCTTCATCTTGTTATCATACTATTTATCTCCTTCCTTTCCTTGCCAAGCTGTCTCCATCTGCTGCCTCTATTGCTTCATTATCCATTTACCACTTAGGCTATTACCATCTGCATTTCCCCCCACTACTCTATTATTCCATTCTCCTAAATACGCACTCTTTAAGGTCAACGTGGATTGATTTTTTTCTTGTTTCTCAAGGTCCAGCTCAAACTATTTCTATAATAACAATCATCTATTCATCTTTTTTTCTTTTAAGCCTCTTAATCACCTAACCATCTCATTTCTATTTCTGTACAATAGTTGGTTGCATGTGATTTTGCGCTGTGTGTGCATGTATGCATGTTTTGTCCCGCTCTCCTATTGAATAGGATCTTTCGCAAGGGCAAAAGCTATGCCTTCTGCTTCATTTGTGAACTTTCCACAGTACTTAGTGCAGTGAAAATAGCATCTTGACTCATATAGCATTAAAAATCATGAGCTTCTATGTTTGTGAATACTAAGATCTCATTTTTTCTTCCCTTGATGTTATTTGAATGGAGAGTTTGGGGTGACCAAGAATCATTTCTCCTACAATCTAACTTTTATACGTTTATCCTTCCATCTCTCTGAACCACTGGTGATGGGAATACGGTGTTTGTGTACAGTTCTGGTCAAGATACCTTTGGTGGGATGTACAATGGACATAGGAAAAGGCAAGCAAAATGACTAAGGGAAAACAGAGCTACAAGAAGAGTTCAGAAGTAAAGCCAAAGGCTCAGAGTAGTAGAAAAGTGAAGGCTAAAAAGGGATATGTTACTATCATCTACGGGATTGCAAAAGTTATACAAAGGGAAATGCAGACTTGTACGTCAAATCCTGCAACTCTAGGATTTTATTTTCAAAAGTAAATTTTACATAGTAGAACCACCTTTGACTTCATGCAAAAGCTAGTAAATGTTCGAACTTACTCCAAAAATAATATAGGCTGAATGATATAAACAGATACTCAAGAGAATTAGATCTACACATGGTTTGTAAATTTCTATAATGCACTGTTTCTCCCCCTCCAGAACAAAGATGTTATAAAGATGTTATGGGAAGATCCCCTAGCTTTTGAAGGACTTTTCCAGGAGGATCAATCAGCCATTCCTAGAACACCACTTAGTGCCCCTGTCAGATGTATACTATTAGGCTAGAGGGACCACAGGGTAGACATATTCTGCACGGCATCACAGGAAAGGTGTGTATTAGTTAAACAAACAAACAAAAGTAAAATGAGGATTAAAATGAAACAAGAGTGAAACATTAAACATATATGACCAAGAACATTTAACATGAATTTTTTATACCGTAAATAAGTTTGCCTTTTAGCATAGTGAACCCTTTCCATAAATCTGTTTCAGAAGTCAGGTCTCCAGTATGCTTTAGAAAAGCTTTTGTTAAAACTGAAGTATATTGATAAAGTGATTTAATATAGTTGAAAACAAGCTGCAGCACTCTAGCTGGGCCCCCTGAAACCTTGTATTAGAGAAACATCTATATAGCATTATAGGAAACATTTACTGTAATTTGCCATCAATCTTTAAAAATAATAATGTTACGCTCCCAACATTGTTGTCTTTGTTAGTGCATTACTATTTTATTCATGTGGTTTGTTGTGCTTATATGAATTATTCCCAATTCCACCACAATGTCCTGGGCTCTAATATCCTTTAAGTAAAAGATACTGAAACTATGGGTTGACTCAAAGGGCAGCTGAGTGCATTTTAATATCCACATGTCCTATGAACCAATATTGAAGAACCACAGAATTATACTGCAGGACTGTGTTCCGTCTGAACGCACAGTGATTACCTGGGTGGGGTTGGTGCAGTTCTTTACTTTTGGACCACAAAATGAATCTTTACCTACTGACTGGGTCTGTGAAATAAATATCAAGTAAAATGATAAGTAAATTTCGAATTCAGGCTTTTATTCAAGGTCCACAATTGTCATTGAATAAATTGCCTCCAATATAAATATGCAGCAGGTAAAACAAAACATTCCAACCACAACAAACCCCAAAAAACAAGCAACACACACACACCCCTCTCCAGCTAGGTCTACAATCAAAGGAGGTCATGAAAAGTACATTTGTGCTGTTAACTTTCAATTCCCAAGGGGTATGTATATATGTGAGTCTGTGTGTGTGTGTGTGTGTGTGTGCGCGCGTGCGCGCGTGTGTGCGTACGCACGCGCGTCCACTCTGCTTTAAGGAGGAGGGATAGTCTTGCTGAACCTAGATCTTTGGAGGGAAATGTAAGATTTGCAAAGTACTCTTATCGAAAAGATATACATTTGACCACATGCATTCATGCATTAATCAAGACAGCTGTTAAACAATTGGCCTTGAGAAAAGAATTTTTAAAAGAAGAAAGAAAAGGCTCAAAGAAGGGTATTGAGCTAACACTAAGGAAAGACTGGATCCTCGTTTCAGCTCTGCCTGTAGTTCTGTCCATTATGCAAGCCCAGTTTCTTAACCTTCTTGTTTTTTCCTTTTCAAGTGTAAAACAAGGGTAACAATAGCTGCTACAGCATAAAACTGTTATGCGGAAAAAAGGCATTAAAGTATTTTGAAATTGTAAATGCTCTCTAAGTGCAGACTGTTATTGTTATGTACATGTCAAAAATCCAAACTTATAAGGCAGAAAACTGGGAATTAATTATTTGAATTACAACAGATTTCTCGGCAAGTACTTTAAATGGCAAAGTGGTTACAAATTTTACAGACGTGCATTTCAACCACTTTCCAAGAGTATACACCCCTTTTGCAAAAATAGGTCCACTTTACTTGGAATGGTTATTTGCTCTTCCTTAACTGCAGAATTCGAATTCACTGACACATAATGTACACAGCTGGAGGGAACCTTAGAGATAAGCCAGTCGTATGGAGCATCACCCCTTGTTTGTCAAAGTTTTAGCAGCTCGGAGGAGAATGGAGGACAAGGAAAGGAAAAGGAAAGACTAGGGGAGGTGTGGCAGGAATCTGACACCCCTCCCCCATTGTATCTGGAGAGATGTGCCTTTTATCTGTTTTACGTTTGTGCCTTCTGGGTAAGATTTAATTTGTAAAATGTGTTTCACTGCCCGCTATCTGTCCTCCACTCCCCAAAGGGTTTAAAGCTGAAGGAGAGTTGAATTTGCCACCCCACAGTACGGGTTCTTTGGCATAAGGATCATCTTGAAGAAACAGCAGACACAGAAAACCTGCATGGAAGTTACCCTTTTGTAAGGGACATTTACATTTATAAGGAAGTCTCCATCCGTAAGGGTGGCTCCCTCTCTGTACCAGAAAGATGTGCCTACATTTCTAGAAACTCTTACCAATTGGAGGAGGCGGGGACTTAGATCTGTGTACCAACCATGCTCTCGCTCACTGTGCTTTGCCTGACAGCCTCCCATACTTGGGCTCCCTATCTCCCAACATCTTTTGTCTTCAGCTGGAGATGGTATTTACAGTGGTGGCCGGGGCCATTCCAGGAGTTCCTCAGTTCTCCTGGGTCTCTCTTGTGTATGCAGGGAGCATACATGTTATTAAACTTCTTTGTTTTTTCCCTCCTCCTGTTCATCTGGCTTTTTATTATAGCTGCAGGGGGGTGGTTGCCTCAGCCAAGAGCTTAGAAGGTTAGAGGAAAAATTATTTTTCAACCTATACAAAGCCAACTCCCTTATTTTTCTTTTGTAATGTTTATTTATTATTTTTGAGACAGAGAGAGACAGAGCATGAACGGGGGAGCGTCAGAGAGAGGGAGACACAGAATCTGAAGACGGCTCCAGGCTCTGAGCTGTCAGCACAGAGCCCGACGCGGGACTCGAACCCACGGACCGTGAGATCATGACCTGAGCTGAAGTCGGACGCTTCACAGACTGAGCCACCCAGACGCCGCTCTCTTATTTTTCAAATAAGAAATTGGAGCCCAGGGAGGTGAAGCTATAGTCATTGCATGGTCTGGGTTAAATCATCGTCATGACAGGCTTAAGTTGTGTAATATCAATCAGCTATATGTTGTTAGGTCTTTTTTAAGTTTATTTATTTATTTTGAGAAAGACAAAGAGTGAGGATGAGCGGAGGAGGGAGGGAGGGAGAGAGAGGGAGGGAGGGAGAGAGAAAGAGGGAGGGAGGGAGGGAGAGAGAGAGAGAGAGAGAGAGAGAGAGAGAGAATCCCAAGCAGGCTCGATGCGGTCAGTTCCAAGCCTGATGCAGGGCTCAATCTCACAAACTGTGAGATGATGACCTGAGCTAAAACCAAGAGTCAGATGCTCCACTGACTGAGCCACTCAGGCACCTCAGCTATATGTTGTTTGTATGGTTATATATTCAGCAGACACTGGACTAGAAAATACCTTTTTTTTCTTCACTTCAACTTTGTGGAGACAGATCTTGTAGAATGAATTTAAAAGAAATGCCACTTTCTCCCAAGGCCAGACTTTTGCAAAATCGTAAAGGAGATAAAGGCTGACGTGAGTGTTCTTTAGTTCTGTCCACCCACCCTTTTTGTTCCTGTGCTCTATGTTGGCATCCGACCTGCAGGAATTCAGTACCCTCCACTACTGGATAAACTTCCTCATTCAGATGGCTGCTGACGATGTTGGACTTGACCTCAGCCCCATGCTCCTGGAAAACTGCTGGTTAAGAAATCCTCCCAATCATTTGGGTGCCTAGGTGGCTTAGTCGGTTAAGCATCCAACTCTTGATCTTGGTTCAGCTCACGATCTCATGATTTGTGAGACTGAGCTCCACGTTGGGCTCTGTGCTGACAGCGTGGAGTCTACTTTGGATTTTCTCTCTTCCTCTCTCTGCCCCTACCCCACTTGCTCTCTTTCTCTCTCTCTTGTATTCTCAAAATAAGTAAAGAAGTATTAAAAAAAAAAAACCAGAAATCTTCCCAACTTTTTTTTTTTCCAAAATCCTCTCACTCTTCTATGTTCTGGGAAATGGCTTACTGCAAAATAAACAAAAAACAAAAATAACTGCATTAGAAACCCTTTCCCATATGACTTATAGATTTGGCTCTGTCCACCCTTTCTCACGGCTCCCATAAGAACTGCATAAAACTCCTTTGTTTACCTGTAACAAGACAAAACACAGACCTTTCCCCTTTTGCTGGAACCTGCCAAAAGACCAAATACAGACTTTAAAAATTGCCTGTTCTTTGTCTCATAAATAATTAGCTGAGGTGAGAACTATTTGTTCTCCTTCAACTAGCTAGACACAGACATAAACATTTCCTGTTCAGGTGACTGACTGAGACTTCCTCAGAGTACAAAACAATCCCAACTGTAAACCATCCCACATGTCCCTATCCACTCCTCCTATAGAAGTCCAAGGCAAAGTCCACTTTGCTCACTCTGATCTTCCAATCTGGAATGCTTTCCCTATTGCAATAGCCTGAGTAAAATCAATTTCCCTACTTGTTTAGTTTTTGCCTTTGATACTTCCTTAGAAAACCTCTTTAGCAACTTATATGTTTAGTTTGTGTTACGTTATTTCAATAACAGAAGAGAAAACAGAAGAGGTGGACTCAAATGCCGTCTGTGTGTTCTCTGTGAGTTCTTGATCCTTCTGGACCTCAGTTTCTTCATCTTTAAATAAAGACGTTGTATTTGATAATCTTTTAAGATTTTAACATTTCATACTAGTTGATAAATTACACTGTAATTATTTTTAGGTCAATTTATGGATGTCACATGACTCAGGTCTGGGACTAAGTCTTTTACTCTTTTCCATCCCCTGCTCTGTTTAAAGTAGTTGTTATGGGGTTCCTGGGCGGCTCAGCCAGTTAAGTGTCTGACGTCGGCTTAGATCGTAATCTCACGGTTCATGAGTTCAAGCCCCATGTCGGGGGCTCTGTGCTGACAGCTCATTAAAAAAAATAAAGTAGTTGTTACATAATGTTTATTAGTTAAAGAGAAAGAGTTATGACTACTTTGTAAGTTTCTAAGGTAGTAGGGGCTTTCAATTCTATTAATGTTTATTGAACAACCGACAGCTGGTCTTTCTGGTAGATTGCAATATGTGGTTGTGACTTAAGTCTTCTTTTGGAAATTCCATTCAAATTATTCAATTAAGTTTCAAAAAGAAAATGTTAGCATACTAACTGTCTATAATCAAATATTCTTTTTTCTTTCATTTGGAAATCTAAGTAGTGAGAAAAGTCTTTAATCTCCTAAGGAGAAGCAGATATATTTAACTACTGTTTATGGGGAACCAATTCCAGTAGAATTTGATTTTTTTTTCCGTGCCATTCTATTTGATTCATCACTTTGATGGTTAAGGTGATGATAATTACCAAATAATAGATGCTAAATTGTTAAGAGAGATCAAGCTTTAAAAAGAGAAAATATCTAAATATCTAAATCCCATGGAAAAGCTGATACCAGTTTGAAAGCAGGATCTATAGTACCCAATAGGATGCCAATAAACTCAAGGTAATTTTCCAATCATTTGGTCATAATAATTACTGCTCAACTAAACAATGTGCCTGGCACTGCGCTATATGCTTTACAACCATTATCTCACTTATTCTTCACAACCAACTTTTGAGGCAGGTACTATTACTGTCATCCTTATGTTGTAGATGAGGACACTAGTTCAGCAAGGTCGTGTCAATTCATTGCCTGACGTTGGAGAGCCAGTAAATGGCACGGTCAGTATTCAAAGCCAGGTCTGTCTGACTCCAGAGCCCAGGCTCTTAACCACAGTGCTACAATGCCCAATCCTCTAGAGGAGTAAGGAAAACAATGCAAAAAGGATTATCTGGTTTTTAGTTTTATATTTTAATGTACAGAGCATCATTAAGACAAGCTTCTGTGACTGTATTTATGGGTGTGTGATGTCTCGAAAAGCATAAAAGGATACAGCTGACCAGTTGAAAATATCCTTATAGTATATTACATCTTCTGCAAGGTTTGGTTTAGTATACACATGACATTATAAAACAGGGGCTATGTTTGCACTTAGTGAGTGATATGCAGTAAAGACCTAATATAGCTGAACTATGATGTGCAGTTACAGTTAGGGTTTTGTTCAGACTGCCATAAAAAGCCATTTTAAGGTAACAACTTGGTGTATATGGCATCAACCCTTAATGATTTTTCTTAATAAAGTATTAAATTGAAATTGGTTTGGCCTGTTTGTTGTTATAATTGAGCAGAAACTTAAAAGAATTTTTCATTTATGAAACTTGTCACAACACATTAAAATACAGGTGTATATAATTTCTCTAAAATGCATCATGAATAGACTCTGGGGCTTTGCTTTCACTGGGTAAAGTGTCTTTTGTGGTTTTCACATACATTTTGCATGTGGATTTCAGTACAGTGTAGGAACAAGGCTCTGAAATCAGACCACCAGTTTCTAGCTCTGTAACCGTGGGCAAGTTACTTAACCTTTCTGTGTCTCTGTTTTTTTCTTTGGAAAACGAGGACCATACTGTTACCTTCATGATATAACACCTGTTAAGTGGCTGGAGCAATTCTTGACACACGGTTAATTATTTAATAAATTTTAGTCACCATCATCAAACTATAGCTAACTCTTGAACAACGTTGCGGTTAGGGGCACCAATCCTCTCCCTCCCAAACTCCATGCAGTCAAAAATCCTTGTATAACTTGTGACTCCTCCAAAACTTAACTACTAATAGTCCACTGTTAGAAGGCTTACCAATAACATAACAGTTGATTAACACATATTTGGTATGTTACATGTAACATATACTGTATCCCTACAATAAAGTAAGCTAGAGAAAAAAACAAGTTGGTAAGAATGTCATAAGGAAGAGAAAATACATTTACAGTACTGTGCTGTATTTATTGAAAAAGTCTGTATATAGGAGGATCTGCACGGTTCAAATCCATGTTGTTCAAGAGTCAACTGTACTTCGGGGAAGAGAATTACAGATATCTGAATTAGCATATAAAACAAGTATGCTCTGGTAACAACTATGTAATGACCTTCTGTCTTACATGTTTCATGTCCCTCAAATAGATAATTCCTGATTTTCAAGTGTGAATGGCAAGAAATCCCAAAGGCACCAAATGGTGGCCCTTGCACTTGCAGGTATAAAGGAACAGTAGGAAAGAAAGTAAGAGAGAAAAAGTCCAAGTCCAAATGTACTCAGACCCTTTCCTCTGTCATCACTGACCCTTGTACTACCCTCAGCCCCTCTCAGCAGCAACAATGAAAATTGCTGTGAAAGGTCAGCCAAGGCTAGAGACAGTATTTCTAAACAAGAACGTAAAGCAAACTGCATCGTGAATTGAAAACTAGGACAAATCATAATGTTTTCCTGAAACCAAACGATGAATTTTTACTGAAGCATAGACCAAAGAAGAATTGCCCTTTAAAAAGCAAACAAAAACAAAACAGAGCAAACCCCACAAATAACCCCCCAAAAGAAACTAAAAACAGAAATCAAGATGAGTAACTCAAACAACTACAAAACAAAATATCTTGTTTGCAACTAATCAAGCAAAATAAGACTGTCTTACCACCCCTATAAAATTGCAAGCTTCTTTTAAAAAATTTTTTTAAATGTTTATTTTTAAGAGAGAGAGAGAAAGACAAAGCAGGAGTGGGGGAGGGACAGAGAGAGAGGGAGGCGCAGAATCTGAAGCAGGCTCCAGGCTCTGAGCTGTCAGCACAGAGCCCGACCTGGGGCTCGAACCCACAAACCGTGAGATCAAGACCCGTGCTGAAGTTGGATGCTTAACCGACTGAGCCACCCAGGCACCCCTCAAATTGTAAGCTTCTTGGGGGTAGACTTTGGATCATTCATTCATTCATCTGTTTATATGTGATCTCCTAAAGATATTTAGGATTCTGCTGGCTACATGTTTTGTTTGCCATTTATGCTTTTGAAGGCCATCCTGAAATTTGACAGTGTTTGAGTCCTTGTGTGCTGAATCCTATTTCAAAAGAAATCGTCATACAAACTTTCGGTTATTTTCAATACTTGTATATTAAGACTAAGATCATTCAATGTGAATAAGATGTTGGGAATGTTGGTCCTGTGACATTTATTGTAAATAAGTCTGGTAGCTCAAGCTCATGTTGGTTAAATTTAACAATTCAGTACTCCAAGTGCTTTTTTCTTTTCTCCAACTATGAAGAATTTGTGTTCCCCAACAAGAAAAAAATTCATGTTCCCCCACTTTGACATAAACATTCACCCTTATATTAAGCATAAAAGGCTTTTTCTTATTATAAACAGAAGAAATTTCCATATACCCTTTGTAAAATGTTATATATAAATGCTGGGCTTGGACACAGAGAACTTAATCAAAATCCCATGTTGCTTCAGGGTAGTTATATGCGAAATGCAATTTCCATTGTATTGAAACCTCCATCCTGTAAATATTTATCTATTTTCAAAATTGCCTACATATTTGAAAAGTTTAATTGGTTTATACTCAAGGCACTAGAGAAAGGAAAATTTGCTTTCATAAGACATTTACATGTATTTATTCTGTCCACGTAGAGTACTTCTTTCGAGTGATCATGAAATTTAATGTGAAGTGAAACCATCCCAGCTTTAGCTCTAAAGACCAAATTAGAAGAAAAGTAATCAATAATCAATCATTTTGATCACTGTACCTTTTTTCTCTGATTTATCGGAAACTTTTCCTCCAATTGGAGAGTAAGTAGTATCCATGGATTCGGTCCCTCTGTTCCCTTTGCTAACTCCATTTTCATAGAGCTGTCCTTCAACTGGTTGCAGCTGCCAAGTCAGGCCGAACAAATGCACTGCTGCAAGAAAACAAGCCACACATGAACTTATTCCAGACCTACTGACACGGTCCCTATACCAGCTGTCCCTTTCCACCTAAAAATGCCATGACCGGTTTCCTTTTAGGCCAACCAGCTTGCACGTTATACCTACGTTATACGTTTAGCTACTTTCCTAAGTAGCTATTGTTAAAGTTTTGAAGCTGTAGCTCTCCCGGTGATAGACGTTGGAGTATTAGTTAAGCAACCACAATGGGATAGGACGCTGCTCCTCAGCGTTGTTAGCCCTTCCTCTCCCATGTCCCTGAGTCATGTAACTCTAGTTTGCATATGGAAACTGCAGAGTATCGCGAGAACATGGGAGGCCTTAGCTATGGCTCCGATTCAATTCAATGCAGCAAACGTTTCCTGAGTGCCCAGAATGCATAAAGTCGTATGATAGCTGCTGTAGATGTTAAAATATAGATGCCTATTAGGGTAGGAGTTGGAAGTAACACAAGTATAAAATAAGTATAAGATATGCAGAATAATTGACGTAATACAGGTTCAATTGCTATCAGAGGATTAAAAAAATACCTGTGTTGATCAGAGTGCAGGAAAATGGGCACTGTCATATACTCTTCACGAGAGTATTACAAAAAAAACACCTTTGTGGAGAGTAATGTGGCACCATTTATCAAAAAACTTTAAAATTTGGCTTACCTTTTTAGCCCACAATTCCATTTCTATGAGTTAATTACGAATGTGTCCAAACTACAAGGCTATCCATTGTAACATTTAAAAGCTAGTAGAAAGTTATGATCAATCTAAATATTCATCAAACGAGATTAATGAAATAACTGATGATATTATAAATAATACAAGATTACATGGCTATTAAATCATGTTGGAGAGGACTATGAACTGGCATGGGAATAATTATGATGCATCAAATGAAAAACATCAGGCTACTAAACAGTACAAACAGTATGATCTATAATGCGTGTGTGCGTGTGTGCGTGTGTGTGTGTGTAGACATGTGGATGTCTGGATAGAGAGGGCTAGGAGAATATACAGCAACATGTTCACAACATGGGGGCCTAGGGTGGATTTTAATTTTCTTCTTTGGGATTTCTGTCTTGTTGATAATTATTACAATGAATTATCAGTGATGTTTGCCATGCGGGAGAAAAGGAATTTTTGTTCTAAGAGAAAGGGTTTATTCTCTTGTTTCAAAGAAAACAATCCTTACAAAATATTGAAAAAAAAATAAAAGAAGTGGCTTATTGTCTAACTGCTGAGGCCAGGACTTCCAGTGCTAAGTAACAGTGGTTAGGGTGGACATCCCTGTCTTGTTCCTGAGCTTAGGGGAAAAGCTCTCCGTTTTTCCCCCATTGAGGATGATATTAGCTGTGGGTTTTCCATATATGGCCTTTATTATGTTAAGGAACGTTGTCTCTAAATCTACTCTGTTGAGGGTTTTTTATCATGAATCGATGCTGTCCTTTGTCAAATGCTTTTTTCTGCATCTATTGAAATGATCATATGGTTCTTTTCTTTTATTGATATGGGGTATCACGTTGATTGATTTGCGAATATTAGACCACCCTTGCAACCCAGGAATAAAATATCACCTCACAACTGTCAGAATGGCTAAAATCAACAACACAAGAAACAACAGGTGTTGTTGAGGATGTGGAGAAAGGGGAGCCCT
Source organism: Felis catus (assembly GCF_018350175.1). Lineage (NCBI taxonomy): Eukaryota > Metazoa > Chordata > Mammalia > Carnivora > Felidae > Felis > Felis catus. Next base: position 101,764,684 of record NC_058386.1, read on the forward strand.
CTTGCACTGTTGGTGGGAATGAAAACTGGGGCAGCCACTCTGGAAAACAGTATGGAGGCTCCTCCAAGAGGTAAAAATAGAACTACCTCATGATCCAGCAATCGCACTACTGGGTATATACCCAAAAAATACAAAAACACTAATCCAAAGGGACACATGCACCTCCATGTTTATAGCAGCAGTATCTACAATAGCCAAATTATGGAAACAGCCCAAGTGTCCATCGACTGATGAATGGATAAAGATGCGGTATACATATACAATGGAATGTTACTCAGCCATAAAAAAGAATGAATTTGGGGTGCCTGGGTGGCTCAGTCGAGCATCTGACTTCGTCTCAGGTCATGATCTCATGGTCTATGAGTTTGAGCCCCGCATCGGGCTCTGTGCTGACAGCACAGAGCCTGAAGCCTGCTTCAGATTGTCTCCCTCTCTCTCTTCCCCTCCCCCGTTCACGCTCTGTCTCTCTCTCTCAAAAATAAATAAACATTAAAAAAAAAGAATGAAATCTTGCCATTCACAGTGACAGGGATGGAGCTAGAGAGTATTATGCTAAGTGAAGTAAGTCAGAGAAAGACAAATCCCACATGATTTCTCTCATATGTGGAATTTAAGAAACAAAACAAACACACAAAGGAGAAAAAAGAGAGGGAGGCAGACCAAGAAAGACTCTTAAATATAGAACACAAACTGATGGTTACCAGAGAGAAGGTGGGTCGCCGAATGGGTTAAACAGGTGATGGGGATTAAGAAGGGCACTTGTGATGAGCACCAGGTGTTGTATGTTAAGTGTTGAATCACTAAATTGTACACCTGAAACTAGTATTACACTGTATGTTAACTAATTGGAATTAAAAGAAAAACTTAAAAAAAGAAGTGGTTTAAAGGAACAACAGAGTAAAATTGGCTGGGCTGATCAGGGATGCTTTAATGAAGGAAGCAGGATTAGAGATGAGCCTTAAAGAATGTATAGAGCTTTGACAGCTGGCAGTAATGGGTAGGGTGAGGGGGCAGGTTGAACAAAATATGACTTTGTAAAGCACAGGATGTATTTGAGGCAAAGAAAGTTGCTGGGGTTGGCTGGAGTATAGCTATGTATAGATGATAGTGGAAGTTAAGGCTGGAAGGGAGGATTAGGGCCATGTTGTGAGGATGTTGAATGCCACACTTAGATATTTGGGTTCAATTTATTAGGCAACAAGGAGACATTGCTATTTTCTGAGCAAATGAGTGTTATGATCAGTTTTCTTCAGGAAGATTAATTTGATAGCAATGGGGAAAACTGATGGCTTCTAGGTAAACAAACGATATCATCGGAGCAACCCTTTGTGGGAAGATAAATCCAATACTAGTGTGGAGAACGATGACTTGGGAGGCCTAAAAATTTGGCAAGAACACAAATTGGGATGACCACTGCAATAATCTAGGTGAGAAATAATGAGCGTCTCAATTAGGGCAGTGGCAGTGGGAATGCAAAGAAGGCAATTCCTTAAGGGGAAATTGCATAAACGTCATCTCAGGGTTTGGTAACAAGTTCTGTGTGTGCGTACATGTATGTTCACCGCACGCTCATGCACGCATGTAGGTGTGCTGGGGGCAAAAATAGAAGAAAATGAGGGAAAGGGAGGAATACAACATAGTTAAGGTTTAAAGCCTGAGTAACTGAAAGCATAGAGCAATGATTAATAGAGTTAGGGGACTGTGCACTTAGCCCAGCACTAGCTACAAACAACTGGTGCTGGACATGTGTTTGTTGACTGATGACTAGTTGGTTTGGGGCAGGGTGGGGTGATGGGGGAAATATAATGAATGCATCTTTGGAGGTGCCGGCTTCCAGGGACCAATGGACTGTCCAGATAGAAATGTTCAACAAACGAGCTTTGGAGGTTTGAAGTTCTGGAGAAGTATTAAGGCTAGAACAAGACTGCGGAATCATATATGCACAGAGGCAATGGCTGACAATGTGAGAATGAATGAGGTCACTGAGGGCAGATAATGTTGGGAGAAAACAATAACTAGGACAGAAGCTGGGGAAATCTTTTTATCTGTTTTCTCATTGCAATTTTAAACAGCAACCAAATCTTACCAAAAGGAAAAAAAAGTGGATCTGTTCATAATCCATCTAACATTTTTCTTTATGTTTCTAGGCAGAGTGAAAGGGGCTAATTTGTATGTCTAATACTCATAGATAGTATGTGGATTAGCAACCAAGAACAGGAAATCTGGCCAGATAGCCTATTTAAGAATCATTTATCCACTTTTAGTTGGAGCTAGAGATTTCTAACACCTACCTTCTAATTTATCCTTAAAATTTTAAGCATTTAATTGGTTTCTACCCTTTTCTTTGGATTAAGGCCAGTGCTGCCTGATGAATTTCTCTTGCAATTATTGGAAACAATTGGAACTCAAATGATAGTGGTTCTGAGTAAGGTACAGTATGGCATGCTAATAAAGCTATATTAGTGACATTCCCCAGACTTCCTTGCCAAAAGACTCAAAGTATGGTTGGTTTAACATACTTACTCCAATTAAAGGGGTTTATCAGTTTTTAAAGAAAATTTGGTCTACTCTGTCCCCCAAATAATTGGAAAATTATGGATATTAAAAGCTATACTGAAAATGTGTTTGATTCCCTTGGTTCAGTTACGTCTGTGAAATTAGATTGGCTATAAGGAACAAAAGGCATAGTGGTTTTCATCTTGAAGATCAAGCGGGATATTTTATATACTTTAAGTTAAGCCAGTTTCCTAAGGGCACTCAAAAATGACAGAGAAAATGCATGTGCTGAAAAATCACTTCAAAATAATAAGGCAAGGATTAATTTTTCACCGTCAAATGAAATGGACTGCTAACAGTCAATCGAGACAGGCAAAGAAGTGTGGGCACATTTAGCAGAATACTCTTTGAGAGTGGCAAAGCTTTATCATTTTTTAAATTTACTTTGTCTTTTCCAGGCAATAAGCTATTTGTAATGTATATTTGTGTCAATACATAATGCAAGTGAACTTACTTGCTACAGATTAGGGGTACCATAGGGGTACATTCCTCTCCTCCAAACGGGACTTCCATAAGCTGAGTTGTAGAAGGAAGTCAGAAAGTATGTACAGGGTAGACTAAGGTAACTAGGTAACTCTAGTATTGGAGTTCTATTAGAAATAAATAATATTGTGTTCATACTAAGACCAATAAATAAAATCATGTTGATCTTTGTGACATACCAATACTCCACTAGAAAGATCCAGCACTACTTATTTTATGGGGATGTATTTGTTAATTCATTCAACAAATACTTTCAAAGCATATGCTGGGCACATTGGGAATGTTGGAAATATAGGCAAAGGTAATAACAAAAATATTTAGCAGCCAGGACACCGTAGGTACTGGCTGACCAATATGGAACAGGATCTAAACAACCAATACAGCCTAATCAGGACACGCTGATTGCATATCAACCTTGGATGCAGGATGAGGATACAGAGCCCTTAGCTTCTCGTGGGTCCCCATCCAGATCTACGCTATGTATCTATAGCCACATTTTGGAGGCAAGTCTCCCAAGCCCTAGTATAAACATTATAAGCCAACTGGGTAGAATTAAGGGTATAAAAAGGTAATGAAAAACAGGCACTGTTTTTCTAAGTTTACAACAGTGAATACAATCTTTAAAAAACCTCTACATTCGCAGAACTCATATGAGAGGGTGGTGGGTTATGACATGCAGACAATGAATAAATATATGATATAATTAATATATAATAATATGATATATTAATATACCATAGCTGTGTAGAAACAAAGAAGCAAATAAATGGAATAATGTCAGGTAGTTATTGTAAAAGAAATAAGACTAGTCAAGGAAGGCTTCTCAGAGAAGGTAATATTTGAACCAAGTTCTGAATGAAGTGAAGCCATATGAATATTCAGTTGAAGAACCTTCCAGGAGGAAAGAATGGCAATTACACAAAACTCCGAAGTTTTGTATGAAATGTTTGAGAAACGCTAAGGAGGCCAGTATGAGTGGAGCTCAGTCAGGAAGAAGAGTGGTAGAGGGGCACCTGGGCGGCTCAGTCAGCTGAGTGTCTGATTCTCGATTTTGGCTCATGTTCTCACAGTCCGTGAGTTCAAGCCCTGCATCACTCTGTGCTGACCATGCAGAGCCTGCTTGGGATTCTCTCTCTCACTCCCTCTCTCTGTCCCTCCCCCATGCATTCTCTGTCTCTCTCCTGCTCTCAAAATAAATAAACTTTTTTTAAAAAGGAAGAAGAGTGGTAGAAAAACTCTTAAACTGAAGGACTGCACCCATGATTATGCTAGATCTGTGCTCTAACCAACTTTACAAACTGGTCACTAATAAATCTTACAAGTGAATAGAAAGTGATAAAACTAAAATCATGCATACTGAAATATGCATTTTAAAATGAGCAATTCTAGTTATAGTAGACCTAATAGAAGTACTCGTGACCCCAAACTCAAAGTTATTTTTCATAAAGACATATATAAAAATATACATCCTCAATGGGTAGAGGCTGACACGACCCAGATCTTTCCAGGAGTACCAGTCCCATGTCGCACTTCGCTGAAATTCGGTGGCTGGACAGAATGTGCATGCCTATTCAGATATTCTGGGAATAATGTCATTTCAGCTGATTAAGAATGTGCTCCTAACAAATATTCCCTAGTGCCAAGCCCTGTACATTTTATAGTCATTATCCTTCTTGGTTTATCCAGTTGCAAAGAGCTATGCTCTGAAATTATAAATTTATCACAAAGGTAACAAATGGAATATCTCACCCTCCCCAATTGCCAAACTCAATCTTGGATCTCAAGGCAGGCTAACTTTATGAGAAGAAGCTCTTGCACATTTCTCTAGGCTGAAAGCTCTGAGTCTCTCAGTAGTTACTTCTCTGCTCTTTCTGTTAGGATGTTGGTCTTTCTTTCTCTTAAGTAAGACTGATGGTCTCTAGTTAAATATTTATAACTGATACTGCTTCCTCGTTCCATTTCCCTTCAAAAGGAAAAATATTCATGTATAATAGACAGACCATAGGAAAGCTTCAGAACTAGATGTAGGACATACGTGCTTAATGACCTAGGTCTGTATCATCCCACATGGCAGCCACTGGCCACATGGTCTATCAAGCATTTGAAATGTGGCTAGTCAGAGGCGAAGTGTTAGTACAAAAGAAAAATCAGAATATATCCAATTAATAATTTTATATGGATTACATATTGAAATGATATTATAGATATACATATATATATATATATATATCTGAGTAAATAAAAATTTTAATTATTCCCATCGGTTTCTTTTCACATCTTTAATGTGGTTACTACCAAATTTTAAATTACATAGGTGGTTTGCTTTGTATTTATATGGACAGTGCTGATCTTGACTATCTAGAACATTTCACGAAGAGAGATGATGTTTCTCTTTTAGCACCCTTCATAAGGTCCACCATGTTATATTGAAGGTATTTATTTACATGTCTGCCTCATCATTATTAAAATATTCAAAGGGCAGGATCCGTGTCTTCTTAATTTTTCTCTCTGGTACTTAACTCCGTGTCTGGTAGTCAGGAGGTACTCTGCTTACACACCGATCTGACTATAAAGTGGTAAAAGGAGCTTTAGAAAGCAATTTTGTGATACTGATCAAAATTGAAATTGGGAATACTTTTTGACCAATGAATTCAACTTCCAGGAATCTACCAAAGAAATAATCACATATGTGCATAAAGGGGTATGTACAAGAAAAGTCAACATAGCATTGTTAATATAGTAAAATAAACAGAACTGCCAACATATCCATCTTGGAGAGAGTGGTATACTCATACTATGAAATCTTATGTAAGAATTAAAAGGACTGATACCAAGAGACTGTCAGATTGGAGGAAGCTAAGGAGACATGACAATTAAATGCAACGTGGGATCCTAGATAGGATCCTGGAACAGAACAAAAAAGGAAAAACTGGAGAAATCAGTATTATACTCTGAGTTAATAGCATTATACCAATGTTAATCTCTTACTTTTCATAATTGTACTATGGTTATGCAAGACGTTAATACTGCCAGCGGAGTGACAGGTACACAGGAATTCGAGGAATTCGGCGCTACGTCTACAACTGTTCTGTAAGTCTAAATTTATTTAAAAAAAAAATCCTAAAAAGAAAAAGAATTGATTCAGTGGTGTGCAGGAGCCAGTTTACACTGGTTTATAAAAGCCCACTGTGCACGTCTTCCCAATTCCACCTTCAATGACTTCACGTTGGTAGTTGAAATCGCCCATGGTGGGTTTATTAACACTCCTGGAACCAGCAAATGTTGCAGACCATTTTTTTTTTTTTTTTGCACAGAGAGCTGGCTGTTAAACATTTATCAGCACACCACTGGTTGAGCTCTATGTACCTACATGAAAGGAGCTCTAAGATTTGTATAAAAAACATTGGAGAACAATGCATGTCCAATGATCCTATTTAAGCAAAAAAAAATATGTATCTCTTTATATGTAAATGCATACAAAGAACTGGGAGGATTGATACCAAACCATTGATCTTTAGAGTGGGGAGCTGGAACTTCAATATTTTCATGGTAATGTTAGAATGTTTTACAATGATAATGTATTCATGTATTGTTATATAATAAAAAACACTACGTGCTCAACAAACCTTTTTTTTAAAGCTGAATGAATAGATGCATTGTTTTATTCATTCTCTTTTATTACTATTTTCTATCTAAAGTAAAAGCATTTGAAACTAATTCAAAGCAGGAGAACAATTCAGCAATAAAATCTGAATAACCCTCAAACACATAAAGCAGATAAAACAGAACTCTTGATTGAAAGGGATTGGGAGTCCAGGGACAGCTGGGTGGCTCAGTCAGTTAAGCGTCCCTCTTCAGCTCAGGTCATGATCTTGCTGTGGCTTTGGGCCCCACATCCGGCTCTTTGCTGACAGCTCAGATCCTGGAGCCTGCTTCGGATTCTGTGTCTCCTTCTCTCTCTGCCCCTCATCTGCTCTCTCTCTTTCTTTCTCTCTCTCTCTCTCAAAAATAAACATTTAAAAAATTTAAAAAGCAAAGAAAGGGATTGGGGGTCCAAAAGAGTTGCCCAAAAGCTCCAAAGACATAGTTTGAAGTCAACTGATCAAAAAAATTATCCTCAAAATATCTGAGTAAGAAAAGTTTGGGTGCTTGGAAGAACTTTTTTGACAGTTAAATTTATTGGAGTATCTTTACAATGCTATTGCCAGGATATGAAACCTTTCATATTATTCTGTATCTTTTGGTATTTTCTGTCCACTCTCTCATAGATAATATTAAAACCCACTTAATAACAGATAAATTGGTCTCTGATACTAAACACACAAGTAAACCTTGAAATCGCAGTATGCGTGAGGAAAACACAACTTTGCTTTCAAGGAATTCATCTTGCATCTCAAAATGTACACATAGTCAGCTAAGGATGCTATATTTATTTGTTGCAAGAAGCTTCTGGTGTTATTTTCTAAATCTACCAATAAACCTATTTAGAACATGTGAAACCTGTCTCACCAACAAAATCTTGTCCATCATAGATGATGTCATAAGTTTCAAATCGTGCCAAGATAAAAGCATGTAATATTTTTCAAGATAATTTGTTTTTCCTTTCTGTCAGAAAATATTTTCCCCACCAGTTCCCTTACATATCTTGCTTCATGTTCCTTTAGGCTAAGGAATGCTACTGCTTTTGCACTCGACTTCCAAAGCTTGTCAGAGCTACAGATCTACTTGTATGTTGAACAGTTCTCTTCCTGAAAAATATGCCAAGTACATTACCCAGATGGTGACCCCTGATGACTTCAGCCTTTCAAGTTAACTCCTATGGGAAACAATCTCGCCAGACCCATACTTCAGTGGACATCGTGTGAAGCGAGATGCTTCTGCAATAAGATCACTGCAAAAATGCTGCTTGAATTAAATGCAGTGACTGCTAACATTACAGAAACCAGGTTATCTTTCTATCTTAAAATAAATCCCATTTTCATTACATTAAACATCAAATTGGTATATGAGTGAACTATAGCCCTTTGATAAATTACCTTCAGATCTTGGTTTTATCCAGGTGATAACCAGATTACATGCAAGATTGAAACCCATTAGTTTTCGGGGAAGCATTTTTCAAGAACTAAATAAAGCAGTGCATGTTTATTTACGGTACCTTACTTTTGCCTCAGCAGTTTCATTCACGTTTTCTCTCTTTTTTCCTACGGTTGCACATATACGTTTTCTACTAAAAATACTATTTGTGCTTGCACTACATCATGAACATAAATAAAACATACTTAAATGTTCCTTTTCAAAGTAATTTGAATGGAGTCAATATGGCTTTGAGATCCCTTTCAAACACGTTTCAAAGCCTGAAAAGCTGTCGTGTTGGGGATGGGTAAAACTCCTTTTCAAAGAAACGACTTCACTAATTTAAACAAAAGAAGTAAAAAAAAAAAAAGAAAAAAGTCATTTTTCCTTGAACCGGTTTACATAACACATTTTGCAAGTCTGCCATGGTAAAACAGTAAAATTAAACAACAAATAAAAAAAAGATTGCGATAGTATAATAGAGGCAACGAGGACACGTTTCTTGTTGATCCACATGTTTGAATCCGTACATTTCCTTTCCCAAATGAAACGCATTATTCTCTCTTGCAGCATACATTTTTTTTTTCCTTTTTTGCCTTAGTACGGTCCTGGTTTTATCCAGTATCAAGGCTAGAGAAGATTCTATCAAGGTAATAAATCATTTTAATATCCCAGTTCTATATTATATTATCTTAAAACTTTCATTTACTATGTATTTTATATTTTCCATTCACAGGCTGCAGCAATATTTATAAATAACATGTCTATTTGGGTACCTTATCACAGGTGTAATATATGATCTGCATTTGCAGCTGCATAACGGGCCCATCTGTGTATTCCTTATCAGACAGACACAATTATTTAGTGTTTTCATCTCAAGTCACAACACCAGTAAGTGCTCTTCATAACTCAAATCTTACTTACTTTTGTATTATTATTTGCTTTGTAGAGTCAAGAGGAGTAAGCGGCAGAATGACGGGAGAAATTTTTTTTTCAAAAAATTCATCTAATGAATACTTCAGCAAAAATATCAATTTAACTAGGAATCAGCACTTTTTCATTCTCCTTTAAAATTTTCTTTTTCTTTCCATTTCCCTTCATTTTCTGCTCAGCAAATTCTCCCTTTCACTCTGGTCCAAATTATGCCTATTGCTTCATCATTATTGATGGCTAGTTTGAGTGCGTATTTGTAATTATATCCATATTCTTTTAAAAGGTCCAGAAAAAAACTGGTGAATATGGAGAACGAGAAATAGACTCACACGAAAGCCCTCTCCTCCTCTTACCCATTTGCCCTGTATGCATTTAAATTATAAAAATGGAAATACATTCACTGATTTATATCATCAACCCATGGTAGCTGATGCTTTAAAACTCACTTTTCCGGGGCACCCAGCTGGCTCAGTTGGTTGAGAGTCGCCTCTTGGTTTCAGCTCAGGTCATGTTCTCACAGTTTGTGAGAGCGAGCCCCAGGTCAGGCTCTGAGCTGACAGCGAGGAGCCTCCTTGGGATTCTCCCTCTCCCTCTCTCTCTCTCCCCCTCCCCTGCTTGCTCACGTGCACTCTCTCTCCCTTTCTCTCTCTAAAATAAATAAATAAACCTTTTTTAAAAACTCTCACTTCTGATCTAGCATCATGTCATCATAGCCATAGGTATATGGTTTATGTGTTCATCTGCAAACTTTTAAATGTTGAAATTTTAAGACTCTTTCCATTTACTGGATTATTCACAGTTAGCATTAAAGAGCAGGGCTTATATGAGGTTGGGGAGTCAGGAGACATAAATGAGAACATGGAAAACAGATGAGTGGTAGAAAACTATAACTGGGTATGTAATCAAGACTTCTTAGCTGCCTTACACGATTTGATCAGATGAAAAGAAAACAGAGAATAAAGTGGAGAAGATTAAAATAACTCAGTTTGTTCTGGGTTTTCTGAGGTGGCACCAGGACAGTGTACTTCTGGAAAAGTTACCAACGTTTGGGCTTGATTCATTACCAGGATCTTCACGCCTTCTCTTCCTTTCATGCAATAATTATTTGTTGGCTAATGACTATGTCATAGGTTCTGAAAATACAACAGTAACTGCTTGCTTACAAAACCCTTGCCCTCCTGGAGGTCACAGTCTATCTAAAGGGAGCCAGTTATCACGTGGTACTTAAGAGAAGGAGTCTGGAATGAAGGTGGCTGGCTTCAAATCCCAGCTCTGCTACAGTTATTATCAGAGTGACCTTGGGCAAATTATTTAATCCCTGTGTCTCAGTATTCTCACCATAAAATGTGCATGATAATAGTACCTTCCCCATACAGTTCTTGTGAGGACCTTGTAGGTCAGTACATGTAATGTACCTAGAAAAATGGCTGGCACATTATAAATGCTCAATAAAAGTTAGTCATGAATATTACACCTGGTTAATTCTCCCCTCAAGCTAGCCTTTCCAAAACCACGTTGGAAGTGGAGAAAGGCAGAAGGTCATTTGCCCAATCGCACCCTCTGCCTTCTTGCCCAATTGCCCCCTCTGCTCTCCTGCCCTAGAAGAGGTCTGCATTTTTCTGGAGACAGCAATCTAGAGGGACTCAGGTCTCTAAGAGAATTTCAGCAGCCATCTTCACACAGCTGCATCGCAGAATAAAATGAAAACAACACACCTCATGTAATTTCCTCATTCCAAACCCTCGACTTGATGTAGGGCATTCATTTCCCTCCTTTCCCTGCCTACATCCCCAAAGCTGCTCATTTCCTTGTCTCCATCATCATGATCGCTGAGGTTTGGAAGCTGTAGACGTTGGGTTCTCTTGGTAAAAGGTTTCCAGAAATTAGAGCATCCCTAAGATTTGTAAAGTCATCATTCCTTATAGGGTGTACTTTCTACAAAGGTTAGCAGAAAGTGGTTAGACTCTCATTTTATGAAACATAACTGACAGTTCTCACATAGCCCTATTTTGTATGAAATGGGTCCCAAGGAAATTTTCAGCTGGGTTACCCAGTGCAAGTACGCATTCCTGGGTGATGGATTCAACTCTAGCAAATTGATCTGTGCAGGTAGGGGAATCTGTCTGGAATATAATAAAACCATGGTATGTGAGAGCTCAAAAAGACCACAGACCAGTATAGTTTAGAAAAAGAGGGAGTAACTATTTAGCGTGGAGAAGCCTGACAAACACTATCTCAGCCGAGTGACCAAGGTTAACATCATCAGTGACAGCACGTACATGATAGCATGTATCCTTGACATGATGTGATGATAATGGCACTTCTGTGGTCTTCCTCCATAACTCCAGTCTCAGCGCGAGAAAACTAGCAGAACTCAGATTGAGGGACAACCTGCAAAAAAAGCTGACCAGTGCTACACAAAACTGTCAAGGTCATCTGGGACAGAAAACTGTCACATACTAGGGGAGGCTAGGGAAGCATGACTCTGAATGTAATTTCCTGTCCTGGATGGGATCCTGGAACAGAAAAAGGACATTGGGGAAGAACTGGTAAAGTCCAGACCAAGTGTCAAGTTCAGTTAATAATAATTACCAACGTTGGTTTCTTAGTTGTGACAAATGTGCCATGATGATATACAGGAAGTCAATAATAGGAGAAGCCAGATGAGGAATATACGGGAATTCTCTGTACTATCTTTGCATCTTTCTGTAAATCTAAAAGCGTCCTAAAATTAAAATCTTATTTTGGAGGAGGAGAAGACCACATATCAACCATTTGGTTCAGCCTCCTCATGTTACAGAGGAGGAAACTGAAAACTAAAGAGAGGAAGTGCTTGCCCAGGACACACAGAGACCAGCTTCTCTCGTATTCAGGACCAAGAGAAGATGTGATCCATTTCTCCTATCCAACGCCATTTAGTACTGGCATATTGGGCTAATGAGGCCAAAGTTACAGGTTCAATTTTCATGCCAACCAGTTATTTTTGCAGAGAGGAAAACTCTGCTCTTTGCCCACAAAGAGATTATTGAAACTACTTTTCTCTTTTCCATCCTAGGTAAGTGCATAGGAAAGAACTGGAAGCCCTGTAACAGCCCTCCATCAATTCAAAATATGTGAACATCAGCAGAGTCATCTTTTTATATGGACACTTTATTGGATTACTGGATCACATGTAACTGAAGCCATACATATGCTATATATTTTCTATTAGTTTTACAATCTCTTCCCTTTTTCATCCCAACCTTCTTAGCATTTGTGTTAAACCTGAAGACTTTGTTGTCCAAAGTCTTATTCTATCTTTGAAATAGAATCAAGTTTTGCTTTAAAGGAAAGGTAGACTATGGGAAACTTGCAGAGTGTCATGTAACCCCTGAAAACAGGTCTACGATTTTTCTTAATATATCCTGAAATGTCTTTCCAGGATATCAGGAAATGTGGGAAAAGAATATGGCAGTCTCTCAGTTTTTAAATTTTTTCCTCATGGTTTAAAATTGTAATTTTGTCTCTTTTTTATTCATTGTTGAGATAAGTAGTTTATGTTAAAGTCTTTAATATATGAACATTTTTATAAATCAATCAATAAAGAGCAGCTGAACTTTCCAGTAGAAACATGGGCAAAAGACATCAATTGGCAATTCACAAAAGAGGAAATGCAAGTTAGCAGTGACATTTTAAAATGTTCACCCCTAGTGGTAATTTAAAAATGTAAGCTAAAATACTGAAATGTAACTTTGCCAATCAAAATGGCTTTTTTCCTTTACTTTTTTTTATAAACAATTATCAGAAGTTTTCAAGGGTTCAGGGAAATGAGCACTCTTGCACACTGCTGCTCAGAGTATAAATTATGACAAAATATTTGGGTAAATTAGTAATATATATCTAAAGTGTTGGAAATGTTTTTAGACATTTTGATCCAGCAATTCCATGTTTAAAAATTTATTCAAGACAAGGATCTGAATAGATTTGAAAGCAACCATGTTCATCGTAATGTTGCATATATTAGCAAGATATTGAAAAGTATTTAAATGTCCAGCAAACATGGATTGATTAAATCAATAACTATTATATGCACAATAGAGGATAACGTCGCCATTAAAATAATGTTGTAGAAAAATATTAAGTAATAAATATATTCACAAAGTAGGTTATAAAACACTATTTATAATATGGGCTCATTATAGAGGCCATTTAGTGTAATAAGTGAGGGCACAGGCTCTTTTTGAAAAGTTAGACCTGAAGAGTGATGGCTTTTCCACTAACTCGCTGTGTGGTTTGGGGCAAACAGCTTGACCTCTTTGAGTGTCAGTTCCCTCATGTATAAATTAAAAATAACAATACCTAATTTGAAAGATCTTATGACTATGCCAAAGGGACCTATGTGACATCAAATACAAATCATGTCTATTTCTACAAATTAAGTGCCCACTTATTTTTTTAGTGTCACTACAGACTCACAGATTCTTTTTTTTATTGTTCAATGCTTAATCCATGACCATCACCGTTCTTTTTGAAGCTCAAATTCAGCCAGTGGGAGCCCCTTCAAATTGGTTTCTGTGTCATTTTGACATGTCTTTTTTCCAAACACAGTATGTTTCAGGCTTACCTTGCACTTACTTTCTCTGCCACAGACCTAGAAACAGTCATTTCTTCAAAAAGCTTTTAATAGAAAATGTATTTAAGAAACCTAAGTTTGGGTAAGATATGCTCATTACCACTGAGGTGCCTTTGTTTTTTTTTTAAGTTTATTTATTTATTTTGAGAGAGAGCAAGCATGAGCAGTGGAGGGGCAGAGAGACAGAGAGAGAGAGGATCCCAAGTAGGATCAGCGATGACAGCCCAGGGCTTGATCCCATGAAGTGAGAAGGGTGAGATCACGACCTGAGCTGAAATTGAGCCACCCAAGTGCCCTGAGATGTCACTGTTTTTAAGTCCTTGAAGGGCACAGAGTGAGGATATATACACATAGAACAAAACTTTTAGATCTTACTACCTGCTCTGTTAACATGTGTGTATGTGTGTGTATACACATACACGTATATATGTATACACACACACACATATGTCTATTTGTATATTTTTAAAAGAATGAGTTCATATTTATATCTCTAATACTAATTCAATATAGCAGGGTTCTTCTCATTCCACATTTTTATTTCCTTTTTCACACAGTGAACCCTGTTTTCAATAACATCAGTTTACTCATTTGCTTATCGTACAAGATGCGCAAAAGTATTAGAATTACTACACCAAGACCACTACCAGAACTAAACTCACTAAGGAAAATTCAAAGCCTGTGTTTTTTGTCCTTAAAATATGTCTTTCTGAGGGTATACAGTTATGTTTTCAAAATGGTGGGTCTTCCTAATACACAAAGAAGTCTTCAAATTTGAGACAAAGAAGATCAAAAAAGAAAAAATCCCAAATAGAAAGATGGACAAAGACATGAACTGTATACAGTTCACAAAAAAGATCTTTAAACATATGAAAAGATATCCAGCTTCATTCATAACACAAAATAAAACTACGCTGAGATACCCTTTCTAACCTATTTCACTGACAAAGATTCAAAAGCTTGCAACACAATCTGGTGGTGGGTCCGTAGGGACGCGGGCTCTTTCACACAACCCCTGCGAAGAACATTCATGCACAGTAACCACTTACTATTTTTTTAACATTTCATTTTATTCTTTTAAATGTTTATTTATTTTGAGAGAAAGAGAGAGAGAGAGAGAGAGAGAGAGAGAGAGAGAGAGAGAGAGAGAGAATGAGCAGGGGAGGGCCAGAGAGAGAGGAAGAATCCCAAGCAGGCTCCTTGCTATCAGTGCAGAGCCCAATGCGGGGCTTGAACTCATGAACTGTGAGATCGTGACCTGAGCCAAAATCAAGAGTCGGATGCCACCCAGGTGCTCCTATTTTATTGTATTTTTAATTAGGCTCCATGCCCAACATGGGGCATGAACTCATGACCCTGAGATCAAGAACTGTATGCTCTACTTTCTGAGCCAGCCACGTTCCTCTCAGTTTTTTTAAAGCCCCTTATATATTTTTTACTTTCCCCTGTTTCAATGATTAAGTCCTTTCATTTCTTTTTTTGCATGTTTTCACCTACTTCTTCTGAAAAAAGTTTTTTGAGTATAGTTGATACCATGTTACATTAGTTTCACGGGTTCAACATAGCGATTTAACCTCTCTGTGCTACACTCACAAGTCTGGCTGCCATCTGTCACCAGACAATGCTATTCCAATATCACTGACTACATTCTCTATCTTGGTTTAAGTTCACTTGGGCTCTCCCTATTGATTTTTTAACAACACTTTATTCTTCTATTATTTTTCTGTTTTCTACCCCATTAATATGTGCTTTATCTTTATTGTTTCCTTCCTTGTGCTTTCTTTATTTTTATTGCTTTTTAAGCTTTATTTTCATTTTTACTGATATGAACTTTCCTCTTATAAATGGCTTAATTGTATCCCATAAATTTTGACATGTGGTGTGTTTATCATTATGTCTTAGAGATTTTATAATTTTAGATTTTATTTCCCCTTTTACACAAGAGTTTTTGAAAACTGCAAAAATTTCCAGGGGAATAGGCTTTTCTGTTTTTAAAATTTTGTTATTAATTTCCAGCTTCATTTCACTGTGATCTGGGAATGTCTCTATTATTTTTACTTTATGAAGCTCGTGGAGATTCCTACTGTGACCTGACATAAGATCAAATTTTGTGAATGTTCTGTGAGTACTTGTGAGGAAGGTATACTCTCTATTAGAATGTTAAGTTCAATACATGGCCATAAGATCTTATTGATTTTGCTTTTTTAGGTCTTCTATATACTTACTAAATTTCTGTCCATGAGACCTAAGAGTGGTAGGTTATAATTTCCTATTACTAGTTCTTTTTGTCTACTTCTCCTTGCATCTCTTGTAGTTTCTGCTTTATAAAGGC
The DNA here is from genome assembly GCF_018350175.1 of Felis catus. Classification (NCBI taxonomy): domain Eukaryota; kingdom Metazoa; phylum Chordata; class Mammalia; order Carnivora; family Felidae; genus Felis; species Felis catus. The sequence continues at coordinate 101,780,673 of NC_058386.1, forward strand.
ACTTGTTGGGGTATTTGTACATAGATAGCCATTGCATTTCATAGAATATTCTTTCTGTTGTGTTTTTCAGGTTTTGGCCTAAGTTCTACTTTGCCTGATATGAAGATTATAAGCCTTGGTTTCTTTTTTTTTAAAAATTATTTTAATGTTTTATTTATTTTTGAGAGAGACAGAAAGAGACAGAGCACCAGTTGGGGAGGGGCAGAGAGAGAGGGAGACACAGGATTGGAAGCAGACTCCAGGCTCTGAGTTGTCAGCACAGAGCCTGAGGTGGGGCTCCAACCCACAAACCACTAAGATCATGACCTGAGCTGAAGTTGGGACACTTAACCGACTGAGCCACCCAGGTGCCCCTAAGCCTTGGTTTCTTACTGCTTCCATTTGCCTGCTAAATTATTTAATTTTTGTCCATTTCTGATTCCTTTGATTTCAGTTGTGTCTCTTGTAAACTGCATAGAATTAGGTTTTGGTTTGTGAATTATTTTGAAAATCTTTTCCTTATAATAGGTGAGTTAAACCCATTTACATTTATTGATATGACACAACTCTATTATTTATGTTATACAGCATTATGTTATCTTTATTGAATTTCTTTGGGTAGTTTGTTTTCTTTGGTTTTTAAAAATTTCTTTTAGTATTTAAGAAGGCTTATATTTTTTGTTCTGATTACCTTTATGCTATTACCTTTTTTAAAGTTTATTTATTTATTTTGAGACAGAGAGTGAGAGAGAGAGAGAGAACTGAGGAGGGCAGAGAGAGAGGGAGGGAAAATCCCAAGCAGGTTCTATGCTGTCGCCACAGAGCCCGGTGTGGGGCTCGAACCCACGAACCGTGAGATCATGACCTGAGCTGAAACCAGAAGTCAGAATCTTAACTGACTGAGCCACCCAGGCATCCCTATGCTATTATTACCTTTTTTAATGCCCTTATTCCTCTTCTGCTCGCTTGATCTTCTACTATTTGGTTTGACAGCTTGAAATTATATTCTTTAACCCTCTATGTGACAATCAATGGCTTATTTTACTTTTCCCATTTTCTTTTCTCCTCTGTTCCACTGAATTATTATGACTTTATAAAAATATATAATATTTACCTACTATTTTTACATCTTTGTCCCCACCTTTGTTATAATCTTAAATCTACAATTAAGTAGATGTAATTTTCACCAGCAGTGATTTTGCCAAAGACTCCCTCATCATCTCTTAGTTGGATAAAGCTTGTTCTCTAAATCATAAATCAACACACTACCCTTAGCCTCATCTGGTGTAATGCTTGTTTTGTATGGCCTGCGAGCTAAGGACACCTTTTCCATTTTTAGTAGTTGAAAAAAAATCAAAAGAAAAACAATATTTCAGGACATGTGAAAATTCTATCAAATTCAAAATTCAGTTGATAAAATTTTATTGGATCATTGTAACATTCCTTCATTTACATCTTGCCTATGGCTGCTTTTGGTTATAAGTTGAGTATCTGTGACAGAAACTGTAATGGCCTGCAAAGCTTAAAATATTTACTATCTGATCCTTCACAGAAAAAGTTTGCTGACTTCAAATCTGGTATGGCTTGTGGATGCAGTATTCCTTGAATCCTGGCATGTTTAAAACTGTTTTTCTATACCCAAACTAACTGTTTGCCTTTTTATGTTCATTCTGAAACATTTTCGTAGGTCAGCAGGAACAGTTGTATTACGAGTCAGGAATTTCGGTGACTTACCAGGTTACTTACTATGCTTCTTAGTTCTTATTAAAGTGCAATTTAAAAAATCCACGAATGACTTTTGGATAGGGGGTTTGGTATACCTCCTTAATTTTGTGATTCACTTTTATTTCTACAGGATCCTGAAATTCTAGCCTTTGTTTTCTTCTTTCCCTTCACCATCAAGCCTCCAAGGGACATTCTTTCCAAGTCAGCTCCCCTGCACCTTCAGGAGTTGTGCTTTCCAAGTTACCAACTCTAGTTCTATGCTTTAAAGCACATTTCTTTCAATTTTCAGTAGCCAGTGTTCTCAAATGCCAGGTCTGAGATCTGTTCTCATTAGCTCATTAGAATGTGGGACTTCTTGTTAATGGGAATTTTATTTTATTTTATTTTATTTTAATGTTTATTTTTGAGAGAGAGAGAGAGAGAGAGAGAGAGAGAGAGAGAGAGATTGCAAGTGGGGGAGGGGCAGAGAGGGAGGGAGACACAGAATCTGAAGCAGGCTTCAGGCTCCGAGCTGTCAACACAGAGCCGGACGCAGGGCTCGAACCCACAAACTGTGAGATCATGACCCGAGCCGAAGTAGTATACTCAACCGACTGAGCCACCCAGGTGCTCCGGGAGTTTTATTAATTCTGTCAACACTAGGCCTCAGCACTCCTATCCTTGTTTCTATTTAGTCTTTGATTCTTGGCTCTGGTGTGGGCTAGGAACGTAGTTTTGCTTCTTGTGGGTGTTTATTTTTCTACTTATATGTCATTTGAAGTGTGTAGAACTGTCTCCTACATATGCAATTGAATTGGTTTCTGTGTGGTTTTATTTGCTCTATTTGTTGGTTTGCATTTCTTTTTGGAGAATGAGGTGTATAGATTTAGATTTCAGGGACCAATATTATTCTGCAGAAACTCAGAACTCACTATTAGTATCTATAGATACTAATAGAAACACATGTAGAAACATGCACTTTGAAATGACTCTCTCATGGTGGGAACGTCTTATAATTTTACCTGCCTAGTGTCCTTTATGTTCAATCCTATGTACATATGAGAGAGTTGACCACATTAGGGCTATCATGTGTAATTGTGAACAGGGCCAGATTTACTAATAGGGTGATTGTGTTGAGTTTTCAAGTGTCTTTTCCTGCCCTACATAATTCTTCCTCTTACACCTCTAATGATAATAAATTCATAATGAGGACCTCATTTCTTTAAGTCAAAGTCATGATGGCAAATATATTTCAACTTCTGAGTAAACTCCGACTACAGAATCTAGACTCAGCAGGAAAGAATGTTTGTTGCATTTGATGACTTTTATCTTGGATGGGTCTGGGGCAGGGAAGTGATGACATTTATGTCAGAGATTTGCCATTCTTGGTTTCCAACCCTGTCGTCTCTATTAAAATGCACATAATGTTAGGGAGATATAATACATTTTCTTTGTCACAGCCATTTTTACTTCAGTGTGAATTATCTTATTATATGGGTTGCAAGTGTAAATCCCTACCCAAAAGGAAGGCAGGTGGTACAAAAGAGTGAAGAGGGCAGGATGGGTACTCTGATGTACTGGAGAGTTCATGGTCCTTTTAGGAGGATTCCCTACTTAGCTCTAGTTGATGGTTGCCATATTATTTTTGCCATGCAAAAGATTAGATAGAAAAGTGCCTGGTACTCAATAAATGTGTGGGCAAATGGGTGAACAGAGGCTTTGGTATGCCAGATTTTTCTATTTTTCAAGAAAGACTAGAAATTTGGTGTAAACCAAATATGTTATGTAAAATCTCCAGACATGTTTTTAAATTAGTTGATAGCATTTAATGAATTCTATGTGTTCAAGAAAAACCTGCCTAGGTCATCAGATTCATTTCTGAGTTCAGGTTTTATCAGGGAGTAAAAGGCAAAACTAGGTTCCTGTTTTGGGGGATGGAACAAAACAAGAGATTGAGAATGTACTTTGGTAATGAAACAGAACAGAGCTAAAAGATGGAAAAAGTAACTGAGCTCATGACCTTGGCCTCATTAGCCAGAAGGCTTCTGAGATAGTCATTGAGAAGTCTGTTTTTGTTTCTTTTCCACCTACTGAAATCACAAAAGACACATGCAGTATAATTTCCTATAAAAATAGGACTATATGCACCAGTTGGCTATGTATACTAATCATTCTGTTTTGTTTGGGCCAAAAGACATACCTATCATTGGACTCTATAAACTCATTTTATCATTTTTGGGGGAAGTGCATTTACGTATTTAATTTTGATTGTCCCTTGAATCTCCTGTTTTTAAAAATCAGCTTCCCTCCCTCCCATTAATGGGTTGCTATGTCTACATTTTATACTTCACTAATTTAAAAGACAAGACTGGTGCCTATCAGCAAGAAAAGTTATGCCAGTTAATACAAGGGCAGAATTTGGTCAGGGAACCTAGCTAAAAATATGCAGCAGACAGGAACAGAAACCAAAGATACTAATGGTTTGTTTGGGTTTTATTCAGTCTTGAACAGGCTGTGTTTTAGGCATGACAAAGAAAGGTTCTATTTGTACCAGCTGGCTTTCAAATACTCCCACAGCCTTCTATGTTGGTAAATCTTAACTACCTCTGCAATAACCTATATGATAATCTTTGAGCATGTGCTATTATAGCCTGGAGTTGCACTGAGCATGTGCAGTGCTTTCCCACATTTTCCCACTGACATAAAAATTTTCACTTCCAAAAAAACAAATAGTTCACCTAGGTTCAAAATTCACCTGACCATTTAACTACATATGGATGGACTGAGGCTAGATTTACCACCAAGGTCAAAGATAATAAGAACTTCTTGGGTCTCTGCTAGGTGGTGGGGAAACTGCTGAATAATTTGATAAACTTCAGAAATTTGGATTCATCTGGATTCTATGTCTGGAGACAGCACATGATCTTTAATAAAACCACTCCATTTCAAAAGTGTCCACTTTTCTTTCATAGCACAGTATACTTGTGCCTATTTTGTGGGTTTTTTTAATGTTTCATTTCTGAGAGACAGAGAGTGTGAGTGGGGGAGGGGCAGAGAGAGAAAGGGGTACAGAGGATCCAGAGCGGGCTCTGTGCTGACAGCTCAAACTCACAAACCGTGAGATCACGACCTGAGCCTAAATGAGACGCCCAACTGACTGACCCACCCAGGTGCCCCACTTATGCCTAATTTCTTGACAGCTGGTATCTCTTTCATGCACTGTACAACTAGTATTAGCTTGGTTTCGTGTTCTAAGTAAAATCCAAAATCTTGTATCTACCATCTCTATTTAATATTATTTTCATTTAACTCCATAATTTTATTAGTTCTGCAAAGTATCTGGAGATATGGTAGACACAAAGGACACTATGTGGTATTGTTATGTGCCATATTTAATATTTATGTTTAATTACAACAAAATTCAAGGCCAAAAGTTATCTAAATACTTCCTTCCGTGAACAAAGGGCAAAACTGAATGGAAGTTGAAACTAGGTTGTCTACAACATAAACAATGGGGCTCGTTGATTTGATGAAACCTATGAATATCAGACAGAGATGAATATCAGAAAGATATTCAGAATATCAGAAAGAAAACTCTGCCTCTTCTGTATTACATGGTAGAACAGCACAGATTTTTGGGACGCCTGGGTAGCTCAGTCGGGTAAGTGTCTGACTTTGGCTGAGGTCATGATCTTGTCGTTCGTGGGTTCAAGCCCCTCGTCTGGCTCTGTGCTGACAGCTCAGAGCCTGGACCCTGCTTTGGATTCTGTGTCTCCCTCCCTCTCTGCTCCTCCCCCACTCGCTCTCTCTCATTCTCTCTCTCTCTCTCTCTCTCTCAAAAAAAAAGAACAACACAGATTACTTGGCTGTCAAAATCACATTTGCATTCAGTTTTAGCCACAGCCACAAGTAGTTAAGAGCTCAACGACCTCTTCCAATGTTCCATGCACATTACGATAGCCTTCGGTTTCTTAATCGTTTGATTAGGAGACAAAATTCATTTACTATAAAAGAAATGGAATCAAGAGTTGCTTTTTTGTTTTTTACAAAGCACATATCCTATGTCTTTTCTTCCAGTTAAGGATCTCCTATTTCCAATTCAACCTGATAATCAGACATTTGTGAGGCCCTTCCTTAGAAATTCTCATGGTAAGCAATCGCTCTAGAAGTTAACTATAATGTGTTACACGAGGTCCACATTTAACTAGATTGGCAATACTATGATGAAGTTTTGATCAGCAGAAAATTACAGTGGGTCATCTTGGACCCTCTTAATTTTCTCATTTTTATCCCATAGAGAGCAATAAAAACCCCAAGAAAGGAGCTCTTGTGGAGCTATACTGTGATCTAGAAATCCACATGTGTCTTGCCTATCCTGGGGGATCTAATATAATGCAGTGCTTTTTTTAAAACTCTTATTTAAGCTGTAATACAGTGCTCTTATTTAAACACTATTCAGGTGGCTCCGTTGGTTAAGCGTCTGACTCTTGGTTTCTGCTCAGGTCATGATCTCATGGTTAGGGAGTTCGAGTCCCACATCAGGCTCTGTGATGACAGTGTGGAGCTTGCTTGAGATTCTTTCTCTCCCTCTCTTTCTGCCGCTTGCTTGCTTTCTCTCTCTCTCTGAAAATAAATAAATCAACTTATAAAAAAATAAACACTATTCATATTTTGGTGGGCATATGAGTCTACCCAGGGACCTTGTGAGATTACACCTAGCCACGAATCCAGCCTTCCCTGAGCAAACTTTATCTGGAAGGAGTTCCTCATATATGTTTCTTTTTAAAAAAATTTGTTAATGTTTATTTTTGAGAGAGAAAGAGAAAGAGACAGAGGACGAGCATGGGAGGGACAGAGAGAGAGAGGGACTCACAAACCGCGAGATCGTGACCTGAGTCAAAGTTGGACACTTAACCAACTGAGCCACCCAGGTGCCCCTCTCATATATGTTTCTTAACTTGTCTAAAATATATAGGGGAAATTACAGTTTGTGTTCTAAAACATTTGGGGGATCACAGTTTTCCACATTGTTGTGAGTCTGAAATCAAAATTTCTGAAGCACTACCCTGTGATCATCTCATCTTAGCTATTAAGCTTACTCACAGTCATAACTACCCAACAATATCATCAAGATGTGTACACATCTGGACCCATCTCTTGTTTAGGGTGCCATTAGCTTCCATCTCCTAGTTTCCTTCCCTATTAAGTTTGATCCTTTGGCTGAGCACTTCAAAAACGTTATCACCAGCAACTATAATTTCCTTATCCCTTTGTCCTTATGCTATACTTTGCCTGCAAGCCTCTACTACCTTGGTGCAAACAATAAATTGTCCTTATTTCACTTAATTGCTCTTCTTGAAACATTAGGTATTTAGTCTCCCTACTTCAGCCCTTTACAAATATTTTAGTCTTAGAACCTCTTTCTATGCTCTTAAAAATTACTCAGGACACCAAAGAGACTTGGTTGATGTAGGTTATATCTAATCAATACTTACTATATTAGAAACTGACTGATAAATTTTTACAAGTATGTATTTATTCATTTACTGAATGGTAACAATAAACCATTACGTTTTAACATAAATAACATTATCTTCTGATAAATAACTGTATTTTACAAAAATGACTGAGAAGTGTGGCATTGTTTTACATCTTTAAGAATCTAATGTCTGCCTTCATAGAAGAGAAATGGATTCTCCCGTCTGCAATCTCTTGTGATTTCACATATCATGTGGCATCTGGAAAACACCACTGTATCCTCATGAGAGAATTATAGTGAAAAAGATAAATACTATCTTTGTGCTGTTGGGTACACAGTTTTCCTCTGTGGACCTTCCAACGGGTCTTGGGGTCCCCAGTGGTCCCCAGACCACACACGGAGGACCACTGTTCTATCACCATCATTTAAGTTTTTCTCCAGCCTCTTTAGTTGTTCCTTCTCAGTCTGCCTACCAGATAGAGCCTGTGTGCTTGGCCTTCTCGAATCTTAGTATTCCCCAGAGTTCTAGCCTTCACTTTTTTTTCTTGCTCAGCCCCCATGATTTTGGCTTCCCCACGGCTAGGCACCTCTAAACATTCAGTACCAGATATCTGATCATGTATGAGGTATCCTGACCTGTTATGTCTGTTTTCACCCTTAAACCTCTTTCTTTCCTCTAACACTCTATCATGGGTAACAACGTCACCACCTACCCAGTCTGGAAGCCAAACAACTCTTCTCTCTCCTGCCTCAGCTAAACAGGCACTGAGTCAAGTAAGTGTGTTTTATCCTTTAAATACTTCTTGACTCCATCTTCCCCTTCTCTGTTCCCAGAAGATTATGCCCTCACTCTCACTCACCTGGATTACTACAATAGTCTCCTAATTTGTCTTCATCACTTCGATTTCACAACCTCCATCATCCTGCCTGTCAATTCCAACTTCCATATTGCCATTAGGGTGATTTCTCCAAATGGAAATCTGAGCAAATAATTTTCCTGCTTTAATGAAAAACCATAAAAACACCCCATTTGCTCTCAGAATAAATTACAAGTACCTTAACGTGGCTTAAAATGCCTCTCATGATCTGATCCTGCTGACTACCTTCATTTCCTGCCACCCTCCTATATTCTCCATTTGTGCTTCCTCAGGTTTTCCAATCCACTTGTATTTAACCATACACATTGTGCTTCTTCACCGCTCTGTAATGGGAATATTGCTAAGCCCCATATGAATGTGTCTCCACCCTGTAAGAGGCCACCTCTTAGTTTGGACTGTGATGAATCGGATGTTCTGTGGCTGAGACTTGGCCTTCCACACGCGGGCTCTTCTATATGAAAATTCAGCCACATTTCTGAAGTTTAAAATGGGTTAACCAGCCATCTGTTTCAAAGCCATTGCTCTAATTTAGCTTATTCTTATTCACTTCAGAGTAAGTATAGTTTAACAACTTATGCAATATGGGTCTAAAAATATTCACATAACATAAAATATATATGTATTATATATATATAATTTGGATGAGGAGAAACTAAGTTAAACAGGAGTGAAATTTCCTTTATGCAACAGAATTCACATTATTTACTTTGAAATCAGAGGTTTCTTGAGATGTTTTTTCAGAATTTGCAAGATTGATCCTTGCTATTCTCAAATTTCTTAAGCATGCAAAGATCCAAAATTACTGACACACTTGTCCAGTCCTCTTTTATTATGCCTTCTGGTGGATCTTTATCTATTTCACATAGTCTCATTTTAATTTCTCTACCTAGGCTAAGAAAGTGCTATATCGGAAGTACTTAGTAGGGTGACTGCCTCTTCTTGAGGCAACAAAATAATATCTTTCTTTTTTTTTAAGATTTTACGTTTAAGTAATCTTTACTTATCCCCCCTAGCGTGGGGCTCGAACTCACAACCCTGAGATCAAGAGTCACATGCTCCACCCACTGAGCTAGCCAGGTACCCCTCTTTTTTTGTTTTAACATAATAATCCTTTGACGTAAGACATATATTTAATTCACTACTCATTCACCCAAGACATTATCTCTCTTACTCTATGTTTTAAATCCACAGGGTGCTAGAGTTCTAAGAAAAAAATAAGAGAAATATTTGCCTTTCATGAAAATGCCTTCATTTTGAGCAATCAGTGCTAACTGTAGTTCTGCAAATTAGTTATATGTGATGCAGGTTCTTCCTGTCATTTTAGTGCATTTGATTTGGATTGAATTTACAGTTTTATTTATGACAGGTAAAAGTGCCACTTAACATAGGGGAGATAAAACTTATGGAAAATATTACACCAAAAGGTGATGTCAGATGAAAATATAAATCTCTTTTAAAGAAGAGTTCTGATAAATGCATGGATGACAGATTTATAATTAGACTGAAGTTATACTACCATTTCCCAGACCCCTTCTTAGAGAGATTGCTAGAAAGTTAGCAGATTCATGGGTAGGAGGCAAAGTCAATGCTAATGCAGAAACTGCCATCATTATCTTGAATGGGTCCATGAGAGTGAACTGGATGTAGTAATAAGTATTAAACAGGACACCAAAAGGATTGATAATGGCCATAAGGATAAAGTAAAATGCTTTTTAGCATTATATGCTGAGTCATTTCTTGAATGTTATAAGCTATAACGTATTTTAATGAAAATGTGTTTCAACCCAGATACGGCCTCCAGATCGAAATACAAAACCATTTGAAGGGTCAAAACACCAAGGAAAAGGGAAATTGGTAAAATAAAGGCAAAGTTACAGATAGTTTAGACCAGACGGAAGAAAACAACAAACCCATCAGAGGGTTCTTGTGAAACAGACATGTCAGTTCTTAAAAGAAAAAAAAAAGTTTCAGATGACTTTGGCAAGAAGGGAAATAAAAGTAGTTCATGTTACGATAAATTACATGCTCATTATGCTTACCTTGGCTCAAATTAATAATCCTAATAATAATCTTGTTCCACTGATAATAACCATTAGTCTTGATTTAGATCTGTTAAGCAATGCCCTAGGTGTTTTCCAGGCTTCATGTCTTTTAATTAAAAAGAAAATCCATGGGCAAGGTATTATCAACATTCCCATTTTATAGATGAGGAAACTGAGGCACAGAGGCATTAATAAAGTCGCTAGAAAGTGAGAGATTGATTTTTGCTAAGTGTATGTATCTACAGTTAGTAAACTTTGTGTGAAGGGGCTTTGTGTGTTTAGATTCAATGGGGGAAACTCTCCATTTTTATTCTTTATATTAAAAGAAACTCTAAGTTCTTGAATTTTCTGAAATCAAAATTTGCCATATTCTGTTTCATTTCTTCACCGTATTGTGAGGCATTTACACTTTCTTTGTGAAGAAGGCAAAATGAACACATTCTACTCCTCTCATTCTATCACTTCCAGCACTTTGTAGCTCCCCTGTAATAACAGCCCCAGAAAGCAGGGCAATTTGGATCCATAAAAAGGAGGCACAAGAAAGCACTGAAATCAATGTCACTCAATTTTGGTGCAGATAGCAAAGTGAAGTAGGCCCTTTGCCCTCTTGAATAGTTTCCTCCCTAAACTTTTGATCAGAGAACTGGGCTCAAAATTCTCTCTCCCCTAATTCTATATTAATATCCATTCTGGTCAACTTTCTTTCTTTTTTTTTTTTTAATTTTTTTTTCAACATTTATTTATTTTTGGGACAGAGAGAGACAGAGTGTGAACAGGGGAGGGGCAGAGAGAGAGGGAGACACAGAATCGGAAACAGGCTCCAGGCTCTGAGCCATCAGCCCAGAGCCCGACGCGGGGCTCGAACTCCCGGAGCGCGAGATCGTGACCTGGCTGAAGTCGGACGCTTAACCGACTGCGCCACCCAGGCGCCCCAATTCTGGTCAACTTTCTACATGTGGGCTATATATAGTATGTCATGCCAAGGAGAATTATGGACTGAAATTATTTCATCTATAGAGTTTGGACACTACCTACATACCCTGAAGGTTGTAGGAATCGTTTCCAATTTCATAGCAGAGGAAAAGGAACATCAATGTCATTAACTAATGATACTGGTTTTGAGAGCCGGAAATCCCTACTCCCCTACTCATTTAATGCAGCAGCCCATTTGACCCCAGGCACAATGTATTCCTGTGAGTTTCTACTGCCTCTTCCAGAAAGTGCTGACTGTGGAGAAACTTGATCAAAACATCAAAGATTACCAGAGAAGCTGCATCTGTGCCCTTCGCAACCATTGATGAAGTACCTTAACCTCGCCTTCTCTCGATGCCTTACATATGGTCATCTGTCTTCCTGACTACTACTTCATATGGCTTATTTGTAAATTCAAGCAAATGTGCTTCTGACTGGCACTGATACATCACTGATGCCAAAATATCAGAGAGGATGAAGCACAAGGACATATTTTTTGATTCACATGGAAAATATTACAGATTTATGGGGAAGTGATGACAATAGCCATTCCATGATATCTTCATATAATCAGTATCCTTCCATGCCTCCCTTCACCAGATTTTATGACCTCAAAACTTATTTAAAAGAATTACTCTCCTGCTGACCTGAAAGACATAGTGGGGAGGTGTGGGGATGGGGCTGGGTGCCTGAACCACCTAGCTCTGACTTTTCATGTGCTGAATTTCCACAGTGTTCCAATGACCACTTACAGAGCCATAATGCACAGAACGTCTACTGATGTCCCATTGATATCGATGTGATTTCCCTCAGTGGATTGAGGCCAGCACAGCATACAGCCATTAGTATCTAAAGGTTATGTATAATGGATAATAGAGGAAAATGAAATAGCAGAAAGGAATTTGCACGGGAAACAGAAGCAGTAAATAGTTTCAGTGTAAGATTTTACTTGGGTTATACAGCAACTGCAAAGGGGGGATTGAAAAAAAATGATGACTCTGACAGACTCAGCAAGAGCTGAGAGTGAAATAGTTTCATATTTGGAAATGTAATACTTTTTTACTTTGACTACAGAAAGCCGTTTAAAAATCATCTTGTATGTTACAGTTCTTAAGTGACATCATTCACCTGCATGCTTGCTGAGGAATCCTTACCCTATCCTCCTGAGGTGGCTTGCAATATGGCAAAGACGGGGTAAATCGAGGAAGAGACTTTAATTGCCTTATCCAAAGTCACATAATGTCCAGTTCATGACAGAAAAAAAAAAGTTATGGTATTTGCCGTTAACATCTCATTTCGAACCAATTCAACCCACTGTGCTAGCACTTAGCTTGATAGTTCTACATCTAAAATAGCTCACAATAAATGATTTGAACAGATATCTTTCACCAATCAACAAAGCTTAGCTGCACACACCGTTGCAATGGATGACCAGGTAAATGTAGTTTAATTTGTAATTTAATAACAACAAAATTGGTGGATCTGTTTACTAGACCAAGAAGTCAGTGAGCTACAGAGTTTGCTGCAGTGCTGCAGGGGCAGCAAAGCCTAGTGTCAAAGAGGACTATGTGCTCTGCAGTCAGTCTACTCTGGCTTAAAGCTCAGGATCCCCACTTTCTAGTGAGGTGACCTCTTAATCTTATTATGACCTCTACATGACCTCTTATCTTTGCTGTGCCTCAGTATGCTCACTTCTAAACTATATATAATATCGATACGTGCCCTTAAGTATTGTTGTGAGAATTAAATGAGCTAATACAAGTAAAATGCTTAGCATCAATCATTTTTGTCGACAAATTTTATTGATAGGATTGCTTTGTGCCAGGCACTGATCTCGATGCTGGGATACAGCCACAAACATGGTTAACTCTGAGAGCCACTGAATTTTCATAGAGAATAACAGGGGTGCCTGGGTGGCTCAGTCGGTTAAGTGTCCAACTCTTGGTTTCAGCTTGGGTCATGATCTCGCAGTTCGTGAGATCAAGCCCTGCATAAGGCTCTGCGTTGACTGTGCACAGCCTGCTTGGGATATTCTCTCTCTCTCTCTCTCTCTCTCTCTCTCTCTCTCTCTCTCAAAATAAATAAATAAACACTTTTTAAAAAATAGTGAACAACAGTTATAAAGAGAATGATGATAACAACAACAACAATAATAATATTTAACATTTATTGTATACTTACTATGTTTTGGGTACTATTCCAACTGCTTCTGTTACATTAACTCATTTAATTCTCATAAAAACTCTATGTTATAGGCACTATTTTAGGCCCATTTATCAGATAAGGAAATGGAGGCCATAAAATGTTAAATAATTTGCCCAAGGTAACATGCCTAATAAGGGGCAGAGGTCTGCAAATCCATGTTCATAATGACTGCACTATATTGCCTTAATGTCATGTCGATATCATATGACATCGTTCACCCTATAAAAAAGGCAGACTTTGCAATGACTGAAATGTTCTATTTGCACTTATGAAATAAATAAATATATAAGCTAATTAAACAAGTCTCAAAGTATATAATAGAATTTTTGATACAAGGCCATCATAATAAATTTAAATGGAAACATAGGTTTGAACACCATATAAACCTATTAATAAAAAGCTTGCTATTATCTGGATTTGTTTATAGCGGGGTTATTAAGTCTTAGATCTAAAACATTATCTCTCTATACAGTAAAAGTTAATAGAAGATAATCCATAAGGTAAGAGTCTGTCTCATAATTGAACAAGAACATTTAAAAAGGCCTCTAATGAATTTAGACTTCTCAAATCACTCCTTGTTTTGAGTGATTCCATATTAAAATCATGTTTGTATTACAGTACTTTGTCATCCCCTAGCTTCATTCCTTCAGCATTATTCCTCATTACAGATTATTACAAACCAAATAAATGTACATGTTGGGTTATCCTAAAATGTGATAAAAGACACAATTTTGATATTATAGGTAATATTATCCATATTCAATAGAAGCACCATTCAAATATATTCAGATTGTATGATAAAAATATAAAAGAGATAATCATGAACATCAATATACGCTATGTTCCTATACTGTTGACATTATCAGTGACTTCCCTACAAAATAAATCTCTTTACTTAGCATCCCCTGTTCTATGACTCCTATAAAATCGGTTCTGTGAACTTTCTTATTGTTCACATTTTGAATAAATCTGAATAAACCAAACTCCCCTTATTGTTTATAATTTCAAGAAAGTCCAAATCTGTTTTAATCTACTTCTCAGAATCATATTCAGTGTACCTTCATGGGTAATTCTGCTTCAGTTAGGAAACCAGGTTAAACCTGAAAAGAAGTTACTAGTGCCATACCTGGGTAGAATCTTTCTCTACCATGATATTCTATTCGTTCTAGGAATAGGGCTTCCACAAAGTACATGTTTCTTAAGTTAATTTACATTAAAAAAATTTTTTTAATGTTTTTATTTTTGAGACAGAAAGAGACAGAGCATGAGCAGGGGAGGGGCAGAGAGAGAGAGAGAGAAAGACACAGAATCTGAAGCAGGCTCCAGGCTCTGAGCTGTCAGCACAGAGCCTGATGCAGGGCTCGAACTCACGGACTGTGAGATCATGACCTGAGCTGAAGTCGGACGCTTAACCGACTGAGCCACCCAGGCGCCCAAAGTTAATTTACATTTGTGACTGCAGAACCACTCGAGCAAGGAAATTAATGTTCAGTCAAAATAAAATGCCATCCAGAAAAATCAATACAATTTACTATCAAGTGAGGGAGACTTTAATCAGGGTGACTCCAGAACAATATTTTTCTTAAACGTGGAAAGAGTGCCTCAAGACTGTTTTCTCCTTTACCGCCCCAAACACAGTATCCATACAATTCTGCAAGCCATTTACCTTGTGAAAAGAAGAATACATTTTTTAAATCTCGGTGTAAAACTGAATTCTTGGGAAGAAATTATGTGCTGGATTTTCTGATAGCTTCCACATAACTACTACTTTAATGAAATTGCTACCTGAAAATCTGGTAGCAGTATTATTGTTTAACTATAATTTAAGAAGCTATTGTAGATTGGTACTTATGACTTCTAATGAGAAAACCATAACAACCTTTTAATTGAAGGGAAAATGGTTAACTACAGTAATTGCAATCAATAAGACTGCGTTAGTAGTATAAATATTTCTTCTCAAGGAGCATTCCTTACTCTCCTCAGCAGTATTTAAGGTTAGGAAGTGCAAAAAAAAAAAAAAACAAACAAACAAAAACCACCTCATTAGAAATCCGTCTGTTATTTATAATACTAAGGCTTGGTTCAAATTTTGGGCCCCAGAGTTGAGAGAGAGTCTCCTCCCCCACCTCCACCACAAGCGAAACAAGACTTTGAGAAGAAAAGAGGCATGGCAAAAAAGGCTTACCAATCACATAGGCGAGTAACAAAGCCAAAGTCACTGTGATTGCAGTGGCGCTCAAGGCCGTGCACTTCCAGTTGCAGCACCTGTAAGGTTTGTTAAAGGTAAAGGCAGGTCTGGAAAAGGTGCTTCGAGGAAGTGGCCTGGGAGGGGGCGAGTACACGGTATTGGACGTCAGAGGGTAGTTTTGACTGGCTGCACTGAAGATAGCTGAGGAGCCAGATCCATGTTTAAACAGGAAATGCCTGCAAAAAGGAAACAAAAAGTTTGGGCTATAAAACCAAAGCCAGTTGTCACAAAGACACCAAGTACACGAATTTCAATCACGCTTTGACAAAGCTCAGGAGAACCTGCAGTGTCCCCATGAAATTGTCATATACCAACAAGTTAACTCCAAACTGCCTTTGGTGGTCTCCTTTTGTTTTCTCCATTTACACTTTTAGGAGGCAGAGAGAGGTCTTCTGTTCCCTGACTTGCTGGCTAGTGAATTTCTCAAACCCTTGAGTGTTAACGTTCCACGTTTGATGTTATTTGCTATACTGCTCCTTTTCATTAACTATGATACTCAAGAGTTGATTCAAAAACAGAAATATCATCTGGCATATTTGAAATCTGACTGTCTTAGAAACCAGTATTTTATTTAGAGATTAGCTTTCACAGACATATTTTCAAGCAATATTCTATTATAAAAGTTGTCAAACATACAGCCAAGTTGAAAAAATTTTATGTAAACACTCATATACTCACCAATTAGATTCTACAGTAGACATATGACTGTACTAACTTTACCACATATTTCCCCATCTCTCTGTTCCTGTCTTCATCCATCAGTCCATCTCAGTTTTTAAGCACTTCAAAGTAAATTGCATACATCAGTATACTTCCCTTCATATATTTCAACTTGCATATTATCTGGAGTTCAATATTTTTTACAGATTTTTAAATATAACATTTATACATGATGAGTTGGACTCTTTTAGATTCCACATATAAGTGGTATCATACCATATTTGTCTTTCTCTGTCTGACATATCTCACTTAGCATAATGCCCTCGAGGTCCATCCACGAACTCATAAAAACAGAGAACAGAATGGTGGTCACCAGGGCCTGAGAGGTCAGAGAACAGCAGGGATGTTTAAGGGCATAAACTTGCAACTAGTAGATAAATAATTCCTGAAGATATAATGTACAGTAGAGTCATTACAGACAACAATATTGTATTAGAATCATCAACCTTGCTAATAGAGATCTTAATTATCTCCACCACAAAAAAGAAATGATAATGATGTGACGTCATAAAGGTGTTAACTAATGCGACAATGGCAATCATACTGTAATATAAATGGATCAAATCAACAGGCTGTACACCTTAAACTTACACAATGTTGTATGTAAATAGATTTCAATAAAAAATGATACATGATGAAATGCACAAATTTTAAGTGTACATTTGCTGAGATTTGCCAAATGTAATCTCCTTTGCCACATAAACCCTTATCGAGATACAGAACACTCCCATCACCCCAGGATGTTTCCTCCTGCCTCTCTAAGTAAATCCTTACCCCACTTCCCCCAGACAACCACTACTTAGCATTTTTTCTACATGCATTAGTTTTGCCTGTTCCAGAACTTCGTGCTGCTGTCATGTTTGAATTACTACAGGATGATTATTGACTGCTCATGACTATTGTAATATAGATATTTCATAAACAGTAATGATTTATTGCCATGGAAGGACTTGCCAAAAACAAATACATGGAAGTATGTTTTCATGCACATGTTTTACACGTACTGAGTGCTGTGTGCCATGCATCGTGCTAAATGCTTCTCTCACTCTTCACTCATAGGAAATAGGCTGCATTATGATCCTCATGGTGCATTTAAGAGCATGGAGGCCAAAAGGGGTTTAAGAAATTTGCCTAGCGGGGCCTGGGTGGCTCAGTCAATTAAGGGGCAGACTTGATTTCGGCTCAGGTCATGGTCTCATGGTCCATGAGTTTGAGCCTAGCATTGTCTCCGTGCTGACAGTGTGGAGCCTGCCTGGGACTCTCTATCTCCCTCTGTCTCTGCCCCACCCCTGCTCACTGTCTCTGTCTTTCTCTCAAAAATAAATAAATAAACTTAAAAAAAAAACTTGCCTAAATTCACCTAGTAAGTGAATGACAGAACCAGAATAGGAGCCCAGGTCACTCTGGCTCCAAAGTCCTTAATCTTAACCTCTCTCCTGTGCCACCAGGGCAGTAAAATGCACTGCTAAGCAAAAGACATTATGGTGCTACATTTTAATGTACTACTACAACACAAAACCCCTCCACAAAATAGAGAGCCAACATCACCTTGTCACATATGACCAAATGCACAAATCATTAAGCCTACATTAAGAATGCTTTCCAATTTCCAGTGTTAAAGAAGAAAATCATATATGCTTAAAGGAGAAAAGCATATGTTTAAAAGAGAAAACAACTACCTAACAAGCCAGTTAATGAAAAATCTCCACACTAGAGGATTTTGCTTTAGTATCATGAGGGTAAAGGTTATTTAAAGGGCAGGGTTGCTGAGAATAGAACACATTCACAAACCTTTCTGGAGGGCGATTTGGGATTATGTGTCAGAAGACTTTAAATATGCATATTCTTTGCTGAATAATTATGCCTAGAGGAATTTATCCCTAGGAAATTATGTGTCTGACAATTTCTGTAACAAGTTGTTCGTTGCAGTGCTATTTGTAATAGCACAAAATAAACACCTAAGTGCTCAATAATTGGTATTTGCTTAAGTAAGCTATTTTACAAACACATAGTAGAATACTATACAACCATCACAAATTGTGCTGTAAAAGAATATTCACTAGGAAAAGTGTTTACAAATATCACCAAGTGAAGAAAGGCAGCTTCAAAACAGTATGGGCAACAAGATACAATTTTTAAAATAAAAAAAATATGTTCATGGAAAAATAGTAACTTGGGTTACCTTTGGGATAGGAGTATTTTTTTTTTTTAATATATATTCTCTGCCTTGAGCTTACATTGCGTTTGTAACAAGTATCAAGAAGATGGGAGGTGGGGTGAATGGAAAAAATGCACTGCTTAACACCAACCACACTGTAGTCGGTTCTATTTACATAAACATGATTTGCTGAGCACCTAGGAAGGCTAGACACCGAGGCACCTTATGTGCAATTTTTTGATTCTCATATGCGTATGAGGTTGATACTATTCTAATCTTATAGATGATGAAACAGACACCAGAAGAGGTTTAGTAGGAATAAAATGGTGGTGATAATAGTAGTTATCATAATAATGATAATAAGAGGTAACTTCATTAAGTGCTTACTTGTGCCAGGCATTGTTCTAAATACTTTATAAACTATTAGATCATTTATTCTTCCCCAAAACCCCATTAAAGGAAATATCTCCATCTACAGATGAGAAAACCAATGAACAGAGAGGTTCAGTTTTCCCTGGTCCCACAGTCAGTAAATGGTGAAGCTGAGTTTCAAACACAAGCAGGCTGGCCCCAAAGCCATTGCTCTCAACCACTACATGACACTACACTATACTAGGGTTATGCAGTTAGCGGACGTGGTAAGATAAGAACCCACACCTGTTCGGACACAGAAGCAGCATGTGGATAATACTGAATTGAGTCACACTTTTACCCTGTTTCTCTTGGGACCAATGACAAGCGTGAAAATGCCGGCTACAGACTCACAGAGATGTAAGGAAACTCAGTAATCTTCTAATAGCCCAAAGCCCTGATTTTGCAGTTAGCAAAACTGAGGCCCAGAAAATGAAATGGATTACCTAAAAGTAACATAGGTAGTTAATGGCATAAATGAGCTTGGAATCGGGGACTTTCAAAAGAGAGTGCTATTTCCATCCCCCTATGCTACCTGCTAACCAGTCTTCACCGGGTTACTACCAGGTTCTAATCTCTTGGGTTAACTGATCCAGGCCAAATACAATGTGCTCCGACAGTACTATGTAATACATGTCTATTTTTCTTTATGTCACATGTTCTTACAGTAAATTTTAAAGACCATCTTAACTATTCTGGATGAATAGGGAAGCATTACAAAGAAGCTACCCTTTAGTTGTTAAGAACATAAAGGAGTTATTGCTGCTTCTCAGGGCACCTAATGTATCCCCAGAATGAAGAAACAGTATATAGTAGAAATAAGAATAAATATATTAAAAAAGTGACTCACAGCATTATGCTCGTCCATTTAATTGTACTTCCTCTTTAATCCCTGAAATGGTCTCCTCCATTTACAAAGAGGTGAATTTCTTCTTTAATGCCTGCTTAGCTCTCCCAGGCTATGTTTTCCCCTTTGGCTATCTAATTTACTAGAGAGCAAAAAGTGTAGCACTTTAGAGACAGCAGAGTGGAGTAACCTCCCCATCTCCTCACCACGACCTGGTAGTTACTCTGGAGGTGACAAAATGTCACTTGGATATAACCAGTCCTGCACAGCAACATTCTGGTATGTTCCTGTGGGGTAAAAGGGAAACCCAGCAGTATGGGGTGTTTTCTTCACAGTGATCGGAGATAAAATCTTCGATCCTTTGCATATTTATGAAGGAGAACAATTGGATTTTAGAGACAATGTAAGTGGCCCCGTATGTTGGATATTGATTTGGTTTGGTATATCATTAAGGGGGAGAAGAAAGACAAAGAAAGACAGAGAATTGTTGGCTATTATGATGGCAATTACAAGCAATAATCAATATCCCTGAGCACTGTAATTTCATCGTGACATACACCAAAGGATTTACAAATGCAGTTTCATAAGTAAAATATTACAGCATAATGAATAAATTCAGCAGTCACAGCAGAGCAACATTTACACTAATTCGTATTTGAGTGGAATCCAAATCACAGTCCTCAGTGAGGGTAGATAATAAAATGAGTTCATATACTAAGGTTCCTGTTTTCTTATTAACAAGCTGAGATTAAGATTCCATGCTCAAGGAATCTATACTTTGATGTGCATCATGAAAAACAGCACTGCAAATGCTACGCATTGTCCTAGGCCTTGCAATCCATTGTTGGAAAGTGAAACTACTGCCGAAATGTGTTTTCATAGTCCCCGAAAAAAGTAGGAGCATAAAGACAAATGCGCAGTGCTAGACTTCAGCTATGTGCTCATAAAATCAGATCATCTGTCTAAGCACATTGCTTTTCCCTGGGGACCTGAGGGTATACTAAAATGTTGCTATCAATTTCATACAATTGGGTTTTTTGCACAGAGCAAATGATAAAAATGCGGTTCAAGAGTTTATGTGTAAGTAGTACTCTCCTTTGCATCTGTTTTAATATTCAAGTTCAAATTTAAAAAGGAAAAGCAAGATATTGCCAAAAGGAAATGGGCATATAAGGAAATTGAAAAAAAAAATATCTTCGAGACTGATGAGACCCAGTGGTGGTAAGTGGGAATATAATAAATGCTCCTGTAAGGATTTTAAAATCATCTATAAAAAAGGGGAAAATGTACTCTCTCTTTTTAAACCCCTCATGCTACATAATTCTGAGGGTATCTGTTAGCACTAAATAATGTGATTTAATGTGGCACTTAAAATTCTATAGGAAATAGACAGAAATCTACAGCTTTCTAACAACAGATGCATAAATAACCAATGAAATTTTTTCTTTTACATCTTGTAAACATGCTTATGAGACGAATAGCTAAACCTGTATTCCCTTAGCTATAAGCATTTGACTCATTTTTATACCCGGAAGAAGGAATTCAACTTATTTCCAGTTCGCAGCTGAGGCTGATTTTTAAAAATAAAATAAAAAAGAAGATTGCAATGAAAAAGCCTTGAGTCGAGTTATTATGGCCAAATTACATTCAGATAGAATGGTGGAATTTAGGCATTTCTTATTTTTTAAAAAAATTATTAAATGCATTTTTATTGTGATTAAAAACCACAAAATATGAAATTTACCATCTTATTTAGTTTTAATTTTAAGTGGACTCCACGCCCAATGTGGGGCTTGAACTCAGAACCCTGAGATGAAGAGTTGCATGCTCTACTGACTGAGCCAGTCAGGTGCCCCCATCCTATTTTTAAGGGTATAGTTCAATAGCATTTATTGTTGTGAAACCGATATCTTGCAAATATGAAACTCCATACCCATTAAACAACCTCCTTTTTCCCTTTCCCTCAGCCCCTGGGAACCACCACTTTGCTCTCTCTTTCTATGAATTTGACTAGTTTAGATGCCTGATGTAAGTGGAATCATACACTATTTGTCTTTTTGTGACTGGTTTATTGCACTTAGCATAATGTCCTGAAGGTATCTCACATGTAGCATAGGACAGG
This sequence comes from Felis catus, assembly GCF_018350175.1. Lineage (NCBI taxonomy): Eukaryota > Metazoa > Chordata > Mammalia > Carnivora > Felidae > Felis > Felis catus. The sequence goes on from NC_058386.1 coordinate 101,802,438, forward strand.
GTTTCCTTCCTTTTCAAAAGGCTGGACTCTATTACATGTAAATACAGTACCACATTTTCTTTATCCATTCATCTGTCCACGGATATTTGGGCTGCTTCCACTTCTTGGCTATTGTGGATAATGCTGCTACGAATATGGGTGTGCAAATATCTCTTTGCGATCCTGTTTTCAATTCTTTTGAATATATACCCCCAAAGTGGGATTGTTGGATCATACAATACCTCTCTTTTTAATTTTTTGAGGGACCTCCATATCATTTTACATGGCAGTTGCACCATTTTACAACCCCACCAATGGCACACAGGAGCTCCATTTTCTCTACATCTTTGATAATACTTGTCATTTTCTATTTTTTTTTTTTTTGATGGTAGTCCCTAATGGGTGTGAGGTGATAGCTCATCGTGGTTTTGATTTGCATTCCTCTGATGACTGGTGACGTTGAGTATCTTTTCATAAGCTTATTGACTATTTTTATATAACCTTTGGAGAAATCTCTATTCACACGTATTTATTCTTATGTCCCTAAAAACATACATTTTTTTAAAAAAATGTCATGCTGGGTCACAGCCCCATTTTCCTCTCTGACAAGAAAACCCAGTGTTATTTTGCAGAAAAGTGTGTTTACTAGTCAAGATTATCAACCTCAACATATCTAGTTTTTCTTTAGTAGCCCATTCCTCATACTCCTTTTTAGAATAAATACTCCTCCAAAGAGTATTTATCCAAACTCTTCTTGAATCTCAGTGGAATTACCAGCTTGGACAACCTCCTGTGGTAACAAATTGTATTTCCCTACTAACAGCTACATAAAGAAAGATTTCACTTTATTTGCTCAAGGGTTCTTTCTTCCAAACTTTAAGCCATTCCTGCCCATACATCTGCTCCAAACATTACATACTGTTTATAAAAAAAAATTTATCCTCTCTCCATGTTGTCCATAATTTTAAGTGTTTTTTTTTCTTTTTAAAGAGTTTCAGGATACCTATCTAAGCCTTAATTTTTCTAGGCTTAAGCATTAGTCCTACAATTTATCCTTGAATGCAATACTCTATATAGTCTAGATTGGTACTGTAATTTTGCAAGTGGGGTAGTTAGTAGCTAATGGGAGAGCTCTTTTTAAACTCTTTTTGTGGCTATTATTCCCTCTCTTCTTTTAATTAGAATATCTGCCCTGCCTGTATTGTATATTCCTTGAGAGCAGGGACCAAGTCTTAATTTCTAGGTATGTTGTCTCATACTTCAGAGGTACTCAATGAACATATATTGATTTGTATGATGACTTCGCTTCTTCTAAAAGGCACTTGATTCACTGTGCGGAATGAATGAGGCTTGGGAACTCTAAAATAAGTTTCACTTGTGAGCACATATCTCTTGGTTTATTGAATGCAAAAGGACAACCATAAGCTTTCATTTTGTTTTCACATAATCTAAAAGAAACAAGTCAAAGAAATAGTTGATTCATATTTCACCTCTTTTTTGTAAGACATTTGGGTAATGAAAGAATTATTGTTAATAAAAAATATTAAGTTAAAAATAATTGTTTCTAATAATAATGGCAACAGCAACAACATCTATGTGCTAGGCACTCTGCTAAAGTACTTTGTGCTTCTTTCTCACTGAATCCTCACAATAACCCTATAAAGGAAGATGGTACTATCCATATTTCATACTTTAGGAGGCTTAGAATCAGCTATTAAAGTTAAATAAATTTCCCAAGGTCACCCAACTGGTAAGTGACATAGCTGGGAATCTATTTCAGTTTTGTTGATTACTAGACATAAGCTACATGAGCTTAGGAATGTCTGACTTATTTACTGCTGTATCCTAAGCATCTAGAATGGTGCCTAGCAAACTCCATAGGTGCTCCATAAATATTTTTAAATTCATGCACGAACAATAAAACACATTTACTTAACCACTGTGCACATAGTAACTCATGATATCACTGATAATGTTAATCATTAAGGTAATAAAATCTTCTTAATTCACATGATCATCTGGCATTTTCCTTTCACAGTGAATATATGTAAGTTTGGCATTCCACTGAAGATGTTTTTATGGAAATATTTGCTTCAACTCTTAAAATTACAGAAATGACAAACTGATATCAGGAAGGTACACCGTGAATTGTCATGTCTCCTTTTTTAGAACATGGGAGACATCAGAACATCTTTTATGTAATAGTGTATCGAACTTTCCTATATAAATTAAACATTTCTATAACAGGATATTCAGAGATAAGTTGGAACTAGGAGTGCTGGCATATATATATATATATATATATATATATATGTATATGTATATATATGTGTATGTATATATATATACACATATATATGTATATACATATATACATATATATACACGTATGCTGGAGAAAGAAATTATCACATATTCTATATTTGATCAAGTTGCTTTAGTAGGCCCCAACATAGATTAGAATAAATAATTATCCTCTACTTTATAATAATGCCCTTTGAAGACACCCTCTCATTCTCATTTTCCAAGGTAGATCCATGCTCTATAGATGTAACTTCAATATAAAAAATTGGTATTGGGGTGCCTGGGTGGCTCAGTCGGTTGAGTGCCCGGCTGTTGGTTTCAGGTCAGGTCACGATCTTGTGGTTTCCTGGGTTTGAGCCCCATGTCTGGCTCTGCGCTGGCAGTGGAAAGCCTGCTTGGGATTCCCTCTGTCCCTCTCCCTCTGCCCCTCCCCTGCTCGTGGCCTCTCTCTCTCTCAAAATAAATAACTAAAACTTAAAAAACATTTCTTAGGGACCTCTGGATGGCTCAGTCGCTTAAGCGTCTGACTTCAGCCTAGGTCATGATCTCCCAGTTTGTGAATTCGGGCCATGCATCGACCCGGCTGTCTGCTGTCAGCACAGAGCCCGCTTTGAATCCTCTGTCTGCCTCTCTCTGTCCCTACCCTGCTCGTACATGCTCTCTCTCTCTCTCAAAAATAAACATTAAAATAAATTTCTTTAAAAAACAATATTAAAAAATCCTACACCAGTTGAGGGGCAAATATCAACTTACATATTTTCTATTAATGTAAATGTTCTTGTATTAAAAGGCTCAGACCAATACATAAAGATTATTTACCTAGGTAAGTAAGTACCAATTTTTCATTTTCTTTATACTGAATAGTACTTTAGGCCCTAAAGTATGGTGTGAAAGCTGTGATCCCTTCAAACTCAAAAAAATTTAGAAAGCTATTGGTGGGTGAGATTTTCAATCCTCTTATGATTGTACATACATCATCTCCAAGAAGGAATAGTGGAATGTCACTTCAGAGTTTTCAGGAGATCATCTCCTAACAGGGACCATTTTAAATGGGAATAAATAGGTGACCTATGCAAAATTTATGAGCACATGTTTAAAACTAAACCAGATCCCAAATTTTCTAGGAATTTAAAAATTTTCTTGATTTTGCAAAGAAATTAAATTATATTTCTCTTTACAAAACCTGAAAGTCCATTCCCAATTTGCCTTACCAGAGCAACCTGTTGGTTTCATAGACTTGGTTTCACTGGCTACTTGGCTTATTTACTTATTTATTTTTTTAGAGGAGTGGGTAGTGGGCAGAGTATTATATACCTTGACTATCTTTTTATTCATCCTCATTTTCTACAGATAGGTATTTTCTTCATTTATTTTATGAGCCAGTTGACATGGCATACATTTCTGTATGATTTTTTTTTTTCTCATTTTTTTTTTGTTTTTTTGTTTTTGTTTTTGTAGGCCCCGGAGGCAAAGGGTGTTGTACTGTACCGATTGAGAGTATTTACTGAGCTCACACGATAATAAATAATTACAAGAGCTGGCATTTGTGGCAGGCGCTATTTTTTTTAAATTTTTTTTTCAACGTTTATTTATTTTTGGGACAGAGAGAGACAGAGCATGAACGGGGGAGGGGCAGAGAGAGAGGGAGACACAGAATCGGAAACAGGCTCCAGGCTCTGAGCCATCAGCCCAGAGCCCGACGCGGGGCTCGAACTCACGGACCGCGAGATCGTGACCTGGCTGAAGTCGGACGCTTAACCGACTGCGCCACCCAGGCGCCCCCTGTATGATTTGTTTTAATTGAATAGTAATCTATATTAGCAAGGACACCTTATTTTAAAGAAAGAGGGTTTCAAAATAATTACAAAGGAGTACAGTAAGGAGAGATCCTAAGCATTTCCCACTAAGCTCTTCAGGTTGAAAATATAGGTTATCATTCTAATGCACCTTTTGAAGGGTGTTGATCAACATTTGCCTTACATTAGCTTTCACTGATTTGTAAGTCTTACTCATATTTGTACATTAAAGGCAAAAAGGTGGGGTGCCTGGGTGGCTCAATCGGTTGAGCACCCAATTCTTGATTTCAGCTCAGGTCATGATCTCAAAGTTGTAGGTTTGAGCCCCTCATCGGGCTCTGTGCTGATGGTGTAGTCTGCTTGGGATTCTCTCTCTCCTTCTCCTTCTGCCCCCTAGCCCCTCCCAAAATAAATAAATAAATTCTAAAAAATTAAAAAAATAAAGGCAAACATGCTTTATAATGCCATAAAATAATATAAGAAATGCCACTCACTAAAATTAACAACTCAGGCAATGACAGATGTTGGTGAGGATGAAGAGAAAGAGGAACCCTTTTGCACTGCTGGTGGGAATGCAAATTGGTGCAGCCACTCTGGTAAACAGTATGGCAATTGCTCAAAAAATTAAAAAGAGAACTACCCTACAACCCAGCAATTGCACTGCTAGGCATTTATTCAAAAGATACAAGAGTGCTGTTTCAAAGGGGCACATGCACCCCAATGTTTTATAGCAGCACTATCGACAATAGCCAAAGTATGGAAAGAGCTCAAATGTCCATCAAGTGATGAATAAAGAAGATGTGATATATATATACATATATATATATATATATACACACACACACACACACACAATGAGATATTACTCAGTGATCAAATAGAATCAAATCTTGCCATCTGCAACAGCATGGATGGAACTAGAATGTATTCTGTTAAGCGGAATAGGTCAGTCAGAGAAAGACAAGTATTATATGATTTCACTCATATGTGGAATTTAAGATACAAAACAGATGAACATAAGGGAAGGGAAGCAAAAATAATATAAACACAGAGAGGGAGACAAACCATAAGAGACTCTTAAATACAGAGAACAGACTGAAGGTTGCTGGAGGGGATGTGCGTGGGGCAATGGGCTAAATGGGTGATGGGCATTAAGAAGGGCACTTCTTGGGATGAGCACTGGGTGTTATATGTAAGTGATGAATCACTAAATTCTACTCCTGAAATTATTACACTATATGTTAACTAATTTGGATTTAAATTAAAAAAAAAAAAAAGAAATGTCACCAAAATCAGTCCTTTAACCTATCCAGTATAACATTTCTCTGAGGGACAAATTGACAAAAGGCATGGCTGTCCTGTGAAATATCAATCTCAAAATCAAAGAAGTAGCCTCAGGCAGAAACTGCTCCTCACCAACATCCATGTTCTCATTTCCTGGGCACACAGACTACATTTCCCAGTCACCATTTCCATTAGGTATGGTCATGTGACTGAGTTCTGACTAAATCGAAGTGTGAGCAAAAGTGCTGTCTGATACTTCCCGTCTGCTCCCCTAAAACCTTCTCACCCAAGGAACCTTCTCCCCAATCTCTTTACTCATCCATTGGCTAAAAGGGTGGACTCAAATATGGAAGGAGCGTAATACATTCATTCTATGGAATATTGTGAGGTCAGATTAAGAATTTTAAACCACATAAGCATATTATGCTGATCACTGACTCTCAGCACAGAGCCTGGACAGAGCATCCTTACCCACGACTGACCCCACTCCGCATTGCTTGCAGTCATAGTTAATTGGAGCAGAATTGGATAGCCAACCTCGGAGACAATCATATTCTCTTCCCCTCTCTCTCCCTCTCTCAGAAACCTAGACACTGAAACCTAGTCATCTAGGGAAGCCAAGATGCAAGGTCATGTTGAGCCAGAGCTGGAGTTACATAACAGTGCAACAGACAAACAAGTCCCATCTAAAATGAAGCCTGACAAGAGAGAATACGTGCAGAAAGAAACAGTGATGAGACATCACACAGCTCTAGAAAGCAAAAGAATAATGGAGACAGTTCCATCTTTCATTAGGCAAAGCTGTACTCAATGCCTTCTTCCTTCCCTGTGAAATTATCCTCTACCATTTTTTAAAAACATCCTTTTTACTTGATTTACTTTTAAGGCATTTCTGTTCCCGTTAACCAAATAATTTCTAAGGCAATAAACAATTTTCCATGTTGGGGGAAAAAAAACAGAATTCATATATACAGTACAACCACAACTATTTGCTGTCCCCTTCCACACAAAAACAAAGACAACTAACTCCCACTCTGTATCCCTATTCCACAGAGATCTGATCTAGAAGAAAACATGGAAATCTTAATAGTAACTATCTTTGGGTAGTGGAATTTGTAGTTATTTTTCTTTGTGATTTCCTGTGTTTTTCCTATTTTTGAAATGAAGGTGTACTACTTCATAAGGTCCTTCACGATATAGGTCTCTCCACCTCACTACTGCTATTGTCTCCAATGCCCTCTTAGCTCTGGCCACCCTGTCATGTGTGGTTTCCCTAATGTGCCATTTGCTTTCAGGCTCCTGTGTCCTTGTAAGCTTTTCAGCAAAGAACAATGTCAGAAGAGTTAATAAATGTCCAAGAGTAGCGTAGATCTAAAGCAAACGTAGGAGAGAGAGAATAGAGTGAACATAGGGAGAATGAAGAGTGTAGAAGAAAAAGGAATAGAATCAGAAAGGAAATTTGATTGATAGATAGATAGATAGACAGTAGATAGATATGGCTATATATGCAAGGGTAAATTAGGATCATTTGCTAGTTGCTTAGAAGGTCACTCTGGGTTTCCTTGTCTACATCTGATCCAAATAGTCAGAAGTGATATACTGCTTTTTTCCATCTTTTTGCATTCCTAGGAAACAAACCAATTAAGTATATATACAAACTAGTATACATTCAATGTGTCAAAATATATTCCTCTTGCTTAAGACTCTTACAGAGAAATGCAGGATATGACAAGTTAATTGGGAATAAAATTATGAGGAGTGGCCACCATATGAAAAGGAAACTAACTGGCAGGGGTGGGGAGACCTTAGAGCTAAATGAATTGTTTAGTGGTTGTTTTAGTCTATTTGGGCTGCTATAACACAATACCATAAGGTGGTTGGCTTATAAACAACAGAAACAGGTTTCTCACAGTCCTGGAAGCTGGAAGTCCAAGATCAGGATGCCAGCATGGAAGGGTTCTGCTGAAGGGTTTCTTCCGTGTTACAGACTGCTACCCAGTCTGCCATGGGCAACTAATGTGTCTTGCTGTATCTTCATGTGGTGGAAGGGGCTAGGGAGCAATCAGAGGTCTCTTTCATAAGGGCACTAATCCCATTCATGACAGCTCCACCCTCAGGACCTAATCACCTCCCAAAGGCCCCACCTAATACCATCATCTTGGGCATTAGGTTTTCAATATATGCATTTTGGGGGAGGTCCAAACATTCAATTCATAGCAGTGGTTTCCAACACAAATTATGCTTTAAACTGGAGAATTATCTAAACCTACCGACAAAGTCTTCAGAAGAAGGGAATGCGAAGAGGGAAGATGGGAAGGGAAAAAACAAACTGCTAGAATCTGAAGAGGGGTTGACAAAAAGTGAACGGGCAAGGAAACAAAAGATTTTGCATCATCATTATTCTCAAAGAGCCTTTCTCAGTTGGGGATGAATTGGCCCACAGGGGACATTTGGCATTGTCTGGAGATGTGTTTGGTAATCATAACCAGGGGGAGGCCACTACTGGCATCTAGTGGGTAGGAGGCTAGCGATGCTGCTAAACACCCTATTATGCATGGGACAGACCCCAGAACAATGGATTATCCAGCCTGAAGTGCCAATAGTGGTGAGGTTGAGAATCGTTGGCCTAAAACTATTCCTCTGATTGGAGCATGCATTTTTGAAGTATTCAGCCTCCCTCTGGGGGTGGGGGGGCGGAGGGGAATCTGTCACTCTTTAAAGGCTTCCAGGAAAAGATTTTCTTGCCAGGCACTCAAGATCTTATCTTCCTCCCAAGCTCACAGCTGTTCTTCCCTTGGGGCTATTTGCACTTGGGATTGGTCTATTATCCAAACAAATACCCTAACCCTAGGGCCACAGAACACAAACAACTCACCTATAATTACCTCAAACATTTACCCTTGCTAACTAAGCAAGGAAACCTTTGTAGGTATGGAGACTAGAAAACATCTTCTACTTTCAATTTTTTAAATTGCTGTTCAAAGTGTACCTACCTCTCACAAAGTGTCACAGGATATAAATCCAAAATCTGAAATACTGATTAAAACATGCAAAACATACAATCATGATAGCAATTAAAACAACATTAACTCCCTTCAGGTTAGGCTACCTAAGAAACAGTCAAATTCCACTTTGTGCCATGCTCTAAAGCTCAAAAACTATAATCCCACTTGAATACAGGAGAATTTGTAGAAACCAGGCCTTCCTTGCTGGGAAATGTTCTCTCCCTGGTTCCCTGCAGTGTGGATTCAAGAGAGCAAAGAAGAAACCCATTGGCTTGCTTTAATTATTTAGGGGCAGCACAAGGAGATAAACAAGGTCAGGTCAACTTCAAGAATACAATGATTTCATGCACTTCTCTGACTTCTAAATATACATCTCTATTTGGCAAATATAATATTAAACCTAAACTTGCATTTTCTCTGCATCATCGTCAATGCTTAGAAAAAGTTATCATCATGGATTTACAGGATGCAGTATAGAAATGGGTGGTTGGAACTTTAAACCCAATCCAGGTTGTATTTTTATCTTTGAATAAGAAACAAAATAAAGTTATATTTATTTCTTAATGAGACAGAGAATGAAAAATTGAAAGAAAATACTGAACCATCTGCAGCTTGGCAATATGACCCAAGGCAAGGTAGGCTTCTTTAAATTTTTTTTTTAACGTTTATTTATTTTTGAGACAGAGAGAGACAGAGCATGAACGGGGGAGGGTCAGAGAGAGGGAGACACAGAATCAGAAACAGGCTCCAGGCTCTGAGCTGTCAGCACAGAGCCCGATGTGGGGCTCGAACTCACGGGCCACGAGATCGTGACCTGAGCCGAAGTCGGATGCTTAACCGACTGAGCCACCCAGGCGCCCCAAGGTAGGCTTCTTTATAAGGTGCTGCCTCTTGAATCTTGTCTCTACGGAGGGTTTTGTTCGAGGGTTTTGTTCTTAAATTCGTTCACTCCGCAAACTTTGATTGAGCACCTGTATCGGGTAGAACATGTTCACAAACTAGTCTTGCACTGGCCTAAGATCAGTTTCTTAACTATGCTTGTGTGCCTTTATCAACACCCCCGGACAGACAGGGATGTGTAGATGGTCTTCCTCATTTCCCCTTGGCTACTGGAGATTTTGAAGGAATCATGGCTTAACTTATCATGGCTTCATTTATCTGACTTGTTAGGGGACCTCACCTAGAATCAGTAATCCTGCAATTAATTAGAATCCAATTAACTGGAAAGCTAAACTGAACAGGATTCTTTCAGTGGAGGAGCAAATGACAAGAAGGCAAGCCACAGAATGATAAAGTAAAGGCAGAAAGGACATCAAATAAATCATTTAGCTTTATTCCTTTATCGGACTGTTGAGGAAAGTGAGGTTGGAAAGGAAGAAAGAGACCCTATCAAGGTCACACAGCTATTTAGTGGCAGAATTGGACTCAGACGCAAGATTTCCAATTCTAATTCCAGTGCTTTACAACTACTCACAAGAGGCCACCCCAAATTTTCAAAGAATATCCTGGGACCACTATACATTTTGTTCATTTTATAGTATTTTCTATACCTGACGGGTTGTACAATAAAAAATCCTGTTCAGAATGGCAACCCTGCCTTACCGTAAGATTTTCAATTATAATAGATTAAATTATGATCATTTGGATTAAAACGGAAAGTAGATTCATATTTAAGAGTGATTTTCCACAAGAATGGCAATTTTTTAAAAGTTCTATTTCACCTTAAGCTATCCACCAAATCCAATTAACCAGAACCCCTAGTTTTCTGGGCATTTAGGCTCATCAAGATTTTAATATAAATAGAATAAAACCTAGATTACATCTCCAGGCAGAGGAATTTAACTGAACTATAAATATTCACTGAAAGACAAAAAGGAATAACTTGGGGTTCTTTATATTCCAGAGAAATATTGTTATAGTGCAAAGAATACCAGATTGGTTGCATGGAGACTTGAATTCTAGCTCCAACTCTTGCTCTACACTGCCACATTGACACATTAGTAAAATTCCCCACAACCTAGTGTCCTTATCATTAAATTGGGCATAATTTCTGTTAATGTCTACCTTGCCAGGGCTGTGTAGAGTTTAAAAAGAAATAACCAGTAAGGGCTTTGAACAAGAAGTTATACATACACACTTATATATGCACATACACCCACATGGGCACACAGACATACGTGCACATGTATACAAGACATATCTAAAACCTGAGTCTTTTGAAAATGACAAAAAATATTTAGCTGCCAGTGTAGACACACTAAAAGGCAAACAGCCATGTTACCATAAAATTATCTAAGTTAAAGATACTATTCAGTACAGTAAATGAAAAATTTGAACGAATAAGACTGCTATAGATTAAAAAAAACAATTATTTTAGTCAAAAAGTAGGGGAAATAGCAGATTGTGAATGTTCTCTTCCAGAAGAAAGTCAATTTACTTAGGAGGCTAATACTAAGCCACAAAAGGAAAGAATCAATGATATCTGTGTTTTTAGGTTATACTTGATATTTTGATAGTTGAATAGGAAATAATCATAAGTTATCTTTTATAATATCAATGAAAACCCTGTGTGTACATATGTCACTATTAAGTATCTTCATCAGTAAAAGGGGACTGCCTAGTGTTTTGTGTATGGCAGATGGAGACAGGAAGTCTAAATTACATTCTTGGCTGGGCCAATGATAGCTGCTTGCCCATGGAATTACGACTTAGATTTGAGCCAACTTTAAATAAGGGTGTGAGGGTATAATGCCACCCTCTAGCATAAGAATAGAAAAGGCAAACTTCTTGCACCTAAGGAATTCATGATTCCCCAAAGGTGGTGACATCATCAGCCCTTGTTGAATCCTGGCAACCTGGGAAGCCTGTACCACTGTGTGGGATCATGCTGTTTTCTTCAGCGTTATGTGACCATTCCTGCAAGTTGCCATATTCTTTACCATCAAGGAAACTTGATCTTTAACTTGGTTGGTTGGTTTCTTTCTGTCAACCACGTCACCAGCCGGGGAACTACTGTGTACCCCTATACCGAATATAGTTTCCCCACCCTCCATCCCACCCACCACTGTTTTTTCCTCCTTCCAATTTATATGGAAGTTTTGCCGTAATTCAGCTTCCTCTCGATCTGCTCTTCCATTTCAGATAGTAGCCTGCCTTCTGTTTCCATTTTCTTACCACTAACCAATTCCTCAAACCCACTGCAGTCTAGCTTCACTCTTACCACTCTGTTGAGATCGACCGCTTCAAAATCAAAAAGTCTGTAGTTGACAAAATGAAAGGTCTCTCCTCATCCACACTCTAGTGGACTCCTCTGAAGCATTTGAAAACCACGATCACAATCTCCTTGAAATTTTTTGTTGTTTCTTCTCTTCTATTAGTATTAATCCTCAACCACCTATGCTGGTTTGTTTTCCTTCATGGACCTAAGATGTTAAGTGTTCTCATGGTTTGGTTTATGGTCTTCTTGCACTAAACTCTGTCTGGGGTTTTCAGTATTTCCTCCTTCATTCATGTAAATTCAATTATTATGTCTACCTATGAAACTCTCCATAATTCATGTGTATCATGTGCTCTGGAATCAGACAGACATGCAGTGGAACTAGCTCCATTAATTACTAACTAGTGGCCTTGTAGCAGATTGTTCAACTTCTCTAAGCCTCAGTTTAAAAAAATAAAACTTGGCATAAATGTGATAATGACTCGATGCAATGTTTGGCATATAGTAAGCATTTGGTAAGTGGTAGGAGGAAAACTTTTCCTCTCTTTCTTCTTCTCCTGGGACCCAGATTCTTATTTTCAACTATTTATTGAATATTGAGCTTTTCCAATATGGATGCCCCACATAAATGTTTCAATATTTCCCAAACAAAACTCACTGCCTGCTTCTACCAACTACTATTTCTGATTTCAGAAATCTGCTCCATCTGTAATTCCCCGCTCAGTTACTCTGTCTGTCCATATACCTTACAAAAATTTTGTTAAACATCATGAGCTAAGCACTGAGGAATCAAAGTAGAAAAAGAAGACATAGTCCTTCACTCAAGTTGCAGCAGGGAATAAAGACAAGTAAATAAAATATTTGGAGTGCAAATACACAATGGAATAAGGTCTTCATAGACATACACACAGGATGCTATGAGCCCACAGATAAGGGAAAATTCCATGAAAGGTGCTGTGGGGAAGTGAAGGCAGGTAAAAAAAAAAAAAAAAAAAAAAAAAAAAAAAAAAAAAGCTCCGAAGAGGTATCTTTGGCTTCTCTCCCCCTTCTCACATATTACATCTACTAGACCACAAGTCCTGCGATACTATTAGCCTCAATATAATTACATTTTAGGATAAAGGCAATCTCCCCCACTAGAATGTAAGCTCCATAAGGCAGGGATTTTGTCTGCTTCGTTCTCTGCTGTAGCCCCAGCAACTCGAACACTGGCTGATCCATGGTGGGCACTCAACAAATATTTGTCAAAATTGGTTTAAACTTATTTACACTAGAATTAATTTATCATAGTATTTACATTCAACTGTTTTTCATGTAAACTATTCACATTATACACATGCTTATATCCTCAGATATCACACCAAAAAAGATTAACAGAATGGAGAAGCAGATGTTACTGTTTATTTGCTTATCTGTTCGCCAAAGGGGGCAATTCTTTTTGAGCTTTCCTGTTCTTTAAATGGAATAGTCGGTACCACACTTCCACAATTCTTGCAGAGGCATTTCAAAGACCTCAAGACTTAACCTGATCTTATCTTTTGCTTTTAAAACTACAAACATTTTTGTGTTGTGGAATTAATAAAGAACCAGCTGGATTCTCCCAAAGGGAGATGTTTAGTAGAATGTCTTTGATACACACGCGCGCGCGCGCACACACACACACACACACACACACACGCAAACACACACATCTCTGCAGAAATTAAGGAGAATAGTTGACAGGAAAATCATTCTTTGTTACTTCAAATACATTTCATACTTTTAGTAAAACATAACAGACAAGTGTCTATTAACTTGACACGGCAATGAAAATATTTATTATGATTAACTGGATAAGTAACTTTGTAGTCAATGAGGTTTTTAAGAACTAGCTTCTTTCTTAATCACAACCAGATATTTCTATTTTAAATATACAACCCATGATAGGTTAAGTATATATGATGGACGGGAGACAAAAAGGGTGGTACAGAGGTTCCTCTAAAATTTAATTTTGGTTTGCTACACTCACATATTTCATCAATCAACTCATTTTTTTAAATTCCCTAAAACATCTGTTTAGATTCACATTTGCATTGCTAAAAAAATCTCCTCCATATTAAGACCAGATTTCATCGCACCTATGGTGAAATTTCCCTTCCTTAAAAAATGAAACACATTATGTTTGCCTATGGTTCATACTTTGAAATGAAAATGAAAATAGTCAGATCAAAAGCATTTTTAAAAATAACATCACCACCAAAGTGACTAGAGACTGTATCATGATAATCTCCAAAATATTGCTCTTCACTGCCTAAGCACAATCGACTATTATAGATCTATTTTTACTCTGAATTTGTAAAATATATTTTTAAGACTACAGAATTCTCCTTCATGTAAATTTAACATATTCCACATCCATCATTTGGTGTAGGCTGAAAAGCTTGGTTGATTCCTGTTCATCTGTAGTAAACAGGATTTATAGGTCATAGATTAGTTCTACGAAGTCTTTTCCTGTCTTAAAAAGAATCTTTAAATCTGTGGCTGAAGATAGATTTTGCTAACCCCAGTGCTGTTAAAGGATTAAAGCATGAGATATTGTTGGATCTAAGCACTGAATATGTACATTCTGAGCCCTTTTTTTCCTCTAGTCATTATTGAAAGAAAAAACTATGTCTCTAAATCTATTTTTCCATTGCAAATGTACTAAAGAAAAAAAACCTACTTATGAAAGTTAGGTATATTTTAGCAGCACTATATAACAAAGAAATATAACTACCACTGGAGAACTTACATTTATGGGTTAATATTCACAGAGTATTATTCCATAGATATCACTACTAATGAACGTTGCTTCCTATTTCCCCAAGATAGACACTAGCTCTAGAAGTCTGGTAACAAGCATGGGTCATATAGACTTCATTTCTTGTTCTATTCTTTGCCAACACCTCCCCCACCAATGGCTGTGGCTCTTCCTTTGTAAAAATAACCCCGTTGACTCCACTTAAATGTCACATTGGCCTAAAGCCAGCAAGGGCAGTCAGCCTCATACCAAGCTACAGCCATCTGTCAGAATATGCTAAAAAAAAAAAAAAAAATCAGTGAAAATAGTTGCTACCCCCTCTTCTGGCCAGCCATGACTCCTCCACACAGTTATGATCTGTCTTTGTGAGTTGAAGTGGTTATGTTAATATCAAATCCAAGCTCTCAAGAGTATTAAATATCACAGAAAAATCTTTAAGACTCATTTTGGTGACTAGATCATGGTTAATGTCCATCATCATCACTGAAGGTTTGTCAAAGTTAAGGTCTAGAGCCAACATTTGGCCAAAAATTCCCCACGGGTAAGAGCATCAAGGGGCACCTGGGTGGCTTAGTTGGTTAAGCGTTCGACTTCGGCTCAGGTCATGATCTCACGGCTTGTGAGTTCAAGCCCCGCATCGGGCTCTGTGCTGACAGCTCAGAGCCTGGAGCCTCTTTAGATTCTGTGTCTTGCTCTCTCTCTCTGCCCCTCCCCCGCTCACACTCTGTCTCTCTCTGTCTCTCAAAACTAAATAAACATTAAAAAAATTTTTTTAAAAAAGTATCAAGTAAACTTTGAGTTAGGAGTTTGAATTCAGGGACAGCAAAGAAAGCAAATAAGGCAAACTAAAAATGGCTGTAATTCAATTTCAAAGTAAATCGGATGAAGAGGTCAAGAAAGCTAAGAGAACTGTCCCAGTTCTCTGCAGGGAATGGGGGATGTCTGAGTTTCTGATAGAAATGAGTACTACTCCAGTTAGCTGTGTGTTAAAGACAGAGCAATCTACTCACATACAAAGTGTATGGACAGAATAGAGAGACCAATATAGAAAGAAAAGTGGTAAGTCCAGTTTCTGAGAAGCTAGTAGCAAAAGCCAGGGCCAACGGAATGGAGAAAGGAGGAATGTGATGCAGAGGAAGAACAGAAATAGAGGAGGAAACTAAAATGAGTGTGCAAATCACATGTGAGATCTAAAATAACCCTTGTAACAACATTATGACAATGAGTGTTATTAACCCAGTTTCAAGGTCAGGGAACTAAGGTTCAGAAAGGCTAAATAATTTTCCCAAGTACAGACAGCTAATAAGGAACAAATTCAAACCCAAACTCACATCTGTTGGTTTCTACAATTGAAAGTCTTAACCACTCTTCCAACTGTTATGAAGAAGGCACAACATTGTACCACTAAAGGTATAAAATAGCTTTGGAAGGGAAAAAATGACTTTCTGGAAAAGAATCAGAATAAAAGGATCTTCAAACTGAAGTATATCCAAGGACGAGTCTCTGGGTAAGGAAAGAGAATATGGCAATTTAACAGCAGGAATTTCAGAATGAAATTTTGATTTCTGGATCATAGCTTAAAAATTATGGACTTTTGGTTCGAGAATGATTATTTCTTCTTAGTATTAAAAGGAATATATTTGCTCATAACCAGACAACCTAGTAAAGAGGGTTTAAATGGCAATGAAGGGGTGCCTGGGTGGCTCAGTCAGTTAAGCGTCTGACTCTTGATCTCGGCTCAGGTCATGATCTCATGGTTCATGAGATTGAGCCCCACATCAGGCTCTGCACTGATAGCGCAGAGCCTGCTTAGGATTCTCTCTCCTCCTCTTTCTCTGCCCCTTCCCCACTCTCCCCTCCCTTTCTCTCTCAAAATAAATAAATAAACATTTAGAAAAAACTAAACTGTTAAAGCAGTTTGGGGAAATAATATCCTTTAATAAGTAAATAAATAGGCAACAAATGGCAAACGGAGGAAGAGGGAGAGGAAGAATAGAAAGAATAACACTTAATATTACTGAATTGGTAACTGGTGATGATGCATGACTTTGAGTAGACTTTTCCTTCATTTTGCACCTAATGCTGTCCCATGGTTTTATTATTAATTACATGTATTAGTAGTAATAAATTACTTTCAGGTCATTTTCTCAGGAAAATCTCTACTTTCCCATTTCCCTCCCTCCACACTTCCTCTGGGTTAGATCTACCACCTCCAAGTGTTCTGACCTTGGAATTACTTCAATTTAATAAAGCACTTATGATACTGTTATTTATTTCACTTTGCCTTCTTTTTTTTTCAATTTTTTTAAAGTTTGTTTATTTTTGAGAGAGAGAGACAGAGTGCATGGGGGGTGGGGGCAGAGAGAGAGGAAGACACAGAATCCGAAGCAGGCTCCAGGCTTCGAACTGTCAGCACAGAGCCCGACGCGGGGCTCGAACTCACAGACTGCGAGAGCTGAAGTTGGACACTGAACCGACTGAGCCACCCAGGCGCTCCTCACTTTGCCTTCTTTACTACAGAAAGTGGTTGAACATAAAGACCCTGGCCCTGTATACAGCCAAGGTTCAAAGTCTGACCTGGATCTGCTCCTTCCTACCTGTGGGATTTTTCAAAGTTCTTTAACCTGTCCTTACCTCAGTTTCCTTACCACTCAGTTGAAGATGGGGACACTAATAATATCTACCACACGGAGTTATTTTAAGGATTAAAGCAACTGATTTATGAAGACCCAGAATGGTGTCCAGCAGGTAGTGATGCTATATATTTAGCTATCATTATTATTACAAGTACTATAAGCTTCTGGAGTATGTGGGCTCTTATTCCTCATAGTAGCTGTAGTGCATGACGAATAATCAGTAAATGTTTGCTGAATGCCTTGCTGTGCAGGGAATGCTTAATAATCCACAGACTGAGAGGTATACGTGAATATTAGATGTTTTTAGAGCAAAGCTAATGTGGCTCTCTGAACTCTGATGATTCTGAATTCTCCTCTTTGCCAGCATGTCAGTACCAGATTCGTATATCAAAAATAATGTTTATTGTATACTTTATGTTAAAAATCATGTTTATTGTATACTTTCTAAGTGCCCAGCTCTGGGGAGACAGTCTACGTGGATTCTTATTTGGTTCTCAGAACAAGCACACAAGGGAGGATCTGTCATTTCCTACTCCGGACAGATGGGGAATTGAGGCCCATGGAGGGTAAGTGACGCGTCCCAGTTCATGACCATATTAAGTCACTCGGTCCAGTGCTGTTTGAGCGCACACACTGACACACATCACCTAGACTGTCCATCTTCATCTTTGGCAATGTGCCCATCTTTCCAGGTTGTGAAAGATGCATCTCTGACTCCACTGCAAAAAAGATAATCCAAGAAAAGGCTTAGAGGAGGAGCTGGAAAGGCTGATCTCTGAGTAAGGGAGGGCTCAGGGCAGGACATAATCCTGAACATAGTGGGTAGTGGGGGAATTATTTCTATGAATGACAGAAGGCAGGGAAGAATCTAAAAGCCGTTCTGTAGATTTATCACAGGGCAGTCTTACAAAGCCTCATAGACATATGTGGTCAAAACCTAGGAGAGGGAATGGTTCTAATGATTGGAATTTGGTGGTTGCTATAGATTGAATGTATCCTCCCAAAATTCCTATGTTGAAACCTAACTTCCAGCGTGTTGGTATTCTGAGGTGGAGCCTTTAGGAGGTGATGAGGTCGTGAGGGTGGAGCTCTCATGAATGGGACCTTATGAATGGAAAACCCTAGAGAGCTCCCTTGTCTTTTCTGCCATGTGAGGAGACAGTGAGAAGATAGCAGTCTATGAAACAGGAAGTGGGCTTTCACCAGACACCAGATTTGCCAGTGCCTTAGACTTACAGTTCCCAGCCGCCAGAACTGTGAGAAATAAATCCCTGCTGTTTAAAGAACCCAGTCTATGGCATCTTTGTTACAGCAGTCTAACTGGACTAACACCGTGGTGAAAGAGTATATCCTATTTGAAAGCATGCTAAGAGAAAAGTGAAGGGTTGTCGTGTTTACCTGGGGAAAGCATGAACATAAGGGTAGAAACATCTTTAATTAGATGAAGACAGAAATAGAAAGGGACAAAAGTAGAGCTGTTTCTTGTGTATACTAACTGTCGGTATTATTATTCTAACATTTATCAAGTGTTTACTGTATGCCTGGCTGCTTGAAAATACATTGCAGATATTAACTCCTTTAATCCTTACAACGACTTTATGAGTAGGTGCTACTGTCATCCTTACTTTCCAGATGAGAAAACTGAGGCGTGGCAATGTTACATAATATGTCCAAGTTCATACAGGTAACAGATGGTGGATCAGGGAGTCTACAATAAGCCACTTGCCCAGTTGAAGGAAATGGATGCTCATTTCCAATACATACCACAAAAGTGCCCTAAGAGTAAGGTGAAATAAACATGAGTGATTTCAACTCCAAAGACATCTGCTAGATGCATCATTTAATCAAGGCAGGTAGGTGACAGGTCCCCCACCTTCCTTGTTGAAAACTCTACCTCCTAGAAGGTAAAGAAATTAAGGATATTTGCTTCTCTCACTGAGTAGAAAAGAGAAACTGGTGAGTTAAGGTGATAGGAACCTTTCAAGAAAGCAACCATTTTAGCTTAAGAGTCTCTAAGATACACTATGAAGCAAAACCCTAGACTTCAGGAAAGCAGTTCTTTAAAGTGAAGTCAGTATGATTCCATATCCTGAGATATTTCAAAAAAGGAGATGGATTAAGAGTTGGAAAGGTCTGGGCTGCCTGGGCGGCTCAGTCAGTTAAGAGTCCCGACTCCAGCTCAGGTCATGATCTCACAGGGTCTGTGAGTTCGAGCCCCATGTTGGACTCTGTGCTGACAGCTCAGAGCCTGGATCCTACTTCAGATTCTGGGTCTGCTTCTCTCTCTCTGTCCCTTCTCTGCTCTCTCTCTCTCTCTCTCAATAAAGATTAAAAAAATTAAAAAAAAAAGAGTTGGAAAAGTTTCTTGCCTATTGAAACCAGTATGCCTGTACTGGGTGCTCTCCATTCAGTTTAGATTTCCAAAGAACACTTAACAAAAGAAAGAGATGAAAATCAAGGATAAATAAATGTAAGATAGTGTGATGAAAATAATGCTAAGAAAGTTCATACACCAAATGAGCCTGAAGCTTGAAAAAAAAACTACTAAAGATGACAGAAAGTTGTTGGGTTGTTCTTAGATATATGTTTAGATTATGGATTGGATAGATGTGTAACTCATGCAATGCTATGGCATCACCGAGATCAGGGAGGCCTTCTCAATGACTAGTCTTCCCTGTGGAAGAGAATGATCATACACCTAAAAGGGTAAAGTAAACATCAGTAAACCATAAACTGAAGTCTAAGATAGTCAAAGTGTTCCTAAGAAGGCACTCAACTGTTCTGAATGAATTAAAATTCTATCCCGGGAGTGGTGACAAGTCTTATAGATTTTATTGCCTAGTCATAGTTGCTAAAGTTTCAGGACTGTGGTGTGGGTGATAGGTGTCAGAAGACCGGAGACAGCAAACATTGGCTTTGGTTTTTAAAAGGAACAGGAAGTGCATGAGATCTTTAGACTAGACCAACGGATATCATGTTGACTGAGTGCACAATTCTAGAACATGTTATTACAAGGATGATTTGTAAGCACTTTTTAAAAAGATAGTAACCATGAGAAGGCAGCACAAATTCTCCAAGAACAAGTCATGTTAGACAAATCTCATTTCATTTCTATTTTTGACATGGCTTTTGGATTGGCAGATCAGTAAAAATGTAGGCATACTGTATCTGGATATCAGCAAATCATCTGACGAGGTCCCTCATCATATGTCTGTGAACAAGGTGGGAGAAATGTGGGTTGTGTGCTAGCAAAACAATGCTGCCTGATGGATAAGCGTCAACCCACAGGAAGGATTCCACTGGCGTGCCACAGAGCGCTGACCTTGATCTTGTCCCAGTAATGACTTACCTAGAAATGAGGAAAGCATACCTAACAAAACTGCAGATGACACAATTATGGGAGCAATACAATGCAAATACCTCGTATGGCAGAATTAGAATTCAATTACATCCCCACAAGCTAACAAGGTGAAATCAAATGAAGCCCAATCAAGGCTCTAAACGTATTTCCACCTGCCCCCCATCCCAAACACACAATTAAAAAAGCTCCAACTATGTAATTTTAGAATAAAAGTGGCTTAGCCTCAGAACTTGTTAAGAAGTTTTAGGAGTTTGGTTACTAAGCATTCTCAACAAAGTATCGGTAGTGTTACGTAGCCACAAAAAAAGCTGACATTGGCACAGACAGCATTAACAGAAGTATTTAGTTTAGAACAAAGGAGACAACTGATTGTTGGTAATAGCACAAATTTCTGAACGAGTCAATCAAGGTGATTGCTGAGAGTCCCATCTAAGGTACATCAGCTCTGCTACCCACCCTTGCTCAAGGGGCAGCCATAGGTGGCCATGCTGTATGTTTAATTACATAGAAAAAGGTGGCCCTTTTTCTCCCTTGGCCTCACCTGACTGAGAGAATACTGTTGTCTCCCCTTATCCAAGGGGGATACATTCCAAAACCCTCAGTGGATGCCTGAAACCACAAATAGTACTAAACCCTATATATACTAGGTTTTTTCCTATACACACCTATGATAAAGTTTCATTTATATATTAGGCACATTAAGAAATTAACAACAATAATAAAATAGAACAATTATAACAATATATTATAAGAACTTATGTGAACGTGGTCTTTCTCTCAAAATGTCTTACTGTACCGTACTCATGCTTCTTGTGGTGATGGGACACAATAAAATGACTACGTGATAAGATGAAGTGAGGCCAATGACGCAGTGTGTGAAGCTACTACTGACCTTCTGACGATAAGTCAGAAGGAAGAACATCTGCTTCCAGACCACGGTGGAGCGTGGGTAACTGAAACTGCAGAAAGGGGCAACTACTTTATCTTGAAAAGATGTTCTCAATTATTTGAGGTGACCTGAATGAACTCTGCACCTTGCCACCAAGGAGTCTAATAACCCCCCCCCCCCTCACCCACCTGCATTCAGCCCTGGCCATGACACTTCAAGAGGAGTTTGGTCAGCAGTGTGGAACTGTGCTCTACCGAGACCAGGCTGGAGGATTTGAAACCAGCCAATGTGAGGAAATGTTGAGGGAACTGGGGAAACATTTACATCAGAGAAGTACAGAATCAGGAACGGTGAAGGGCCATCAGGTGTGTGAGGGATTTTATTTATTCTGTGAGATCACAGAACCAGATCTGGGAGAAATGTTAAGAGGTGGGAGATTTGGGTTTAGTAGGAACCCTCCCGGAGTTGCTGGAGGTGGAATGGAATGCCTCAGGAATGAATCAATTACCTATTTTGGAGCCATTTAAGCTGAGGCAGGTGACCACTCAGTAAGGACAGCAGTACTACCTTTGAATTGTTTAATGCTCTGCAGTGTACGAAGCACTTTCTGCCACACCAGCTTGATCTTCCACACACATTGAGACAGGCATTTTTACATTCATTTTCACAGCTGAGGAAGCTGAGGCTCAGAGAGGTTATGTTACACAGCTCATGAGTAAGTGCCAGTGTGCCCACAGAGATACCCTTTACTGACTGCATGTGAAACAAACACTTGAAAGGATATATTTGGAAAACCCTAGCTCATCAGGCTGATGGGGTTTCTAGGTTTGTAGAAAATTTGTCTTTGTGATACTGAATATATTACCAAATGTACTAAAAAGGTACTTTCTGCACAATCTCACATGAAAACTTATGTTCTTCTCTGCGTCTTAAGAAGCTGAGACCAATTAATACATTCCTTGCATAGATACAGAAGGTCCGTGGGTGCAGTTTGTGCAAACATGCCTAGATGTACATTTCAAATAAGAATAGTTTTCTCTCTCCATTTGCCTGAGCCCATTCCCCACCCTCCTTCCAGATTTCCTGTTATTTGCCTTCTTAGAGGGAAGGAAGTATGTTTTGCTTGTCATGATTGCTAGATAACCAGATTGCCCCCCCCCCGCCCCACTGCTTCCTTAGCTCTCTATCACTAAGCCCTACAAAGGAATTAAAAGAATGAGTACATTTTTAAAGAAGATGAGTAAATCACCAACATTAGCAAAATCTCCTTGAAGATACCCATTGTTCTCTGCTTCTCTCACTTCATTCACCACCCTCTCTCAATTAAAAAAAAAAAAAAAAGAAACGATACACAAACACTGTCACTAGTACAGTTCTAATTGGGTTATCTTCACCATCGGAGCTGACTGCTGTATTTTCTCTTGGGAGATAACAGAAATATCACTTTATGAATCTATTTAATCTAGTAGTGATGGATGATACAGAATTTCCTGGATTTGAGCCATAATGCTCTCAGTTTGTTGGTGATGACATACTCACTGATGCCATGGCTGGCATATAACTTAATATGCTAAGAAAAAAATAAGCAGTCTTATAATGTCGGTTTATTAGTCCTCCCCTTTCCATTCCAATTCCCAAATATTGGGACAGAAATTGATCAGAGTTGACACCACACATTGCTTATCAAGTGATATATTATACTCCTTGTTTACATACAAATGTGCTTAGAAAAAGCTTCAGTAGTAGATCTAAATAAGGCGTATAGAAGGCAAGGGGCAGTCCTTGAATTTAAAAGATTAACACAATAATATGTTTTATTAGGTAATGTTTTTCTATGTTAATGTTTAATACGTAACATTTTTCTAGGTAATGTTTGCTAGAAAGTTGGAATTTTTTTTAGTTTAAGATGAATAATTTCTCATTTAATGGCATCTAGTGCTAGCGTCTATTCTACAACGGGGGAGGAGTAGAACTTTAACCCCATGACAGAGATTTGAGGAATGACTCTGAAAACCCAAATACATGAAGTGCTGGAAAAACAGAGGCAAACTTTTTGGTCAAAAGACCAAACTTCACCCTAAAGGCAGGATCGAGTTTTTAAAAGGACACACGGACCTCCAGTTTATGAAGGTCCTTTTTTAAAAGGTTCTTTTTAAAAAGGTTGTTTTAAAATTCCTTTTTTAAAAACTCTGAAGTCAACTTACTTTTCAAAAGAATCTTACAATAAAACCCGAAGTATCGCCGTTCCTCCAACTGTGTCTGGATTTTCCTGTAATGTTGCAATTTCTTGCAACAGGGTACAACTGCCTTTTACTTTGAGGATGCGATGATAGTTTAGATAATTGCTTCGTTTCCTAGGTTTTTGTGGATGGCTGCCCGTGGGGTGTTTATGCCTCTGTGTTTCATCTTTCCACGTGAACCTGATCTCGTCCATGTCTGTGAGCATGCCTGAATCCAGACGTGTGTGCCCGCGTGCACGTCTCTGCTTATAGGGGTCTGCCTTTTGCCCGAGCCTCTGGGGGTGTATCCCTGCGTGCATTTGTGTGTCACTGCAGATGTCTACGGTGACATGAGTTTCTGCACTCAGTGGAATCATCCTCTGCCAATATTTAAGTTACTGGGATCGATAAGAGCTCAAGTACCTGGTCTCCAATGGTATGTTGCTATTCAAGACCCAGCTGTTATGCAGATGAACAGAATCCTGTGTACTGGTTGGGGGAGCTGGAGCAGCTGGGCTGGGCTGGCTTCGGGTAGTCATCGATCTCCTCTGAAGAGAGTCGGCTGCAGGGGGTGGTTTCCTGGCACAGGTGCACGCATGCGGAGGCGGTGGTGGAGGCGGGAGGGGTCTGAAGGTGAACTGGTTGTGTGGGCTGCTCTGCATGTCTAAAGAAAAGAGAAGAACACAAAATAGAGACTTACTCTCCCACTTGGCAGTCAGGGAAACACAGCTTGTCAGACTCAGGATTTCAGAATAATATAACCTGTGGGATGGGGGCAGAGTTTTAAGTTCAGTCTATCTGTAAAAATGTCACTTAACTTACAAAAACACGTGCAGCACGCTTCTGAAATGTGAAACATTCACAGTTGCATTTGCATGTAAATTCTTCAGGGCTATAGCAGCTAAGAAGTAAATGAGGCTGCCTCACACAATTTGTCATAGTTTCTGCCACCGAACAAATAAATCATCAACAAGACACTAAGTTACAGAACAGAAGTGAGCCGATTTCCATCAGTTGCAAAAGTCTCACTTCGGAAAATACCAGTGAAAGGCACAAATTTGTTGCGAGAAAAAAAATCATCCGACACTTCAAATAAAAGTATAAGGCCACCTTCTGGCTTACCTCGGGAAAGGATGCTAGCCTGCCTACACAGGAGCAAATCCGTGCTTCAGAGAAACAGCTCTCGAGTGTGTAACTCGACTGCGTGAAATGCATCTCTTTGCCAGCCCCCAACTAAGAAACAGTGCTGCTTGGAAAAGGCAGGCTAAAAGGAGTTTGCTCAGGTTATTATATAGATTTCCATGGCCACGAAAAGCTCAGTCCACCCCCTCCCCCCACCTGCCACACCTTTCTAGGAGCTCTGCCATATTAGCAGCAGCTTAGGCAGAAGGGAAACCATTTTTTTTCCTGCCTGTTTGTAGCTGGGGCAGCCTGGGACCGCGGTCCTCAGACTTCTGTTGTTGCTGTTGTTTGGTATTTTTCCACTGTTTTCCTGGCAGGCACATGTATAGACAGCGAGTTAGGATCTGGCCCATGAGAAATGCCCCAATTAAACCCCTTTGAAAAGGAATCACTATCGTAGCTGATAGCCACCTCTCTTCCACAGGAGAAACATAATAGATGTCAAGTGATCTCTTGTAACACCAGCACGTTCTGGATAAACTTTGTAGACAGCATGGCTTTGTCCCACCTCCCAAATGACTGAGAGTTGAAAAGCAGAAAAATGCCAGAGGCTTTCCATGCCTAGCAAAGGGCTCAGCTGGTTTGTGCTGAGACTCGCTTTGCAGTGGCTGATCACAGGGAAAAAAATAACTTCTTTCCATCCTTCTACCTCAAACTTGAAGTTTGAAGACACTGGCATGGTTTTCATATTTCAAAATGATACTGGTTCCCCAAGAGCATGACAAATTCTTGGCTGTGTTTTCTACTATAGATGGCTCTCCCTTTAAATATCCTTGCTGTATGAAAAAGGGAATTGTACAAGAGATAGATAGGGAGGGGAGTAGTGATCATTCATTTTATACAAAATATTCCACTAGATAGTCAGCTACCCTTGTATATTTAAAAGGAACTAAAATGCTTCATGAATTTTTGAAATCAACCCCATTATTCCAGGTCCGGCCCAAATCCCATATCCACTAAAAATATCATCACAAGCACTTAACATCTCATTAATTTTTTTAAACCTCTGGGCTCATACTCACAACCGTAACTAGAAGCATGCTCTCCATCTTTGGGACTCAAAGAAGCATTGAATGCTAGAAGCCAAAAGACCTTCCACTTTGCAGATGAGAAAACTGATGTCTAGAGGACTGCTTGTCCAGGGACACTTGGCGTGGCCCAGCCTAGAACCCATATCTCCAGACTCTCCGGCCAGTGCTCCACGCGCTATCCTGTAGGTCTCTGTCACATGAGCTCTTTTTACCTCCTTAAGATTTAGAGACACAGAATCCTCCACACCTCCGGGATTTTTCACTTGCGACATACCACTTTACACCGTGACTATTTGTTCATATGTCTGTTTCCCTCCTTAGATCCTATCTCCTTCAGCGTCAGAAGGAAGGCGGTTGGGTGTAGTGGTACGCAGCCCTGCACAGTGCAAAGAGCACAGGATTTGGGACGATGGCAATCCTGGGTTTGAATTCTGCCTCTGCCATTTAGAAACGTTAACTTCTCATTTGTGAAGGGGAGATAAGAATCCTTTCCCCTAGCCATTAAGCTTAATTCATGTCAAATGTGCTTGGACATAGTGCGTCTGTCAGTGACTACTTGTTTATTGAATGCAGTAGAAGGATGAAACTTCCAGGCTGGAAATGACCACAGGGATAACCCAGTGCAGCATTCCCTCCTCCCCTCTCCATTTTACAGATGAGGAACCCAAGGCTCAGAAAGGTGAAGTGACATGTTCAAAGTCACTCAACTTGCATGAATTTGCCTGCCTCTGTCTGATGACTCCTGGCCGAGTACTCTTTCCATGTGCCATTTCAGGAAATAAGTATGATTCTCTTCTTGATTTTAACATTTATTATTCTTATCATAGCTTTGGCCCCTGGGTTTGCAGTATTACAGTATCCCCTTGTTTTCCTGTGTTTTTGTCTTATCTACCAAAATAGACTGTGTATTTCTTTTTTTTTTTTTTCAACTTTTTAATTTATTTTGGGACAGAGAGAGACAGAGCATGAATGGGGGAGGGGCAGAGAGAGAGGGAGACACAGAATCGGAAACAGGCTCCAGGCTCCAAGCCATCAGCCCCGAGCCCGACGCGGGGCTCGAACTCACGGACCGCGAGATCGTGACCTGGCTGAAGTCGGACGCTTAACCGACTGCGCCACCCAGGCGCCCCAAGACTGTGTATTTCTTAGAGCAAGACCAGCTTCTACTTTTCTTGCATGTCACATGAGCACGGTGCTAGGTACAGAGTAAGATCCCTAAAAACTTTTATTTCGCTCCCCCACTGGGACCTAGAGAACCACTCTCAGTGTACCCTGGGCTCTTTCATTCTGATGTGGACACTGGGTAACTATTTGACAATTCACTAAGCAGTAGGTTTCCCCCTTGTTGGTCTCAGTGAAATATCTCCCACAGCCATGGGGAAGGACAAGGATACCCTTCCAAAGAGGGCACTTAAAATCATGCCCCTCCAAGGCATGAAATGGGCAGCAGAGACACGCCACAGATTTGCCATCTAAATCAATGAATTTAATGATGCAAGCAAGGGAAACAGGGTGGGAGTCCAGAGTCAGAAGAAGAAAAGGAATCAATTTTAGGTGTTGGGTCCGGAATACCGCCAAAGGACACGTGACATCTATTAGCTTAATCAGTAAGTGTTTGTGTCAGTACAGTTGTTCAAAAGTTGGAAAGTCTCTATTCAGTACAATTGTTCAAAAGAAAGAATCACTCATTCTAATCTGGATTTATTACTTGCTGGATTTCCTCAAAATCTGTGCAAATTCCTTATTATGAAAAATGATAAAAATTCTACTTCATTCAAAAGTACAGTTGTGGTATTATTAGAACATATCATACCATTTCTGCTGCAGGTAGAACTACCTTCTATAGTTATTTCAATTATATATGTGTGTGTGTCTTGATTTAGATGTATTTTACTGTGTATTTTTGTTTCTACATTTTAAATATGCAGAGGTTTCCCTGCTTGTTAATATTGTCTTTAAAAGCTTTCACAATATTGGATTACTGCATCGAGTGGAATACATCCAGACCTTAAGCCCTTATGAAACGCAAATGATGTCAGCTTCATTCTTTTTTTTCACCTCAGGAAAAAGATGGAGAATGAACTTGTTCCCTCCCAAATGAAGTAATTTAATCCTTGGGCTCCATGAAATGGGATTTCTCAACATTAAACACTAATGAAAACTACATTAGGGTACAGTGTCAGGAGCTCTAGAACACCAGTTCCAAGGGGTGAAGAGTCACATGAACTCACTTCCAGATGTATCTGGCAACCATACATTTCTGTGCCCAAGAGAGAGACGCAAAGGAGAAGGGGGGGTGGGTGGGTAGTGATCATGTAAATGTGGATATCCAGACATACTTCTACAGCTTTCTGAAAGTAAATTAAGATTTCAGATGGAAAGGTCTAATTCACATAAAATACTTGGGCAGGATCCAGTTTCAGGTTTGAGGTTCTAAAATAACGTAGTAAGAAAATCTCTTGGGGGAGGGAAATTCCTCCAAAATGTATACCTAAGGCATTTTAGGCATGGCAGAACTGTTAACAGAAGTATAAACCTTCAGAAATGACATTGCCTTTGTCTCCAAAAGGTATATGGTGGTCCAAAAGAAAGTGGTCATGCATAGCTTTTTCTTTTTTAGTTAGAGAAACTCCTCACTGGAAATTAGAGTATCTGTACTCAGAAACACTGTGGGGGGACTGATCAAAGAGTTCATTAGGATGTTTTGCCCCCTATGCTTCATCAACACAGCTATAAGGTGTGTATAGCTATCAATTCAGCTATGAGGTGATGTTTGCATTTCTAACATTCAAGGCACTACACGCAAGATCATGCATTGGAAAAGGGCTCATGGGGAAGAGGAGTTTGGGTCACAAGACCTGAAGTCTGCTTATGAAAGTGTATGTCCCATGGGTTGTAACTTAGGAGTTACTGTGGAGTGATGGAAGGAGGGTTGTCTGAGTCCCACAGAAAGATCTACCCCCAAAGGTGAATGGGCAAGGCTCCTAACAACGTGGTGAACGAAGATGGCTGGCGGATACGTGCATTTGTGTATTCCTATGTGGTTCATTCTGCTGGATGCAGTTTTCTGCCTTCCCCTAGTATTTCTAACAGATGAAATCGCACATATGCAGACATGAAATCTGTCTTATGTTCAAATTGTTCTCAAAGATACCAGTAGCCTGTGAACAAATTAATGTTTTCAAAACAAGAGCTGTAGCAGAACTGACTGTACATGGAAAATAATTTCCCATAAGTGTTAAAAAATAAATACTGTCACTAATACAGTAATGCCAAATGGATATTTTTTTCCCTGAAAAATGTGACCAAAGTAGACACACGCTTGGTTTTCCCCAGATCTGTGTACTTAACTGATCAAACTTTTCTGTACCGATACTAGGACAATTTTTCCCCCAAAGTTACGATGCAGTGCTTGTGGCTAAAAGGAGCACATATATTCTCAGAGCTGTAGAAAAAGGTCGCAAGGAGTCAGAAAACATGTCTGCACTTCCTGGCCTTAAGTCTGTGTTTCATTACTTCACTGGCCAAACAGAAGACAGCTGGACGATTCCTTGTCTGCGACTCTGGAATCGAAAAATTCCTGAAAACCCAGTTTTTTCCCCTAATTTACTTGGCAGCAAAGCCCGATGTAAACAGATATGAAGACGTTTATGGACTTTATTTCATTTGGAGAATTCTCATACTTTTAGCTGATAAAAGTATTGACAAATTTTCTTAAAGGGTACTGGCCCACATCCCAGTCTGGGTGTTACATGATATCCAATGTATGCATGGCATCAGCTGTGTAAAATTGGAAAAATTCTAAATTTTGGAACAAAAGGACCCCAAAGATTTTTGATGAAGGATTATGGGAATGTATTAGTATTTAACCACCTCTCTGAACTCTCAGAAGGTAATATTAATTAATGCTTATGAAGGCCTTGGTAATCTACATGAGCACAGAACATCAAGGCACCAGGGGTTATTGCCATAACTACTTATGTCAAGTCTCTCGAGGCCAATTAGAAGCCTTTGGTACCTTGGGTTGCTTTTCTGAGCTGTTCTCCCTCCTAGGCAGGAGAGAGGATAAAAAGAAAATGGTTTAAAAGAAAGAGATGAGGTTTATTATTAATATTAACTATTACTACTAATTCTAAATGTGTATTACCACTTTATAGTTCTTTACTTGCCACGAGGCGCTTTCACAACCTGGGAGGAGGTGGTTTATAAATTCGCATGTTATGGCTAATATCCATTACCTTGATAGGGCTCAGTGATCACCAAATTAGTCTTAAGTGTATCTGGCTGTGGACATTTCTGTTCTCAACCGTATAATTATTATTAAAGGCTCAAAGAATATGGAGGTAAGAAAATTGGTTTTCAGAAGAAAACTGAGTCAACAAGTATACCTTACCACTTTTCTGGCTCAAATAATACTGCTTTAATATTAACGTACTGACAGCCTTTAATACAAGCAGATTCATTAGTTAGATAAACCATTAGATTGAGAACAGAAATAAAGGCTATTAAATAGCCAATGTCTACTAGATACCTGTGTGTATGTATGGGTATGTGTATGGGCGAGACACAGACAACAAGAGAAAGAGATAGGAGAGAGAAACAGAGAAGACAATTGGCAGTTAAACCACAAGACTGAAGGAGAAGAGTCACAGAAGATATGGGGGAAAGGCCAACAATAAGTAAGGTTTTCCAGTTTACATGGTTTCAATCTGGCTCTAGGTTACTGCACTGTTGTGCAGGATATCAGCTGAAGACTTTGAATGGTTCTCTTCCTAAGAAAGCAAGTAAGAGAGTATGTTCTATTAATTTTTGTCAGTTAGGTGGATGTCTGTTACAACCACTGGAAATAAAGGTCAACACTGAAGCACCTATAATCCTGTGACATATTTGTGCTGAAACTCGTATTTATGCTTCAGTCTCTGCATAAACTGATGCTTATCTTCAAAGGATGAGCTGGTCTACCTCCAGAAAGTTTAAACTTCCCATTTTCTAGGTCTCATTAATCTCTTTTCCTGTTCTATGTGTTCTACAAGCATAATATTGGGCTGAATATCCATAAGGCAGCCCTCCCCCAACCTATTTCTCCCTATCTGTTATAGGGGGGATCCAACTGTGCTGTGTGCTGTTGGCTTTTCATAGTGCAATTAGTCAATCTTACGAATAATAGTCAATATTGTTGCCAATAAGTGGCTGGTTTGTTAACTCAGTCAACTCTCTGACATAGATTAAGACTAACAAACTAGGCCTTTACAATCAAGAAAAAAAGGAAGATCTGTGGCTAAATGCTGTTTGGCTTAAATTATTGAAGTAAATGTTCAAACTACCTAAACTTCTTGGCTGTGAAAACACAGGATGGCTACATCTCTGCTCATATTTTCAGAGTCGTCTGGCAATGTTAGAAAAGAAAAGAAAAGTGAAGTCAACACATTTGTTACCTATTCATTTTTCTAAGTAGAATGGTAAAAGAACTCTACTTTATAGTAGGATTTGGAATTTCAAATGTCAAGTTCTAAATATTAATATATGGTATTAATTAACAATGAAAATTAGTGGTTGGCCAAAGCCTTTTTCACTGTGGTCTTGAAGGAAAGTCTATTATCCATTATGTACCAGGAAACAAGAAATAGATAATTGCCCTGTTTTATCTTATGCTGACAATGATGCTGTGGCTTCCATTATTAGGCAGTGAAGTATATCAAAAAGAAAATATAAAAAAGTAATGATCCTTAAAAGTTCATATTTACTTTATCCTCAAACTAGAGTCATATGTAGGTATTTCAGTTATTTCCAATCCCCAAGTTCATTATTTATTTCCAAGTAGGTAATGGAGGGTTATGAATTAATTGACAGTGAATCATTTAATAAATTAGCTAATAACAGATGTTCTGGAATTTTACAAAGTTTTCATTTTCAAAGCTTTTTTTCATTATTAGACTATTACAAATGGTCACCCTGTATTTGTTCAAAATGCAATGGATGAAAATCATTCTAATGTTATTTATGAAAATGAAACTCTGTTCAGAGCACAAATCAAGAAAACATTATGACTGTGTCTAAAGCTCAAAGAAAAATATTTTTCATGCTACCATATGTTAAATAATGAGGGCAAGCTATATTAAGAGTAATAAAAAGCAAAAAGTAAAAAACAAAAAAATATCCTACAGGATAAAAACAAAGCATGGAGAACTAGGGAAGGCAGGGAAGGTTTTGGCCCCTCCACCCCAAACTTTATTTCAAATAAAGACTGAAGAAAAAGTACCAATTATTAACACCATCATCTAACCAATAATGTCTGGCGATTTGGTGAGAAAGTTGCCCCATACCCTATAGTTCCTCTCCCCCAGCACAACTTTAGGAACAAAGGGGACCCAGGGACACCCAGTGGAGTGGTGGAGAGGAGTTCCAGCTTCTGCACTTGGGAACTGAACAGGTACGTAGCCCCCACCTGGGAGAGTGGGGAGAGAGCACTCTTACAGCAGTATTCGTAAGACCAAACAATTCTCACATTTCACCCACGTTTTGCTCGAGTTCAGCAGTTCTCAGCTACAGGATCCAAACATACCAATGTTTTGCAATCACTCATTACCACAGTAGAGGACTAAAATTCACAAATAATTTATTTTAAAAATGATAGATGAGGGTGGATTCAAGGTGATACCTCTAACAGTGCCACCCTCACCGACTTCATTTGGACGTACTTTCCTGGATGGGAGAGAAAGGGGTGGGGTTCAGCTGGTGCTAGCAACAGGTACAACTCTGATTCCATAAACCATTTTAATCACTATATCCACTTGCTTATAAAATTATTATACGCATGCCAAAAAAGAAAGTGGGATGGTGGTGGGGGAAGATTGGGAACAAAACTCCTGGTATTCTCACAGGAGTGTTTTACACATGTACAGGTTATTCAAACATGTTGGGGCCCCAAAAATTGAGAACTGTGATTTTGATGTCTGATGGCAGAACACTACTGGCTGCCATCAACCTTTCTGCCTGATCTTTGGGTTACTGAGGGGACTCTAAATTTTAAAACTCTAAGTTTTATTTCCCGTCTGCAATCAAGCTATGCATCTCCTTGTCTTATGTCCGGATCTAGGTCTGAATCATCTTTATATCTCCCAGACACTTCACCCATAATTTTAGTCAATACAAGTTAAAAACTGTGTTTATTTGCAGATATAATTAATTTGAATAAATTCAAAATTTTTGTTTGAATTCAGTGAAGTTGATTTTTATTACAAAAGCAATTATAACAACTATGGTGTGAAAGAATGTTTTGTGACGCTAAATATCTTCCTTGATTGAATCCTTCCCATTCCTACTATTTGTTTTGGCATTGTGTGGGCACAGCTTGTAGCTGAAGTTTTCTGTCTGAAATGTTCATTGATTAATTCCCTCATTATTACAAATTTCCATTTTCCTGTTTTTCAACATGTTATTTTAGTGAGATGCTAAATAGAGGTATTTGTTGGAGAGGTGCCAGCATTAAGACATATTGCCAAGCCTTCCTTGTAAACTTTGCTTATGCTAGCTAAGCTATGCATATTTAACTCATTTTATTTTTCCTTCAAAATCTGATTCATTCCCTCAATTACATTACTGCTTATCTCCCTGGACTGCCTCCAATTTAACTAGGTCTTTATGGTTCCCCAAACAAAATGCAAGATTCTGGATGAACATCACCCAGAATACAAAAAAGTTATCTGACAAATTCTTTTGTAATGATGTCTTTTCACATGTAGCCTCAAATTACGTATAGATTGCACTTGAGACTTCATTAACTGGAAGATGGCTAATGAAGTCATGAGAAGGAAGCTCAATTAGGAAATATACTGATATATTGATATAGATGTGTCTGCTAGTGGATCAAGTGAAATGTCCATCAAAATGAGCAAATTAGTGGAATCTACTAATATAATGTTAGAATAAACTGAATACCTGGTGAGTTCAGACAGGTTTCTCCCCACCCCCATCCCACTGAGATTTAAGGTATAGATAGATGCCTTAGGAAAACTAAAAAAAAAAAAAAAAAAAAAAAAAGCCTGTCTCAAGAGGAAGAAAGTCAGCCGGCACAAACAGAAGAAAAAATGAGAACGTATGTTGAAGAAACTATGAATACATGAGGCTGTACTAATAAGTATAAATGGTAACCCTAGAAATTAAAGTATTGCATAGGAATACAGAAAGTTAACTCTTTAACAAAGGACTTTAACCAACATTAAGGTCATTTCAATAACTTTTTTCAAATGATTCTCAGGGGAAACATTTTATGTATGACAGAAGAGCTGCTGAGAGGGACAGAGGATTAAACACACATGGCTGATGTGAAGCTGTATGCAAAGAGACCTCTTGCAGTTCTTGAAATCAGTGAATGAGAGTGCATGGAAGCTCCTTCCTGTGTATTAATACTGGAGGTCGACACCACATCCGACTGAAGAGTGAGATCTGGGTTCACAGATGGGCGTGATGGAAACCTGGACTTGATTCAAGTTTGCTTTCCCTTTGGTTTACTCACCAACTGCAAGTAAGCACTGCAAGGAGATGAATACAATTAGAATGCAGGCATGTGTACATGGCTC
This sequence comes from Felis catus, assembly GCF_018350175.1. NCBI lineage: Eukaryota > Metazoa > Chordata > Mammalia > Carnivora > Felidae > Felis > Felis catus. The sequence continues at coordinate 101,836,699 of NC_058386.1, forward strand.
CACTTTGCGATCCTTGTACTTCACAAAGGCAAGCCTTCACTTGCTAGTCTTGGTAGCCTGCACAGAGTGAGATTTCTAACAGTGAAAGAACATAGTACTATGGGATTGTTGTCTTTTGTTAGCATTTGGAAACAGCTTACGTCAAGCATAGTTCTGTTACTCGGGAAGTCGTATCAGGCAGGCGTACTGTTCAGCTCCCCACTCTCCAAATTCTTGCTGTGGCAGCACTAGGGCAATTTTCCTCTATCTGTACACACAGTACAGGGCCTAGGTGTTTCCCATGCACTCTCACTCACAGGATTTCCATGGGCAAGTCAGGGCTTTGTAGTAGCGATCATCAAAAGTCAGCTGCAGGTCAAGGCATAGAGATATGTTATTACTGCTTATAACTTTCCAAAGAAATGATGGAGAAGCCGACGTAGAGAAGGAATTAAACGTAATTAGTTATGGAACACTTTGTATTCAGAAGTAGAAGACAGAGAGGAGAGTGTGTTAGTTTCATTTGTTTATGTTGAATGACATGACTCAAGCAGAGTATTTTCTCAACTACTAATCTACTTATGTAGAGGAACTCATCTCTATATGACTTGCTTAAATTAGCAAGTACTTCGTGACATGTCCAAATGACACAGTGGTTAAGTCACAGACATTAGGATCAAATCATTCTGGGTTTAAATCGTAGTTCCGCTATTTGCCTTCAGTTTGATACTGAGCAATCAAACCTTTTCAAGCCTCTGCTTCTTTATCTGTAAAATCTCTCTTAATGTTTTTGTGAGAATGAAATGAAGTCACGTGAGTGCCTAGCACATAGTAACCACTAAGTTAATAGTATTAAGTGAATGATCAGTTACTGAAGCCAGAAAAATCTATAAAATGCACGTACCATCGGGTAAGTAACCTAAGAGAAAACCTATCTGACTCCAGCATATTTCATTATTTAAAATTCTCCATTATAGTCAAAAAACATTTCACAATTTTCACACATTTCTTACTTTCTTCAAAACAGTTCTAAGAAGCTATTATTGAAGTCATGAGTCAATATAAGAACAGTTGACTCCTTTCCTGTTCCTCCAAGCCACACCAAACACTTTCTATTGATTAGCTTTCTCATTATGCGCTCAGTCCCTTTTACTTCAGATAACAGACTCTATTTCATGATTTTTATTTAAGTGCTCTGAGTGCATTCACTTGCCTTTTCCCCTATACTAAATGATTTGGGGGTATACATGCATTTCTAAAGTACTTACTGCAGTAACACCTTGGGACTTTAACATTAGAGCAAAGGATATGAAGAAAAACCATTTTCATGAATACAACACTAGTGCTTTGTATTTAGGAAGCACCTTTCATCTGCGTCTCTCAAAGACCTTCACAAATATTATCTGATGCTTTATTCACTGGGCGAAGCTGCAAGCAAAACCGCCTTTCAAAGAATTCCCTCAAAGTACATAAAACCCCACAAGGGAAGGAGCTGTAGATCGCTGGATAAAGTGTCAGGAATATTCAGAGACATTTTAAAATAGTATATACCAAAATACCCCGAACAAACTCCGTCTGCTACTTAGGAGTACGGTGCTCCATGGGTAAAAGCTTTCATAGTAAATAAATACACAGCAACTCTGTCACACTGGCACCAGGATCAACATCTACATTATAAGCTAATGGTATTTGATCAATTATGTGACCATGTACCAACCTAATTTGGGGTAGATGTCTTGCCTTACACTATATCCAAATGTATTTATTAAAGCATTGCATATTGATACTCTACAGTGTATGTAAAGAGCATGGACATCAGACCAGGGTTGTATGCTAAGAACCTAGCATATTGCCTGGTAGATGTTACAAACTCAGTTAATTAGTTATCGATATAATTAGTATTGCAACTGTTATCATGAATTTAGATTAGAAGACAGCTTTCTTGCAAAGAATTCAGTGTTGCTGCTGCTACTACAGTATCCGCCCCCTCCTCAAGGTGAATACGTTTCAAGACCCCCAGTGGATGCCTGAAACCAGGAATAGTGCTGAACCTTATATATACATATACATATACATATATATATATATATATATATATATATATATATATACATACACTATGTTTTTCTTATACATACATACCTATGATAAAAGTTAGTTTATAAATTAGACACAATAAGAGATTAACAATAACTAAGAATAAAATAGAACAATTGTAACAATATATTGTAATAAAAATTATGTGAATGTGGTCTTTCTCTCTCAAAATACCTTATTGTAGTGTACTCACCCTTCATTGTTTGGTGATGTGAGATGATAAAATGCCTATGTGACCAGATGAAGTGAGGTGAATGACAAAGGCTTGTGATGTAGTGTTAGACTACTATGGACCTCCTGACAATACGTCAGAAAGAAGATCACCTGCTTCTGGACCATGACTGACAGGGGTGGCTGAAACTGCAGAAAGCAAAACTTCGGATAAGGGGGGAACTGCTATAGTTCTTTTTCTGTTGCTTGTTAAGATATGTACCTGTGAAGTAAGAAGAAAGGAAAAACACGTCCCTCTTCTCTTTAGGAAGAGCAGCTCAAGATGGCGAAAGGTATGGCTACTCAGATGTTATCAGCTCTTCCAGCCTTCTGACTGAAACATTTACACAATATCTTGTTGTCATAGAGACTGTGGCTAGGGATATGTCATTAAAACACAGCATATCGGATTAGGGACTTTTTACAATCCAAAAGAAATAACTTCTCTAGAAGAGTTTTAATCAATTGTATTGGTGCCATGAAAACAAAACATTAATCTGCACACACTCATATTACCAGCTTCATTTACTGCTTCTTAGTGTTATTATTCTTGGCCCTCTATATGCTGTTATTGTATTTTCTTGCTCACATAATTAGTACGTTATAAAATTGGACTATTTTAAAAAATTGTTAAGGAAGAAGGATTTTGAAAATATTCTGAGGAGATGAGTATTTTCTTTGTCTTTGAAGAAAATGTGTTGTTTTAAGGTCATACATTGTGCCCATTTTAGAGATAGACAAGTGAGGAGCCTAGTCCAAGGCCTTGGGTACTATGACATTGAACTGACTTCGTTTGCTGCCACTCAGCTAGTTGTCTCTCCCGGGATTCAAAGCAAACCACACCAGTAGTGCTTCTCTCACATTTGCCATTCATATTTATTGCAAACAATGAAGATAAAACTCTGTGACTGAATTAGCTATGTAACAACTTATAATGAAATCCATGTAATGGGTTACTTTATTTGTACACCCAATTCAGTATGCTCATGCACGCATCATTAAATGCTTCCTTTTAGTTCTCAGTAGCAAATACTCTCATTGAAGCAGTACTTATATAATTTATGTGATCCTTATTAACAGTCTTTAACTTAGTTGGTATTATCATTTTATCCCAAGTTGATCCTGAAAAATATCAGAAGAGATTGCTTAACAGGCTTTCTTTAAAAAGACAACTGAGCGATTTGTTTATACTGTTTTTTTATCTGCACACTAAAACCTAACCGTATTTACTCACGAAATAACGATGGCTGTACAATAAATTCTCATTCTATACAATTTGCATTCATGATGACCATCTATCTACTCACAGAGAATATCAAACTGGTTTCAAATAAATGCTATTAGCATAAAATGGATTTCCTGAAACTATGAGTCATGGATAAGGGTTTTCCTTTTCTAAATACATGTTAGAGTTAAGACAATGGATAAAGATGAGGATGGCTACGGTTAGGGTAAGCCAAGTAGCCACTAGAAATGTTACTCAGTGAAACAGTTCTATTTTTTTTAACTTTTTTTTAATGTTTATTTATTTTTGAGAGAGAGAGGGACACAGCATGAGCGGGGGAGGGGCAGAGATAGAGGGAGACACAGAATCTGAAGCAGGCTCCAGGCTCTGAGGTGTCAGCACAGAGCCTGACGTGGGGCTCTAACTCACAAACCGTGAGATCACGACCTGAGCTGAAGTTGGACACTTAACCGACTAAGCCACCCAGGTGCACCCTCAGTGAAACAGTTCCGATGGTGGGCTCTATTATACAAATCCATTGTGTAATACTTCATGGATATGCCAAAATCAAAAAAAAAAAAAAAAAAACCTCTAGGGATATTAGATCTGTTTTTTTTTTTAATTTTTTTTTTCAACGTTTATTTATTTTTGGGACAGAGAGAGACAGAGCATGAACGGGGGAGGGGCAGAGAGAGAGGGAGACACAGAATCGGGAACAGGTTCCAGGCTCTGAGCCATCAGCCCAGAGCCCGACGTGGGGCTCGAACTCACGGACCGCGAGATCGTGACCTGGCTGAAGTCGGACGCTTAACCGACTGCGCCACCCAGGCGCCCCTAGATCTGTTTTTTTTTTAAGTGAATTAAATGTTATTTTATATTTTATGGATTTTTGTAACTTGTTTTGCACCGATTACTAGATCCTTTATAACACAAACGTTCTAATGTAATTTATATAGCACCTCCTTTTGAAAGACCTGAAAATGTAAAAACAAACAAACAAAAACAAACCTCTGTTGGTCTAAACATTGTAACAGAAGTTTGGTTTTTTTTTAATGTTTACTTATTTATTTTGAGAGGGGGAGAAAGAGAGAGAGAGAAAGAGAGAGAGAGAGAGAGAGAGAGAGAGGATGAATGGGGAGGGGTAAAGAGAGGGAGAGAGAGAATCCCAAGCAGGCTCCCCACTCCCATGACCCTGGGATCATGACTCACGTGTGGATATACATCCAAAATAAATGAAAACAGGATCTTGAAGATATATGTTCATGGAAGCATTACTCACAGTAGCCAAAGGTGGAAGGAATGTCAATGCCCACTGACAGATAAATTGAAAAGGAAAATGTGGTATTTATATACTATGGAACATTATTCAGCCTTAATAAATAAGAAAATTTTGTCATATGTTGTGACATGGATGAACCCTGAGAGTATTATATATGAAACGATACAGTCACAAAACTACTGTGTGGTTCTACTTATACATGGTATATAATCAAACTCTTAGAAGGAGAATGGTGGCTTCCAGGGGCTCAGTGAGGGGAAACTGGGGAGCTGTTGTTCAACGGGAATAGAGTTTTGGTTTTGCAAGATGAAAATTTTCTAGAGATCTCTTGCACAACAACGTGTATATAGTTAATAATCTTCCCCTGTACACTTAAAAATGGTTACAATGCCGAATTTTATATGTCCTTTTCCCACAATAGAGAAGTCATGCCATTCTTTCACTAATTGAATGTTTATTTTACCTCAGTCATATGGTGATTAACAGTATGATAATGAGGATTAGTGATATCACAGTGCGGCCAAATGCAAGCATTATGAAGACAGTGGGCAAATTATAATAGATGATAACATGATTATCACTGTGAATCTTGCTAGTAGCAAAAGAATTGTGATGTTCTTGGTCATTTATGCTCTAATGGGTAAAAATAGTTTCAACGCACTGAATTCTGTAAATATATACGGCTTATTCTTTAATATATTGAAAAGAGAAAAGTGATTGCATTTGGAAATCTTGGGCTTTATCAAATGATGATAAAACCAAAAAATGTATTTACTACTCACCAAAATCTGGAGGTAATAAAATGATAAACAGCCAGCTAACTTTGTCACATCAGGCTGCCATGACAAAATGCCACAGGCTGAGAGGTGTAAGCAACATAAAACTGGTTTTCTCACCTTCTGGAGGCTAGAAGCCTACTTGAAGGCACCAGTGTTGTCGGTTTCTGGGGAAGCCTTTCTTCCTCACTTGCACCTGTCCGCCCTCTCACTGTGTCCTCACAGGACGGGGAGAGAGTGCTGGAGCAAGCTCCCTGTGTCTCTTCTCATATGGGCATTAATTCCATCAGGACAGTTCTGTCCTCATGATCTCATCTAAACCTAATAGTCTCCCAAAGGCCCATCTCCAAATGCCATCACATTGGGGGTTAGGGCTTCAAGGTAGGAATTTGGCGGGAGACACAATTCAGTACATGGCACCGACATATTCTACACCTGACCTGGATAATGTACTAACACTAAATAAACATTTTCTAAGACTCATGTTTTAAAAACTGGTTTATTTGCTACCATATATTACATTTCACATTAGTAAGTACGTTCCAACACACAGGTGATTTTAAACTTTTTTCTCACGATACGTTACATACCACACTAAATGGCACAACTTATGAAGTAGCATTCCTTTAACAGTTATTTTGCTCATTTGGAATTAAAATGTCTAAACACTGATAGAATTAATCTAGACCAGAATCCGGTCTTAGACATTCTGAGTAAGTAGTTTTCTACTGTGTTTAATTACTCTGCTCTGTGACAGAGAGGTGCAAATATCATTCTGCTTATATACCGTTCCCATTATAAGATGTCATCAGTTACTGCGATTATGTAGCTGCCAGCACAATCCAAAAACACATTTAAATTTAAGACAGGGAAAATGAAGCATGGGTTTCCCATGCTATAGGACCAAGATCACATGGTCAAGCAGGGGTAGCGCTCGCGATGAGGAAGCCTTACTTCATGTCATCGTCACTTCCCGCCTTTATACCAAATGGTCAGCCTCACGTGTCTTTCAGAAAATACACTATAGTGTGGACTACGAAGAGCAAAAAATACATTTGTGTGTATTCTTTTCATTGACTAACCTCACTGAAAAGATTGCAGACATGAACCTGCCATTCAACCCTCTCTCCCCTTCCCCTAACTGGTTTAGCAACCTGAGAAATCACAAGAAACAGTGGTGGTCATCAGAGAAGGTCATACAAACGACACGGAAGTAGGGTAAGCACACACACATAAACAAACTGACTGCATGAACAGGGAACAGTGAACAGTGGCAGAGTTTAAAAAAAAGAGAGAGAACGTGGGGTGCCTGGGTGTCTCAGTCAGTTGAGCATCCAACTCTTGGTTTCGGCTTGGGTCATGATCTCACGGTTCATGAGATCAAGCACTGCATCAGGCTCTGGGCTGATCGAGCCTGCTTGAGATTCTCTCTCTCCTTCTCTCTCTGCCCCTTCCCCACTTATTCTCTCTTGCACATGCTCTCTCTCTCTCTCTCTCTCTCTCTCTCAAAATAAATAAACATTAAAAAGAGAGAGAGAGAAAGAACAGACTAATCTATAAGGTTTGATGGAAAAGTTGAATGATACACAGGTAAGGGAAATGGCGCAATTAAAAGAGATCAGTTTGTTGGTGGCTTAGTGAATGAGATGTGGAAATGGCAAGTGGTAGAAGCAAACAACTGGAACAGTAGATGGAACAGAAAACAATAGACATGTTAATGCTAATTTAATACCTTCCCAACCCCAAACTGGTCACGTTATTCTCTAAACAAGCATTTATATACTACTTATTTTTGGAGAGAGTGAGTGCAGGAGGTGGGGAGAGGAGGAGAGGGGGAGAGGGGGAAAGGAAGAGAGAGAGGGAGAACCTCAAGCAGGCTTCATGCTCAGTACAGAGCCGGACTCAGGGCTTGATTCCACGACCCTGGGATCATGACCTGAGCAGAAATTAAGACTCAGACACTCAACCGAATGAACCACGCAAGCATGCCTAGCCTATTTACTAAGTTTTAGGTATGTTTTCTACCCAAGAATAATGGTGAAAGTGAATGTCACTGCTCTCAAAGGCTCACATGGGGTAGATATGGGGCCAGGGCACCTGGGACAGACATGTATATAATTAAAATATATTACATGACCCTAGTTTTAGTCACATTTTTCAGGTGCCAAGTCCATTCATTTTTAGAAATACTTTCTTATTTTAGCAAATTATTTTCCACCATGGATCTATTACCATGTTTTATACTGAACTAGCAGTATCTTGTTTTCCCACCTTGTAAATATTCTTAACCCAAGATTCTGGAAAGAAGTTCAACAAAACAAAATTACATGTTAAATCTTCAGATTACATAAAAAAGCTTAATTTCATTATCATGCAAGCACACACACACACATGCATACACACACAGACACACACACACAGACACACACACACAGACACACACACCTTCAAAAAGCTTGGAGTCAGTTGGAAAAAATAATGAGACATGGAGTTCTTTGTCTCTCTAGAAGGTTGCCTGCCATTCTTAGTAGAGGGGCTACTACTAACTGCCACATGATTAATATACAAATAATCACTCCACAGATATTCCAGGTTTCATGTGAAGACATGTCTTTCTAGAGCCATTCGTATGTGTGCTTTACAAGATGATCACCGCTATGGTAGTAGTTGAATTAGGTATCTCTAATGAAAGAGATATCTCTTGGGCTTGGAATTAGCTCGGAACATTGTTGGATGTGGCCTTCTCTTTCTGGAGGACATTCAAAAGAAGCAAGAAGATACCTTTTTATCCTGGATCAGACTGAGGTTTTGCTGAATCTTACTATAATTATGCCACTTTGGATTAGTTAGCCTCTATTTCCTGGAGAATTAGTAGGAAAAAAAAGACTTTTGTTGGCATATCTTGACTATTTAACACATAACTGTTATTTGCAGAGTTTGGTTAAGCTTTGACCCAACATTTATCAAGGAATTTATGTTTTAAGCCCTTATTCATGTTACTTTATCAAAGGCAATCAAATTTTATCAGTCATTCTTTGTTTGCTCTTCTGCCTTCTATTAAGACTCTGAGATCCTCAAAAGACAGTATTTTCCAATGACAAATAAGTCTGTCATCCTGGAGTGGAGAGCATAGCTAAGTAGAAATGGGAAATGAACATAGTCAGATGACTAGGGGGGTGGCCTTTAAACCCAGGACTAGATATTTCGACTTGAGAACCATTTAGCTGTCTCGTTATGCTGCTGTAGGGCAGCCCAAGGAGTAAGGGACTTGAGAAAAGATAAGAGGGCAAGAAAGCTAATGAGGGGGTTGGGCTGTAGTACTTATGTACAGTGGTTAGGGATTATGCAGCCACTTGGTGACACTGGTACATGAGCACCTGCCTCTGATGCCTTTATGTCTGTGTTTGTGCTTCTTTGACTTCTCCCTAAACTAAATGGTAAATTTCTTATTCTCTCAATACACACAATACCTAGTGCCATGCCTCACTAGAAAATCTTGTCAATGGGGTGACAAATGCATTCCAGTTTCTGTAAAATAAACCAAAGGAAAGGCCACTGGAAGATATTTTTGAAGTATGCTTTGTTTGAACTGTTTCTTAAATTGGAAAATTAATTATAAACATATAATGTATATATAATATTAGTATCATAATTATTATGTAATATATTCTGTGTTATATATCATTAAATAATATATATTAATATATTTAATAAGTACATAATGTTGATTACATTAGAATTCAATTCAAAAGTTTAAAATTACATTTTTGGGAGGTTAAAAGGGCATGATTTTGCCCCCGTCTACCTTCTTTTTTTTAATGTTTATTTATTTTGGGGGGGTGCAGGGCAGGGGAAGAGTGAAAGGGGGACAGAGGATCCCAAGTGGGCTCAGCACTGGCAGCAGAGAACCCAATGTGGGGCTTGAACTCATGAACCATGAGATCATGACCTGAGCCAAACTACAACACTTAACCCACTGAGCCACCCAGGCACCCCTGCCCCCACCTACTTTCTATATTTATTTTCTCCAGCAAAATTGCAATGGTTGCCATTCAAAAGACACAACTGGTGGTCTCCGTCATTGAACCTTTATGTTCACACTTGACCTTCCACTTTGAATGTCTTTTCATCCCATATTGTGTCTACTTCCCACTGCTCCTCTGAGGCCCAATACCAATACTATTCCTTTCATTGGGCATTCCTTGAAATCTAAACAAAGAAGCAGTTATTTTTCTCTTCTGACCTCCTACAGGACTGTATTCCTCTTATGCTTTCAGCACCTCCTAAGACACATGAAGCTAGTTGGTAGCAGGAAGAGAACCAGATAGTCACATAAAACAGCAGACACAAGGACAGTCACTGTGTCATATGAATAATGGAATCCTAGACTAAAGATTCACAGATTTGTACTGCTGAGGTTTCTAGAGCTGGATTCCCTTCCGACCTTTGGATATGCGCGTTTATAGTAACTCCTTATCACTGGAGCTACTCTGAGTAAGCCTGTTTCACACAACGCAAACAGCTTAACATTGTGCCTTGTATCTAAATACTGTTTTATCTTCCCTAACAGAACATGAATTCTTTGAAAGACAGTGCCCAGGGCTTCTTCTTTTTCACGATTCCCATAGCCCCTGAAGTGTGGCACACAGTCAGTGCTCAATAAATGCTTGCTTGCTAGAAGAATGGAGTAAACTGGAGAACTGATCATTGAATCATATTGAATTACAGGTCATTTTTAGCGAGGCAAAAAGTGAACACAGGCGGTTCATAATAGTATTTTACTAAACATTGCTTTTTCAAATGAATGGCTTGCCTGTCTCCCTCTTCACTGTTATAGATTTCTTCCTATTAGAGCTCTGCAAACGTGTTTATGACATATCTTTGCCAAAGGCTAACTTCAGCAGCAGCACCATGTATCATAAAAGATGTGTCATATAAGCAAATTACACAATATGAAGCCATGCGTTCCTCCCATTATTTTAACAAGCACCTTCTCAGTTTAAAGGGTGGTGATCTGTATCAGGTTCTCTTCCGAGAGGCCAAAAATGTAAACTGTACTTGAACTAGTGTCACTGTTGTCTCTTATTCAGAATGGGAAACACTTTGTCAACCTTATTTTCAGATATATCTGGTATGACTGGATACTCTCAAGGAAATTATTTTTCAGGAATGAATTTGAAGGATTAAAAGGTTCACCAAAGTCACATGGAATACATAACAATGATGTATAGTTTCATTTTATGGATATCACTTCCTTACGCTTACATAGTGTTTTATGGTTTGCAAACCACTTTGAAATATCTCATTTGCTCCTTACAACAGGAGTCTGTGAGATAGACACGGAAGGCATCACACTTGCTTGGTGTATCAAAAAGTAGAGAAGTAAACAGATTTTACCAAGGTCACAGAGTAGTAAGTGGTGAAGAGAAACTAGAAAAAGAACCCAGGTCTGTCAACTATTCCATTGATAACAATGGTTTTTCAAACTTCTGGCTATGATCAATTGATGGGTTGTAAAACTGATTTTGACTAGCATCAGCTCTATGATTTCACTTTTTAGTGAAGAATTTGTTTAGTAAAGGTAAGAATTATTTCATGAAATTTTTATTTCAGTTTTGCCTATTATGATGTAAAATATATTTCTAACTGTGTGCAATGGTGAGAAAAATGAATGGGAAGTCATTGATCTATATATACCACATCGCCTACGAAATTATTAAGTTGCTCAAAAGTAATTTCCAATGACAAGATCTCCATGTTATTGGTGTTAACATTAAAATAATTGTGGATAATAAATACATATTTTCGGGCAATCCTTGAATTAGTTATTCATTATGTAGGGTAATTTCATTGTTTGATCTCTCTTAATAGTTCTACTTGAATATTGTATTTAAAAATTTAGAGTTTCTATATAGACACAACATTGGTTTTATTCCTGCTTTTATGGGGAAAATGTTAATCATGCTTTATAAAGAAATCATCTTAGAAAATCTTTACCTGACTTAAATACATTCGGGGGAATATAGAAAACATGAACTATAGATAACACCTTGAAAGCCAAACACTTGATTTGTCTCACAAAAAGATTATCTGATATCTCTGGAATTTTTTTAACAACTTATTTAATTCATATATTATCAATAAACAATGAGAATGAATGAATCCACAACTGTTCTCTTAGTTACAATTAACGCTGTGGCTAGTTCATTGCCAATCAAATATAGTACGAAATTCTCAGTAGGGCATATAAATGACGGCATCTTTATCTCCTGTCCCACTGCTTCACAGAAGCCACGCACTTCACGTCTCTGAGCTATTGTACATGCTTCCTTTGCTTAAATGCCATTGCCTCCCACCTTCCTCAGTAAAGCTGGGCCTTAAAGGATGAACTCGAGTCTTCTAGACAGTGTTACCTCCTCTGTGATGGCTTCATCCTTTCCCTTTTCTGTGTTCTCACATAATTTATTACCGTTATCTCTCAGAGATCTCACATCCTTATGATTAATTCTCTTTATGAGTTTCCTTAGCTAGGCAGTGAGGTGCTTCAGAGTGAAGTCAATAGCTTACCCATCTTTGAATCCATGGTGCCCAACACAATGCCTACGTAATAAGAAGCACCCAATTCTTTGCTAAATATGTGAGATATATTTTTCAGTTTGAATGGACATTAACAAATGCAAAACATACATAAATAAATTCAAATGAGGTCATAAGAATTTTATGTATGTATGTATGTATGTATCTACTCTCTTTCACACTGAAGGCTTCATTTTTTTATAAATGCCTGAAAATTAAAATATTAATTTAGCAGTTGAAAAGTATCTTTATATTTATTATCTGTGATCCATACATTAGCAAAAGAGCCGGCTGATTCGGTCTGTTCAAGCCAACACTTAATCAAATTGCTGACATCATTTTATCCTATTATGTGCGTGATACGGACCAAGGCATTTTTATTTTCCCACAGGCTGAGATGATGGTTTAGAGATGCTGCCTACATGTTAGAATTTTCCCTCCATATTTTAGTCATCACTGTATTAAGACAAAAAGTTGAAAGATAAGGAATTTTTATTGATAGTGGGTCATTTTAATATTTTGTGATATAGTGCCATACAAGTTTCATTTATATTCCTATAGGCTTTTCTCTGCACTGCTTCAGCTAATAGAGTTTGAAGTCCCAAAGTGCCTATCCCTCCTCTGAGAGGCTTTTTTTTAATTGTTGTTCTGAAAACACATCTCTAGCTTCCTCAACAGATAAAACAGAGGAACCACAGCTGGAGAAGTATGAGCATCAATTTACCCTTCATAGCACGTAAAATTATACTATGATTGTAGTGGAAGGCAATACTTAATTGACAGATAGTCTAATACATAAATGTATTAGGACACCATCTGTTTGAGTGCTCTGCTGTGTATGTCTATGCTACAGAATATTTTCAAAAAATATATGGTAGGCTAAGGAGTCCTAACTCACATGTGAATCTGGGAGACAAATATTTTGTATTTTCTTGATCTGAATCGTTCACACATTTCTCCCTTGTATTACAGTTGACTGTTTACATGTTTAACCTTCAATTAAACAGTAAGCTAAGGACGGTACCCAAATCTTAATCATCTCCAGATTTCCCAGAGTGGTCAACACCATGTTGACACATAAGAAGTGTTCAGCAAATATTTATTGCGGAAAGCAATAAATATATTATTAAAACCCTGATTTTTTGAACATTATCCCTGGAAGCCATTTGATGTTTTCTCCTGTGTTGTAATCCCACAAAGATAAAAACCTCACAACTTCTTTCTTTGCTTACCGAAAAAACATGGCAGTAACGGCAGAGGGTGAAGTTGGATCATTTGTAACATAACAAGATAATCGTTCAGGGGCACTTGGGTGGCTCAGTCTGTTAAATATCTGACTCTTGATTTCAGGTCAGGTCATGATCTCATGGTTTGTGAGTTCAAGCCCCGCATTGGGTTCCACGCTGACAATGTGGACCCTGCTTGGGATTCTCTCTCCCTCTGTCTCTCTGGCCCCTTCCACAATGTACACGCTTGCTCTCTCTCTCTCTCTCTCTCTCTCTCTCTCTCAAAATAAATAAATGAACTTTTTTAAAAAAAGAAATAATCTTTCACAGCACTCTAACACTTTGGCTTCTCTGTATGAAACATTTAAACCAAAGGTAAAAAAATTTAGTAAAATGTCTGAATTTGTATCTTCAACTAAAAATCAAACTGCTGGATAGTAGGAAACATCCAGGTGATTAATCCATTCATGTGTTCAGTATTGTACACTTAGAGCCTCAAGAGTCTAAATGTTGGCTATTGCTTTCAGGTTACTTGTGAACATCACAATTGGCTTCTCTGCCTTTTCATTTAAACTTCAGGGTAACTGAGGATTCATTGTCGTTTTATATTTTGAGGTGTTAGTAGGTCATGTTGTAGATTTTTCTTTTTCTTTTTTTCAGAGCCTTGTCTTCTAGGTTATTAAAATGCCATTTAAATAACTTTTTTGATAATAATAGAAATTATAGCTACCTAATATTAAATAAAACCATGACTATAACAAATACAAGGAAGTATTCAGCAAAACATACTTTGTCATCTGATTCTAACCAACAAAATATTTTTAATGAGTGCACATCTATTAAAAGAATCCTCAAGATGCTGTAATTATTATTCATTTTCTAGAATTGTTTCACCATGAAGCTTTATGCTTCTATGGGGACTTTAATGTTTATGTTTTGTGACGGCTGCATTGACTATTAAAAAGCAATTTGGCTGACATTTTAGGTCTTTTGTTGCCAGTTTTAATTGGATTGTTCATCAAGCATCAACTCCCCCGTTAACTGCAAAAATTTCAGGCCAACGTCAGTTTACAGTAATGACTATTTAATGATTTTATCCTGTCAGTATGCAAGCTTCGTATAGATATATGCATGATTAGTTTCATATCAAGACCTGTAATTAAATAATTGAAGCTTAAACAGAATGGGTATCAAACATGAACACATATTTAATAAAGACTCAGAAGCTTATCAAAATACTGATTAGCAATTAAAGTCAATTTTAAGTTCATCTGTGTTAGTACACTTATGGTATCTCAAAAAATATTTGTATAAAGTTTTTGCCCAAAGTTAAAAGAAATTTTCTGTGGCAGAGCAGTAAGTACAGGTTTTCAAGAGGTAATTTTATCCAATGCGTACTATCTGCCTGAGTAAGAAAACCCATTTTAACTATTATTTTATTTGGAGAAAAAAATTAGCCAAAAAGAAAACCTTAAAGTCGTAATACTCTTATCAATCAGATAATATTCTAGTCCTGAAGAAGCTGACTTAGTTGAATCACTATATTGTACACCTGAAACTAACACAACACTGTATGTTAACTATACTGGAATTAAAATAAAAAGCTGACTTATATATGCCCATACTATGTGGTCACCCAGTTCCTGCCATGGAATGTTGGAACTGAAAAGGACCTTGATCAATGTCTATTTTAACATCCTTATTTTACAATATTGAAGTCCACATGAGTTGGGGGGATTTTCTTAAGGTCATAGAGCTAATTAATAGTAGACTCAAGAAAAAATCTAGGTCCACCATGTGAACTTATATACTCCTGGGGAATCAGAGAATAAAAAAAAGACTTTTATGTATTGGAAAAATTCCTTTTCTCTGTATTCCATTAAATTCACATTTCAAAACTAAAAGCAAACAAACCCAAACCTGTAGATAGAGATCTACACTGAGAAGTTTCAGTTTCTCTTCTTTCCCCCTCTACCCCTTTCCTCCTCCAACCCCTGTAGGTAACCATTTTTACTAGTTTCTTATTCACTTTCCAGTATTTCTCTTGCCGATATACAACATATGAATGTATACTATTATTTGCCCTCTTTCCATATGCAAAATATAGCATACCACACATACACATTTTTACATCTTGTTTTTTTTTTTTTCAGTTAAAAATACATCATAAGAGGGGTGCCTGGGTGGCTCAGTCAGTAAAGCATCCGACGCTTGATTTCAGCTCAGGTCATGATCTCATGGTTCTTGAGATCAAGCCCCTCATCAGGCTCTGTGCTGACAGAGCAGAGCCTGCTTGGGATTCTCTCTCTACCTCTCTCTCTCTCTCTCTCTCTGCCCTTCCCCCACTCATGCACTCTTTCTCAAAATAAATAAATAAACTTAAAAAAATATATCTTAAGATTGTTCCACATCAGGGGTGCCTGGGTGGCTCAGTCGGTTGGGAGTCTGACTTCTGCTCAGGTCATGATCTTGCGGTTTGTAAATTCGAGCCCCGTGTCGAGCTCTGTGTTGACAGCTTGGAGCCTGGAGCCTGCTTCGGATTCTGTGTCTACCCTTCTCTCTGCCCCTCGCATGCTCATGCTCTGTCTCTCTCTGTCTCTCAATAATAAATAAACGTTAAAAAAAATTAAAAGATTGCTCCACATTAGTGCATAGAAATCTTCCTTGTCATTTTTTCTTTCAGCTGCATAGTATTCCCTTGCATGGATAGTATAGTTTATTCAATGTGCTGGCAAATTATTAATAACTATTTGAAAATGTTTTAGATGCTAACAATTATTTCACTTTACCTATAAGAAGTATTTATCTGTATAATGGAAATGTAGAAAATGTAGATATTAAAGGCTAAACTCCAGCGCAGCATGGATAGAACTGAAGAACTAGAAAAACATTACATTCTCTTTGCTTTAAAGTCCTAGTCCTGGAGTGCCTGGGTGGCTCAGTCGATTGAGCGGCTGACTCTTGATTTCCACTCGGGTCGTGATCTCACTGTTCTTGAGTTCGAGCCCCATGAGCCTGCTAGGGATTCTCTCTCTCCTTCTCTCTCTGTCCCTCCCCCAGTTGTGCTCACGCTTTCTCTCTCTCTCAGAATAAATAAATAAGTTTAAAAAAATAAAGACCTAGTCCTAAAGCTCATGGCATAATTAAGATATTTTCCAGGGCTTACTGGTATGGGTAAGTAAAAATATATGTTATAATGAAAATGTTTATAAGGCAGCACATAGAATTTTTTACTTTTACGCTATGTCCAGTAAGCATAACATTTCAGAATCCTTCCATCTTCGGTCTAAATAGATCTTGCATCCTGCTCATCGTAATCCATGTATACCTCGCATTTTAAAATAGTTGCATTTCAATTGGAATGGAAGGCCTGCCTATGTTGCTACAGCACGGTGAAAGACAATAGGGAGACAGACCAATTAAGGTAGAAGCAGATTTCTTATTAAATGACAGGTCCTAGATTCTCATTTCATGAAACATGTACTCCTGCCACATGCCAAATTCCCATTAACTTCAAGAAGGAATTATGCACAGAAGAAATATGTAGGCTGAAGAGGGCAGGATAAATTAGTCTAGAGCAATCCTTAAATGTCAGTTTAAAATGCAGTGAATGCTTTAAATTATGTGTAGTCATGTTGTTTGGATTGAATATTATCCACTCACCCCCTGTCTCTGACCACATCTTCAAAATGAATGGGGCAAGGAATTGCTTGAAATAGAGAAGAGACATGAACAGCTTGATTTGGAATTGTAAGTTAAAACGGAGTCCAAAGGTGTGAGTCATGAAAATGTAATGATTCCTTAAAGGAAACAGCTTAAGAGAAAGAAACTGCCCTTTCCCTCAGCATATAAAATATTCACATTTAAGAAAATGGCTAGAAATATATTTTAAACCTTATTAATTCAACCTAATTCAGAAAGTCAAATTTTCTTAACTGGGAAGTCCAAATCAAAATATAAGCATATGATAATTACCTTCAAGTGCACCACCTGAGTGTGATGACTAATATCCTACAGAAGCCCTTATGGTCACCAGTTTCAACACAAACAACAAAAGCGCCCATTGTCTTCTTATTGTTGCTTTGAACATGTGTGAAACAGTTGATGCTCATAAGCAGGTGAGACAAACTGTCTACAGTCGTCATAGTACCCTTTTCACGGGATATTTCACGGTAAGTTTCAGCTCAGTCCTGTGGATATGACAATAAGCTTTAAAATTAGGAGACTTTGCCGTATTAAATTAACCCCACAATTGTCCCTTAAATGGGCATATACAAGATGTAAACACTTTCAAAACCAAATCTCGAATTTAGAATAGTTACTTGGTAGATACCCATTTGAAATCTCCTTTATAGAAGCTCTAAAAGAATATTACAACATCCTGTCAAGGACATTTTTGTTAAAAAATTGATGTTGAAAAGTTTGATATATGTCATTCTCTGTCAATTACATAAAAATGAGCCTATTTTTATTTTTGTGAGCTATAGGGACAGGAGTTTGCACGAACATTTGCCACTAGATGGGACTTTGGATGGGTGGTAATAATCTAGCAGCCGACTTCCTTTCATCCTGTTTTACAGGATTCAGGAACACAAGCCTTCTTAAGAAAAGTAACTCTTTATTGACAAAATAAAACTTTATAACTTACACAACTGGCCAGCTGGGTCACAGCAGGTTGTTTTCCTCACTGTTTCTTAGTAGATGATAGAAAACAGGTACCATTTAGAGCAATTTCCTTAAGATAATGGCTTACGCTAAAAAAAAAAAAAAAAAAAAAAAAAAAAAAAGGAGCAACGTGCCTTTCTAGCACTCTCTAAAAAAGACCTCTGCTTTTCAGGCACCTGGGTGGCTCAGTCGGTTAAGCGTCCAACTTCAGCTCCAGTCATGATCTCACAGCTCATGGGTTCTAGCCCTGCGTCAGACTCTGCTGACAGCTCAGAGCCTGGAGCCTGCTTCAAATTTGGTGTCTCCCTCTCTCTCTGTCCCTGGCCCACTCACGCTCTGTCTCTCTCACTCTTTATACTAAATAAACATTAAAAAAAAAAGACCTCTGCTTTTCTTTACTGACACATGGTAAGCTTGGTGGAAACATTTTCCAGTACCTCTATGCCCAGCATGTCTGTGACCCCTCGTAGCTGTCCTGGAAGCACTACAGTTTTCTCTGAAGTCAGAGGCACCAAGATTTTTTCTAATATTGTGATTTCTTAAACTATGAAGAAAAGGTGTATTGATGGCAAGCAAAGTTTGATGCTTGGAAATTAAACTACAGGGAGATGGTATAGAGTAGGAACTAAGAAGCCAGCTTCTGGAAATAACAGTAGACCAGAAAACCTAAAAACTTTTACACTGCAAAGCACCTGAAAGTGCTACGTGAACATATCATTTATCGTTTTACTTATTTATCTTTTAAGTGTATTTGTTTATTTTGAGAGAGAGAGAGAGAGGGTGCAGGAGAGGGACAGAGAGAGAAGGAGAAGGGGAGAATTCCAAGCAGGCTCTGCACCGTCAGTGTGAGGAGCCAGATGTGGGGCTCAAACTCACAAACCATGAGATCATGACCTGAGCCAAAATCAAGAGTCAACACTCAACTGACTGAGCCACCCTGGCATCCTTCCCTTTATCCTTTTAAATGAAGAATGGCACTCAGAATTCAAAAACAAAAACAAAAACAAAATAAAACAAAAACAAAAACAGAAGCCAAAACCAAGGTGGGAATTCTAAATAACAATGGCATGCCCAGGAGTGGATACTGCAGTTCCTCTGCAAATGGGTGATATAAGAACATGGGTTTTTTGGGGTGTCTGGGTGGCTCAGTTGGTTAAACATCCAACTTCAACCCAGGTCGTGATCCCATGGTTCATGGGTTCGAGCCCCATGTTGGGCTCGCTGCTGACAGCTCAGAGCTTGGAGCCTGCTTCGTATTTTGTCTTCTTCTCCCACTGATGATCTGTCTCTCAAAAATAATGAAACGTTAAAACAATTTTAAAAAATAAAAACTAAAAAGAACGTGGGTTTTCAAGGCTGAGGCAAAAGAAGCAGGACACAAGGATCTGAGTCATAACAATGCAGGAAGCTGCAACTGAGACCTTCCTATGTTGCCTATATATGGACCTTCAGAATAC
Source organism: Felis catus (assembly GCF_018350175.1). Lineage (NCBI taxonomy): Eukaryota > Metazoa > Chordata > Mammalia > Carnivora > Felidae > Felis > Felis catus. The sequence continues at coordinate 101,856,189 of NC_058386.1, forward strand.
TATACTTTATAAAAGGCAAGAGTACAGTAGAAAAAACAGTCTGCCCATTGGCACAAGGGGACGAAAAAGAATATTGTCTGTTTTGGACTGGGATCTAGTTAAAAACAATTTGAAAAATCACTCCTGAGAATTCATAAGCATGGATCTGGATCACACATCGAATTAGAGTTGAGTTTACACTTTCTGTGTGGTCTAGCAACTACCAATATGAGACATTCGTATGAAAGTATCTGGAGGCCTTGGTGGAGGCAGCTGCAAATGAGATCACAATCCAAAGTTAAAAATTATATGAGGAAACAGTCCACTTTAAACAAAAACCTCCATACACTCAACAAACTATAAGATTAGATCCTTGAGGATGTTAGATATAATGTCATTGTTTAGAAACCATAAAAAAGCATGTTTAAAATGGCCAAAGGATGTAAAACATAACAACAAAGCACTGTTTGTTAAAAAAAAAAAATATCATGTAGACTTTAGAAAGAGTAAAAATTCTAGAACTGAAAAATATAAAACCAAAATGTAAAACTCAGTGGAAAATAAAACAAAAACAGCAAGTTAAATTGCAAGTAAGGCACAAATAAAGCAAGAACTAGTGAACTCGAATGTGTAACAGAGGAAACAACACAGGATGCAGTGCAGACAGATGAAGAGATGAAAGAAATCTAAAAGACGGGGTAAGGATCAATGACATAACACAATAAAAAATGATGACTGAGAATTTCCCCAAGATTGACTAAAGAATCGAAAATGAAATTGTGAGAAAATTCTCAGATTCAGGGAGCACAACCCCCAAGTAGGATAAATAAAAGTAAATCCACACATTAAGAACATCTGAGGCAGCCATGAAAATACACCACTCACATCTACTATGGGTGCACAGTTGACTAACAGCCTCAGTTCCTGTCTTTCTGAATCCAGTAACAGGTCCACAACAGGCCAGTCTCCCTATGGTCTCTTCCCACCCGATGGCTGAACACGGTTTGGGTACTAGTATAGTCCATTCCTGCAGGATGGGGAAGTGTTTTAAGGATAATTTTGGTTCTAGGACTCTCCAGCAGCCTGGCCAAAACTTTCTTGGATCCAAATGATAGTCTGAAACTCTTCTTACTCATTTTTTCCTCCCCCACAGATGTCAGAACCTGAAGATTCTCCCTGTCTTCTCCTGTTGCTTGTCTTTTATCCTTCAAAGAGTCTTCCAAAAACCTTGCCCATCTAATCACATATCACATCTTGGTGTCTGCCTCTTGAATGATGTGAATTTGCACAACATCAAAGGGAAAGAGAGACTTAAACCAGCTAAATAGAAAGAGATTACCTATAATGGAGCTATAATTAATTAGACTGACAGCAGATTTCTCAATTACACCATAGGAGCTATAGGATAATGTGTGGCAAGCACTGTTCATTGCCTATCCAATAGCCATTGACCTCTTTTGCATTGCTAACGGAACCCTTAGTTGTTCAGGTATGAAAGATGTGTCCCACTTTGAGCTCCATTACTCGTTTCAGCAACTAGAATATTTCATTGTCCTTTGTCAGTGACTATGAGGGTGGGCATGTCACCCAGTTCTGGATGAGAGGAAGTCTGAAAGAGGTTTCCAACAAAGATTATCCTATCTGATATATATAGAGAGAGATGTAAGGAAAAATCTGTTCTCTTTTCAAGCCTTTGGACATTGTCATTGTTAGGACATGACACTTGGAGCTGTTAGCCATTTAGCGACCATAACATAAAGGGCAAAAGAGTCACAGAGAAACTGATCTAGAGCTCTGATATACTGAGGTGTTCAACTGATCAACCCTGGTTCTGCCTAGGTCTGGATTGCATGTTATGAGAGAAAAATACATATCGTTGTTTGAACTATTACTTTGAATATTCTTGGTATATTCCTTGTAGCAGGAAGGATCCTAACTGATAGTTCATGAGGCAGTATTTTCAAAACGCTTAGAGAAAAATGTCAACATTGGATTCCATATCTAGTGAATTTGTTAGTCAACATTGAAGGTAAAATGCAGACAATTTCCTACAAGGAAGGAGAATTTACCACCAGCAGATCCTTGATGCAAGAACTATAAGAGGATGCACTTAAGGAGGCATAAAACTGAATCTAGAAGGAAACACTGAACTGTAAAAGGGAGTGGGGAGTAAAGTATTTGGCAAACACATGGGTAAATCTAAATGAACACTGAATGTGGAAAACATAATTTTGGTGTGTTAAGAAAAAATGGAACCAGAATACTCAAAAATGATTACATATAAGTGAGGGGAGGATGATCCATATGAAAGCATTCTAAGCTCCATTTATGGTTTAGGAAAAGTGTAGAGAAACTGATTCATTTTAGACTTCAAGCCAAATAAAGACGATAAAAATTTAAGGTACCTCTTAACACAGTAGAACTAAAATGAGTCATTTCTAGTAGAGGGAGACAAAGAATCAAATGAAATCAATTCAGTAGAGGGCAGTAAAAGATCAAGACTTAAAAGCAGTGATTATGAGAGAATGAAAGAAAGAGGGCTACAGTTAGACGGGAGTTCAAAGTCCTAATCCCAGCTCTGCTAGTCACTAGCTGGGTAACCTTGAGGAAGTTACTAACTACTCTGTGTTTTAGTTTCTCCAACTTAAAATGAGTATAATAATAGATTCTATGTCATAGGGATTTTGTAAAGATTAATGCATTAATCCACAGAAAGGACTGAGAATGGTGCCTGTCACATATTTAGTACTCAATAAGTTACATCTATTATAGTTGTTATTTACTGTTGTGATAGTACCGGTTTAACCAGTAAAACATAGATATATTGATATCATGAACAGAATGTAAAAATGCTGTTTCTTTCAAAGAAGTAATAAACTTTTCCATGATTACTGACTGAAAAGCACACCAAAAATATTTCTCTGTTTATGTGTAAATTTATGAGGTTAAAGTTCTACAAAATATGACAAATAAATATTAAACTCCAGTTTTTTTCACTTGCCACAAATACTTCCTAACAGAAAAAAAAAAAAAAAAAGACAAAATAAGTGGGAAATAGCAACAGAGCATAAGAAACGTATCAGGACATGCTGGATCAGATGGACAAACAAATATTCCATTTCTTTCAGTAAGCTTTCTGATTCACTTCCCGTGATACGCTGTTAATTGGAAAATACGAAGCTCCTCTGCCCAGAGGAGAACAACAGAGAGAGAGGAGAGGGATCCAGTACAGCAGAACTTTAACGTTCATCCACCCCAGCTTCATCGTCACCCTCACTTTTTTTTTCTTCCTATCTTGGGCTTCCTTCCTCTTGAAATTTTGTTTGAAGAGATGGTTCTGCAAATAAAGTCTGAGAACCATCCCTCCCATCAGGGTTTTCCCCAGTCTTCTTGATACCCAACTACATTCCGGAACTTTCTGCATCTCTCTCAAATTATGACTGTCACAACAGCTCCCTCTATGGGATGGCTTGAGATCAGTGTTGCTGTTTGACGCCAGTCAGTCATCACCAGTCCGGGCGCACTACAGGCAGCTGAAAGGCTTCTGTTTAATATCCAACCCCTTTCCTGATACCAATTAACATTTAAAGTAAAGTGTGGAATATTCCTTCTTATATTTATGAATTTGCTCATACAACCATATAATTAAATATTGAAATTCCATATAATTTAATATTGAAATACTTTTGTATTAAATTATAGTTCTATATAATTTAATATTGAAATATTTTAATATTAAATTATAATTTAATATTTAACTGAAACAATTTAATATTGCATGAGTCAGTAAACTTTTTCTGTGAAGGATCAGATAATAAATATTTTAGGCTTTGCAGGTCATATGGTCTCTGCCTAATTATTCAACTCTACCGTGTAGCACCAAAGCAACCATAGACAATATGTAAATGAATACGTGGCTGTGTTCCATTAAAACTTCATTTACAAAAACAGGCGGTGGGCCATAGTTTGCTGACCCCTGTTGTATTGGCTTGGTTTTCCTTGCCCAGTGGATTCATTTCACAAAACGGAGTTTTACTACCAGGTTTATTTAATCATTCTCTTAAACTGCAAAATGTTTTTGTTCCAGTAAGTGAAACTTTCTTTAAAAATTTGCTTTTGAGGACTGGAAGAAATGTTGCCTTGGTTTTTCAATATTCTGAAGGTACTTCAGCTTAAGAGGCAAGGGAATGCATTTATATTTCCAATATATTTTAAGCCATAAAAAAGTAAAAGAAGGAATTTCACCTGTCAATGCGAGTAAATTATTTTCAACTCAATCACCTCCAGGAAGATTATTACAAATTTTACATTTAAATTCATAGATAGCAACTAATCTGCTTATAATTTTGTTGACAGCTGAATTTCTGCTATTTTCTCTACCTACAGAGAGGCCCTTGAAATTTGAAAATCTACGTGGTTTTACTATTTTGCTCGAACTCAATTCGTAAAGAGTCTGTGAAAAAATTGAAGTGAAAATTATATTTTTAATTAGCTGCCATTTTTGATTATCCAAACAATTCATCTTCATTTAAAAATATGGATATCATCAGGGTCACGGTATAATGATGCGCTGATTGCACATTACGCAAGAGTGCTCCATTCCAGGGTGTGCCAGTCATACTGAGGACACAGTGGATCCCTGAAGATACTGGAAATTTGCAGAATTACTAAAAGAGTTTTCTGGGTGGCTTAGTTGGTTAAGCATCTGACTTCAGCTCAGATCGTGATCTCACAGTTTGTGAGTTCGAGCCTCATATCAGGCTCTCTGCTGTCAGGATAGAGCCTGCTTTGGATCCTCTATCTTCGCTCCCCCCCCCCCCCGCAAAAATAAACATTGAAAACCGTTTTCTGGAAGATGGCTATACAGAATCTTATTCTAACAACCAATATTTTATAGTAACTTTCAAATGGATTGTAACAAAGTGTCTTGAGGAAGGGTGCTTGTACCCTTTCACATTTTTAAAAAGTTACTTGGTCTGGTAGCAGTGACCTTGCATTTTCCCAGGGAATTAGTCCCTTCCCTCTAATAATTGTAAGTCCTCCAATAATTATTGTGGCTAACTTCGTCTGCAAAACTGCAACAAAGATAGGAAACCATGAAAAGTTTCTACTTCTCTATTGAAGAGACATCCATTTCTATTCGTTTCTTTTTAAAATGATAGGTCAGAGGGGCGCCTGGGTGGCGCAGTCGGTTAAGCGTCCGACTTCAGCCAGGTCACGATCTCGCGGTCCGTGAGTTCGAGCCCCGCGTCGGGCTCTGGGCTGATGGCTCGGAGCCTGGAGCCTGTTTCCGATTCTGTGTCTCCCTCTCTCTCTGCCCCTCCCCCATTCATGCTCTGTCTCTCTCTGTCCCAAAAATAAATAAACGTTGAAAAAAAAATTAAAAAAAAAATAAATAAAATGATAGGTCAGAAACACCAAAAAAAACCCAAATAAAAAAGTACAAACTGGGCAGAAGTCACAAACAGACATTTCTCCAAAGAAACACTGATGGCCAACAGACTCATCAAAAGATTGCTTAACATCACTCACCAGGGCAACGCAAATCAAAACCATAATGAGATATCACCTCACACCAGTCAGAACGATGAAAATCAAAAACACAAGAAACAAGTGTTGGCGAGGATGTGGAGAAAAAAGAAACCTTGTGCACTGTTGGTGGGAATGCAAACTGGTGCGGCCACTGTGGAAAACAGTAAGGAAGTTCATCACTGGGTATTTACCCAAAGAATATGAAAACAGTAATTTGAAAAGATATGTGCACCCCTATGTTTATTGCGGCATTATTTATAATAGCCAAATTAAGAAAGCAACGCAAGTGTTCACTGATGGATGAATGGATAAAGAAAGTGTGGTGTATATGTAATGGACTATTACTCAACCATAAAAAAGAACGAAATCTTGCCATTTGCAACACATGGATGGATCCAGATGTAGATAGATATGGATTAGATATAACAAGTGAAATAAGTCAGTCAGAGAGAGACAAATGCCATATGATTTCACTCACATGTGCAATTTAAGAAAACAAATGAACAAAGAAAAAACAGACAACCCAAAAAACGCACTCTAAGCTACAGAGAACAAGCTGGTAGTTGTCAGAGGGGGGAGGGGGATGGCTGAAACAGGTGAAGGGGGTTAAGAGTATACTTATCATGATTAGCACTGAGTAATGTACAGAGTTCCTGAATCACCACATTGTACACCTGAAACTAACAGAACACCTTAAGTATACTGGAATTTAAAAAGCTGATAGGTCAGTTGGCATAGTGCACACTTTTCTCCTATGTCTCTACTGCAGTGATTTTCTCTTACTGACCACAGAATAAGTATTTAGATCATATAGGGATCTACAAGAAACTTATAGAGTGTTTTCCTAGCCATCTTGTTATTGTTTGCAATGTAATGTTTTAAGTTTCCCCGGCACTTTTAAATGTGTGCCACTGAGGGAATGGTTTACATTGTGTTTCAGGAACATGTCTTAGGGACTAAGATGGGAGTTGGAGCCTTGGTGCCCTCATTTTCACTTTTATTTGTTGTATTCATTGGAATTGCACATGATATTGGTACAAAGGGAAGAACTTTTAAAACTGTAATATGCAGAGAACAGTTCCAAACACAATTCTCTGCCCCCGACCCAGGAAATACGACTTTACTTGAAAGATGGCGACAACACCATTGGTGGCAGAAGAAGTTCCCAATCTTTAAAGACCTTATACTTTGTAATTCCCACAATATAATCTCTAATTCTCATAAAAACCCTGCAAGAAGGTCTTTGCTATGATTCGCATTTTACAGATTGCTATAAGACGGAATGTTTCTGTCCCTCTGAAATTCATAAAACCTAATCCCCAATGTGATGGTATTAGGGAGCTGATTAGGCCATAAGAATAGAGCCCTTATGAATGGAATTAGTGCCCTTAAAAAAAAAGACTCCAGGGGCACCTGGGTGGCTCAGTGGGTTAAGCTCAGGTCATGATCTCAGGGTTCGTGGGTTCTAGCCCCACATCAGGCTCTGCATTTATAGTACAGAGCCTGCTTGGGATTCTCTCTCTCACCCTCTCTCTCTGCCCCTTTCTCACTCATGCCCTCTCTCTCTCTCCCTCAAAATAAATAAAGTAAAAAAAAAAAAAAAAGACTCCAGACACCTCTCTCATCCTGTCCACCATGAGAAAACACACTGGAAAGACAGCTAATATGAACCAAGAAAGTGGGTTCTCACCAAACACCGTATCTGCTGGCACTTTGATCTTGGCTTTCCAGCCTCAAAAGCTGTGAGAAAAAAGTTTTGTTTGTAAGTCACCCAGTCTACAGTATGCTGTTATTGTAGCCCAGATGGATTAAGACACAGATGAAGAAACAGTCTCACAAAGGCCACCCTGTTAGTAAGTAGCAAACATGGAAACTAAACTTGAGTCTCTCTGACCTTCAAATACTCACCCTACCCAAATTTTATTGTCATGTAAGGTATTTATTAGCAGGAAAACACCGAAGAAGTGTAGATATCCCTAATTTTAAAAGAATATCAGTGTGGATTAGGGAGTGAGTTCACAGAAAATTAAATTACAGAGTCTAAATTATAATAGGTACTTATTTATGCATAAACATACAGATGATGATAGATACAAAAATTCCAATGAAATAAAATCACATTTTCAAACTGCCCAAGTGCTCATTTCTTAACTTATTATCTTATTCTGAAATATTTCAGGTTAAAATTATTACCCTTCAAGGACCAAAGTGTACTTACACATTTCAAACAGTAAATTTCACTAAGAAAATATGGTTGTTAGCTTTTAAGAAATACAGTTCTGCTACAGTAGGAAAAATTCAAACCACTGGCGATTCATATCACATAAAACTTTATTTGTTGCCTCAATCTGATTTGGAATTCAAGATGCTTTTTGGTGATACTATTATTTCAGTTAGGCATCTCACTTGAACAGAAACTGGGATTCAGATGGCTTATATCAGGGATGGTTTGTAATTGTGATTTAAAGCAACCACATACACCTGCAAATGACTTTGTAGCCTTAGGGGAATGCAAAGTGAATTCACCAGCAGGGACAAGCCAGCCTTCAACAACTGATGGAAAAATCATTATTTTACCACCTCTGTTAATTAGTTAAATGTCTGAAGTTGGAGAGAAGTAAACTAGACACACTAGCAAGGACTATGAGAATGGTCCTAGGAATCAAATCCAACATTTCTGAGCATCTGCGAAGGGCTAAGTACTGTGGTAGACGACAGGGTACAGATATTCACATAACCTAGTCCCTAACCTCAGGGAACACTATACTTCACATCTGGCCTACTCACTGGGCATTTCTTTCCCTTTGCCCCTGCATTGAAAAGACCTTCCTTCCCCTGTCTTTCATCTTTGATTTGAGTGGTCTCCTGAACTCTTATTCCAAGATAAGCTCAAGGGCTCCCTTCTTTACAACCATTTTCCTAAACCCTGATTCCTTTGTGCCCTAACTAGACCATTCTATCATAGCACTTGTTACGCTTTATCATAGGAGTCTGTTTACCTGTGAGTTAACCCTATGGATCCTATTACTTGTATCTAATGAGTCCCTCAAAAGCAAGGGTTGTGTTTTATTTGTCTAATTAAACAGCTAGTATTTCATTCAACAGATATTACTTGAGACCCTTTACAAGCCAGGGAACAATTATCAAGCACACCATACACTTAATATATACTTGTGAAATGAAGGATATAACCTGAACCCCAAACTTAGTCCAAATGATGCCATGCACTCCTGATCACAACTCCCCCCTGATTATCTCTAGCACTCTGGGTTCAAGGCATGGTGAATTGCAATTCTCAAGTTGTTCTTTGGGTGTATTAAAGATTACAAATGCCTCGGGGGTACCTGGGTGGCTCAGTAGGTTAAACGTCCAACTTCGGCTCAGGTCATGATCTCACTGCTCATGGGGTCGAGTCCTGTGTCGGGCTCTATGCTGACAGCTCAGAGCCTGGAGCTTGCTTTGGATTCTGTGTGTGTCTCTCTCTCCCTCTGCCCCTCCCCTCCTCATGTCCTGTCTCTCTCTGCCTCTCAAAAATGAATAAACGTTAAAAAAATTAACTCCCTGAGTGAAAGGGCTGTATCAAATATTTCTATTTTCCTATAGTTCTTAGTAAATGGCACTGATCCATTAGGTACTCAATAATTATAATTATGAGTTTAAGAAAGCAACTCTTCACTTTTGGGTGAGCATTATTAGCATGGAATTGAGAATTTACTGTTCATTTAGTTGATCGAGTCAACAACCGCCCCATTCCCAAAACTTCAGTCACCAAATCCTACCTCTGCAATAAATCCCTGTTTTACTCCAGCTGCAAATGCCTTAGGCATTACCTTTGGGGCCTCATTATGTCTCATGTGAACTATTACAACAGCCTCTTATTTGTTCCTCCTGCCTTTAGTACCCCTCCCCCCCAATTCATCGTCAACACTGCCACCAAAATATGCTTCCTAAAAACTAAATCTGACTGTGCATGGCATAGACTACCTAGCTGTTCACTAAATCCTTTCCCTGGTCTAAGGAACACAGAATACATTTTCTGGCCTTTCTTGCAGATAGGTCTAGACATATGACTGAGTCTAGAAAATAGACGTGTTGAGTACCAGTACCACACTTTCAGGTCTGGGCCATAAAACACTCCCAGTTTTGCCCTTCTCCCTTCCTCTAGGTTACCGTACACAAACATGGCGATTTTTCAAGCCATGTGTAGAGGACAGTGGAGCCATAGGATGGAAAGAGCTTGGGACCTGGGTCAAACCTTGGAGAACTGCCTACTAATCAAGAGTTCTCAGGTTGCATTTAGGTGAATGAGAAAGAAACTGCTATGTTTGAGCCACTGTACCTTTTTAGGCTAGTCTGTATCAGAAGGTGGCATCATCTGAACTAATATACCATGATATTCCTCTGGTCAAAATCCCTCATCCATTAACTATCATACTCTATGATGACAGGTACAAGGTCTTTCAAAATGTAAATGTGCATCACCCTACTGGTCTCATTCTACTTTTATTTCTTACATTCCACCATCCCATGGTCATATACCATACCCTCTGCTTCAACCACAATTACTTGGCATTCTCAGAAGAAAAAACTACTTTAATGCCTATACCTATGCTGTTCCTTCATCCTAGAATCCATTCTCTTTCTTCTGTCCCATACCTAAAATTCTTATCATTCATAGTCCAAATCACATTTTATCATCTCTAAGACATCTTCTCTGGTCTTGTTAGTCAATTGTCCTCCTGTTGCCACTCCCATGACACATTTAAAAAACTCTGTATCATAGCATCAACTGTATTTCTAAATTGATATATAGTTTAGCTGTCTTCATATGTCTATTTTCAAAACTGGATTGTATCACCTTGAGGACAAGGATTGCATCTCATTTTATTCTTATATCCCCTAGCGGTTAGCACAGACTTTTTAAAAAAAATGTTTATCTTATTTTTGAGAGAGAGAGTGCAAGAGGAGCAGAGAGAGAGGGAGACAGAGAATCCCAAGTAGGGTCCACGCTGACAGCAGCGAGGCTGAATGGGCTCAAACTTACAAACTGTAAGATCATGACCTGAGCTAAAGTTGGACACTCAACCAACTGAGCCACCCAGGTGCCCCAGCACAGACTCGTATGCAGTAGTTACTCAATAAATACAGTTTGAGGGGTGCCTGTGTGTCTCAGTTGTTTAAGTGTCTAACTTAGGCTCAGGTCATGATCTCACAGTTTGTGAATTCAAGACCCTCATTAGGATCTGTGCTGACAGCTCAGAGCCTGGAACCTGCTTCAGATTCTGTGTCTCCTTCTCTCTCTCTGTCCCATTTGTGCATGCATGCGCGTTCTCTTTCTCTCTCTCTCTCTCTCAAAAATAAGAAAAAATTTTAAATGAAAGAAATACAAGTTGAATTGGTATTACTGGGATTCATATAGCAATTTAAGCTTTTCAAAGTATTTTTCATATATATGTCATTTCACTTTTACCCTCATCATGATTATGTGGACTAAAAGGACTTGATTAAAATAAGGACAGTTAATTAATTATAAAGTACAATTAACCATAGAGTACAGTCTAGGTCTCAGTATCCCGATGCTGGGCAAGAGCATGGTTTAACCACCTCAAGGAGGAGGAAAGCAAATTAGTTAGGTAAAGCTACCTGAACCATAAAAATTCATTCATAAAAATGACCATGCAACTTTCCTGATGAAAGTACACAGCCTGTAAGTATGTGCATGTTTGTGTGTGTAGGCTGCAGTAGTAGTAGCTGTTGTTGTAGGAGCGAATTTATTTTAGATAATTCAAGATTTAGAGTGACTTGGAAAGATATCTAGGATATATTGTGAGCATGAAAAAAGCTTATCATAGAAAAATGATATACAGTATAATCTCATTTCTGTAAAAAAAATCAGGAAGAACACTCATCTCTTGTAGTGGAATGATGGGAGAGGTAGAACTTTTAAATGTACTTTACAGAATTTTGCAGCACTTGATTTCATGAACTATCTATTATACATAAAATACTCAAAACAGGGCCTAGCGCATATTGTTATATACATGCTCTTTTTATTCTATTGTTTTTTTTACAGTAAACTTGTGTCACTTTCATTTAAAAAAAAACAAAAAAATCAGCTTATCAAGAGCAGTGGGAGTTGTCTAGTAACTGAAAAGTAGAGGTGAGTAAACCGCAATACATATGCTACCCTCTTGCAGGTAACAACCACTGGACAAAATCCAATAAAAAAAAAACCACAAAAACAATGACCTGTAGGCACTGAAGTGTAAGCAAAAGCAAGTAGATTCTGGAGAGGAATCAACAGTTGGAAGATGAGAAATCACGAGTGAGTTTTGAGTTTTTTAGGTGTTTTTTTTTTTTTTTGGACCTAAAAGTAGAAAGTTATCTGAGCTACACAAGGTGACAAAAACCTTGACAGAAAATTCTCGGTATCTGTGGCTTAAAGAACCAGAGGATAGAGTTCAGGCAATTACAGCCACTGGAAAGTCAACTGGGAATCCCCAAAAGGAGGTGGGAAGGTTGCACTGCACACTCTGTGCATAAACTCTGCCCAAGTCTGCAGCTGACCCTGGACACACACATGAGCTGACTCCAGCTGAGAATAACAGAACTGAATGGAGACTGCAGCTGTGACCCGAGAGGCAGATTTGCCGTTTGGGTCAGAACAATCGAAGTGCTTGCTAAAAGAAAAAGAAAAAAAAATATTGTTTAGAGGAATATAACGTAATCTAGAGTCTCCACAATGTACCAATCACAACATGTAAGATACAAAACCAAAATCATTCAATATATGACAAAATACAAAACTGTGAGCCATTCTAGAGAGAAAAACCAATGTGATCGAGACTCACTCCAATATAACCTAGATGGTGGAATTAGTAGACAAGGGATTTCACTTGTTTAACTATGCTTATAGACATGAAGAAAGATATGGTCACAGTAACTAGAAAGGTAGAAAATCTCATCAGAGAAAAAGAAAATACAAAAAGACAAATGAAAATCTGAAGTGAAAATTACAATATTTGAAATAAAACATGAAGAAATCCAAGTCAAGGACATACTTCATTTTCATTAGCCTCTTCATATATAACAGTCAATCTGGGGGTATTTGCTTAGTTCATCTTCTCCTTTTTTTAAAAACTGTCCAACACTCTCCAAGATAAGGTCCCCATGGCACTTCTGTAATTCTTCCTGTAATATTTTGAGAGTTAAATATTCTGGCATTGGGGCTCCAATCCAAGATTTATTGGATTATCCCTTCTAAGAGTTTAGAGTTGGAACAGGGCCTTAGTCTCAGTCAGGATTTTAAATCGAGACGTCATGTCAATTCAAAATGATGGGTGTGGCCCTCTCCAGCCATGTACAGAAATAAGTAAACAGAGCTCATCCACAGAAAGAAGAAAACAAATGTGCACACAGAAATACATGGGGAGACTGAGACCATGAGATGCACTGACTTCTTTCTAATTCCTGGCGCCAGTCTCTCATTAGGCCTTATAGTGATTTCTGTCCTTGAGTTCTCTGATATAATGTTATATTCTTATAATAAGTTCAGTTTCTTACTTTTTTTGTTTATGTTTCTGTTACTTGCGAGTAAGAGTCTCGCTTACACAGCTATGTATATTTCTATTCTTTGGCCATTCACCTATTGATGTGTTGCTGGATGTGGCAATGGTTCAAGGCTAAGAACAGGAAGCAACATGCATATGAAAATAAGGCACCTTCCCAAATTTCACAATAAGGGCTATACATTGAGAAGGGAATTAGGAAAAAATGTAATGAATAAGATCAGCTTTTTGTAGAAGAAATCCATCTTAAACAATAATCCATGACCGAGTGGTCAAGTATTCCAGGAATAGCCAGAGGAGATTCAACGGACATGCTAAGACCTATAGCAGTTTATCTGCTGAAAGAATGTGCTATCAGAAACATGAGAGATAGAAAAACGGAATTATAGAATTTATTATTGTCCCCCAGGTTGCCTAATTAAGAGGTCCTCTGATTCAAGAACCTAAGTATTTGGTATTAGACTATCATATTTCCCATACTGGGATATTGAGAGTTTGATCTTCTAAATTTTTTTTAACGTTTATTTTTGAGACAGAGAGAGACAGAGCATGAACAGGAGAGGGGCAGAGAGAGAGGGAGACACAGAATCTGAAACAGGCTCCAGGCTCTGAGCTGTCAGCACAGAGCCCGATGCAGGGCTCGAGCCCACGGACCGTGAGATCATGACCTGAGCTGAAGTAGGACGCTTAACCGACCAAGCCACCCAGGCGCCCTGAGAGTTTGATCTTCTAAACAAACTTTTTTTTTTCCTTCTCATATCCATTGTTGTCTAGAAACCTGGTTATTTGACTTCTCATGTAGCTTCCCAACAGGAAATTAATGCTTGAACTACTGACAAAAATATTTTAAGCAGCTTGAAATCTATGTTTCACATTTTAAATTAATCAATTGACCTACTGGTTTTATACATCAGCCTCTTATAAGAGTTCAGTTAAAAGGTAAAGCAGACCTGTGATGGTCAAATAACTTTTAATGCTGTAAAAAACAGAATGGACTTGAAGTACCAAATAGCAGAATGCAATAGTATGTCCCCACGAGGCCCAGATTTGTAATCCAGTCTTTCTAGATAATAATTCCATCTTGTTATTCTCTGTAATTAATATCCAAATAGGTGGAATTTCAAATTATTCCCAAATATCGTGCTTTGCTCAACAGTGTGAAACAAGAAACAACGGGCCAAAAAAAAGGAGTCACCTGTGCTAAGCCCCTTGTCCCTAAAGTGAAACTTAATACCCAACCTCATTACTGTTTCGACCTTCCCCAGCAATGTAATCTTAACTGGTCAGTCTGGAATTTCCTGGTCAGCAGTAGTGAGGTAATTTGCTCTTTTCTTGTCCCTGTTCCCTTCTGCCTAGCAAACTCTCCCATTTTTTTTTTTTTTATAGCTCTTCTGAGCTCCCTTCTGGTTGCTAGATGGGATGCTGCTTAATTCATGAATCACTGAATAATTTCAATTAGATCTTCAAATTTGTTGTTTAACAGATTTGGTGGCAGCAACCAAAGTGAACTCCAAACTGACATCCGAAGTGAACTTCTGATGACATTTGGGGGCAATGAGAAACAGAGTCATGGTACCCTACAAACTCTTTGAGTTTGCAGTCTTTCTCACCATTTCTCAGGGCTGTAAGTTCCTCTCAGTTCTGAGCTCTGTCTTTGTGTCTAGCTCCTGATCTAATGGGCTTTCCACAGTTCCCAAATTAACTGCAAACCCTAGCCCTTGATTATGTCACAAGATCAATATGGGAACTGTTAGTGGTGATTCACAGTTCCCCATTTATGTAGAGCCTACAGTCGACAGCCCTTATTTGTTGAGCTCTGCTGTTTCAATCCTTTTCCCAATTCCTAGATTCTATGATAGGAACTGTTGATGGTTACAAGCTGGGGTTGGACTGGATCTGACTTAGGAACTGAACTGTGCCCAGGACCAGACTGGGTCAGACAGAAGGTGAACTGGGTCTAGTATAAGGCTTTGAGTAAGCAAAAATTTAAGCTAAGGCAATTGCTAATGGAAATCTTGAAGCAAAAAAAGTGCTGTGAAATTGGTGGGCATGGGTTGAGCACTTAAAAGCTGTTAGGCCTCCCACATAATTCAGACTCCAATATTAAGATAAATTGGTCATGGAATGGGTTGGACTGACAGGAGATCACCTGCCAACCTCAAGAAAATTTTCCTGCAACCAGGTACACTATAAAACATCACACAACTTCTGGGGCACCTGGGTGGCTCAGTCGGTTAAGCATCCGACTTCAGCTCAGGTCACGATCTCACGGTCCGTGGGCTCGAGCCCTGCATCGGGCTCTGTGCTGACAGCTCAGAGCCTGGAGCCTGCTTCCGATTCTGTGTCTCCCTCTCTCTCTGCCCCCCCCATTCATGCTCTGTCTCTCTCTGTCTCAAAAATAAATAAACATTAAAAAAAAAATCACACAACTTCTGACTTAGCAACATGTCCTTTTTTGGTATTTAGTTTGGCTCTGAAAGACCCAAAGGCCTAGATAGATAGATAGATAGATAGATAGATAGATAGATAGACAGATAGATGATAGATTAGGTAGCTAGATAGATTTTAAAATAGGATCTTAAAATTCCAAAGAGTTAAGCATGTCGCCTTCCAGCACACCTGCTTATTTTATGCCTAAGAACTATGGTCCTGGAAGCTATAAATATCTACAAAAATGGCAAAATCTTACTCAAAATAATGTAGAAATTCAATGGCCATTATTGGAATTGTTCCAGTTAGACAACATCATTCATTTAAGAAGTGCACTTGAGGAGCACCTGGGTGGCTCAGTCAGTTAAGAGTCCGACTCTTGGTTTTGGCTCAGGTCATGATCTCACAGTTCATGAGTCTGAGACAGACGTCAGGCTCTGCACTGACAGCACGTAGGCCTGCTTGGGATTCTCTCCTTTACTCTGCCCTTCTCCCACTTGCTCGTGTGCATGTGCGCACGAGCGTGTGCTCTCTCTCTCAAAATAAATAAAAAACATTTAAAAAATCTTTAAAAAAAAAAGAAGTGCACTTGAAAGTTAGGGTTCCTGAATCCAACAAACAGAATGGGATACCTATTTGAATCAGTATGCAGAAGATTTCATTAGGCTTCAAGAATTCCAAAATAGCTTCATTAAAAGATGCAGTGCAAAAGACAAATAAAAATTAAGGACAAAACAAGTACCTAAAACAAATGGTTATAAGACTAACATAACTTCTACTGCTTCCCTCTAACCTCCTTTATTTGAGTACTTATTCTAGTAATCCTGTCTGAATTATCCTTCCACTCTGAAAAAACTACATAATCGTAATCAAAAGTTCACCAAATTAGTGGCCTTACAAGCACCATATCTACTTTTTTTGAACGATGGCTCCCATATGACCCCCTCCCAGAGTTGATGAGACTCTGAGAGATTTTCTGGTCAACTGCTACATTATTTCCTTAAAGAGCTAAGTGGAAAATAAAATGAAAATTAGAAAAAAAACCTCGTCAAATTCTGATAGTTACCGAAGATATACTGCCTGCTTTAAACCCCACTTTGGAAAAACTGGCAGAAGCCAGCTAAGGGTGAGCATTCTTCTCAGAGTCAGCTCTCCCAAATCTCTGTCTGTAATACCTGATACAGAGAGGAAAGTAAAACATCTTTTGCAACATTTTTGGGAATGCCTCTTAAGAAGTCCAGGCATTTAATACTGCCAGAAGTATTTACTGTCTGCCCCGGCTGAAAACTGACAAGTTATTTGAAAGAATTTTTAAATATCTCTGTGGTCACAAATTGGTAGCTGATATTCAGAGCCTGATAGGATATTTGTAGGCCTTCTTCCCTAAGTTGAAATAAAACTATGTACCCAGAGGGGGGAAAAAGCCTTCTGAAGCCCCTCTGGAAGGGTTTACTAAAACAAACAGCTCTAATCCAAGCCATAGATATCTTCTGATTTCCATTTTAGTTGGAAATCTTCACCCTTAAGAGAAAGTAAATTTTGAATAGTGTAGTTGGATGGGTAGATCAACCTACAATGTCATTTAGGCTGCAACCCCATTCTTTAAGGAATTGTGAACAACTGCCTTTACCTTCAAAGATTTTTGCAAAACTAGCAATACAGCTCTTGATGCAGTTCAAAGACACCCATTACTTTTTGCCAATCCTAAAACTTCCCCTTCTTATTCCAAAAGGCTTGTAAGTATTGTACAAATTCTGGCCTCAGGAAGCAAAGTCCTTCTTGGAAGAACTTGCATTCTATCCCTGCGCCTTGGGAGATATAAATCTAGGCCATCTTTTCAAAGTACTAACTTCAGGAAGGTAATTCTTATCAGAAGGAAAGGTTACTTGAAGCTTAGGAGAATGATAAATATGATAAATCATCATCATCAACATCATCACCTTAAATGTCTTATCCACAAAAAATGTCTTTACACATCTCATGATCAAAATTTCACAAAGAAAGCTATGAGGTCTCTGCATCTGTGTGTTCATGTGTGTCTATATATCTGTATATTGTAGATGTGCAGCATTTCTCTACCTCCAGATGTTATTGCCAAAATTATTTGTTAAAGAGCTCAATTTAACTGGCTTAAAGAAAATTAAGTGCTTATGTAAGTTAAATTACCAAAAATATAATAGAAACTAAATCAAATGAATTTCAGGTTCATGTGACCTGGGAAAATACCTGGTATTAAAGCAAATTTAAAATTTGTTAGTTTAATTAAAATAGGCAAGTCTTTACAGTTGTCAGCATTAAATATAAAACTTGTATTCTACTGTGGTTTACTAATCAAATAAGTTCATGTTATCAGTTACAAAACTTGTCAGCCAAAAAAATAACTTAGGATGATGACTGACATTTAATGTCTAAGAAAGGTTTTGTAGGTAATATGAACATAATTGTCAAAAACAGGTAAATTAAATAGGTGTAATTAAGTATGTTAAAAAATTTTTAAATAGTTTCTCAAAATCTTTGTAACCTAAAACCTTAAGGTTTTGCTAAGTTAAGTTAAATGATGAGTTAAAGTCATTGAACATACAGAACGTTTCCAAATAAGATAAAATACCAAGGGTGCCTGGGTAGGTCAGTTAGTTAAGCATCTGACTCTTGACTTTGGCTGAGGTCATGATCTCACAGTTCACGAGTTTGAGCCCTGCATCAGGCTGCGTGTTGACAGCGTGGATCCTGCTTGGGATCCTCAATCTCTCTCTGTCTCTCTGTCTCTCTCTCTGCCCCTCCCCTGCTCTCTTACTCCCTCTCTCTCTCAAAATAAATAAACTTTAAAAAAAGATGAAATACAAAAAAGTTAATTACTGAATAAAGGTTGAACCACTTTTTGCTTCCTTTTACAGAGGAATTAAAGATATTTGGGTCTACTTAGTAAACATGATTGCTGCCACGCCAAAAAATTTACTATGAGAAAATATACGCTTCTAGAAATAATTTAAAATATTTATAAATTTGCCAAGCCATAGAATGTTAACATGAAAGACAGTTTGCAATGGTTTATTTATTTTCACTAGAAATTAAGACTTTTAAGGGTTAATAATTCTAATATATGGAACTAAAATTACTAGAAATATGGGAAATATTCCCATATGTGATAAAAGTGGGATATGTGTTTTCAGTAAAAGAAGGTATGAGGAATGGAAATGCATTTTTTTCTTTAGGGGAAAGAAAGTAATTTTGGCCTAAAGAGAGGTTGGTTATTTCAGAATGTGAAAGTGAAAAACATGGGGCAAAACTGTAGAAAGTTTGTAAGAAAGAAGAAGAAGAAGAAGAAGAAGAAGAAGAAGAAGAAGAAGAAGAATCATCTTTAGGAAAGGAATTTAATACATGGTCAAGTTGGATAACATTGAATAAATCTGTTATAACGGTTTTTAGTAATAAGCTTTAATATCAATAGTATAGTTAGGTAAAACTAAATCTTAATTTTCTTTCATGTGCTAAAATGGCAAGTCTTCTTAGATTATCGATCTGCTCTTAATACAAAATTATACAACTATATAACTTTCCGTATTTGCTTGCAAAGTGTTTGTTACCATGGTTAAAGGGATAAGTGTTGTTTCACAGTGAGCTATGATCCTATTTGACAAAGTGTTTTAAAACCTTTTAATATTTTTCACAAACTTTCCCAAATCAAATTCTAAGTGAAGTGTTTTTGACCTTGAACTAACTTTGGGATTTTTCAGAGGTATCCTAGAACATCTCAATTGATTTGTTCTCTCTTTTTGTAAAAAGGAAGATGTTAAAATAATTATGCATATCTGACATGTTAAATTACATGGGAAGCATTGTCAAATAAGTAATGCTAAGTCTTTATGTATATACTTGTATGCATATGTTATTAATATAAGTGTTCTAGAAATTGTATAAAATTCCTAAAAATCTCATATGTGATGTCAGTCATAATTCCAGTTATTATCTTGAAATGTGTGTTATAGAAATAACCAAATTTCCTTGACAATTCCATTATAATAAACTCTCATCATATTTTTAACAATGAGCATTTTTTAAGTCTTTTGTCATTTACAGACAGTTATTGTTTTATTCTGATGCTTTGCAAAAGTGTTCCTACAAAAGTACTTCATCTTCAAAGAGATTCAAAAAAAGGACTTTTGACAAGTACAGGGTTCTGATAACTTTACAGTCATAAAATTAACTGTGTAAGAATTTGCAGAACTAATGGAAGAACTGGATTCTTCCATTACTGGATTCAATTCCACAACTGGATTCAAGCAGAACCAGAATTAAACTGAGAGGGAGGATTATAATTTTTATGACTTCTTATTTGAAACAATACTGATTCCTTAATGTTTTGTTTTTCCAGATTTGAGGAAACTTTTCTTCTTCAGCTCTCTATTATTTACAGCAATTTGCTAAATGTTTCATCTTTGTAAAAAAGATGAAACATTTAGGCATTCTTTCTACCTGATCTTTCTGGAATTTGGGACCTCTTGAGTATTCCTTTCACAGATATATAATTATTTCTGTAAGTCCAGTAAGAATCTGTTCTCCTTGTTAACAGGACACAAGTAGAAACACTGGTTATATTACCAAAGGTTTGACTGGAATGTCATATTTGAGAGATTTGCATAGATTCAGCTACGACTAGACAGCTTTAAGGAACTAAGGTTGACTTCACAGAGCCAATAAAAGTCCCTTGGAAAAACAGACCTGGTATCTTGCTTAAAAGGTTCCAATAAAGTAGTCTTAAAACAGAGCTTATATGGTCAATCACTATCTTTGCTGCACTTATATAAATAATGTGGCCAAATCCAATGCAAACAAATGAGTTTTAATGTGATCATGCTTTGAAAAAAAGAAAAATTACATCTGCATCTTTATAAATACTAAAGTCTAATCATGTTGATTGTCTTTGAGGTTTTGTTGTACACCTGTAAATTGGACTGGATCCTGAATTCTTCTAGTTTCCTCAAATACCTGATTACAACTCTCCAAACTAATGTTTCCAATTTTTCTCCTACACTTCTTATTTGGAATCACTAAGAACAAAGACTGCCCTTGAATCTGCTTGGAAGGGACTATTCCAGGCCCTCCCCACCACCCAGATGGTAGCCAAACTTTAGGGACTTGAATCTTGGATACACATCTTACAGCTGAATAAAGCTTCACTTGAAATCTGTTCCTGTGCAAATGTTGGAGACCTCTAAATCAAATTGACTAGGAAGAGAAGTAGCTGACATCAAGGTGGACTCTTTTTCCCTCAACACCAGATCAAGAGTTCATACTTCAATTAAACATGAATTAAACATGGCTCAGTTGGTTAAGTGTTCGACCTCAGCTCAGGTCATGTTCTCAAGGGCTCATGAGTTCGAGCCCTGCATTGGGCTCTGTGCTGACTGCTTGGGGGCCTGGAGCCTGCTTCTGATTCTGTCTCTCTCTCTCTCTTTCTTTCTCTCTCTCTCTCTCTCTCTCTACCCCTCCCCTGTTTGTGCTCTGTGTCTCTCTCAAAAATAAATATTTAAAAAAATGAAAAAAAAAAACCCCAAAGATGAAACCCTTTCTTCTTCTCTTTGCTTTACTCGGGCATTGGTCTAGAAAGATAATGCCATCAACTGTCTCCCAGGTGATTGTTAAGTGGGGTAAAGTTTCAGACGGCTGGATTTGTCATCAAGAACTACAATCTGCCCGTGATGTTAGAGACCCCCTAGTCTGTTTCTCTGTTTCTGGTTAACAACCCCAAACCTGAGGACCCTTGTGTCTAGACTATATGCAAGAAAGAAACACAAGGCAAAGATAACAAGAATAAAAACTTCCAGTGTCCTCTACACACCCTTGAAAGGTTACTGGCCTCTATGGTGGTCACCTTTCCAGTCTTGGGCCACAGATTTAAATGGCAACTACCAGGAAGCATTTATGAATCAGAATCTGCTTCCTTGGCAGGATCCTACTTTCCTGGTTTGGAGTAAATGTAAATGCAAATATAATCAGGAACCTCTCCTTAACTCTTCAAAATATTGCAGAATCCAGTACTAAAACAATAGCTGCCCCCCCAAAAATCTTTAGACTCACTGGTCAAAATTATTCTTTTTTTTAAGTTTATTTATTTATTTTGAGAGAGAGAGAGAGAGCACGTGCGCACACAAGTGCAGGAGGGGCAGAGAGAGACAGAGAGACAGAATTCCAAGCAGGCTACACACTGTCAGCACAGAGCCCAATATGGGGGCTTGCTCATGAACTGTGAGATCATGACCTGAGCCATAATCAGGAGTCAGATACAATCGACTGGGCCATCCAGGCCCTATTTTTCTTGATAATAGGATAGCTTTTGATTTTCTTTTAGGTGAGCAAGAAAGTGTCTGTGCTATGGCCAACACCACCTGCTGTACCTGTATCTGGGGAAGTTGCAACTCATTTATATAAGATCACTGAGCAAGCCACTTGACTTAAGAAGGTGAGTTCTTCAGCAGGGTTGTTGTTGTTGTCATTGTTGTTTTACTTATTCGATTTTGATTGGTTTGGATCTTAGGGACCATGACTCCAAAGGGCACTCCAAACATTGAGAATTATTCTACTTACAATAATCATAGTAATCTCCCTGGTGTGTTGTATGTTCTCAAAAGCTTTAAATGCATATTTGCAGTTGCCAACCACCAAGTAAATGAACTCCCTAAAACTGGAATGTCAGAAAAGTAATAAAAAGAATGATTGACTTAAAAATTGTGAGCTTGAAGTCGTGACCTAGGACTACCACAGAGATTCAGCAAAAACCATTATGACTTGTGAATATCACACAGAAGATCGATAAAAGCTGTGAGAACTACAGAGTGGTACCTGATAGTGGCATTAATGTCTTACATTTTGATTATATCTCTCAGTTAAGCTGAGAGTCTGATCAAAAGGGGAGAATCATTAAAAAAGAAACAACAGGGCCAAAATGGAGTTACCTGTGCTAAGCCCCATGTCACCAAACTGAAACTAAATACCTAACCTAAATGTAGTTTCAACCTCCTCTAGGAATGTAATCTTAACCGGTCAGTGTGGAATTTTCTGGTCAGCAGTAGAGTAGTAATCTGCTCTTTCCTGTCCCTGCCCCTTCTGCCTGTAAAAGTGTCCCATTCTTCTATAGCTCTTCAGAGGTCGTTCCTGCTTGCTAGATGAGATGCTGTTAGATTCATGAATCGTTGAATAAAACCAATTAAATCTTCAAATTTACTCAGTTGAATTTTGTTTTTTAATAGTGTTTATTCTAGTTTTGAATAGTCCATGAATATTTGGAACATCTTATAATAGCTTCATACTGGAAATACATTTGTCTCAAGTAGGAACTATATATGGATCATATATTTTATTATCAGTGTAATAGAATAATATTACTCTTGAATATAAAAAATAATCTACATACATACAAATGTATTGGGGCATTTCCAGGTAAAGCTGGAAAATGTACATTGTAAGAATGTTAAATATAAAGCATAATACATATCCACTATGTTATCTTATTTGGAAGCAGGAAAAAAAGTTACACTATATTCTCTGCCTTAACTCTGCATTTTCAAAGTGGGAAGCAGTTGATATTTGTACAGAAAGCCAAATTAATAAAGGGTATTTGCCTCTGCCATTGTGTTTTCAGATATATCTCTTCCATATCCAACATATATGCTCTGGCAAACATACATAAATAATTGGTTATCTGCTAAATTATAGTTTAACCACATGATGTAAAATGAATTTGTAATAAGTCTTTCTACAAAATAAATAATTTTTGTCTACAGATTACCTCCTTTCATACCTACCCACACCAATTTAGGTTTATGGTATGTGGGAGAGCTGTGTGGTCAACTTCAAAGGATTTAGTGGACCATCAGTCAACATTCAAATTATTTTCTCAAATATTCATGAAATTCTTAAGTGAACCCTACCCACAAATTGAAGATTTCTGGAAGTCAACTTCATCCAAATGAAAGAGCTTAAAAGAAATACACACACACACACACACACACACACACACACACACACACACTACAAAGAAGATATGAAAAATCAATGGAAGCTGATGCTCTCATAGTTGAGTTTTAACATGGAATACAATATTATGGTTTGACACCTTCCTAGTTTTTCATTTGAGCCACTGTTTATACGGACAAAACAAATTATATCAGAATGCTTGCCCTTCCCCTTCCAGTTGTTGAAAAGAAAACCATAGGCCCCAAAGGGAGTCACTTATGCTAGGCCAAGTCACCAAACTGGGGCTTAATATTTAACCTAATTGCAGTTTCAATCTCCCCCAGAAACGTGGTCTTAACCAGTCAGTCAGAAATTTTCAGTTCAGCAATGAGGTAATCTTTCACATGGGTCCTCTTCATCCCCCACCAAAGGAAAATGAGGTTATCTGCATGAGGAGACCCCCTGCTTTTCCCCTCTAAGAGAAAGTGACCTTTCCTGAAACAATTCTTTCTTTCTTTTGCTAATAACTTCCTTACCTCACCCTCCTTCCTGTAAAAATCTTCCATTTTGTACAACTCTTCGGAGCTCCTTTCTATTTACTAGACGGGATGCTGCCTGATGCATGAATTACTTAATAAAGCCAATTTAGATCTTCAAATTTATTCAGCTGAATTTTTCTTTAACACTATCCATGATAATGCAGAAAGCAAGTCAAAAAGACAAAGCAAAGGAATGAACATGGCCTAACAACTCAATGCAAATTTGTGAAGGAAAGACTACTTTCTATACTTTTAAAAATAATGTGGGTGGGAGGGAGGGGAGGGTGGGTGATGGGTATTGAGGAGGGCACCTTTTGGGATGAGCACTGGGTGTTGTATGGAAACCAATTTGACAATAAACTTCATATACTGAAAAAAAAAACAAACAAAAAAAACAAAACAAACAAAAAAAATAATGTAACTCAGGGCTGCCCGGGTGGCTCAGTCAGTTGAGCGTCTGACTCTTGATTTCAGCTCAGGTCATGATCCCACAGTTGTGGGATCAAGCCCCTCATGGGGCTCTGTGTTGAGTGTGGGGTTTGCTTAAGATTCTGTCTGTCTCTTTCTCTTTCCCTCTTCCTCTCTCCTTTCCTCCCTCCCTCCCTCTACCCCTCTCTTCAGCTCCTGCTCTCTCTCTTTCTAAAAAATAAAAATAAAAATAAATAAAAATAATGTAACTCAATATGACACCGGAGTCTCAATCCAAGAGAGGTTAAAAGTTATGTAATCACAGAAGTTATATACCTTACCCTTCGTGTTCATGAAACATTTAGTAATTTCATTCAATACACTATCATTTAAATGAAAATGTTACTGATCACCCAACACAACTCTCAATTTCAAAGTATTATATTCATTTCATTACAGTACTAATTGTTAACACTTCTATACAAAAGCAGATGTGTATTAGCTGGAAATGAAATATCTGAGGTCATCAGCTATGGTATCAATCAGGCATCAAAGTTAATATTCTGTGAAAAAGTCTGGGAAGTATAATCTTACTGACAATTAATGTCTCTCTACAAACATTTTGTGTGTACTTTCAGCACATGGAATTAATTCAGTTAAGGAATTTCACAAACTTTGGGAAAGGTTACCCTTTTAATAAATCTTGTCTTGATGTTATTGGCTATAGGCAGACTTCAGATCAGGTTTGCTTTTGGAGTCTTTCCAATTTAGTAATTTTCGTTTAATCCTTTGACTTCAGGCCCTGACTTTAGTGATAACTCCTAAAGTAGCCTGATATTTATTGTTTAGTACCAGGGTCAACCCCCATCAAAAAGGTAGTGGAGGGTCATCAATTCCCAACAGGCTCCCTCTTGTCCCCAGAGATCATATTCAAACAACAGCATCAGGTTTTGGCAGTGTGAAGCAAAAGGAGTTCTGACTATCGTGGAAGCTTTTCTACAATTTTCTGAAATTGGGTGGAAGAAATAAGCTTGAAGGAGAGCAGACTTTGCCACCCCAAAATGTGCTTCTTTGGCATGTGGATTCTTTTGAGCTGATTATTTTTAGAAAAATGGTGGACACCAGAGACGATCTAAAAACCAGGGGCGCCTGGCTGGCTCAGTCGGTTAAGCGGCCGACTTCAGCTCAGGTCATGATCTCGCGGTCCATGAGTCGAGCCCCGCGTCGGGCTCTGGGCTGACAGCTCAGAGCCTGGAGCCTGTTTCAGATTCTGTGTCTCCCTCTCTCTGACCCTCCCCCGTTCATACTCTGTCTCTTTCTGTCTCAAAAATAAATTAAAAAAAAAAAACGTTAAAAAAATTAAAAAAAAAAACCAAGTAGAAGTTACTCTTTTGTAAGAAACATTTACATTTATTGTAAGGGAAATTCCCATTTGTAAAGGTATCTCCTTTGCTATACCAGAAAGAGGGGGATGACTCAATCTCTAGAAACTCCTTTGGAAAAGGCAATGACTTAAATGTATATAACAACCATATCCTTGTTTACTGTGCTGTTCCTCAGGGCCTCCCATAAATGGCTCCCCACCTACCCAAACATCTTTTGTCTTTAGCTAAAGATGGTATTTAAGGTGTTGGCTTAGGCCATTATGGGAGTTCCTGAGTCTTCCTGGGTCTCTCCCCTGTATTCAGGAGGTATGCATGTTATTAAACTTTTTCTTTTATAAGTTTGTCTCATATCAATTTAATTCTCAGATCAGCTGAAGAACCCAGGAGGGAAGAAAAAAAAAAACTTTTGCAGCCCCTACAATAAACAAAAATATAAGAATAGCATTCAGTTTTATAAGTTTACTATACAACTATGCATTATTTATATCATATTTATTTATACATATTGACAGCCAAAGACCAAACAGTAGGTAATGCCTGTAACAGAGATAAATAATAAGTAAATGACTGAATCAGCATTTTACTGAGACTTTACCGTGATGAATACTAATTTGTTAATGTGTAAAATTCTGCATTAAAGTGCTAAATTAGCCTTGGCCCTTGTTGTGAAATTTAGGCAAGCAGAAAAGTTCAAGTATATTATCACATATTAATTGTCAATAATGACTTGCATCAAGGTAACCAAGTGTTATTTAAAATAAATTAATAGAGAAAAAATCCTAATTAGTGAATTTACCAATTATCTGTCTTGCTATGAGTTTGTATTGTTTCTAGTCCTTCTCTATCCACATACGCCTATGCATTCTACTTATAATGGTTTCTGAAGATGCAAAGGTTGGCTAATGTAACCTGTCTAACTCTTTGTGACCATTGTTTCTTTAGCTGTTCACTCAATGCTTTCTCATAGAACGAAAGCATCAAAGTAAGTAACAGTCTAGGTATATACAAAATATTTCAGTAGGGAAAAAATTCTTAACAAAAAAAAGTCACTTCATAAGGCACCGAAATAATACTCATATAAAAGAAAATAATTTAAGTGAGGCATTGTATGAAGAAACTTAATTTTCTTCCATTCTCTTAATATGCATAGACAAAAAAAAAGCTTCTTTTCCATTACCTCATCCTAAGTAGTTTTTCAAATCAAACCCATACTCACACTCATGCTGTCACTGATAATGGATCTCATGTCAAAGAAAAAGAGCATAAAGGACCCGATAATAAGTGCAATTATCAAACATCAAAAATGTAGATCAAAGTGGATTTCCCGACTCTTCTATATGCAGTCACTTCACAGCATTTCTCTATTCATATCATGTGGTCTTGACAGGATGTATTAATTTCTGCATTATGAGAGCAATGGAATTGGCACATTTCAGTCAGAAGCTGGCAATAAGTAGAGTCATTATTTTTCTTATCTTAATGGTGTGTGTGTGTGTGTGTGTGTGTGTGGGTGTTTGAGAGAAAGAGAGAGAGATTGTGTGCGTGTGTGTTTGAAAAATACACTCCCCAGACACACCACACTATGTCTCAAGAGGTGATAGAGAGCCTTCAGGGAGATGTTAACCTCCCTATGAAGGATGGATCCAGGCAAGGATTTTATTTCTTTGAGATAGTACAATAATTCCTCTCTCTTGGAAACACCGGAGCTATCTTTGAGAGGACTGAATTATCTCAGAGGGAAAGTGGGAGTTCGAGAAACTTGCCTCCCTGAATCATTTGAATAACTCAAATAATGTAATTTAACCCCCCCCATCCCATACTCCCTGCTTTCCCCACACTTTTCCTGATACATTTTTTCTTTGAAAGAATTTGCATTTTCTTTTCCTACTAAATGCTGAATAAAAATCGTAGCTAGGTATTCTGCAGGCAGACTTCCAGAGTCTTTATAGCCTGTAAGCTTCTAGTAACTGTAAGCCATTTGTTTTTAGATTGTCTCTATAGCTTGGTCAGTGCATTAGAAAAGCATGTCAGTGACACAGGAATTACCTCTGAACCCACCTTAACGGAAGTATTGTTGACAATAATCAGAAGAGAGAAAATTTTTGGTTCTTTTGCAAGGATCCATCTATAGCTTTCTCAGTAATCAACTCTTTAGAGTAATAGCTTTTTCAGTAACCAACTCTTTAGTAAGTTTATGCCACTTCTCAGCCACAGAATAAGAGCAAACATTGTTTTATATTTTCTATGAAAATTTGAACATATTTGTTAAAAGAGAAATAGACCATTTGCAAAAGGAAAAGGGCAAACCCATATGCATAATGACAGATGGGACCTAGGCATCAGAAAAAAAAGGTTTCTTTAGGATTTAAAAAAAATTGTTTTAAAAAGGCAAAACACTTTTGGGGCACCTGGGCGGCTCAGCCAGTTAAGCGTCTGACTTCCGCTCAGGTCATGATCTCAGTTCGCGGGTTTAAGCCCCGTGTCTGGCTCTGGGCTGACAGCTCGGAGCCTGGAGCCTGCTTCACATTCTGTGTGTCTCTGTCCCTCCTCCACTCACACTGTCTCTCTCTCAAAATAAATAAATAAACATTTTAAAAATGAAATAAAAAAATGAAAAGGCAAAACACTTTCAAATTAGTAAATGGAAAATCAATTGATTATAACAAAGTTTCAATGAGTTGTAAGTATTTTGGGGTTAAAATGACAAGTCATTAATATTACTTTAAACTCAGTAAAAGATAATTTTTGTTTTGTTTATAAATTTTAGTCAATCAAGCTTTTCTCTACACTTGGGCACTTCTTAAATATTAGTTTGAAAATCAGTTGGTTTCTAAACATGTGCTTTAACATATGGCTAAACTAACTTACAACTATCATTAAATAAATAAATATTATAATACATAGATTAGTCAATTAGCATACTTCATTTTTCTCTATGGGGTAAAATGTTTCTGAATCTAGAACAGCTGCTGAAGTTGTTCACCACAACAGTAGTTAGATAGCAGTTTCTGGAATTAACTGCCAGGCAAGAAGATAATTTTATAGTCTTCTCCCCATAGGAGGAACTATGGATGAAGAGTTTGAGATGGCAGACTTCATCAGTAAATCATGATCAATAGAACAGTGCTGCAGAACTGGGCAGTGGTTTCTATAATGACCAGTAAATATTGCTCTTGTCACTGTTTTTAAAAGGGCAAGAGTTAAGAAATATGAGAAGAAAACAAAAATGAAATAAAAATCACAAAATACGTAAACCAATAGGCAGATATCTTAATTTTACAGAACCATCATCACAATTATTCTCCATGCCATAAAACATGTGAAGCTTACAGAATAAAGAATAATGAATATTAATATGTCAATGGCACTCAAAAGACCTACTTATTAGAAAGACAAAATGCCATTTAAATCACATTTTATATTACATGCAAACTTAAACGTATAGTGTAGTAGTGAGACCAGGGGTTCTGAAACCTGAGTTCCGAAGTTCAAATCCCAGCGCACCACTTAATACACATTAATTTAGGCATTAGTGAACATTTCTGCATCTGTTTCCTAATCTGTAAAAGTGGTAAAATAACAATTATCTCACAGCTTTTGGAGAGAATGAAATGAGTTAGTTTATACACTTAGAATGGTGCTGGGCATATACTAAGCGTTCACTAGATTTTGCAATTCTTGTTAATAAAAAGGAACCCAGGATAATTTATAGATAAATGTTTAGTAGCAGGCTTGGTTCCATACAAAGTTGTGAAATGACTCAAGAAGGAGGACTTTCTTTCTTTCTTTAAACCCTATTTCCTTTCAGTTGCCTCTTTCCGTCCCAAGTGGTTCCTCCCCTTCGATTGTCAAATCACACCCAAATCTGCATTGTTAAATAAAACTGTACGATCCAGACTTTTTTTTAACCCTCTGTGCCCTAACAAAACTCATTCATCCTGTGGCACATTCCCTCAAGTCAAGGTCACGAGATGGCATCAAGTATGATGAATTATCAAGGAGGTGGTGCTGATATTTTGCGTACAGTCCTCAATGCCTGAATCAAGGGAGTTAAGTGTTCAGGGACTATCAAGAACTATGATAACCGTAAAGGCTGCTGTTTGCTGGCTCCTCCCAGTTAGTTGACCGACTGGGAGTTAGACTAACTCCAGAGTTCCTGGAGTCTAGGTTTGTCCTAGGTATGTCCAACTGAAACTCACTATATAGTTTAAATATCTCATAGACATGCACTTTATATGACTAAAAGGTAACTCTTGATTCCCTCACTCTCCCCACACTCTTTTCTTCATCTTACCTAGATGATACTGCAAGGTATTCAACCGCTCAAGCAAGAAAATGGAATCATCTCCAATTTCTCCTTCTTGCATACCTCCTACATCCAATTCATCACTCAAGTCGACTGGCTTCCTTCAGAAATCTATCTTGCATCTATCTACTTCTCTTTGTTTCCTATTTCAGGCTACCATCATCTCTCACTTGAATAACTTCAATGGTCTCCTTCCTGGTTCCCCACTTCCAATCTTATCCCCTTTGATGTATTTCCTGTACGATAATCAGCCCTAGAGTAAACTTTAAAAAAGGCCGGGGATGGGGGGGGACGCCTGGGTGGCTTAGTCAATTAAGCGTCTGACTTCAGCTCAGGTCATGATTTCATGGTTCCTGAGTTCAAGCCCTGCATTGGGCTCTCTGCTGTCTGCACAGAGCCTGCTTCAGTTCCTCTGTCTCCTTCTCCCTCTGCCCCTCCTCCCCTCAAAAATAAATAAACATTAAAAAATTTTAAAAAGAACAAATCAGATACTCCCCTCTTTTGCTTAAATCCCTTCAATGGCTTTCTACTACATTTCAGAAGACATTTAAGCTCATTATCGTGGCCCCCCAGGCCTTCTGTGACCTTGCTGATACTTAGTATACAGTTTCCTGTTCAGCTGTGCTTCCCCCAGTCCACCCCACTTTTGGCACACTGGTCATCTTTTCCCACCACAAGTCCTCTGTATATGCTTGAAAGATTTTCCCCACCCCCCCATTGCCTCATCACTTCTTATATATTTCCTTCATAATCCTTTATCATTAATTCAATATTTTTTCTTTATTTGATTTTCCTCTTTTCCCTATTAGAATACAAACTCCATAAGCATCATTGTTCAGTGTTATATCTCTAGCATGTGGCTATAACAGGTGCTCAACAAATACATAGTACATTTCAATATTTGTTGAATGAATAATTGGGAAGGAATGTTTTTTTTATCTCCTCCCAATCTAAAAGATGTAAATAGCTTCTAATTGTCATAACGTATAAGCCTAACCCATCACTTAAAAATAGTCACCTCAATACAACATCTACGTGGCATTTTGATCATACAAAAGCTAACCATCCTTCAAAAGGAACTAACATTTTAGAGTGAAATGTGACAGTAAGTGTAATATTGCTTTTGCTTCTTTGTCACACAATGGTTCCAGTTGGTACCTATTATACTTGCAAATGCCTTTGTTTTAAACCTCCCATTGAATTAGTAGGCTCAGTCATTTGTTTTACAGATAATAATAAAAAAAAAAAACCCTAGGAAATGAAATGTCACTTCAACCTAAGGTGATAGTTTCTGAATACTCAATATGTAATGTCAGGCTAAAACCCTTCACAGGCCAAAAGGTGGGGGAAAATGAGTAAAAGGCATGAGATGGCTATGGACTCAAACTTCTTTTGAGGATTTGTTTCTAAAGACAGCCTTAAAAAGCAACAGGAAGGAATAGAAATTGTAACTTATTTATAGGATTTTTAAAGATTAATAAGGGTTACCTGGTTCTATTTTATTCTAATAATATTCTAATGATGTCAATTAAAAGTCACTCTCATCTACTCTCAAGGACTGAGATAGTCCCCTCAACCAAAGTCACTATATTAACTTTAGTGTTTTTTTAAATTTTTAAATTTTTTTAAAATTTATTTTTGAGAAAGAGAGAGAGAAAGAGAGAGCGTGAGCAGGTGGGGGAGGGGCAGAGAGAGGGAGACACAGAATCCCAATCAGGCTCCAGGCTCTGAGCTGTCAGCACAGAGCCTGACGTGGGGCTCAAACCCATGAACTCTGAGATCATGACCTGAAGTTGGATGCTTAACTGACTGAGCCACCCAGGTGCCCCATTAGCTTTAGTTTTGATCCACGCCTTGACATTCAAAAATAATTCTTTTTCTTTTTTAAAAAAATATTTAGAAAATTCCAAAAAGAGCCAACAAGATACTTTCATCTCCAGACTTACTATTTAAGCCTAAGGAGAATACTACAATCTTATTTGTGTTATCTTGTGGTTCCATAATTGCTCTCTGTGAGAAAGAAGTCATTTCTTACAAGGAACTCATATCCCTAACTCCTTTAAGTGCTTTTGGTATCAGATTAAATATTAATTTGAAGTACATCTGTGCTTATTCAGTTCAGCAGGTCCTGCTTACGAACGGTGGTAGAACACATTTCCATTTTGCAGCACATGGCAATAGGCGCTATGTTGCTTTTCCACCAGGGATCACTATTTTGGAACAGATAAGAGACCCCTGTGACCTTTGCATTATATTTTATGCACTCTCCTATCCAAGTCAATTTACAAAATCAGGACTTCTCAACTTTAGAACACAGGATAATCTTTCTGTTTTCTTCTTTCTAAAACAAGTACCTTGAGTACCACCATCTTGGGACTGGCGTCAAACATTAGTTTTCAAGAATATTGTGCTCTGCTAGGGCGAGCTATTATACTAAATATAGAAGATACAGTTTATAAGACAAAATAAAATTTCTATCTAATGCACCAACCTCTATCTTCTGGAGTGCCAAATACAACCTTAGGTATTTAAGCATCAACCATAAGAGGTACACTTAAGGAAACTTGACATTCATTGTTATAATTGGACCTTTTAAAGAAAAAAAAGGTTTCCTGGATTATGAAAGATAATTATACATAACTAATTTCCCTTTGGTATTTTAAACAGCCGTTTAATTACAATGACTATTTCGAAATTTCGACTAGTTTTTCTTCTATGAGAATGTGTTACGCATAAGGGCATCAGGCTAATTTGTATCATTTTATCTAGGAGTTGAAAGAAATATAGTCTTTCCCCATCCCTAGCCACCTTACTATGTCCCCCACTCCCATTCTTGCTCCTACTTTGAAATAGATTATAATTTATATTTCATCTCCACAAGCAGACTGCAAGCTGTTTGTGTATTCAGGTCATATCTTACTCAATTTTGTAGCCCATGAAGTGCCTTGTATATGGTAATGACTCAAATATTTGTTGAACTAAAATGTAGTGCTAATGTGACAGAACTGGATGGGTCTGGCTCCCTGTCTTCAGAGAGGAGAACAGATCACCAAGGACAACCTCTTGTTGATGATGCTCTGAGTGGTTTTCCATATCACATAGCTTTTGGGGGCTGCTGAAGATAATTTATAGGATCCTTTTTCTTCCTGGCTTTTCACTCACCAGGTATCCAGGTATAAAATTACCTTGGATATGGCAGAGGCTTTAAAACACTGCAATTCAGAAACTTTCTTTCAAGGGCCCCCTATTTACTTGATTGCAGTTTTCAGAGAGGGTGGCGTGACCTATTTTCTTCTGGAAACATAATTAAAGTGGTTTTTTTAAGTTTATTTATTCATTTTGAGATAGAGAGTACAAGCGGGGGGCAGGGGGCAGAGAGAATCCCAAGCAGGCTCTCCACTGTCAGTGCAGAACCCGACAGGGGCTCCAATTCAGGAACCATGAGCTCATGACCTGAGCCAAACTCAAGAGTCAGACACTTAACTGACTGAGCCACCCAGGCCCCCCGCCTAAGCCTAATGTGTTAACATTATAACTAAGCTTAGATCAGTGGTAATAGCATTTGATGCAGAATGGGCTCATTTAGTTGTTCTTCATAAAGGGATTTGGTTACCAGGAAAAGTTAGCTTTGTGGGTATCTCTTTAAGTCCTACTGTTTTAGCCTCAAGTGGCCTTATTACTGTAAAAACAAATTATTGCAACTTAAAGTAGGGTGCAACGAAAGGATGCATCTGTTGTCATGTTACATCTATTGATATCATAGTATTTATGTCATCATCAAATAATAGGGTTTGACAATAAGTGTCAGGAGCAGCTAAGAATTTTAAATACCCTCAAGTAAAATAGAGTATTTTTCTAAAGACTAGATTTAGGCAATAACAGATTAAAAGTTTTAAGTTTATCTTATAACAAATTAAGCCCAGTTTATGCCACTGAAAAACATTTTCAACTCCATGTTCTCACTTCTCATTTGCTTTTTACTTTCAATGATCAAATATTTTAATCACATAGCAAAGTATACTGAGAGTAATATAACAAGCATCCATAAATCCGCCATGGGAAATTAACAGACATTAACCTTTTATCATATTTGCTTCCTATCTCTTAGTAAAGAATAGAAACATTGCAGTTAGCTCTTGAAATCCCATTCTTACCTCTCCTAAATTCTATTCTTCTCCCTTCCCCCTGACTCCCCCACACAGGCAACCACTACCTTGAAGTGGGTCTGTATTCTTTCTGTTAATTTTTTGGTGATGGCAAGCTCTTTCCTGGTTTCAGGCACTGTTCTCCCTTGGGGGTACGCCTCCTCCCCCACTCCCTTCACCTGCTCTTCCTTTGGGTTTCAGCTGAAATGTTGCTTATTCACAGAGAGATTCCTATCTCTACCCAAATTGTGTCTGCCATACCCCATCATGTTTTCTGATGACACCCTCTCATTTTAAATGAGTGCTTATAACAATATTGATCTATTTGTGTGTTTATTTGCATGTTTGTTTGTTTCTGTGTGGAGCCCAACTAGACTATAAGCTCCCTGAGGCAGAGACCACGTCTGCCTTGTTCATCACCGCATACTTTGCACCCCACACACGTTCTTACACACAGCAGGAACTCAGTATTTCTCAAGGACAAAACACTATAACTGGACAATCAGTAGTAACAATAACCCATAACAGAATTTCAATATTTGGCTATAATCATTAACCCAATCAATGTACTTTTACTTTCCATTCTAACCACATACGGTGACATTCCGCAAAGAAATAGCAACTTGCACTGTGTAATTAAGAGTACAAGTAATACTATATGCCTGGTAGGTACGTAAAGCACTAAGATGTATATATTTTTTAAAATTTTATAGGTGATATAACTGTGTTCCCATAGACTTTAATGTTTTAAAAAATCTTAATTGGCAGTAATTGCACTATTTACATGTTAATGAACAACACCTGGCCCCAGCTGGGTATAAAGAGGCTGACAATGTTTTTCTCTCACCTCCCTGGCAAAGAACTAAGCATATGCAATTTTAAAGAGACTTGCTTGCCAGAAATAACACATTCATAATTGGTAGGACAATATGAAATTAGTTCACATGTTTCACCATTCTCAAACAAATGCATAATATTTTTCATGTTTAAAAGCTTTATGATTCAAAGAGGACCTTATTTCCTACACTTGGTGATTATTCACTATCATCAAATTATTCCTGTCAATGAATGTGCCAGAAACTAGCTAAATGGAGGCCCAAGTGGCCTCCTGTAATAAGGGCCCAGTTCCTGGCTTAATCCCTTGAAAAACACTGAGTTTCCTTTGAAGTCGTTCAAAATCTATAATTAAATATGTTTGATTTCCTGGTTCTTCTATGATATTTTAAATCACTACAGTTTTGATTCCATTTCCCCTTACAATAGTAATACCAATTAAGAGGTATTGAGAAGAGACTTCAAACAACAAAGACTTTGTGAGTCATGAAATGGTTCTTGTTAAATTTTTGTATCTGATCATCCATAAACGAGTTGATATTAGCAGGTGTTAGGACAATACGAAAAAAGAAGTACTAGGTCCTCAAACTATATGTGTACCTAGAATTCTATTTTATCAATAGAAGAAAGTTTGACATTGCTATCTTATTTCCAAATACAGACAAACCAACCACCAATTGTTTATTGAAGCCTGGTATCCTTAGCATTATAATGGGTACTTTGGGGAAGGGGGTAATGGATGCGCAAAGAGTAAAGTTTCACTTAAAGATACTTATAATCAGGGTGCCTGGGTGGCTCAGTTGGTTTTATGTCCAACTCGGTTCGTTGAGTTTGAGCCTCGTGTCGGGCTCTGCACTGACAATCCCTGCTTGGGATTCTCTCTCTCTCCTGATCTCCGTCCCTCCCATGTTCTCTCTCTCTCTTTCAAAATAAATATAAACTTAAAAAAATGTGCTTATAATCTAGTTACAGAGAAAAAAATGACACCGCTACAAGCTAGTACTGGTTTGCGTGACAAAGGGAGTATTTGCAGTTCAGAGGAGAGATTGTATACTTAGGGAAGTCTTCATGGAAAACCATGTGGACTAAGGGAGAGAAAATTTAATATCTTCCTTGTGCCAGGAAATATGCTAGCTGCCTCATCTCATTTAACTTGCTCAAGGTCACACAGCTTTTAAGAGCCATGAAGATCGGGGACAGGAATCCAGATATGACACTGTATGCATTTCTCATGCGGCTACACGCTAGCCTTGAAGGATGGAGAAAACAGATAAGGTGAGAAGAACAACATGAGTAATGGGGAGAGTGATTTTGAAGTGAGCTGTGCAGAGGAGATTAGTACAAAAGCAAGGATGTGGGGATTCACGGAAAATAACATCAAACAGAGACCAAGGGAAGCAACAGATGATATTTCCAACCTTGAAAGCCTGAAAGAAGAGTTTGGATTTGATGAGGTAGAAATTCAAATGAAATGAGTTACGTGGTAAAATGGAACGTACTGGGTTTTCAGAGGCTGATGGAGTAAAAAGAGGTGTGACAGACGAGTGGAGTCAGCACTACATAGTAGAGGTGAAGCGTGATGATGATAAAGAAGGCAATTTCACTAAGTGAACCAGAATACAAGCTCGCATCTCCAGCCCTTAACACAGTGCCTATATATTAAGTGCTCAATAAAATCATGTTGATTAACAAAATCAACGAATAAAGGAAGGAATGGTTATGGGAGATATTTGTGACATCATGGGCATAAACCAGGCTGAAATTTACCTTGGCACTAAGAAAAAGCCTTGTGGTGAAAAGGATATTACTTGTGCTAATAACTAATGAACATTTAAATCACTTGTTAAGTTATCAAATAAGCTCAGGATATAATAATAAGGGCTCAAAATAATATTTCAAAAATTAAAAGCAGTTTCAATAAGATAGCACATAATCTATAATTATCAATAATTTTTAAAAAATATTAATGTTTGGCAAGAATGAAAAGAAACAGGTGGTCTCAAGCATTGCTAGATATTAAAGTTGTATTTTACAGTCCTATGAAACACACATTGTAATGTCAACCTAACAAATGTCATGACTTTGTTAGTAGAATTAGTGATAGCATCAGTATCATAAAATTCCAAACTTTTTATAAATCATTTTAGGGAAAGGCTTCCAATTTGTTTACACAAATCAGAAACAGGGATCACAACAAATAAAAGGCTGAAAGGTTTTCTTGTACCTTCTTATTCTATTTTTACTTTTATATGAGCACACTGTGGTAGCAGGAAAAAATGTTTCTATACATTTTATGTGACAGTTTCCCAAGCATGCAATGAAAGTTTATACATAATCACTTTTGAATTAAAAATCCAGGATAGAAATTTTGAAGTAAAGGATATAATAGTTTTGATTAAAATAAAACAAATCGCTAGAACTTTCCCAATTCCATCCAAAATGAGCCAGCCAATTTTTTCAAAACTTATTTATTTCAGTAATTTCTACACCCAACATGAGGCTCGAACTCATGACCCCAAGATCGAGACTCGCATGCTCCTCTGACTGAGGCAGCCAGGCGCCCTGAGCCAGCCAATTTCAAAACTCTTAATAACATAACTTTTTTCCTTCAGATTTCTTGAATAGGAGGTATAGACTGCTTTTGCCGGTGAGGGTATTTTTAAAGCATATAGAACATTATCCAAAACATTTATACACACACATGCTATTAAAATGATAACAGACAAACAACAAACTGAAAAAAGTTCGTACATCAAATCCCAAATAAATAACTAATTTCCTTAATATATAAAAGTACCTACAAATCAATAAGACCAATAATACAATGTGGCAAACAATATGAATAGCTTACAGGAAATGAAATGTTGATGGTTCTTAAACACAAAAAATTCCCTCTCTCACTCATATTAAGAGAAATACACAATAAAAATACAGTTATTTTGGATTTGGGGTCTATCAGAAGGGCAGAGATCAAGATTTTTAATCAGACCCTGTGCTTTGCAAGAGTTTGAGGAAACAGGCACTCTCACACATTGCTGATGTAAATTCAAATTGGCCCAACTTATACTGATGGCAATTTGACAATATCTGACAAATATTGTCAATATTTATCAAAATTAAAAATGCACAGATAATTTGGGATAGAAACTCTACTTCTAGTACTTTTCATGTGTAAAATAAAACTAGTGTGTTTTTGTAATAGCAAATAAATAAAACTACTTTAATGAAACTAATTCAAAACAGTATTGGTAAATACATTACAGTACATTGGTGCAACCGGAAACTCAGCAACTGCTTAAAATAATGATCTTTAAGATACTCTGTTAACTGACAAAACACAAGGTTTGAAACAGTGAGTATAGTGTGCTTCTATTTGGACTCAAAGAGGAAATATAACTGCATATGACTGTCTATTTACATAATATTCCTGAAAAGATACCTAAGAAACTGGTAGGAGTGGTTGATTTCAGAGAAACGGGAGTGGAGGGTTGGGGGAGGGAGATATTTATCTTTGCTGGATACACTCTCTGCATTAGTTCCAGCTAGAAGAAACTGCCAATACTGAAACTATTTTTGACATAGAAAAACAGCAATTTCATACGGTTCAAAAATATCACTGCACTTGTACTACATGCATATGAAACCTGTTACTAAAAAGAACGTGTTTGGGGGTGTCTGAGTGGCTTAGTCGGTTAGGCATCCAACTCCCGATTTCAGCTCAGGTCATGATCTCACGGTTTGTGAGTATGAGCCTCACGTGGGGCTCTGCACACGCAGCGCTAAGTCGGCTTGGGATTCTCTGTGTCTCCCTCTCTCTCTCTGCCCCTCCCCCACTTGTTCACACTCTCTCTGTCTGTCTCTCTCAAAAATAAACATTTTAAAAAAGGAAGTGTTTTAATAAAAGGTGCATCTCATGCAAAAAGTTTTGTTGTTATTATTATTATCATTTTTACCAGAGTTGGTATAGTGCCATCAAATTAACTTAGGATCTGGTCAATTGTGTAGATGGCTATGGAGAATGGAATGGCCAAGAAAGAAACAGCATAGTTTATCTTTGGATAGTAGCTGTAGGTCAGGTTAAGAGCCCCATTTCTGAAGCAGACTTCCTGGGTCTGAATCTCGGTTATATGTCCTTGGACAGACTAAATAACCATTCTGTACCCCAGCTTCACCCATACAATGAAGACAATCACAGTGCCTAACTCATCAGAATATCGTTGGATAAAATAGACCGAATGTCTAATGTGCTTTGAGCAATTCCCAACACACAGTGCTCCACAGTGTTAGCTGCTATTGTCATATCATCATCACCGCTAATATCATTACTATTGTTGTTTGTTGTTGTTATTGATGAGGCTTATTCACTCCTCCAGGGCTTCAAAGTTACTCTCAAATTTTTGTTCTCTTCTCATTTTCCTCCTGAAAGCCCACCACAACTATGCTTGTTTTGGGTCTTTTTGCCCTCAGATCCACTATTCATGTTTCTCTGCCTCTGCTCCTTAGCCCTGCCTCCCATTGCTAGGTTTCCATGACAGCTGACCCTTCCCTTGTCCCCTCAGCCTGGAGGCAGTGGTGGCTTCCTGCTGTTGCTTATACTTGGGTGGCCTCAATGTCCCATATTCAGCTTTTCAGTTCCTCTATTGCCTGTGTAACCAGGTTCCAATATTAAATCTCTCTGTTTTAATTTTTATTTCTCTTCTTGGTTAGACCTTGACTGATACAGCAGGGCCAACACAAGGAGGTATGATAAAGAGTGGACGGCAGGCAGTATGTGATTGGCACTGGTGCCAGAAATGACTCCAGTCCCTCACTAGTTTATTTAACTGAATCCTCTGGATGTGAGCGGACACTGCAAGTAACCTCCAGTGCTAACACTGCAGTAACCAAGTCTTACCAGGATTTAACATTTTCATTAAATCAAGCAGAAAAGGTATTTCTGCCTTGATGGCATATAGCTAATGTTTCCATCAGCAAGTGCTACAAACTATTAATTAAAACACCAGAGTTGACCTAACCAGTACTGAAAGGGAACGTAAGCATCAGTAGTAATGCATAATCAATTGAATGTATTTATGACCGTTTCCTCATTATTTCCTAATGAGGAGTTCGAGATGCTATGCGTGACTGTAGATGGCTGGCAGGCTACTATGTCAATACCTTGGGTCTATCAGAGTCAGCCCAGGATTTTAGAAATGCTTATTTTCACACTCTGAGGAGCCCATGTGCATAAAATAAAAGGCTCACACTCTACTTATTCTCCATCAAATTATATGCTGTAGCTCAGTCGCAAATAAATAAATAAAACAAAATAATGTAACTTATTGCGTTCTTCAATGTTAATAAAGACGATTTTCAATTTGGTGGCGTGAACCCATCCATTAAAGGAACTCACCTAAAACCAAGACGCAACTGAGTTACTCTGGTAAAGCCAGGGATTTTTATTCCAACAGTGATTTCATTATACTGTAAATTATAATGCTCTAATTGGGACTGCAAAACACCAGACAATATTAAATTTTAAATGACTATTATCTTCTGAAATAGTTGCCAGAGCAATGATGGTAAGAAGCTAAATAGATTCTATTTTTTCTTTAAAATACCATCAGTATGTGCATAGCATTTTATATTTTAGAGATAATTTTCAATAATAAAAGATTCTCTGTTAATTAAAAAAGTAGTTTAGGTGAATAAAGAAAATTTTATCTAACTACTGTACTTGGGGAAACAAAACCGATTTAAGACATTGTGAATCATTCAGGGAAACAATTGTTCGATGCAACAGTCTGAAGAGACTTGGCAAATAGTCATTTGAGCATTAGACAGAATGGAAACACTGGTATGGAACAAAAGGAAGTAAAACGGCTGAGAGAAGGATTCCTCTGTACAAAAAAATGGTATGTGTCAAATTTTAAGCAATTTTAAAGACACTTAGTTTACTTAGGGGTTACCTATATTTGAAAATAAGTAAAAGTATTTAAAAAGATTGTAAAACTCTGTTAATGAAAAAAGAATTGAGTCTGATGTTTGAAAATGAACAGAACAGGCTTTTGTTTCTTGAATATTTTGGAAATTATTATATTTGTGAATATGTCAAAAGAGAATTACAAAGATGAAAATCATACAACTGTCATAAAGACAAAATCAATCTTTGAGCCTAAGATGGTAATTATATCAGTATCACAAAAAAGAAAGGACATGATAAAACAGGGGTTGATAAAATATAACAAAATATGTAAACTTTCTTTCAGACCAATTTGCAAAAACAAAAACAAAAACAAAAAACCAACTCATAAGAATTACAGTGCATTAAAAAATAAATAATCTAGAATACATAAAGAACTTCTACAACTCAACACCAAAAAAATACCCAAACAATACAATTAAAACCTGGGCAGAGGACCTGAAGAAACATTTTTTTCTAAAGAAGACATCCAAATGGCTAACAGACATATGACAAGGTGCTCAACATCACTCCTCATCAGGGAAATGTAAGTCAAAACCACAGTGAGATATCACTTTCACACCAGTCAGAATGGCTAGTATCAAAAAGACAAGAAATAACAACTCTTGGTGAGGAGACAGAGAAAGGGGAACTCTCATGCACTGCTGGTGGGAATGTAAATTGGTGCAACCACGGTGGCAAAATAATACGGAGGTTCTTCCAAAAATTAAACCTAGAAATACCATGTGATACAGTAATTCCACTACTGGGTATTGACCCTGTAGGAGCCAAAGGCAAGCTGCCCCAGAGTGTGCCACTTTGGCATACTGATCATTTTACTGTTTTTTAAATTTATTTTTGCGAGAGAGAGCACGTGCTTGCACGATCGGGGGAGGGGCAAAGAGAGAGAGGGGCAGAGGACCCAAAGCGGGCTCTGCATTGACAGCAGCGAGCCCAATGCAGGGATTGAACTCACGAGCCGCGAGATCATGACCTGAACCGAGGTCAAATGCGCAACTGACTGAACTACCCAGGTGACCCTGGCATACTGATGATTTAGAATAAAAGTTACTTAAGAATCAGTCAGTGCAAGCACATTCAGACCATCTTCTGTCGCCCTGAAAGCAGGAAACAAATCTCCCATATGAAAAATCTTTACCTATACTAAGAATTAAAAGGACAAAGTCATCCTTATTACCAGAGATAGGAACACTGAAGCTGAGAAAGCTGTAGAAACAAACCTTGTTAGCTTTTTACTAATCTGCTACCTCAGCCCAAATTCCACTTAGAACTCATTGCTAATTAAAGCTCTTAAATATCTATTTTCTTTATCCTGTCGTTTCTTCACAAATTTATTGT
The DNA here is from genome assembly GCF_018350175.1 of Felis catus. NCBI lineage: Eukaryota > Metazoa > Chordata > Mammalia > Carnivora > Felidae > Felis > Felis catus. The sequence goes on from NC_058386.1 coordinate 101,898,568, forward strand.
CTCTTTGTCTAAAATGTATAAAAATTGTCTGCTTTAGTCATTTCCTTATGTCTCCATTTCATTTTGGGGACTGTATAAGTAATAAAATGTTTTTTTCTCCTATTAATCTGTCTCATGTAAATTAAAAAAAATTAATGTTTATTTTTGAGAGAGAGAGAGAGAGAGAGAGAGAATGAGCAGGGGAGGGGCAGAGAGAAAAGGAGACACAGAACAGAAGCAGGCTCCAGGCTCTGAGCTGTCAGCACAGAGCCAAAGTCAGGGCTTGAACTCACCAACTGTGAGATCATGCCCTCAGCTGAAGTAGGACGCTTAACCAACTGAGCCACCCAGGTGCCCCCTGTCTCATGTAAATTTAAATCTTAGTCCCACTGGAAGACCTTGAAGGGTAGAAGAAAACTTTTTTCCTTTTCAACAACCCAAAGAAAATAAAAACATGAATTCAAAAAGATATATGTACCCCGATGTTTATTTCAGCATTACTTACAATAGCCAAGATGTGGCAACACCTAAGTGTCCGTTGATAGGCAAATGGATAAAGAAGATGTGGTGTGTACACACACACACACACACACACACACACACCCCACACACTGGAATAAAAAAAAGATGAGATCTTACCATTTGTGACAACATGGATGGGCCTAGAGGGTATTATTATGTCAGACAGAAAAAGACAAATACCATATGTTTTCACTTATACGTGGAATATTAAAAGCAGAACAAATGAACAAAAATACAACAGGAGCGCCTGGGTGGCTCATTTGGTTAAGAGCCTGACCCTTGATTTCAGCTCAGGTCATAATCTCACTGTTTCTGAGATTGAGTCACGCATAGGGCTCTGCACTGACAGCATGGGGCCTCCTTGGGATTCTCTCTCTCTCCCTCTCCCCACCTCAAAATAAATAAACTTTAAAACAAAAAAAAAATACAAATAGATTCTTAAATGCAGAAGTTGTCAGAGGGTAGGAGACTGGGGGAAGGGGTGAAATACATGAAGTGGATTAAAAGGTACAGACTTCCAATTATAAAATAAATAACTTACAAAGATGAAAACTGTAGCATACGTATTATATAGTCAATAATATTGTAATAACACTGTATGGTGACACAGATTACACTTACCATGGTAAACACGGAGTAAGGTATAGAATTGTCCAATCGCTATGTTGTATACCTGAAAGTAATACTATATGATGTCAGTTATGAATGCTTAATATATGCATGTATGTATATATGTGTGCACGGGTACACACACCATATTTAAAGTACATACAATAAGCTAAAGAAATATCCCTAAGCACTTGCATTTGGAAATTCAGAAGAACGACTCACAATTTGCAGATCAGTTATTTATATGTAAATGAGTGCTTAAAAAGTGTTTGAAAACCCTTTAGTTTCTCTCAAGTATTTTCTGCTTTCTGCCACCTTACTTCAAAAGTCTGAATTTGCTTCTCAGTCCACAACTTAAACAAAGCAATGGAACGGAGCCTAGCCACTGCACTCATAATCATAAATAATTATAGTTTCAGAATTAATACATTTTACTGTACTGGATTTATGAAATGGGCCATTTGTGGTAGAACTTTAAATATTATCTTAGTTATTCTGGATTAGTATTTTATCACTGTCAATTAGTTCTAAACAGAACAAAGTCCTTTTCTAATTAATCATTTGTATACATTTCTTACAAGAGTTGCCAATTTCCAAAGGATAGTCTCTTACCTGTGCTTTATTTTTCTAAAGCAAGTTGTTTTTGAGGTTGCCTTCATACTGCATGAGATTATCACAGAGGCGGCAGCAGCTATGTGAGAGGAACTTCACATACACTTCTTTGTCCAATCTTCACTACAAACCTATTCTCAGTGGGATTCTGCCCATTTTGTAGAAGAGGAAACAAGGCTCTGAGATGTTAAGAAACCTGCCTCAATTACACAGCAGTTAAATGACAGAGCTAGGGTTGTAACGAAGTCTTCTCATACTCCCAACACCTGTCCTTTCTCCACCATGCTCTACCCCCTCTCCAGGACATATATAAGAGCGAATGAGAACACTGGCAGAGAAAAACAGGATTATAGTAAAACTTTAGCCGCACAACTCCACCCACACCCCCAAGAAAGAAAAAAGAAAAAACAACTTCTACACAACATTGTGAAATTATTTATGAATTTAAGCCAATGTATTACACCTTCTCCATTTATGATTCTGCATAAAACAACAGATGCTTGGGACTTCTCCTGGGTCCTGAGAAAATCTGTAGTCATCTCACCAAAAATTCAAGAATGTCCTCTAGATTTGATTTACTGAAGCAGGAAAGTCACTGATTTTTTTAATATTTTGCCATTAAAAGGGTTAAAATAAAAAGGAACTGAAGTGTCATGCTCTGTTAACCAGAAAATTCAATTGATTAATATACTTCATTTCCTGGACATTTATATTAGTAAAAGCTTTACTCTGTTTAATTTGCTTGTCTCATAGGTTTAGGCAGTGAGTAAATGTGATAGTGCATGTAAAGAGCTTAGAACAGTGCCTGGCCCATCAGTTACCCAAATTGTTTATTACTACTGTTGTTCATTGGTTCATGCAACAAAACCTTACTAAATACCTACTATGGTCCAGGCACAATCCGCAGTGCTAAAGATAGAGTGGTAAAAAAAAAAAAAAAAGTTCCTGCTCTTGTGAAATTTACCTTTTAGAATGGAAATATGATTCAGTAATGTGGTTGACACTTTTTTTTAATGTTTATTCATTTTTGAGAGAGAGAGCACCAGCAGGGAAGGGGCAGAGACAGAGGAAGAGGATCGGAAGCAGGCTCCGCACTGACAGCAGTGAGCCTGACGTGGGCCTCGAACTCATGAACCACAAGATGATGACCTGAGCCCAAGTCCGACCCTCAACTGACTGAGCCACTCAGGTGCCCCAGTCGCTACTTTTATTGTTAATCTTTCTATCATCACTGTCATCGTCATCACCACGGTCATTTCTCAACCAAGCAAGAAACAAGGATGTACCATCTCTGAATCTAATTCCACAGTTACATGCATCCTCTCACTTTTAGGAGCACCTATTAAATGATAGGATTAGCCCATAATCCTTTCAGATCTCTCTCAGGGAAGTTGTCTCTGACTCCCTAGAGCATTTGAAAAGATAGTGAACTGGGATATCTTTGAGCTTACAGAACAGGTTGAATGAAGTGTTTTATATGCTGAATTGCTAATAAATGTTTAAATAATAAATGTATGTATGGCAACATTTGATTTGAGAGTTGCTTTTATTATAATCTGATAGTGAGGTTTTGGAGAGTAACCCTCAATCATCTTGAGACTTCACCAGAGGCTACCGTTATTTATAAAAAACTAAAACTAAAACTTCCACATGATCAAATTGGCTCAGGTCAGTTCACCGCAGAAAGCTGTCAGGTTGTGTGAGAATACTTTAAACATTAAAGAAGAACGAAGCAATTTACCTACCAGCAAGTACAGTAACCCCAGAGAAAGGTTATTGCAAGGGTATGCACTCCAAGCCAGTTTGGGACAAAATAAGGTAATGATGACATGATTCTGGGGAGACTATAAATTTAATATAATCCAACAAATTTTAAACAGTCCAACCACAAACTTCAGTGGCTGTCCTTAGATTAGCCAGACTATGGATTATTCTCATTATTAACAACAAAATCAAGAAGGTCTTGCATGAAGATAATCAGAGAAATTCATCTGAATTTTAAAACTTCCAGATGCTTCAACCAATCCTAAATTTCAAAACATTTTCATTGCACAGTCTTATGAACCAAGTCACTTAAAATTAAAAAAAATAATAATTGGGAGCGCCTGACTGGCTTAGTTGGTAGAGCATGTGACTCTTGATCTCAGGGTCATGAGTTCAAGCCCCATGTTGAGCGTAGAGCTTCCTTAAAACGAAAAATAGGACAGGGGCGCCTGGGTGGCTCATTCCGTTCAGCATCCAACTCTTGATTTTGGCTTAGGTCATAATCATACGGTCATGGGATTAAGCTTCCGAGTTGGGTTCTGAGCTGAGCATGGTGGAGCCTGCTTAGGATTCTCTATCTCTCCCTCTGCCCCTCTCTCCAACTTGCACACACACACACACACACACACACACACACACACACTCAAATTAAAAAAGTAAAAAAAAGAGAAAAATAGGACAGCAAAGAAGGTACAGGAAATTGGTGAATTTTTTTTTTTAAATTTTTTTTTTCAACGTTTATTTTATTTTTGGGACAGAGAGAGACAGAGCATGAACGGGGGAGAGGCAGAGAGAGAGGGAGACACAGAATCGGAAACAGGCTCCAGGCTCCGAGCCATCAGCCCAGAGCCTGATGCGGGGCTCGAACTCACGGACCGCGAGATCGTGACCTGGCTGAAGTCGGACGCTTAACCGACTGCGCCACCCAGGCGCCCCAGGAAATTGGTGAATTTTTATAGTACTTTAAAATCTCAAAGCGATCTACCCCCTATTTAGATCTTAGGATATCCAACTACAGGAGGTGGTAGTCCCTTTGGTTATACGAGAAAACCTTTACAGATAGGTTTAGTAATTTGGCTAAAGTCAATGACGTGTCATCGACATCACTGGTAGTGTGGACTAGAATCTAGAATTGACACTACATCATGTGGTCTCAATGATTTGACACCTAGAGCTTGAAGCTATAATTCTTCATTTATGATAGAGCAGTATGACTGAAACTTTATCGATACAGGCTCTTCTTCAGGCAACAGGCAAGAAAACATAATGCCTGAGAGAGTCGGGGGAAATGTTTCTGGCCTCTATAATTGTAAGAAACTTATCTTTCTTTAATTATTGCTAACCTTAGCCCTCTCTCATGCACAAGCCCCATAAAATTCTCAAGATCCAAGTTTTTTAAATTAATCTAAATGACACTGGGCCATCTGAATTCAAAATATTCCAGCCCACTCCTTTTTCATATTTCAGTCAATGGATTTTTGTCCTAGTGTTCTGTCCCGATAGCACTTTTCTGACATACAGCCCATCATTTTCATTCCAATTCTTCCCTGTATCAGATAACTCATTTCTCTTTCTTGACTTGGCTTTTACTTACACTTTTCAGTGAGTTATACATTATTTTCATGTCTTCCCTTATACTGGTTATGTAAATTAAAGCTTTTTACCTTACCCAAAGTCAAAGAAACCCCCCACCCCGACAAACACACATAGACCTTCATTTTGTATTCACTCCATTTAGATTCTCTCCAATTCATCTGACGAGTACAGATACAGATGTGAAAATAACACCCAATTAGATCTTCTAGGGGTTTTCAAGAGAACAAGAGAGATCTCACTTTTTGTGCACCAATAATCATGAAGTCCCAGCGTTAGAAGGGTCCTTGAAGGTCATTGAGACTAATCACACAAAAATCTTAGATAATCTTTGTCCATTAAATATCATCATCACAGGGAATGTGAACTTCTTGCACTTGTATTGTTTTCCCTCAGTGCTCTCAACTTGCTCAATAAAAGTGGGTCATTTATATTATATAGCTACATAAGATAATCACAGAATCTCTTTGGGATCAGAGTCTATTTAACACAACCCCCTCATATTGCAGGTGGGGAAACCAAGGCCTAGACAGAAAGAGAAACCTGCTGAGGGTCACATATCCAGTTGGTGTATTTCCCAAAAGCCACATCTCCTGCCCTACAGGCCAGTTCTTGTGTTCTGATGTAGCCTATACTTGATAAATTGCCTTGTCAGTATCACTTCCCCTTTGGAAGTATATGTTAAAAAAAAAAAAAGAAAGTATATGTTGTCTTCCATTCAGTAGAGGCAAAGATCAACCAAAGGTTGCATTCACTCTTCCTTATATAAGCCTCCACAACATCTACAACAATATCTGGGACACAGTAGTTACTTTATAAAATTTTGTAAATATGCTCTTATTTCTTTCTCTTAATTTTCAAAGTTCTCAACACATCAAGATAAAACAGATTTAGCAGTGACTTACTAAATACTTCCCTTATTTGTCATTTATCAGTATCCTGTACTTATCATTTACTTGACTATCTCACTAACTCCAAGACTGAATTAGCATTGCAATTAAGATTCCGTGAGACAAGTGATCACTACAGACAGGTGGCTTGTCCTTCCATTTCTGAGTCACAAATAAATCACTATGTCAACAGGATACAGAATGAAAAGTTGATTAAAAATAGACATTTCTGCACAGCACTCAAAGTCCTCATTTGGTATAATTCCCAAGCTTAACGAAGATGATGTGCCATTTCTTATCCAAGATGACCATGAAAAATTAGAACAGTGAGGAAAGCACATATTATGAAAGCTATAAACTTCCCACGGCATTCATTATTACCCATTAAATTTACTACAAAATATTTCACAAAAAGAGAACTATTACTTGAAATTTCAAAATGAACCTGAAGATTTTTTCCAGTAAATGGTTTTTAAAAGGCAAAAGAAAAGAATTTAGTATAGACTAACACATTTCAACCAATTTTCCCCTGTCACTCTATTGTGAAAGGCATTAATCCAGCAAACAAGGCATTTGGTGTGGGTGAAAGCATTGGTTTTGTAATTCACTCCATAACCCATTTCTTCATGGCCTGGGATATTTAGGGGCAAAGATATGAGCTTTAAGCAGAGAGGGAAGTTTACTCAGTGAGAGCTTAAGCCAGGCTTTGGGAACGGTTTGGATTCTATTCCATAGTGATAGTGACAAAAATATCTTGGGGTTAAGCCACTTGTAGAATAGAAAATTCACTGCTAAGGGAGATGGGCTAGCTATCTCAGATTACTAGGGTACATTTATGGCATGGTGATAAGAAGTACCATGCAATAGTAAGAATAGCTGTGGCAGAGACTAATAGCTAGCCACCAAAATCTGTTTTCCCTTTCTTCTTTAGTAACAGAATTATAGAAGTCACATGGCCAACCATCCAGAGACCACATTTCCCAGTCCCCGTTCAGCTAGGTGACTGTGTGATTGCGAGTGTTTCTTCAACTCTTTCTCCTTCCTACCTGCTGGAATTAGGATGTGGTAGGCGCAGTTTCAGCCACCCATATGATAACAGGGGCGCTTAGGGGATGATGGAATAACACAAAGTGAGGAACCTGGGTTCCTGCATGAATGTGGGCAGCCAAGGTGTCTGCTCACCCACCCTGGACTATTCAGGCTGTTCCATGAAAGAATAATACATTTTTTGGTTGGGTAATTTTCTTACAGCAACTAGGCCTTTTACCCTAACAAATGGAACCAACACTTACTATATACCAGAAGCTGCTTAAAAGGCTTATTATTACATGTGTCCATTGCATCCATCCACCTGTGCCAAAGCACCCCCTACACTTTAGGTCATAACTGAAATGCAACTTCTCCCCAAACCCTTTCCCGATTGACGTCTAAGCTTCCACCAGCTGAACATAACCTTGTCTGTCCCCTTCTCACAGGACTTCTCATTTTCTAAGCTCATAAAGTAAGTTCTGTTTGTGTAGGTCTTATCTCTTCTACCAGAATAAATTTCATGGGAGTGAGTTCATATCTTATTCTCCTGTGTAACCTCTAAAGTGCCCGTAGTATGCCTTTCTCAAGAGGTGTTTATTGACTGAATGAAGGACTGAAACATTTGAGATTCGTGCTGTTTTTCTATAATCTTCTGTTGTAGCTGAATGAGCCTGGAGCAAGTACGCATGTATCATGGGCAACAAAAGCAGAAAAGAATCTACGTCTCAGAATAGGTAACAAGTTGACCCTAAAACAACTTTTACCTATAGCCCTGCTATCTTAGGTCCTATGCTGCCTTCTTTTTCCAGCATTTCATTGCTGTAAAGTAATGCATGGTAGTTACCATAAACAGTTTACGCTCATTACTGAGTCCTAACTGAATTGTGGGAAGTGTCCCTCTGGTCCTCTTCCAAAGGCGTAGTAGAGTCAAGTACTGAATAAGACAGGAGCCATTTTGAGCCTAAAATCTACACTGTTACATTATGCTGCTTTTCTTTTACTTGTCTTTACATTTCACCATCATTTTTATAATATGGCAGAGACCTATAGGTTATATTTGGTACAGAAGGGCAATAGTTATTGGTGCAAGTGGAAATTTACCTGCAATTTTCAAAGAAATGATTTAGCCACAAATAAATGTGCTTACCAATTTTTGCATGAAATCTTGGGTTGAAATTACTTATTTATTATTTTTCCCTATCACTGTAAATCAATGCAAAATAAGAAGGTTTGAGTGAAGCAAACTTTGCTCTAACAAACTTTCTTTCTTCTTTGTACTTTGATATTTCAATACTTAACATTTCTTAATTCCTTGTGCCAGCAAAGGGGAAAATTAGAAGACAAAAGTGTGAAACACTAAAAATTAGGATGAGCCTCAAAAATCTGTGAGCCCAAAAGGCTAGTATGTGAATTTACTATCCTTATAGAGTTTATTTTTCCTCCTTTACCTAAAAATCATATTTTAAATTTACAAAAGTATACACACTCATCGCACACAAAGAACCATCATAAATGATTTAGTGGACATCTTTCTAGCTGATTTAAAACATACCTAACCAGGGGCGCCTGGGTGGCTCAGTTGGCTGAGCGTCCGACTTCAGCTCAGGTCACGATCTCGCGGTCCGTGAGTTCGAGCCCCGCGTCGGACTCTGGGCTGATGGCTCAGAGCCTGGAGCCTGCTTCCGATTCTGTGTCTCCCCCTCCCTCTGCCCCTCCCCCGTTCATGCTCTGTCTCTCTCTGTCTCAAAAATAAATAAAAAAAAAAACGTTAAAAAAAATTAAAAAAAAACACACCTAATCATGTTTTCCAAGAAATTATGATAATTACATAGACATACTTTTATAATCAGCTTTTTTCTACTTAACATATGAAAAATGTCTCATGTCATTAGTCTTCTAAAGCATTATGGTTAATGCTGCCTAATGGTTCTACTCTAGAGATATACCCTAATTTATTTAACCAGACCTCCATTAACAGGACTTCCCTCCTGTCTTTTTTGTCTCTTCATTCCTTCACATTTATTTCATTTATACCTAATAGCACAAAATGTAGGAGTAAAAATAGTTATCAATATTTTAATAAGATATTTAGACGAATTTGCCTTTTAGTCAAAACTTTCATTTAACATTTTTTAAGAGAAAATGGATGCTCTTTTAGCTCAGTGGATTGAAGGGAAATGAGGCAAATGTCTTAGGCCTAAGGCTCTCTGTACCTGTCAGCATCTCCTTTCCCTAGCTGCTATATCCGCTGGACACATATTTTTCATGTACTTTATGGACAGCCACAAAAGACATACAACATTAAGTGTGGTTAGGAGCCACTCAATGGAAGGAAGAACCAAACAGGTGCGTATAAGAGGGAGTGCGACATACATGCATTTACATATGTACCCTGCAATGAAATGAGTTTATACAAGTCTGTTTGGCTTCAAAGCCCATGCTGTAAACCACTGCCAGGTTGGTTTTATCAGGTCCAGAAAGACCAAGCAGGATGTAACTTCGAAAATTAAAAATACAATCCATTTATTTTTATTTTTTTAACGTTTATTAATTTTTGAGAGACAGAGAGAGATAGAGCATGCACAGGGGAGGGGCCAAGAGAGAGGGAGACAAAGAATCCGAAGCAGGCTCCAGGCTCTGAGCTGTCAGCACAGAGCCCAACGCGGGGCTCGAGCTCACGGACCACGAGATCATGACCTGAGCTGAAGTTGGATGCTTAACCGACTGAGCCACCCAAGCGCCCCCGAAACACAACCCATTTACTGGGCAATACTACTAACATGAAATACTACTTCCTACCTTTCATACCTTAAGGTCAGAATAATGTTCATAAGGGCAGCATTTTTTTTTCCTACTTGAAGATTTCTAGAAATAAACGAATCTAACATCCCAACAATTGCCTTACAGAAAATAAAATTTTTAAAAAAGGGCAGAAATTTCTTTTCCATTACATATGTTACTGCCCCTGAAATAAAAACGATGAAACAGGAAGGTGATGAGATACCAGAAAATAAGGAAAGTAGCATTATCCTATAGATTGATTTTGGATTGAGTGATATTCTATAAGTGGAAAATGAAGAGTTTCTCTTTGATACATGAGTCAACTTTCCTTATCCCCTTTCAGGTAGAAAACTGGGGAGAAAATATTAACCCAAAAAGATGAAAACATATCAGATTTACTACTGCTGCACGTTTTTGCTTTTAAGTCTATGGGTTATAATATCCATGATTAAAAACTTTAAAAGGGGGAGCACTCCTAACCACTCCTCGTTTGGTCCTGCCCCATTCCAACAGAGTTTTGCTCAAATAAACTCTTAAAATTAAAAACAAATAAATGAAGAAAGAAAAAGAGAGAAAGAGAAAGAGAGAGAGAGAGAGAAAGAAAGAAAGAATCAAGCATTAATTATGGAAGTGTTTTTCCTTTTGAGCCTTTCTAATCTCCAATTAACCATTCTTTGCATTTAACTGATATAACATATGTGTGCATGATATACATTTTATATCACTCCAAATATGCATCAGTACTCAACTGATAATTCTTACTGTAAATAAAACATCTCATCTCCTGAGGAAGTGGTGCAGGATATGACCTTCAGGTCTGTCAACAAGTTTACATTAGTTTGAAAATTAATCAAAGGCAGAAATGGTAATTAACACAAAACGACCCTGTATCAGCAAAATTCGCAAAAATTAAAAAAATACTACAACTCAGTGCTGCGGAAATCAGTAATAAGACAGGTACTTTCATACATTGTTGGTTGTAACATAAATGAGCTAAGTTTTTCTGGAAATGAATTTGAAACCATAATAGAAACCTTAAAACTGTTAATTCTGTTTGACCTATTATTTTATTGCTGGAAGCTCTCCCAGGGAGATAATCTGAAATGCAGGCAAAGACGCAAGCAAAAAAGTAGTCGATGCAGAATTATTTAGAATGCTGAAAAATTAGAGGCACTCTAAATATCCAGCATCAGGGGAATATTTAAGTAAATTATGGAACACAGCAGAGCCATTAAAATGATTTCCAAAAAGTTGTTTACTGGTATTATAAGTTACATGTGACTTCTCTTTTAAACAAAAGAGAAGATATAAAATTACATAAATAACATGATTCACATTAAATAAAAAAAATGAAAAACCTGCAAGAAAATAAGCTAAAATGTTGACAGTTGTTCCTTCTGGGTTGTAAGAGAATAAACACTTTTTCCCTTGCATTTTTATACTTTTCTGTATTTTCAAGATTTACTACTCTGTGCTTTCTAAATTTTCTACAAGGACTATCAATTTCCGCAACATCAGAAAAAAATAAAATTTAAAAAAGTCACTTGACATCAAAAGTTTGGAACTTTCAAGTTTTATTGGCAACATCAGTATTTGTCAAGGTCACATTTTTTTTGCCCACTGCCACATCCCTGGGTTGTTTCTTACATTAGTGGTGTTTCCAACAACAACAAATGTTTCCTATAGCAAAAATCTGTCACTTGTCTCCAAATCACAGATTCTTGACAAGAGTAAAGCAAAGCAGAAAAGGTGAATTCGCTAACATTTTCAGGCGCGTTTTTTCTGATTTTTATCAAGCCCACCTGCATGACTTTTACTTTCCTGGCTGAGTTTACAGGTACTCACTATTGAAGTGTAAATACTGCCCAAGCAGACCCATACAACATAGATAGGGGCCTCTGGCACTAACCCTGGGGATGGAGTGAAAATGCATTTATTTTGCAATGAAGTGAATCGGATGAGTTCTTGTATGAAAATTTTGCTTGGGAGCCCCAAATAAAACAGATCTTTGGCTCAGATCCAAAGTCTGTGACCTTCCCAACAGCTAAGGGTCACGTTATTATTTTTTATATGAAGGAAGCCCCAACTATGGGATTTACAACCAAAGTCAATAAAACTCTCAGCTTCTAAAAGAAGTGTCAATCAGATAAGCAGCATGTGTGCCCTTATTATCCGAAGAAGAGCACGGTTGTAATGCCAAGTCAGAACTTCAAATTACTGCACTGAAAGAAATTAACATGTAATTTAAAATATTTTTGCTCTGAGTTGACTATTCACAGATCTTCCCCTTTCAGGAAAAGTCAATATAGTCAACATAGACTTAACAAGCAAACACAGCTAAATTATTATTCACATTGCAGGTCAATCCTTTTCCTTATATGTGTCTATTTCAAAAGAAGGTGTCCCTTAAAATAGAAAGGGCCCCAGTACTAGTATTGTCAGATGACATAAAGAAAGCAGGAAATTAAAACTTATGATAAAACATTAGGAGTCACGGCCAATTTAAGAGTAATCAGAGTGGAAGGGAACAGCTCTCAGAAGTCTGAATATAAATTAAATCAATTTAAAAACAGGCTTTGATTAACAACCATCTACACACATTTTTCCACCAATATTCTGATTTCAAACAATACGTTATCTTACCCTAGGGTTATTCTCCAGAATGCCACAGTCCCTCCACCCTTAGATATTAAAATCTAAGTATTTATAATGGCTAATGGATACATTAGAATATCATCTTTTTGAAACGTATTTTTCCTAATTCTCAGATCTGTTAGAAGCAAGCATGGGCTGGTAGCCGGGCCTGCTATATGCTATGCTCCCAGTATACTTGCCATTGTATTGTTTGAGCCATGACTAAATAAGACATAAATTTAATTTCTTGTGAGTATTTGCAATTTATAAGTCAAGAACTCTCTGAGAAGAGAATTTGATGTACTTTCCACCTGCCCTTTTATCAACGTTAGACAAACAGTATGTTTTACTACAACTCACTTCTGACATTTATCAGTTGCTTTTATTTGTTTCTCTGCCAACCTCAGCCTTGTCAGCAGGACTTTCAGCGTGACTGCAAGGCAGCTCATGCCAATTAGCCCCCTTTCAAACAAACTGTTTTCTAGAATGGCACGCATTTGAATAGACCAAAAAAAAAAATGTAAAGAATGATTATCAAGGAAGCTGAGGCAAGGCACCAACCCATTCTATATGCACCCACTCCTCTCCTTTTTGAACCAACACAGATTCCCAACTAAAAATAAAAAAAGGAAAGAAAAGAAGAGAGGAAAGGAAAGGAAAGGAAAGGAAAGGAAAGGAAAGGAGGAAGGAAGGAAAGAAGGAAGGAAGGAAGGAAGGAAGGAAGGAAGGAAGGAAGGAAAAGAGAAAGGAAAGAAAGAAAGAAAGAAAGAAAGAAAGAAAGAAAGAAAGAAGAAAAGAAAGAGAAAGGAAAGAAAGAAAGAAAGAAAGAAAGAAAGAAAGAAAGAAAGAAAAGAAAGAGAAAGGAAAGAAAGAAAGAAAGAAAGAAAGAAAGAAAGAAAGAAAAAGAAAGAAAGAAAGAAAGAAAGAAAGAAAGAAAGAAAGAAAGAAAGAAAGGCACAGAATGCAGCACGAGTGCAAATTGTTTGGTGGTTTGAAACATAAACATGCCATGATATTTATATGTTGTTTGGAAACAATACTGATGATTAGAGTATATATCCCGGGCTTGAATTAATAACAAGTGATGGAACTGCATTTTTTTCATGAATTATTATGAAAGTAGTAGATGGGAAATTTTTGTCCTGAGAATTCTATCCACACTCTTCCCACATACATATGTACAAATCCTCTGAAAAAATGGCTTCAAGAAAGTCTCCCCTCTCTTTTATTTAACAAGGCACTATGCAGCTTGCCATCCTGGGCTACCGGCCAGAAGAAGATTATGGCAAAAATAATCACCTTTGCAACATTAAGGAAAACATGAAACTGGCACTATGATTCAGGGGCTTATTTCTTTCCCTCTAAATATGATACTACGTTTTTGTATTTTATTTGGGAAATGGTTTTCTGCAAGATGTATCTGAAAAAAAAAAGAGTTGTTTTCTTTTCAACAAATAGCTAGAGGTGCTGAGAGATTTCCTGTTAAAACTGTGTAAGGCATTCCACTACTTAAAAGGAAATTTAGTGTTGATGAAAGATGCCAGTTTGACAGCCATGGAAAATGAAGGAAGCATTCTTTATTCCCAGGGCACATCATCTCAAAACGAGGAATCATCTCTTATGGTTAAGAGGGTCACACCTTATTGTTTAATATTCATTGTGAGTACACGCATGCCAGATGATGGAAAGATACACAGGAGACACAGTCTGTGTCCTCTAAGACATTACATTCTTCAAACCAGCATATTCCCAGTCTCAGGGGCGTAATATACAAGACTAGTGGCCTCTACTTGAAAAAGGTCCAAGGCAACAAAAGCTAGTGGGTGAGGGATTCAAAAGGAGGGGGAAAATCGTTCAGTTTGGACATCTTTACTGTTTCCTGTAAGTGTTCTCCCGCTGTAAACTGAAAAGTTGGGTCTGTCTGGCCTCATAGTTGTATGGTAGTGGTTAGTTTATTATGTTATGTTCTGTGGGCCATATTCATCACAAACTGTATCTACCTCTGCCCCACCTCCAAAGAAAACAAACAAAAAAACCCCAACAACCTCCTCTTAAACACTCATTCCTAGTGTTTCTTTGGATAGCACCTAAAACCTGGGAGAGATCTTTTGGCCCCAGGACCTCAAACATAGTCAGTCTCCATGGCACTAGGAATCCCAAGTTAGGTGGTTGGGTGGTCCAGGCTCAGCATAAACTGAAAGTCAGCACTGGGGTGTATAACAACTCCCAGGGGAGTTTATTTGTGTTAGTTAATTCTATGGGTGGTGGGGGGGGGTGGGAGGGTGGACCTTTGAGTATACGTGTTCTGTGGAAATTGGTGGTACAGATATATCTGGGGTCTAGAGACGGAGAACGGAGGATGGCCTGACATAATATGTTTTCTTTGGCTCCGTGAGCCTGTATGTTGCTTAATAAGGGCTACTGACAAAATAAATAAACGTTAAAAAAAAAAATTAAAAGCCTGGGTGGCTCAGCGGTTAAGCCTCGGACTTCAGCCCAGGTCATGATCTCACAGTTTGTGGGGTCCTGGGGTCAAGCCCCCCGTTGGGCTCTGGGCTGACGGCTCAGAGCCTGGAGCCTGCTTCGGATTCTGTGTCTCCCTCTCGGCCCCACCCCCATTCATTCACTCTCTCTCTCCGTCTTTTCTCTCTCTCTCAAAAATAAATAAATGTGAAAAAAATAAATAAAATAAAAATAAGGGCTACTGACAAACATGAAAGAAAGTGTGTTCGTGAGGGACTGAGCATGTGTAGCATGGCTTCCGGGGCCAGGTGACAAAAATTGACAAAGAAGAAGGGACAGGGGCAGTTTGCCCATTTTCACATGGAACAGAGTATGACCCTGGTGACTCAGTGAGGTACCCTGAAGGGGTGGGCAACACTGGGAACCCTGAAAGGGAATCAGTCCACGTAAAGAGTGTACCATTCGGCGTGACAATGGCAACAAACAGCAAGGCAAGAGCCGAAAACTGAACGGACCGGCTTTGAGCACGTGAGATACTGGGTGGGCGAGCCTGGAAATAATTGGACTCGGGTAATGAGAAGCTGTGTCTCTGCAAGCTGCAGGGGACACCTGTGAGTGTTTACTGGGATGCCAGGGAGAGGGCCAAGTACTGCCGGTCACCTGCTTCCAGGCTGCTAAAACAGGCTGTTGAGCCTCTACACGACCACTCCTCCTTCTACGCACAAGTCTTGCTACAAAGTCAGGATACTGAACTCCATAAGCCTTGTCAAAGGAACCAGAGAGCATCACACATGTGTCAAAAGGCACTGGAGGTCCATCCTGGTTTTGTTTGGTTCTGTTCCAAGCTTCTGGTGTTTGCTTTTGGAGCTCCTGAGGGTAACAGGCCGTGATGGTTTAGTGTGGGCCAGCCCACAGTTGTCTTTGCCTTAGTGAAGGTCAATTTTTTAAAGATCTCTGTGTCCCTTGACTTTTTGCCTTGTTCCCACCATGATATTTACGCAACTTCATTCTCTGTCCTCTGTGTGCTCTATCTCTGGAGATGGGGCCTGTCTTCATAATCCACTGCAGCCTCCCTCCTTATCTTCCTTAAATTTCTTCTTAGGGGCTGGGAGGGAGAGCTACCCTAGACAGCCTCTCCTTCCTAATCTCCTACTCAAAAGTTCTGAACAAAAACTTAGAGCATCTGAAAGTTCCAGCTGATTTAAGGCAGTGCATTGTTACCAGTATCCCAAAGGCTATACTGAATATTGAAGTGTATATGTGTGTGATGAGAAATGGTACTCAATGACTCTTGCAAACTTGGAAGCTGCTTCTGTTTCATTATCATATTTTATTCATCAGCAACCAGAAGGCTGAGACTTTAATGAACTTTGTACCAACAAAAATGTGTTATATAAGGAACTTCACTCACTGTTTATCCAATGGTGCGGAGAAAAGGCAAGTTTACAGTCTATTAGGGCATGATGAAGGAGAACTTCGGAATCTTCTTTAAAATAGAGTAGTATATTGCAAGGATTCTAAACCTTGGAAGTACTTAAATATATGATCTGCTGCTGTTTGAAAACAATGAAACCCATGAATTTGACTCTGCATGGGGCTCTGTGCTGACAGTGCAGAGCCTGCTTGGGATTCTCTCTCTCTCTCTCTCTCTCTCTCTCTCTCTCTCTCTCTCTCTCTCTTTCTCCCCCCTCTCTCTGTCCCTACCCCACTTGCACTCTCTCTCAAAATAAATAAATGAACTTAAAAAAAAATAAAAATAAAATAAAACAATGAAACCCAAGGTTGCCATTCTGAAAACTACCAATGCAACATGTTAATGTTAGCATCAAACTTCAAATGGATTTGTCACCTTTACCGCATTATGAAAATTGCGCCCTCTGTGAAGTCATCTAAGCACAGTGTGGGGGCAAAACTGAAAACATGAAAATAGGTCATGGTATGGTAGCAGTCAATGACTTTCCACCCTCTCCAAAATATATGTTTGTCTCAGAGAAATATTTCAGTGACGAGCACTTTGTCACACAGTTCGCTTCTCATTACCATTTCAAATGCACTTTCTTTGCTCTGAGGCACCTCTCTGCTGCCCCAGGGCTTTGCCAAGACACTAAAAAGTTTAGTTGCCATGCATAATATACAACGCAAGTTACTAGTATGAATTTTTAACAGTGTTTTGCTTTATCACATCCCAGAGCCCCTGTGATGCAAGAAGTGTGTGTGGGGGGGAAGCTTGCTTTATTTATTTATTTATTTATTTATTTATTTATTTATACCCCCTCCCTTTGTTTTTTGTGTAACCCTTGCTATTGCCCTGGGCACACATTCATAAGAAAGTACTTAAACAAAATTAGAACAAATGCAAACATATGCATCTTAAGGCAATTGTCAAAACAGAAATAAACGCCTGGATGAAGACTTTAGGAGAGGCAAAACGAGAGAAATAAATACTATGAAGGGAGTTGTAATTAATTATACCTGAAGAGACCAGTGTTGTCTAATGTTCGATATAGCACCTGTTTTGTAAACACCAAAACATACTTACTGGTCAATATGACGAGGGGTTAACAACCTGGGTCCTGGAGTCATACTGCCACTACCTGTGTTTGAATACAGGCTCTGCAATTTACTAGCTGTGTGACTTTGGACAAACTACTTAAGCTCTCTGGCTTTTGTTTCCTCTTTTTGTAAAATGGGAATAATAAGGGTGTCCATCACTTATAAGAATTATAGGAGTCCATTTGTGCAAAGCACTTAAAGCAGTGTCTGGAGGATATTAAGTATGTAATAAACACATTACTGTTGTGAATTATTGTTATTATTATTCATCATTATCAGATGTAATAGGAAAAAAACCAAAACTAGGTTACATGCATTTTGGCCATCAAAGCACATCTTTATGGCAAATGGCAAAAAGTAAAATAGCAGAAAGAAAGTTCAGTAGAAATTATATGTTCTGTACTGATAGTTGGAAATTATCAAGAGCCAACAGCCAAAAGGTAGGTACACATTATGAGTTAAATTGGTAGGTTTATAAGAGAGAAAGATGAACTTCTAGACATAAATCAGCTCAAGTGTTGTTTTGTTTTGTTTTGTTTTGTTTTACCTACACTTTTCAAAGCTAGATCTCTGAGTGGTTATCAAATGATCCCTCTAGGTCTGGAGAAGCGTTTTATGGAAAAATCACCATCATCCTTTCCAGGAGGGCTCTGCCCAGATGATACTGAATTGGATGAAGCACAGGTAGCTTTTGTGCAGAAATGCTTATGTGCTTAGCTGGTTCTTAGAGTCATAGGTTTGGCAACTGAACTGGATGGACTCTATAGTCCATTTCCACTTGAGCATTCTATGACTGACAATATTTCTCATATTTTTATTACATTACCTGCATCCTTAAAACCATCCATTAGCTTTCAGTTAAACCCTATGATGAATAACTTCTTACCTCTAGACATCTCATCTATCTTGCTTACCTTTTCTTTTTATCCCCAGTTCTCTACACGCACGGCCACCAGCCACTGTTACTTTTTTTTTTTTTAACATTTATTCATTTTTGAGAGTGAGAGAGACAGAGCATGAGTGGGGGAGGGGCAGAGAGAGAGAAGGAGACACAGAATCCAAAGCAGGCTTCAGGCTCCGAGCTGTCAGCACAGGGCCCAACACGGGGCTCGAACTCACCGACTGCAAGATCATGACCTGAGCTGAAGTTGGACGCTTAAACGACTGAGCCACCCAGTCACCCGCCACTGTTCCTATTTTTAAAGCACATCCCCAAATATAAATGTACACCTAGGATTGCACGCTTTTTCTCTTATTATTCAGAAATAACCATTATACCACTCTTCAACTGAGTTCTCAGGGGCTTTGCCTGCCATTGGTAATTTTACCTGAAGGGAAAATTTGGGAGTCACTGTAGATTATGACCTATCTCTCAACCCCTACATACAACTGGTCACCAAGCCCTGTAGATCTTAACATCCAAAGAGTAAAATAATATTAACCATGTATTGAGCACTCACACCAAGCACTGGGCCACATAACTGTAAGCTCAAAGAAGTTAATAACTTTCAAAAAGCCACAGAGGTGGTAAATACTATCACAGGCATTAAAAGCTATTTCTGACAGATTCCAAAGCCCATGGTCACACCAACTTGCTTCTTCAGTCACTTTGTTTCCTCTTCCACAACTTTAATCCTAACCATTCTTTCTCAGTTGCATCAATGAAATAACCTCTTAATTGGCTTCCATGTGTCCAGATTTAACCATCCCTCAGTCTTTATTTCAAGCTGTTGCTAGATCTAGCTTTGTGAAATGCAAATGTAGTCATGTCTCTTGCATGCTCTGTCCCCACTGCCTTTAGAATGAAGCCCAAACCCCACAGATGACACAGAAGGCCATTGGTAAAGTCGTCCCTGTCCACCTCTCTCACCTCACTTTCCTACTAGGGCCTTTTGCTCTGGATAAACTAAGCTAGCCTTAGTTTCCCCAATAATGCCATGTTCTCATGTCTCTGGCTTTTTGCACATGTGATTGCCACTGCCTGAGAAGGTCAACCCCATTTTGTGACCTAGCAAACTCCTGTGTGTCCTTGCGGACTACTCAGCACACAGAAGTGCTCAGTAAATATCTTCTGACTATAAGAACAATAATACAGTCTACTTCATTTTCAAAATTAAGGGGCAGAGATGAACATGGGTAAATACAGTAATCTGATTTGCTAAAATGCTATAAAACGTACATTTGGGGCTTCTGCTTCTAAAAATTGTTTTCTCAGCCATGACCTCTCATCTGTGAAATGTTGCCCAGTGAGCAGATCATAATTATGAAATATAATGTTTGGATATTAGGCAGTAGAATCCTTGCTATGTTCATTAAATATACATTAGTTGATATTTATAAATGTTTTATATATATTACAAAATGTTAAAATACATTTCTGCTCTATAAATGAATTCATTACAACATTTGATTCAAGTTTTTATTAACCTCTTACCCTAAGTGTTAATATTTCCCATCCTATTGGGAGCAATAGGACACATTCACCACATTAGCTTCTAAGAGGTCACTGATTTGTTTCCAGTTGGTCTGGTCAGTACGAGTTGGCACAGAGTTACCTTCATAAATGATTCAAGGTAATGAGAATTATTAAAATTAAAGAAATAACAGCAAAAATGGGGCTCCACAAGTGAGAAATGGTCATTGGCATATCACTCCTCAGGGCAATCATCTCACTTATCCATTCATTACAAGTTACTTCAAGGACACAGGAAAGAGGCACAGCTGTTGCATGCACAAAGATGTGTTTTGAGGGGGCGAAATTGGGTTTAAAATATATACTGTGGGGGCACCTGGATGGCTCAGCTGGTGAAGTGTCCAACTCTGGGTTTTGGCTCAGGTCATGATCTCATGGTTCGTGAGTTTGAGCCCTGCGTCCGGCTCCACGACGGCAGCGTGTAGTCTGTTTGGGATTCTCTTGCTCTCCCTCTGCCCCCTCCCCCTCTTGTGCAAGCTCTCTCTCTCAAAATAAATAAATAAACTTTAAAAAATAACATATATAACGTGGACTCTGGAAAGGCACATGGTCTCCTTGCCAATAAAATAACTTTCCATGAACCACAGGTGACTTAATTATATTGGTTTAGGGGATGGGAAAATGAATATTTTAAAATTATAATTCCATGTCATACTATTAAAGTATGTTTAATATAATGTGATATTAAGAACTGTCGAAAATAGGTCATATCACTTCCTATGTCCACATCAGTAGTTTCTATAGAAGAGTACATATATGTATTAATGACAAATAGATTTGTGATTATGCAGGAAAATAAATAACCATCTGTCTTTAAAGTACCACTTATCTTTGGCTTCAGGTCTATTTAACCCTCTTTCCATGTTAGTGTCTGAGCCTCTCTCCCAGCTTCCTTACAACTCTTACCTCAAAAATGTTCTATTTTCTTCCTCTTTATCCTGCCTCTCCCCTCCTTCTCCTACTATCCTCTAGAATGCTCTTTACCAGTCTGACCACTACTATCCATCCTCATTATATAAGCATAATAAAGTCTTGATCCTTTTTTAGAAGGAAGATATTTTCTGTGTCCTTTTCTACCTCTTGTATATTCAAGCTCTAGAAAATTTATAAAGATTCAAAATGCAGTATGACCACCTACATATTCTATACCAACATCTTATTTGCCCAGCTGTGGATATGCCCCTCTCATGAACATAAACAGTTTCCTGGTATCTGGATTTAGCATTAATCCTCTGTGTTTTCTTACATCCCAGAACTGGAATTAAAACATGTTAAAGCTGGACGAGTCCTTGTCAATAGTCAAATCTTTATGTTTAAAGATGATGAAACTGAGGGGCGCCTGGGTGGTTCAGTAGGTTAAGCGCCTGAATTCAGCTCAGGTCATGATCTTGTCGTTCGTGGGTTCAAGCCCTGCGTTGGGCTCTGTGCCTGGAGCCTGCTTCAGATTCTGTATGTCTCTCTCTGCCCCTCGCCTGCTCATGCTCTGTCACTCTCTCTCCCTCAAAAATAAATAAACATTAAAAAAATTAAAAAAAAATAAAGGTGATGAAATTGAGGTTCAGAGAAATAAAATGGCTTGCTTAAGAAAACAGAGTATGCACACTATCTCTTGGTTTGCTATTACATTATCCTTGCTTTACTCCTATGGCTTTGGTTTTCTGTGTTTGGTTCTTTGTCACTCTCACAGTATTTGTTTTGGACGCTTGCTCTCTATCTACATTTGTGCCCTTCCTCTACTGATTCCAGTTAGTTTATTTAATGACTTGTGATGTTAATCAGGTTATGTCCCTGGGCTGCTCACCTGCCTCAACCTGGTATAATCTTGATTCAGGTTTGAGGCTTAGGTTTTTTGCCATCCAACTATGACACACAGATCTTATTCTCTCATGCCTTGATCAGTCTGTTCAGTGACAGGCTTCTATAAAATAGAGTTGGAAAAAATGACTTCCTCCACTTGAAGGCAATTATGTCTAAAGAGGTGAACATGGCTCCATCAGCGTAGCGAACAAAGGCAGACATGTTCTGTGCTTGGTAAAACCCACTGAAGTGTAAAATGGGTTATGTTCAAGCCATATAAACACTGCCTCTAAACATATCATATTACATCCATCGAGGAACCTTAAACAATCACATCTGAGTGAATGTGACATGACCTCTTCCCTATCTAAATGTCTACTGAACCTATGGCATAACAAAGAGGAATTGCTAAGACTCACAAGTATGATGGCAATGGAAAAATATTTTAGACACAGCACTTTTCTAATTATAGGATAGACAGGAAAACGACAGGTACAAAGAGTTTTGCAACATTGCAGAGACGGGTGTTAACTGTTATCCAGGTTAAGTGTAAAAAAACCCAAGATGCATTACCAAACATTTTCAATCTTACAGATGTGTCTTGAAAAACATGTTCCCTAATCTTTTGCACAAACAAAAGATACATTGCTCACACTTAAAGAAAATGAAATCAGACACGATAAAACATGAGCAGAGAGACTTCAGACATGTCCCACAGGCATACCAGCTTGTATAACTTGTGAAGAAGGGCAGTTCTCCACCTGGACAGATTCTTCCTTCAACTGGGCAGATGGGCCTGGTAAGTGCACAAGCAATTAGCTCTTGTGCTGAAGCAGAGAGACCAAGAGGAAGAGGCATAAATGTGCACCGCATGAGTACAATCCAAAATTAATCTTATTTTGTTTTGTAATCATAAAGATGGAGCGACCTTTCTATAGAATTTGTGCTAGAATTTTAATAAGTTTGGCAGTTATATGGAAGAAAGAAAGACCAAAACGACTTTATTTACAGCAGATATTCTGACTCTATTAATGGGATATGAATCTAAGTTTTCTATCATGTATTTGCTTTTCATTTGAAAACTGAAATAAAAGAAAAAGACTGGAAAAGGTTAGAAACCTTAAACAAAGTGAAAAGACAAGCCACAGACTGAGAGGAGATATTTTCTATGTATATAACTGAAAAAGGATCAGTATCCAGAATATATAAAGAATTCCTACAAGTTAACTAGAAAAACATTAGCTGCTCATAACAAAACTAGGTAAAGGACAAAATGAGGCAATTCACAGAGGAAGAAACCAATGGCCAAAAACTATGAAAAGATACTCAACTCCACAAAAAATGAGATTTTATTTCATCCATTAGACTGAAATAAAGTAATAAGACTAATAATAGCAAGTGTTGGTGAGACTATGAGGGAACAGGAATAGCTATGTACCTGTGGTAGGAGTGAGAGCAGATGAAATTACTTTGGAAGGCAACCTAAACTCTCTAGTAAATTTGAAAATGAAAACCCAATTCTACTTCCAGGTATCTATCCCAGAAAACTCTTATATGTATATTCTAGGAGATAAGCAGAAGGAAGTTCATTGAAGCCCTATTCACGGTGGTTAAAAAAAGAGTTAATGTCAATGTCCATCAGCAGAGGAAATAGATAGTTTACCTGTGGTTTATTCACAAAATGGAATATTTCACAGCAGTTAATTATCTAGATCTATCCTTGTCAACGTGGACAAATCTCAAAACAAAGCTGTTTGAAAAAATCATTTTGTGAAACATGTACAATATTTATTCAAATTTTGGGGGCAAAAAAACTTTAGTAAGTTTTAGTGATGGGTACTTACACATATACTAAAATTATGAGAACGTACATGAAATTATATGAAACCAATTCAATTTCAGGGGAATGGTTAACTATGAGAAGGAAAGGATGGGGTGGAACTTTACACAGATGTTTGACATTTTGTTTCTTTAACAAAAAAGCACTATGAAACAAATGTGGCAAGCTGTAAATACAGGTTTAATACTGGTTGTAGGCACATAAATGTTACATTTTCTGTACTTTTTTGGTATGTTTGAAAAGTTCAGGACAAAAAAAGTCTGTGTGTGTGTGTGTGTGTGTGTGTGTGTGTGTGTGTGTGTGTGTATACGTGTGTGTAGAAAAGACAAGGGACAGAAAGCAGAATGCTTCAGTGCACAAAAGGGTGAGTAAAGACCAAGGATAGCATAAGTTCTGTTCAGCCAATGAGAATGTTTATCAACTAGTCAAAAACGGGTACCATATTCAAAACAGGGAAATTAATGAATCATTATCTTTATAACATTTTTTCTAAGTAAAGTACTTCAATGGTCACTTTAGGCATGGACAAAAAAAAAAACAAAAACCTCCTTTTTAAATGATCTGGTCCATGTCCTTCAGATGCAATCAGCCTCGATACATTCTGTCAAGTGATTGGACCTTATCTCTTTGGCACATCACAAGTGAAGGAAGTCCTGCTGTTTTTAGTTCTGCTTATAGTAAATCCTTGATGGCTTCACAGCTGAGTGACAGGAATGGATAGAGTACAGGATTGGAGCCTTGAGAATTCAATCTCTGGCAATGACTTCTTATAAGTTGGACATGTAGCTTGACCTCTCTGGACCTCTGTTCTTCAATCTTTCAAATGAAGATAATAATATCGACCACCAGACACTACTTTTAAAATATACTTCTTTTCTTGGATGCCCATCATTAGATAAATGCAAGGTGCTACACAATAGCCTTATGATGATGATGTCACTGGAATGTATGGCATGAGATTCCCTTAAAGGCAAAAGCCACCTTTGTAAGTTCTTTTGGTGCTCCCATCAAGTAAGCCGTTGTGGGAGAGTCTCAAGACTGATTTGTTTCATACTGAATATTTTGAGAGCATAATATGACTATAAAATATTTATTAATTTGCAGACCAATCATTACCTAGCTCTGAGTCTTAGCTATTCATTTTGCAATGAGACTTAGTAACAAAGATGGCAGATGCATGGAAACACATTTAGACATCTATTTAACTCACAGAAGACCGCTCAGGTATTTTTAGGTATACACATTATGCTAGGTGATAAACTTTTGAAACAATTTAAGATTAACTCCTTGAGGGGCTCCTGAGTGGCTCAGTTGGTTGAGAGTCTGACTCTGATTTCAGCTCAGGCATGATCTCACAGTTAGTGAATTTGAGCCCTGCGTCGGGTTCTGCCTCTCTCTCCCCCTCCCACATGCTCTCTCTCTGTCTCTCACTCTCTCTCAAAATAAATAAACTTTAAAAAATTACAAAAAAAGATTAATTTCTTGAGTGCATGTTTACAGATAAACATGCAAAAGAGAGAAGGGCTGTCTATACTTTTAAAACCACGCAAATCTGCCAACACACATAGCACAACATCTCTGAAATGTCTTATGTTCCAAAAAGCTGCTGATCTGTTTTCTTTAGATTAATCAGATCATGCTTAAAATAGGTGCTAATCATAATCAGTACCCAACTGCCTATCTGACTACCTCAAAAGGGAAGGTCTAAGTGTTCAATACTAATGGAATTAGCCAAAAAAAAAAAAAAAAAAAAAGCTAAAAAGTACCTGAAGACCTCTCTCTCTCTCCAGGTATTCTCTCTCTGTCTCTCATACACACACATACACACACACACACTAATGTTACTTAGGTATTAATATGTTATGGCAAAGTTAATACACCATTTTACTTCTATATTTCATTTTACTTTCTCCAGCAGAACAGGAATGAAGTCAGAATATGATTTGCTGTGCTTATTTCAAGGTGATTTACTCTTTTTTGTTGATCAAAATAGGGACACAGTCACCATGGATAAGATATTTCTGTGCCCTAAATTACTTCTAGAGAATTTGCACCTGAGGGCAAAGAGTGAAACCTTTCCATGTAACTAGGTACTTTTGGTAAAATGACAAGCAACAAAAATAGTCAGAAAATAGTTAGCGGTCTCTAAACATTACCCTCAGTTGGGTGGGAAAAGTATTTTCCCCATGCTTTTCTACCTCATTGGAAAATATACACTTAGATAAACACACCATCTTCTGTCCTTTTGGTTATGAAAGAAAAGGAAAACAGGGGAGCAAACAGACAAGCAATAGAGTTTAAACTGAAACTAAACCCAGCTACGGTATTTAGGGAGCTTGTATTCTGTAAATGAAAGCAAGAACTCCTGCAAAGGCAGGAACGACTTCCTTGGTACACAACATGTGTTCTCCATTAGCAGGAAAGAGCAGACAAAGCCCAGCCCAGAGGAGTACCAATCATGTACAATTGCTTCTGCATCAGTCCCGGTAACCTGTGGCTTCTCTAAAGCTCCACATGTAGAGCACAGGTTGTGACCCATCTTGGCTAGCAGGTGAGTAATCTGGCTGCCTCTTTCTGAGAAGGATGAAAAAAGGGAATGAATTTATAGAGGATTCTATAGACATGGAATCAACGTGCCACCTACTGGTCCTGTTACCCGTGGTCAAGACCTACTATGTCTTTATCACCTCAGATGCTCTTAAACCATGGTCCACTTACTGAACTGGAAGACAAATGATGCCAGCATCATTTTGATGGAAACTGAGGCCCTGCTGGGGATTATATAAACTCCAGAAAATCTGTAAACAAAGCCTCCAGGACATATCAAGAACATGTTGAATAACTTGTCTTTCATGCATAATCACCTTAGGCTGGTTTATTTGTGGTCTGTTTTTCAATAGCGAGTTATATTTGCTGTTGAACAGTTGGCCTCTAGAAACTGAATTTGGTTCCCTAGAAATATTCCAAAGTTTGCAGCATTTATTCTCTTCCTTATAGTGTTATCAGAGCTGGGTGTAGATAAAATCATGACATAGGTGTTTAGCTTCTCTCTTTGTCAGTTTTCCATGTTTCTTCTGATATTTCTTTACCACCCTTTGAGATTTCCATGCTCAGAGTCTACTGCTTAGATCTCCATATTACTTTGACCCAATGCCTACTGTACCTTCTGATGCAGAGTATGTGCTTAAAAATATTTGTCATCAATAAATGAATGAATGAAAAATCCCCAAGGGCAGACATAATTCCTCAGGGTTCTGCTGAATGGCTGCAAAAAATGGAATAAACTCATATGATTTTTAAATTTTTTTAGGTTTATTTATTTATTTTCAGAGAGAACGCGTGTGCATGCATGTAGGCAGGGGAGGGGCAGAGAGAGAGAGAGAGAGAGAGAGAGAGAGAGAGAATCCCAAGCAGGCTCCTCAATGTTGAGTCCAATGTGGGGCTCAATCTCACAAACCATGAGATTGTGACCCGAGTTGAAAGCAAGAGTCAGATGCTTAACTGACTGAGCCACCCAGGCACCCCATGGATTTGAAACAATTAAGGCTGATAGGCTAAACTTCACCCATTCTTTGCTCATAAACAGCATATTCCTTTGCTGATGCCTCCATGAAAAGGAAACCGAGTTGGTAGCTCAGGCTACCGTAACAAAATACCATACACTGGGTAGCTTAACCAGAGTTTATTTCTCACACTGCGGGAAATTGGAAATCTGAGATAAGAGAGTCAGCATGGTGAAGACTCTCTTCCTGGCTTGCAGATGGCCACTTTTCTGCTGTGT
Organism: Felis catus; assembly: GCF_018350175.1. NCBI lineage: Eukaryota > Metazoa > Chordata > Mammalia > Carnivora > Felidae > Felis > Felis catus. The sequence continues at coordinate 101,925,888 of NC_058386.1, forward strand.
CCTCATGTGAGAGAGAGGGGGAGAGCACACTCTCTGTGCCTCCTCTTATAAGGGAACTAATCCCATCAAGAGGGTCCCACCCTTATGACCTCACGTAAACCCAATTACCTCCCAAAGGTTTCATCTCCAAATGCCATCACATTGGTGGTTGGGGCTTCAACACACAAATTCAGGGGGATACAATTCAGCCCACAGGACGCTGGCTTTATTTTCAGACTAATTACCAAGGATTTCTAGTCTGAAGATCAGAATACACGGGGAGTATGTTCCTGAAAAAAACCAAATCGTTTTGTTTTCCCGTTGAGTCCATCAAACTGCACAGAATTCTTTGACACCATTACCGCCAATCATTCTATTCGGGTTCCCTTAGATCAAACAATTCCATTGCCTGCACAGTCTCACCCCTTCTTTCCAACGCCAGGTCTTTTCACCATGTATGAACATATGTGTAGTAGTGAAAGCCTCAAATCTTGTCACATAGAGCGACATTTTTACCTTGTCCAAGCTCAAATGTCAGCATTAGCAAGAAGAGATCATATACTAGGTCCCCTTATTGGCATACTAGCCACAGTAGGATCGCATAGCTAACAGTGTTTATATCACCTGTAAGAAACCAATGAAAGTCATTCCCATTAAGCATTGTTGCACTCTCAAAATGATAGTGTTTTTATTCAAGATGCATTATCTTCCACTTTTTTAGATCTATGCCAACTTCATTAACTTCCTGAGCAGTGTTGGCCGACATTCTATTCATCTGGAACCACTTGTTCTTCCAGCTATTTGCAATGCCTTTCCTTTAGCACTTGGCGGTATAATGAATGTGCTGTTTGCCACTTCATTCAGAGTCTAGGAGCCTATTGACTACAGCCAGTTCCTACTGCCTCTCCACTCCTCCTACCCCCATTATCACCTCCCCCGTTTCTGAGACGTGCTTCTCACCTCACGACCCTCCTTAATGGTTTTTCAGCTAATTTGAACAATGCATGAAACTGAATGGAGAGTAATTGATTTATTTTGCACCTATCTCATAAAATACAGCAGCAGCCCGTTGTGAGGAAATTCAGATATCCTTTGCATTTTTCTTTCAGCAAACACTGCTTTTGTTTCAAGGGAGGGGTTCCAACTAGATTCTGTGTCTTCTGTTTAAATCCACAGAGGTCATGATGCAGATCTCAGTGAGGCTTCCTTACCTCCAAGCAGCACCACTTGGGGGCTTGAAGCACCATTCGCTGAGATACTCAGTTTCCTCAGTATGTTTTCTTCATTTTGTGTTGTTGTTTAACTTCCTTGAGGTTTTTATGTTTTACTTTCCTCTCCTCCCGGGATGCCATAGAAATGCAAAGAACAGATGCATTCAATGATTCATTACCATTAGGAGCCAGAGTGGAATCAAGAACTTCATCAACTTTCCAGCTTCCTTGTTCTGTTCACAGGGGAGCCATATTATGCACGAGTGGCTTTCCTTACCTTGGTCTCTAGATGCGCAGTTTATGTAACAGGCTTATCTTTCTCTAGTTCAGTGCTCTGTGGAATCTTTACCGAGACACAGGCACAGCCTCTCCTTTACTGTTGCACCTAGAGTTTATGGCACTGGATCTTCCAGCCAAGTATAAAGCAGTTTTCAAGGGCATACCAATATAGAAATACTTTACTATTTATAGCACACCAACTTTTGTAAAGGTGCATTCCAGGTTATCATTTCCAATGTGTCCAATTACTCAATTCTAGAATCTGTTGCTTGGCAAACAGACACATCATAACCCAAGTTTTCTCCAGTTCTTATAAATTCACTGGCTACAGTCTATAATCTATGTGGGATCATTAGGAGAAAGTTCTCCTGCTGCAACATTCCCTTTGGTGCTCTCAGCAGTAGTCTTTCCGATGTGATGGACTATGCGGTCGAATGGGGTGGTGGTGGTAGAGAAGGAGAGGTGATCATTTTGTACTGTGTTTTGAGTGCTTCCAGTAAAAGACTATATACGCTCTGGTAGCTAATGATAGCTAAGGCTCTTAACCACAGGCCCTGCCACAGAACTAATATTTCATGTTGAAAAATTATATGTCACTGACTGTGGAACTTTGGCAAACATGAATAAAAGTTGTGCTGGAGGTAAAATATGTTCTTTGCTTGGTCCCTTGAAAATAAACTGTTTGCCATTTGGTGTTGTATTTTTAGGGGAGTCTCTACAATTGGCTTGATGCAGATGGTGTTTATTTTAATAAATTTATATTGACTTCTCTCTCCTCCCTTCTGATCTCCAAAATGAGATCTGTGGACCACCTGCATCGGATCCACCTATGCAGCCTGTTAAAACTGCAGACTCATGGACCCACCATAGGCCACATGAGACAGAATTTCTGGGGCTGAGTCTTGAAATAATAAGCACTGCAGGGGACTAGTAGGCCCATTACAGCTGGGGAACCACTGAATCCTTGGAAGTGGGGGAGGATAAAAATAAAAGAAACACATCGGATTATTCTAAAAATTAAAAATTTCTTTTTGTCTTATTTTTACAACCCCGGTACTTACACTTTTATTTTTATTTAACAAGTTGGGGAAATTACAGGGTGTGGTCAGGTGTGTGTGGGAGGGGGTAGGGAAGCGTCCTGGAGAAAGTGGCATCTAAGTTTAAATCCAAAGGATGCACGGGAATCTTGTAGGATGGGAAGAAGATGGATGAGCGGATGTGGGGAGGAGAGGGGAGAGGAGAAAGTTCCCGGCACAGGGAACAGGTTACCCAAAGGCTTAGAAGTGATAAAAGGTTTGCACAAGTACGTCACTCAGCCAAAATGTAGCCTTCACAGAAAATATAATTTATTCAGATCCAAAAGAGAGGATGATATAGAATTCCCAGCCTCGTGACAATTGTATAAATACTTGTTTCTGTGCAGAGTGAGGTAGTTGGAGGGAGGTTAGGGCCCCAAACCATACTAGGTGTAAGCCTTGTCCATGATATAGTGCAGGGAAAAAAGTAACTTTTATTACTTTTGTCCTGCTAGGAAATTGCTGACCTGCTTCTTTTGATTGGGAAGAAAAACGACATCAGTGGGTGTCAAGCGGCAGGTGGTGACCACTGTTTCTTTAAAGACAACATATGAAACACCGAAAATTTATTTCCCAATAAACTTGACTTTCTGAGATGAACCACCAAAAAAAAAAAAAGTGCCATACGATAAAAGCATAAGGAACAAGGATATTTCCAATTGCCATTAAATATAATCCAAGTGAAGTGATTCACCGTGGCTCAGGTGCAGGCTCCCTGTCAATACAATTTATAAGGGTTCAGCTTCCAAAGCTACGCTTCCATTTGACAGTAATTTCCTTTTTTATTTTGTTTTGTTTTAAGTTGACTACAATTTTCAACCACAGTTATCAGTTCATCGCTTGGATGAAGGTGACCCAGCACTCCTTCTTTATCTAATTCCTGAGGTGCCCTTAGATTATCTTTCACAAGCAAAGTCTACAATGATAACAGGAAAAATAAATTAATTCAAAGATGAGGGCTTATCAAATACCATCTTCTGAGGGCTGCATTTTTTTATTAAACATGAATCAAAGAATCTTTTGAAATGAGGGGTGTGGTTACCCAGAATCAGCTTCTTCCCTGTTGCATGGATAGTTCAACAATCTTAATTAATCAGCCTTTTGTGATGAGTTTTATAAACAAAGCTGCCATCAATTTTCCAGCCAAATATATTACCCTAATATTTTAAGATGTATTTGTATTTTTAAAGGGAATTAAAATTTTCACCAAATGAATCAAACGGAAGGGCAGGAAACTTGCATGCCAAATGTTGAAATAAATATTTTACAGATAAATTATGCTAATACTAGTAATGATATCTCTTAAATCAGCATTTCCTAATGTAGGAGAATGTTAGTGAGTGTTGTATGAGAAAATCAGTGAGTTCTCAATACAAATAAACTTTGGGAACTTTGTGTTAAACACCTCTGTACAGGTTTCTCCAAGATTTCTCAGCGAGCTGGATATGACAAGCAGCATTTCCTAAACACATTGTCTGTTTCTCTTTCTCGGTACATTGTACAAAACTAGAGTTTCACCATAATCTATTTTGGGAAGTTAGAACATATTTGAAGTAATCATTGTGTAGAAATCAACAGCTAAGAAATGGTATAAATCTTGCTTAATTATTTCTTTAAAAATCACTCGCATACAAAATATCTTCAAATCTTTCCAAACACTATTTGCCGTTGCTGCCACTGTGGTGGACATGTAATTCAGGGTGATTAAACCAACTGGACTAAACCAAGATTACCACTTTACATGACTGAGCCACAAATTGTAGACATTATTAACTCCAAGTGTGTGCATGCAGAACAGAAAGCATGGAGAAAGAAGGTTTATTTGCTTGTTGCATTCCTCCTATATACATTACCGTTCGACACCGAAAAACTAAATGGGAGTAGTTATCAGAATGTAGCTGTCAGAAATTGGATAAAATCGAGTATTTCTGCAGCATTCATCATTACTTTCAGAAGTCTGAACAAGAAATGCAGGCCTCAACAAACCACAATGGTTTGGAATGAGCCTTGAGACTGAGTAGGCTTTGTAATCAGCAAATTGAAAAATCTCCATGTAGCCCCAGCAATGCCGTACAATGTATCTTTTGGCACTGTTATATATTATCAGAGCAATTGTATTTCTTTTGGGGGGGGGAGGGTATGCACTGCGACACTTTTACATGATAGCTCTCAGCAGGCTCTTTAGTACTCTGATAGATAACCTAGTTTACAGAACTATTTTACTTGTTTTAAGAGGTCTCTAATCATGTAATCATAGGTGATTTGGAAATAGCTTTGAAGAAGGACTCTTAGAGCTGTTGAGTTAATAACATGCATTACGAACATTCCATGATATTTTTTATCCTCCCCAAATGTTCACTCTCTAAATGAGCCATTCTCGCTCTCTCTCCCTCCCCTTCCCTTTCCATACGTGTTTGGTATGTGCACATAATGTGGGCTGGATTAAAATGAGTACTCTAATTCTATATGCCATGAAAAACAGCATCTTTTGATCTAATAGAGCCTGGGAAGTCATTTTCAAAAGTACTAGTGTACCTAAATTTTCTGTGGCCAGCCAAATGGGCACAGTTTCTGGTGTTTCTAGTGTTTTCCTATCCATCCCCATGCTCACCAACTTCTGCTCCCCTTATCAGGTTGCTAAAAGTAATGCATTACTGATTTTGGAAAGGACCATTCAGTGAAAAAGAATGGGCACTCTCACAGGCACACTGTTGGTAGAATTGTAAATGTATATAGCCTTTCTGGAGGACATTTCAGCGGTATGTAAATGTCAGATAGCTCTCCTTTATTTTCTATGCAAATATTAAATGTGCATATCCTTTGACTCATCAATTCGACTTCTAGGGAATCTGTTCCTACAGGATAGTTCCACAGGTGCACAGCTATAAATGTACACGGAATTCACTGTGGTGTTACTCATAAAAGTAAAACATTGGAAATGACCTAATCGTCCATACATATAAAGGAATATCAAGTAGCAGAGGCAGATCTATCTATACTGACAGAGAAAGCTCTCCCACGCCCATTGTTAGAAAAGGTAAGCCATAGAACACATATAGCAAGATCCCATGTAGGTTTTAAGAAGGATACCTACCAAACTATCATCATTGAGTAGTCCTGGATAGGGGAATGGGTTGGGACAGGGTGGAGGTGAAGGATAAAAGACTTTCCAGTTTTATACTTTTGTGTGGTTTATTTCAGTTCACAATAAACATATAATCATGTCTTATTTGTGTAACTGATGCATTTTAAAGGAAAATGCTACTGGAATAATCTCCAAAACATTAGTTTTGAAAGTCATGCACTCAGGAAAAACACATGAGAAGCATTTGATATTATTTCTCATCAAGCAGATTAAAGCATTGAGGGACACACCCATTATTTCTCTTAGGTTTTGGGCCAGTGAATCATCTCTTATTTCTCTTGAGTACCATGGCCCATAGACCCTAGAGTGTCCCACATGTTCACGCCCTTATACAATCCCCTCTTTCTGAGTGTAGGCGTGGCCTGTAACTTGCTTCTAACCAACAGAATATGACAAAAGTGATGAATTACCACTCTCCTAATTATACTATTGTCTATACATACAAAACTCATTTTACAAGCAATGAGCAAAGAGCATTTTACTCACTCTCTCACTCGCTCTCTCGCTCTCTCTCTCTCTCTGCCTGATGCTGACTTTGAAGAAGCTGCCATTCTGTGAGTTGGACCTATGCAAGGGATCACGTGGAAAGGACTACAAAGCAGCCTCTAGTAGCTGACAGTGGCCCCTGGCTGACAGCCGGCGAGAAAATGGGAAACTTGGTCCTAAACCACAAGAATTACATTCTGCCGACAACCACATGAGCTCAGAAGAGGATCCTCAGATAAGACCTCGGTCCTGGCTAACATCATGATCTCAGCCTGGTGAGACCCTGAACAGAGAATCCAGTAAGTGTGCCCAGGTTCCTGACTCAGAACAACTATGAGATAACAACTGTTTGTTGTTTTAGGTCCTTAAGTTTGTGCTCATTTGTTACACAGCAATGGAAGACTAATACAATTACTTTGTTCTACAATCTGATGCCATACAAACTGGCGGAAGACAAGTGAATGTGCTTGATCAACTACTTGTCTACCAACTCCCTCCCGCTGAACCACTGACAAATGTATAAACTTGAACTTTAAAAATCACTTTCTATTTGTTAGGCACCTTCCATGCATTTACATCCCTTTCTTACAAAATCCTCACATTACTTCTGTGAAGTGGCCATAGATAAGGATGTTGTAGCTGTAAGAGGTTACAAAATTTGCCCAAGGTGTCATAGCTAGTAGGTATCCAAGTCAAGATTCATACCTCAAACCTATGTTTAACAGGACATAAAAGAAAATCAAAAATAAACACATGATCCAATATTTAAAATCCCACTTCACTTTCAGAAAATCCTTTAAAAACCAGTGATTAAAAGAAGTTGATGCTTCTCTTCCCCCAAATCAGGTACATTTTCCTGCACTCATTCACGGTGACTTCAAATAAAAACTCAAGAGTTACTACAATAGAACCTGGCTGCAGTGTGGCTCATTATCACACAGCTTTATATATTCTGCCATTCACATAATTTCCTCTTTGAGTTATACCTAATACAGTCGTGGCTGATAACCCATGTCAGGCATAGTTCTGTTCCTTAGTATCAGGAGATCGGTGACTTTTTAAGTTCACATGGGCGTCTTTTTAAAAGAAGCAAACCCTACCACACTAAAAAGCCAGAAGCACAGAGATGCATACTAGAATATGACACAATCAATGTAATCATCAATAGGCAAGTGGAGATAAACATCATACTGACAGGATATGTAGCTGAAGAAGGCCAGAGGAAGAATGACTCAATTTTATTTTTCCCATGGGCAAAGGCAGAAGAGTGTCATCATGAACAAATTAAAGTCCCACCACAAAGCATTTTACAATGTGCCATGCCAGAAAGCAAAGGGCAAACCACTAATCTCAACAGATAATAATTAGAAAAAACAGTAGAGAAAAAAAAGCAGGAATGCTAGGACAGAAGGATGTTAGGAAATATCACTATCAATTGTGGTGACTCTTCTAGAATGTGCATTTTGACTGATTTTATAGGTTGTGATTTTCTCACCGCAGGCATTTAGAATTGGCATTCAAACACTAGGAGAGCCAAGTTTAATTAACTTGGACTTCTGAATAAAGAGACAACTGGAGAGTAAGGGGGACATCCAATGCCATGGCCACAATTTGCTGTTCAAACTGCAGAATCATACGCATCACTGTTCTTTTTGCTTTTTCACCTATCAGCTGAAAATTGTTGCCACATCAAACGATCTCTGTGATCCACATGTTCTCCCATTTATGACCTTCTCTCTTCTTTCTGCTTTCCTTCCTGAACCGGTATAATGTATAACTTGGCCCCTGAGATCAGAGACTGATCAAAATGAATAGAGTAGAACGCAGGAAGACAGCTTTAAATATAAGATAATACAAAAGGATAATCAGATAGATTCTCTGAGAACGTCGCAACTTTTGGTTCAGACCTGGTCATTCTGGGATAAGAATGGGAAGAAAAATAACCAATGATAGACAAACCTATGTCTTGTACCTAAGTGACACACATATGACTATGAACATACATACACAACACAATAATAAATTCATGACGTTCAGGCAAGCCACAATTAAGTTCAAACCTCCCTGTCCCAGTATATATCACATTACTCTTCTACTTGACCTTTTTATTCTAGTCCAATCTTCTCATATTGGCTCAGGGCATAATCCTTAAGTGATATACTGGGTCTTTGCCTCTTTGACTTATCCATAACCCATTCAACTTTCAAAACCCCCTTCCTCTGTACAGGCCTCCCAAACCAATCCTGATTGCTTCCACTTTTCTACCCTTACCCTGTTTCCCTCATATGAAGATCATCATATCATAACTTACACTATTTAATCTTTGAAGTCTATATTCTATCTGCACAGTTAGACTATCTTAATTACTTGGGAGCTGGAAGCTCACAATCCAGTTTTACATTTCTAATACACAATGTAAACATGTTTTTAATAGAGATGTATGATACAGAATGTGAGAAGATCAGAGAGCAAGGGAACTTTGTTTGTGAGAGCTGGACAAGGTTTGCAGAGGAACTGGCACCTGACCCGGCTTCTGAATAGTGCTTAGAAGTTTGCCAGGTTTAGGGGAAAGAAGCTAGCATTGCAGGTAAAATAAACTACATGTGTAGAGGTTGTAAAAGTGGTTGGTGTACTTGAAAGAAAAGTGAATGATTACGCCTGTAGAGTTTTGCAGCTTGGAGAGGTAGGTTGAGGCTGGACTTTACGGAATGCAAGAGCTTCTCTCACAATGTAATGGATAGTTGTTGAATGCTTCAAGAGGAGACCAGCATCGGAAGATGTGCATTGACAAGGGTATTTCTGTAATAGCTGAATTGGAGAAAGGCAGATCTGAAGGTAAAAAAAAAAAATTAATTAGATGGATTGCTACATTGCACGTGAAAAACTATAAGGCTTGAACTAAGGCAGAGGTGTTGGACATGGAGAAAAGGGGAGATGTCAGAAATGGAATTAGAAAGTAGAGCTGTTAGAACACGGAGCAGAATTGGAAGTAGGGAGAAGAATGAGCGTAGAACAAATTAAAAATGTGCACACTTTAGCAGACTGGATAGATGTTGATGGCATTAATTAAAACAAGTCATTCAGGAAGAAGGGAAGATGAATTGATATTGCTTGTACTGAGTCTAAAGAACATGTGGACCATCCTATAGATGCTTAATTGGAGTCAGAAATAGTTTTGGAGGAAAGTGGGTATTAGAGATGTAGACTGGGAAGCCACTGGTGGTGTTTAACAACATGGATGTAAAAGGTATTTCTCAGAAAAAAAGAGCATAAAATACAAAAGGTCCAAGGACAGATCTCTGGGGAACAGTGACAATTTTAAAGGGCAGAATGATAAAGAGGTAACAGGGAAGGAGTCTAAAAATTTTGGAGAACTTGGGGAAATCATTTTTCTCAAGGGAATAATTGGACAATAGTACTAGCTCCTACTGAAAGTTCAAGTAGGATGAGAACTAAAATGAAGATCTGGCAAAAATGTCAGTGATGATGTCCTGGACTATAATAGACTAGTGGAAACAGAAGTCAAATTAGGGTTTGTGTATTCATTTTATTTAATAATTACTTATTCTGCTCCTCTGTGCCAAACACTATTATGGCTAATAAGGATTCAGACAAAAATCCCTGCCCTGTGGAGTTTATATTCCAGTGGGGAAAGCAGAGAAATAAGATAAATAACTTAAAATATGTTAAATGGTGTCAACAGCTAAAGGGAAAACTAAAACAGAGAAGAGGATAGGGAGCAGTGTGGGCAAGGTCTCTGAAGTTGTAACTTTAAATAATGTTAGGTAAGGACTCACAGAGTAGGTTGTATTTAAGTGAAGACCTGAAAAAATTAAGGACAAAACCAGGAAGACTCAGGACTGAATGGTAAAGGAGGAAGTATTTACAAGACAGTGGAGAAATTAATAATGCAAGCGAGTGAGGGGTGCCTGGGTGGCTCAGTAGGTTAAGCATCAACTCTTCATATTGGCTCAGGTCATGATCTCGCGGTTGTATGATCCAAGCCCTGTGACAGGCTCTGTGCTGAGGGTGGAGCCTGCTTGGGATTTTCTCTCTCTGCCCCTCCCACACTTGCACTCTCACTCTCGTGCTCTCCCTCAAAACTAAATAAATAAACTTAAAAAAAAAAGAAATAATGCAAGTGAGAGAGAACTAGCACAGAAATGCTATGGGATTGAAAACAGAATGAGAGTTGACACTGAAAAGGGGGATGGCTACTTCTGACTGTGAAACTGTGAATCAGACTAAGCATAAATACAGGTATGTTACAGGTAGGGTGGTAGGAAGTTGAAGGAACATGAATGATGGCTTCTATTTTCTCTATGAGGTACAAAGCAACATTTTCTGCTGCCTGACAGGGTGTAGGAAAACTAAGTAGTTGAGAGAAAATGACATTAGAACAGTAAGAATGGCAATCTTAGAAAGGGAGCTGACTTAGGCACAAAAATAAAGACGGGGTAGTCTTTTTTTTTTTTAATGTTTATTTGTTGAGAGAGAGAGTGCACTAGCGAGTGAGGGAGGGGTAGAAAGAGAGGGGGACAGAGGATCAGAAGCAGCCTCTGCGCTGAGAGCAAAGAGCCCAATGCAGGGCTTGAACTCATGAACTGTGAGATCATGACCTGAGCCGAAGTCAGACACTTAACCAACTGAGCCACTCAGGCGCCCCAAGATGGGGTAGTCTTAAGGGTCTGGCTAAGGTCGGACAGAATGAATCTGCAGTGGAGCCAGTCAATCAGGTATGTGATTTTGTCTGGCAGTGATAAGCATAATAGGAGAAAGCAAACATCAGGTAAAAACAATCCAAGGTTGAAGACTGGCAAGATGGTGCAACACAAGGATGTCAATGAGTTCACGGTTAAAAAGTGTTAGGATTAGTAAGAAAGAAAGAAAGAATGGAAAGCTCTGAAGAGTAGATAGGAAGACAGGGAGTTGAGAGGGATCTAGAGTTCTTGATACACCAGAGGTGATTTAGTGGGAGTGAAGAGGCAGAAGTGACTTGCTGAAGCAGAGTGGAGCAATGAACACTGGCTTGAAGAAGGTCAAGGACCTATGAAATCAGGGTTTCAGATGGGTTATCTGTCAAAAAATAGAGGCAGATTACTTCGGGTGGATATTTTTTTTTTCTATCAAAACAGTAGATTTATCAGTCCAAACCAAAAATAAGGAGGAGCATAAATCTAGCACATGTAGTATCATTCTCATGGTCCAAAAAACATTAAAATGCCTATTATAAAAATAACTTCTTGCAATAGAACCACAGAAAATATGTTTTGTAAATACTATTTGGGGAATGAATCTCAAAATCTAAAGCCATACTTCAACAAAATAGATTCTCTAAACTGTTGTTAGGCAAAATAGCGGAAAACATATTTAAGTTTAAATAATGACTTTCAAAGTAGAAAAATGCATTAACTCTGGACAAGTGGGATAAACTTATTCAATAAGAGATAACATAAGTCCAACTATACTGCACTGAACTCTGCCTGGTAGGATAATAGAAAAATGTAAAATTGAATTGGGTTAAAAATGATCTTTTTTGCAAATGGACATGTAAAGAATATTTTATACTTGAAGACTGGATAATAGCTAACATCCCTAAGGAAAAATGAAACCATCAATTCAAGTCTACTTTATAGTCTTCTAGCCTGTGTAATTTTCATTATTGTTATTTTGAGATGTTGTGGCTTAATTAAAGTCATTAGTGCCCGCAAATAAATGAAAGTTTATTTGCTATTTCACATGTCTGTGAGACTTTCATATATTTTACATTTGATAACTGGTATCCAGACTTCTCGTATTTACCTTTATAAGTCATAGCTCTCAACTGAACTCAGGATAAGCTTTAAGTATAGAAACATATGCTAACATTTCATCTATGACTTTCCTGTCTTTTCTTGCCTGATTGGGGCATTATGTGCCATTTGGAAACTATATATACAAAACCATCTTTCCTAGCCATTAGTGGGCATGACTTAAATGTATTGCTTGGTGTGTAATTCTCCACCCACAGAAATAACTCCATAAAAAAGAGGACTAAAATTGAATGCTTGATGGAGCTGTTATGGTGAACCATGCTGGAAATACAGATTTAAAAAAGGATAGAGCTTGAACAAGGAAAATGAGGAACACGTAACAAGCTGGAGGGTTCTAATATTTTTACTCTCTTCCTTTTTGGGATCCTTTGAGCCCTTCCCTGTGTGTGGTCACCTCTTGATTTTGATTTTGCAATCAAAAATTAAGTTCTCTGAGAGATCAGGGTGAGAAGTGAAGAGGAGAAAAAACAAGTTGAAATTACTACCCTTCCCTCTAATCCAGCTCACGTTTCCTGCTAATTTTACATTTTTGGTTCTTTGGGACATGGCAGTCACAAGTACAGGATGGAAAAGACTCTGGGAGCAAAAAATAAAGTCAAGGGGAAAGGAGGATTTGTGAATAGGAGTTGGGAGGTACTTTGGAGGAGTTTTCCCAGTTTCTATGTTTGGGGGGAGGTTTGGGAGGGGAATGGAGTAAACTCAGCAATAAAGGGATTATAGGAAGACAGTAAGAGTGTCCTTCCATTTAGGAAGCATGAAGGGGCATTATGCAAAGTGGGGGGACTTGTAGTTTTTTAAAAAATAGGTCATGATTATATATTATCATCTAGTGTCCTAGAGACACATTTTACTCACTGCCATTTCAATTCTGACTGGCAATTACCCTTCCTTCTAGAAGCTAAACTGTTGAAGCCAAATTTAGTAAAGCAGGTCTTATGAGAAATGAGCCTGAACAGTCTTTCAGGTTATTCCAGTTTCCACAGGGAACATTTTGCCTTTGCTTCTGTGGACTTGCCACTCCAGAGACACTTTGTTATCTTAAGGCATCCTTTTAAAGTACAGGCAGGAAGGCCCATAAAGGGTTTGTCATGGTAAAACATTTAAATGGTAAATATCAGATTCTTGGTACAAAAAAAATATTATGGGTCATAACAGGATAGTTAATTCCTAAGAGAAGGCGATAATATACACAGCATAGTTACTTTAGTTGTTCCCAGCATAATAAATGATGCCAATAATTACTCTTTTGCTTCTCAAGGTCAGTAGGCTGACAACAGGTCAACATAGGGGCTTTCTATTATCCATCAACATTTGATGGGTATCAGGCAATAAAAGATCATTCTTTAACCACCACCTCAGAAAGATGAGAAAGGATCTTTCTGGCTAGTGGTTTGGAAACCTCAGGTAGTAAACCATTAGTGGGTCGTGGAATTAATGTACGGGTTCATGAAAGTTACATCTAAAATAACAGAAAAGAATAGGATAGGGTAGGGTAAGGTAGGGAAGAATAGAATAGGATAGGATACACTAGAACAGAAGAGAATAAGATGTCATAATGCGTTGTATGTAGTGTTCTGTAAGCTGTATTGTGAAACTTTCCTTTAACATATACAGACATATTATATGTTTACTGGGTTGCAATGAAAAATGAAATTTCTTATTTGGTGAATGCCACAAAAAAAGTTTAAAAGATAGTGTTTCAGGAGGTACCTCTGCATCTCACATAGGGTAGAGAAAAGCTTTACTCAAGACCACAGATAGGACCAGAAGATTATTGTCATCTGAGGGATAACCACATTTATCTGATTCTTAGGAAAACAGGTAATTCTCAACTAGGAAAAATGATATATAGATGCATATGAATCCCTAAGATGATTTTAAAAATTAGTAATAGAAACAGAAAAGAAAAAAGAGAAAACTCTGTGAAAACAGAAGGGCAAAGGTGAAAACAACCCAAATGTCCATCAACTGGTGAATGGATAAACCAAATGTATTGTATCCATACAATGGGCCATTATTTGGCAATTAAAAGGAATGAAATGTTGATGTATGCTATGCTGTGGATGAACTCTGAAAACCTACCAAGTGAAAGAAGCCAGACACAAAATGTCAAATAGTGTAGGATTCCCTTTGTACGAAATGTCCAGAACAGCGAATCTATAGACAGCAAGAAGATCAGTGGTTTTGTAGAGCTGGGAGATATCGAGGTAGGGGGGGATGAGAGCTAAAGGGTAAGGGGGTTTCTTTTTGAGGTGATGAAACTGTTCTAATATTGACTGTGGTTATATTTGCACAAGGCTGTTAATGTACAGAAAAGCACTAAAGTGTATGGCATGTGAACCGTATCTCAATAAAGCTGTTTTAAAAAAGTAGAACAGGGGCACCTGGGTGGCTCAGTTGGTTAAGCGTCCGACTTCAGCTCAGGTCACGATCTTGCGGTCCGTGAGTTCGAGCCCTGCATCGGGCTCTGGGCTGATGGCTCAGAGCCTGGAGCCTGCTTCCGATTCTGTGTCTCCCTCTCTCTCTGCCCCTCCCCCATTCATGCTCTGTCTCTCTCTGTCTCAAAAATAAATAAATGTTAAAAAAAATTTTTTAAAAATTAAAAAAAAATAAAATAAAAAAGTAGAAGAGTATTTTTTCAAAAACAAGAGGTTTGGAAGCAAGGTGAGTAGTAAACACAGGTCAGAAAAAACAACCACTAGGCCAAACTGGGGTGGTGAGCTATTGTTTTTGCTAGTCGGTAGTCAGTATCTTTCAACATTTTTTAAAAATAAAATTGTACCTTAAGTTTTTTTTTTTTAATAAAGTACCCTTCTCCAACTCTTATGTTTTGAGGAGTGAGGTTGACTACATTCTCAGCTCCACAGGTGGGCCTCCAATGAGCCTAAAAAAATCAGCAAATCTCATTCCTTTGGCCAAGGTGATTGGTTCAGTGCCGGGCAAATGACGAAACCAAAGGGAAGGAGAAGCACTTAGACATTTCCTAGAGTTTCTGGGGAAAAGGAAGGCTTTCTTCTTCCACTAGAAGAGTTTCTACCATCACTACACAGCCTGACAATGTAGCTAAAACCTAGAAAGCAGACCTCAGCCAAGAAACAGAGATAAATTGGATTTGGTGACATAAATTGAGCCCTGATCAAGCCATACCTGAAGACAAATATACACCTGTAGTCAAACATTCACCTTGTCCTTAGATCAGATTGAATTGGGTCATGTCACTCTAAAAGTGGACTAAGTGATATACATACGTGTGTGTGTGTGTGTGTGTGCACATATGCACATGTGTGCACTCATTTGAAAACACAATAAAGAAAAATACAAGATGCATATGTTGTAAGGAGAATGAAGCTTGCTAAAAACCATAAGGAAAAGCATAATTCACTTGAAAAGTATATCCATCCTGCGACAATAGCATACAATACCTGCCTATCACTTTACCAATTTAGTTCAAGTGGAAAACCACCACCACCTAGTAATCATAGCATATAGAAGTATTGCAGAAAGGTATTGAAATTAATTCAGCAAAATTGGAGGTGCCATTCTCAGTTTCCAATGGAAGCAAGTGGGGAATAGAGAAAAAAAAACAAAGCAGGGACCTAAGAGTATGGCTTATATAAACATATTCAGGTTAGTAACAGTTCATTCAAGATATGTATTTACAGAACAGGCAGAGAAGGCAGTTATTGTCTGATTCAAAGAGGCATCAATAAGGGTCCTTTTGACAAACAAATTCGTTACCAACTAGCTTCACTGCCTGAAAGCAGTGAATAACTATTTATACTGTATATTTACATTAGACAAAACATTCTGCTAAGTACTGTGGGACTGAAAAAGAAGTACAAGGCATTCTCTTGTTCTCAAGAAGCTTATAGACTAGACAGGGAGATAGGAAAATACATGCAAACGTGGACATAAAAAGAGCAATGAAAGTACGGATATCACAGAATTAAAACACCTAGAGATAGTACAAAATGTGAGTACTCTAAGAGTTAAGAAAAGGATGTCAGTGTGGGCTGGAGCACATAGCAAGAGACTCCTGATGACCTCATATAGAAGATTCACTTTGAAAAAAGGATAACGTATGGCTAAGTAGAGAAAAGATTCTATCCTATTCTCATAAGAACAACCTAAGTGAAGTCAAGAAGAGACAGAAGTGAGGTTGTCGGGGTGGGGCTCAGTTCGTTAAGCAACCGACTCTTGATTTCAGCTCAGGTCATGGTCTCATGGTTTGTGGGTTCGAGCCCCGCATCAGGCTCCATGCTGACAGTGCAGAGCCTACTTGGAATTCTCTTCTTGTCCCTCTCTCTACCCCTACCCCCCTCATGCTAATGCTCTCTCTCTCTTTCTCTCTCAAAATAAAAAAAATAATAAACTTAAAAAAAAAAGAAGAGACAGAACTGACCATAATACAATTTTCATATTGGAGAGGTTAAGGGGGAGAGATTAAGAGGAGTCAGATCATGAATTATTTTATTTTATTTAAAGCTTATTTATTTTGAGAGAGAGAGAGAGAGAGCTCGCATGAGTGGGGGAGGGACAGAGCTTGAATCCCAAACAGGCTCTGTGCTGTCAGCACAGAGGCCCAGGCAGGGCTGGATCCCATGAACCTTGAGATCGTGACTTGAGCCTAAATCAAGAAGTCTGATGCTTAACTGACTGAGCTACCCAAGTGCCCCAGATTATGAATTATATTAAATGCCAGAAAGGAAAATTAAAACTTACTGTAAGAGAAATGAGGAACTAAAAGGTTTTAGAATAAAGAAATGTGATTTAAAAAAAAAAGAGTTAAACAGCATAATTTTAACACGGAATAGGCCATGGGATAGGAAAGGGAGAGAATGTATGTTAGGGAAGTTCCCTATGATGTTGTTAGAGTCACTCAGTCACTCAGTGATAAAGGCCTGGACTAGATTGGTGGTCATGGAAAAAAGACTGGGAACGGATATGGCTGGAATTTCAAAGAAAGGTACGTTGCACAAAACACAAGCAATGAAGCTTTAGAGTCCAGAGCCTGAAAAGAGAGAGAGGGAGAGAGAGAGAGAGAGAGAGAGAGAGAGAGAGAGAGAGAGAGAATAAGAAAAGGCAAAATGGCTTTACAGCTGAAGGTCTGGAAAATGGAGACAATAGCAGGAAAGCGCAGGGCTGAATGCTGTAGGCATTCTCTCCTGGGGCTTAGGGTCCTCATTCGGGCTCATTTCTGTTGTTGGAAAAATTCAATTTCTTGTGGTTGTAGGACTGAGGTCCCCCATTTTATTGCTCTCTGACACCAGGCAACACTCTCAGCTCCCAGAGTTCAGTCTCAGGAGTTCTTGCCTCCATGACAGCAAGAGGGACCCTTCTTCACATTGAATCCCTCTCACTCTGTAAATCTAACTTGCCCTTCTGCCACCAGCCCCTCTATCTTTTTAAAGAACTCACGCACTTAGGTTGGACCCACCCAAGCAATCTCCTAATCTTAAATTCAGCTGATTACCAACCTTAATTACATCCACAAAATTGCTTTTGCCATTTAACCAACCTAATCACAGGAGTGACATCAGAATGGAGATCATAGAGGCCATCTCTGAATTCAGCCTACCAGATATTAGGTATGCTTTGTGATACATTCTGAGAATTTCCTTCTTGTGGTAGATGAGTGTATTAATTAGGATCCAGTTCAGCTCTAAGTAAAAGAAAGCTTTTTCCTAAACAAAACAGAAGTTTATTTCTCTCTCATGTGAATATACAAATTGATAGTTTAGGGTTGATATGGCAACTTCATAGTCGTTGAATCATTATGACTAAGGTTCTTTCCATTTTATTACGCTGCGATCTTTAATAGAGAGTTTCCTGCTGTGGCCCCTAATGACTGAGATACCACCTTTCATAAACATATGTATTCCCGCCAGTGGAAAGGAAAAAAAAAAGGAGGAGAGGCAGATTATCTTTAAAATATTTATCTTTAAAAATATTTAATAATATTTTCTAGAGGTTGCACATATCCTTTCTCCTGATACTCTGTTGGCTTGAACTTAGTCACATTACCAAATCTAGATGTAAGAGCCCTTGGAAATGACACCGTCTATTCTGGTGGCCAGAAATCCAGCTGACATTTGTGGTTTCATTATTAAGTAAGAAAAGTAAAACAGATATTAAGGAAAAATGGTCTCTGCTTAGTAACAATTATGTATATGTCTGCTTTTTGTGCTTTGTTTTGTCATATTTTACTTTTTCTATATATCTCTTTGATTTTCTTTTAATTCATATGATATATATTTTCTCCATTGTGTATACTATGAATGCACATTTCTTCTGATAACGTGGAAGTTTTGTATTCTGCTTTTAGTTTTACTGATCCTACTCATGGTTATCCTTAAAGGTATACATTTATAAAATGTTCTTTATCTATATTTACTTATATTTATAAAATATCCTACATTTCTGTAGCCAGTATCCAGGGCTGGTAATAGGGAGAGGCAAGCGAGGCTCCTGAAGGGCAGAGAACTTAAGAAGGCACTCACTCTTTTGTGGAAGAGACTGAGCGCTACCTTAAATTCTGTGCCCTAGGCACCTTGCTTGTCTTGCATTTATTTAATGAGTTCTGTTTTTTACCCTGAGGACTTCATGGTACTGATTCATGGTCTTCTAGTGCTGAAAGTTATTGTAAAGCAGTCTCAAGACAGACTTATATATACTTAATTGTTCTACCTGGGTGCGCATAAAATTCTTGAAGTCCAGTCATTTTACCAGGGTGTGGCTCAATGTTGATAAACCTTTCAAACACTTTTCCTAGGAGATGTTATGCTTTTCAACCTATAAACTCAAGTTTTATTTAATTTCTAGAATGTTTCTTGAATTATATCTTGGCATATTTTTTGTTTCTTTTGTTTGGTTCTCTTTTTCAAGAATAACCTTTGCACTTAGATTCTTAGATTGGATCTCCTATGCCCATCTTATATAGGTTTCATTTTCTTCCTATTTCTTTAAAGCTGTTTGTTTATCCCATTAATTTTCCTTGCTTTCCTTTGTTCTGTTCTTCATGTGTCTTACTGTATCTTGGGCAGTATCTGTTCTTTCTGCTGCTTCCAACATTTGCTTCATTTTCATGATTAATTTTGTTCTCTTTTGTTAGTTTCCTTAGCTCTGTTTCATATTTTATTCCTTTATGTTGTTTCATTATAACTTTATCACTCTCCTTTGAGCTCTTTGATTTATATACTATGTCTTTTGTTGGCAATATGTTTTGTTCATACTTTTTCTGCTTGGGGGCAGCATTTCTCTGGTGAGTACTTATCTGCCATTTGTTTTTCCTATTGATTTCTTTATTTTTCTTGTATTTCCTTTGTATAGAGTATGTTCTGGTTCCATTTGGATTACTACTCATCTTTGAGTGGGGTTAGTTCTTCCTAGACCAGCTATTAGTAGATTTATGTAGTGGACAGCCGAATGCATTGTTCCTGACTAATAAGAATTCTCCTTGGCTTAGAATGAAGCTCCTTTGTGTGTGTGTGTGTGTGTGTGTGTGTGTGTGTGTGTGTGTGTGAGAGAGAGAGAGAGAGAGAGAGAGAGTTGCTTTAGCTTTCATTTAAGCTCCTTTGTGTGTGTGTGTGTGTGTGTGTGTGTGTGTGTGTGTGAGAGAGAGAGAGAGAGAGAGAGAGAGAGAGAGAGATGCTTTAGCTTTCATTTATCTCCAGTCAATGATTATTGAAAGCTGTAGGGCTCCTCAAAATTCAATCTCTCTCCTCTATCACTGCTCAAAATGATTACTGCAAAGATGATGTATGCATGTTTTTCTTGGTTAAGACCTGAACTCCCTTTGGCCTATGGAAACTTCTACCAACAGTCTATAGATCCTATTCCCCCTTTTCTAAATAAAGGATTGTTGGTTTATTTCACAACGTGAGCTGATTACTTTGGGGAAGTATGCTCTGCTTTGCCTGAAAACTAGTCATCCCTACACATCTTCCTACACTCCTTGATCACTACTGCACTTGGCAGCATTTATTCAGTTGTGTGGTTCAGACATAAAGTTATTCTTCTTTCCATTATCTTTGTTGTATCTGAGTAATTTTAGAGAAGAGAAAGGGCATTTATTCTGCCATTTAAAAAAATGTAAGTTACCTCTAGATTTTCCTTATGCCAAATGTCTTTCTTGTCTGCCCATGTAACAAATGTCTACTTAGCACTTTAAGTCTTAACTCATTTGTCACACACTATGGAGCTTTAGCTGACTTCCTCAGGATAACTTAGGCACTCTTTCCTCTATGTTCTCATTGTATTTGGGGCATAGTATAATATAGGATATATTGTATTGAATTTTCATTGTTTTTCATATATGTTTTTCTACCAGTCTGAGTTTTCTAGGCAGGGGCTGTGATTTATTGGTCGTTTTTATCTCCACCACTTGCTGAACAAATAGTAAGTGTTCAATAAATTGTTGAATTAGTGAATGAATTCCAATCCTTATTCTGTAATGACATAAGGGTTGTATTTCTAAAGTACCCATCTTATGACACTGACAATTAAGTTGGTGGCTCCACATTTTCACAAGAAAAATATCCAAACTCTTTAGCATAACTTATGAGGCTCTTGCAAACTGGCTCCAAATTATCTTGATGTATCACGTTTTATCTGTCTCTGTTAGCATGCTATCACATAGCCAGATTCTATTTCTTGCAATTTCTAGAATATGCCATGCCCTTTAGTGCCTCTTTGTTTGTGGACATTCTGTTTGCTCTGCCTGAAATGTCCTTCCCTTTTATTTTCTGCCTGGTAAGTTTGTATTCATACTTCAAATATCACCTTCGATGTGAAGCACTCCCAGATTTCCCCAGTTTGTTATTTCATTCTTTTTGCTTTCACTGCATGTATTTTGCACATATATTTCTTATAAAACTTACTACATCACAGCATAATTAGTTGTTTGTTTACTCCCCAACCCTCCCCAGTGATAGTGAACTTCCCCAGATCATGGAAAATGTCTTAATTATTCCTTTCTGGGTCTCCAGTCATTTACACATGGTGGGTGCTTGACAAATGCTTATTGAATAATTAAATCCTAGTGTTAAATAGACTTTAATAAATGTTAACAAACGTTTTCAATTTAAATTTTAAAAAGCATTTTTTTCTTAGTTGTATCTTCCAGACCCTTCAAATGACTTTATTCATTGAATCAATTCTGGACAAAAATAATGACTTGCAGAAATCATTTGATGAGCTCACTCTTATAGAACTGTTCCACTATTTGGCACTTGCCCACTAACTTGCATTAGAGTTTTTCCAAGTGTGGTTTATTTCAGTAATCCTAACTAATGAATTGGATCAACCACGCTGTGATCCAATCAAAACCAAGGTGATTGGCCGTCTTGACAATTGGGAAAAAGTATTGATCTTATTCTGGTCAATTGGCCTAGTAGTATAAAGCTAGGTTAATAATGCCACCAGAATTACTTTTATCAGCACCATTAGGTCTAAGTAAGCAAGCTGCTAAATAGAAGGCCTGTGACCACATTTATTTTCAATCATCTCTCTCCCCACATCTCCCAAATCTCTCCTGTAACAGGTGCCATGTTTGCAAAGGGAATTCTAAAATGTTTAATAACTTAAAAATTCTCACAAAATGGTAATGTTTCATACAATGTCTGAAGTAGAGCCAATTCATTCATGGTAATTATGTTTAAGACATCAAATTGATCCTCTTCTCTTTTTAACTCACTGGCATATGCAGCATGCTGCTAATTATGTAGGGAAATCTTGTCACAATGGCTTGGTCTGCAGATGATTAAGATTGCAACATTTATATTTAATAGTCCAATCATATATCCCTAACACATTTTTCTCTTTCAGAAAATGTTTTCCAGAAGAAATTTATTTCCCTTCTGAACCCACAAAACTAAATTTAACTGAGTTTCTTACTAAAATTCCTCCTTGTATAAGTTCACCATTTCTAACTTAATTGTTTAATCTTTTGGCAAGAGGCACCTGGGAATTTAAATATTTCTGGAGTCTAGATGAGTAATTAAGCATAAGAAGGCTTCAATTTGGTATGGGGCACATTATGTAAGAAAATATCTACTACTATTTAAATATGTATACAATCCCCAAAATGTATAAAAAGTTTGAGGCTCATTTCTTTATTATGCTCATAATAGCCATGGAGGTGTAACATGAATATAGTAAGACTTTAAGTTTTGCAAAATACGTGGGATAAATATAACCAGTAATTTAAATATTGTTCATAATGCAGTACTTGAGAAATGATCCTGTCTGGAGAAAGTACTTGGTTTTCTTATGTCCATATCCCTCTTGGGTTAATTAAAAATGTTATTTTATCATATCCATGTTGGAAAATGTGACATTTAACACGACTAATTTATTTAACAGAAAATGATGAGCAAATTGCTGACCTAATTTTTCTGCCACAGATTTTGCATATTTGTACTTTACACCTATCACATAGAACAAGAGTTATAGGATGAAACAAACACTGCAAGAAATCAGAAAGAAACAACACTAAATATTTTTTCTTTCAAACCCACAAATTTCCTCTTTCCTGTTAATGGGTGGCAAGTTTTAATTGCACTGGAAACAGGGCCCACCTTCAATAAATGCAAGAAGCAAAAATCCCCCGTTCTGAAGATCATAAACTGGGGGGAATGGTAGTTATTTGCATTATAATGTGACCAGATTTTCTAAGATGACTTTATCGCATCCGGCAGGTAAAACTAGGAAATGATTTGCATACAGTCCTTTAGGAACACGCTTCGTGAATGTAATAAAAGAAACCGGAGCTTCCAACAGAGCCATAAAAAAATCTACATTCTTAAACAAGCTAGCAAGTCCTCAGATGTACCAGGAGAAAGCAGCAGCTCTACACAGTCAAGTTATAAGACCTATAAACATATTATTGGAGAATGATTTTCTGGAGCAAAACAAACATTGAACCGGCATGGAGAAGGAAAGAGCCAGAACAGTGAAGAACAAGCAGCAGTCTTTTCTCATCCATATCAGGCCTGGGTAATAAATTACCCTCTTCTCTCTCATACTGTCAGGAGAAAACGATGTTTAGATTAAACCTCGCTAAGGCCTAAAAGGATAATTTGTCAGTATTTTCCAGTTTACTACCAATGCAGTATTGATTTGCTAGGGCTCTTCTTTCTATTTTATTTACACTAATTCAATCTGGAACAACTGAAACCTAACTTCTTAGAAAGCAAGATATTTCTTTATTTTAAGTCTCCCAGGCCCAAGGTATAAGGTACAAGAAAATATGTCCAAATTATTCTCTCTAGTTCTTGTGAGTAAAGACCAGCACCTATGTTGGAGGCAAACTATTATAAGAGAAAACCACTTTTCTGCTGAGATTTTCCTTGGGCTAATTTCTTTTTATAAAATTATGGTTCTTAGGAGAACATGATAACAAAAAAGTTCTACCTAGTCTAGGTAGCTGCTTAGAAACCAGAAGTAAAACAAAAACGTCTTGATAATCCTTCTTGTGGCCGAAGCTGAGAAAAATGACAGTATTAGTTTGATGGACAAATGACAGAGCTTATGGACAAAACTTTACTCGAGGGAAAAGATTACTTTCCAAATCCTTACTGCTCCCCATACAAGTTATACAAATCAATAGAAAGTATCATATAGGTCTGGCACTAACACAAAAGCAGCCAAAGGTTAAAATAACTTCTGCACGTACGTTCAAGGTGAATTAAAACAATACATCAAGTACTTAATTCATGGAGCTACTATTGCCTGCTTCCTTTCCTTTTTGCGGTTGTTTTATCTTTATGTATGTATGTATGTATGTATGTATGTATGTATGTATTTGTTGAGAGAGAGAGAGAGAGAGAAAGAACAAGGGTGTACATGAGTTGGGCGGGGGGGACAGAGAGAAAGGGAGAGAATCCCAAGCAGGCTCCGCACTGTCAGCACAGAGCCTGCCACAGGGCTCTATCCCACGAACCGTGAGATGATGACCTGAGCTGAAATCAAGAGTCGGGCGTTCAACCAACTGAGCCACCCAGGCACCCCTGTGGTTGTTTTGTGCTGCTCTGTCTTGTTTTGCCTTCCTGAGGTCTCTCAATATCAGCTGTGGCATTGTTGTGACATCAGTAAGTCTGGGAGGATTGGTCAAAATGTCATGAGCTGATGGTATTATGACTCGTTCAAAGCTAAAATGTTTGAACTTTTGTTTCCCACTCTTTTTTCAACTTTTGCAGACATTTCCTC
Organism: Felis catus; assembly: GCF_018350175.1. Classification (NCBI taxonomy): domain Eukaryota; kingdom Metazoa; phylum Chordata; class Mammalia; order Carnivora; family Felidae; genus Felis; species Felis catus. Next base: position 101,950,084 of record NC_058386.1, read on the forward strand.
AAAACTTTGACAATAACGGGGGACACTTTAACATACTTTCTTATCCTAGTTTCACATTAGACTTGACTGTCCTATAGACTCACATTTCTTGACAATTTTGATGGATTGATTGATAATTTCTAATTGCAATGCTTTTTAAAAAAATCAATTGTAGCAGTATTTGCTAAAATATGGTTGTGTCTTCATAAACAAAAGGTTCAATAGTTTCTACCGAAATTACTAGGCAATTTAGTCAGATAACATATCAATTTAGGCAATGTCTTAAATGAATCAACTTATTTGACAATTTTGATTGATTTGCTTATTTTCATAAATCACTCAAGAAGATAATGTATGTACTTTATTTATTTATTTATTTATTTATTTATTTATAGACAATCAATTGCTATTTCTTACTTCTTAGTCTTGAAACCAACTATGCTGACTATAAAGTTTTCCTACAATACTCATTTGACTTGTAGTCTAATTGTGACTGGATATGGTTATGTCTACATGAATTGATTTGGCATATCAGTTGCAGCTGTTTTTCCATGCACAAATTTGTCTGAATATTCTACCTATAAAAGCCAGTACAGCCATCACAGACTGAAACGGAATGAATCCAGGAAACCAGAAAATAGGTCTGACTGATTCCACTACTAATGCAGGAGTTTTAAAACTACTGACTTTATTGAGCTGATTGACCAACTCATTCAGAAACCAAATTGGTTCACACATATAAACAAAGCCTTAAAAAAATCAACTGTGCAGAAAAATAATGGTTACAATCAATTAAAAATGGTTATTCAGTTCTGTGTAAAGACACCACCAAAATGTATATACCAAGAATCACATATCTATACTTATTTATTCAAAAATACTTGTTGAATGCCTACCAAGTGTTGAAAACTATTATATGAGCTTTAAAGAGTTCAGTGCACAAAACAGACAAGGATCCCAGCCCTCGTGGAAATTAAAATTCTGATGGGGGCAACAGAGAATAAACTATAATCACCATACATGGGTAAATTATATAGAAGACGATATATGCTATGAAAAGAAAGAAGAGGTTGAGCAGGTAAAAAGGTACTGGGAGTTTGGGGTTGGGGGTGAAAGTTGCAGTATTATATGGGTCTGAATAGGCCTAAGTGAGGAGGAGCTAGCTGAACAAAGGTTTGAGGAGGTGTGAGAGTTAAATATGTGACAGCTGAAAGAAGATAGTTCCAAGCACAGGCAGGAATCAGCTAGAACAAAGTCCCTAAGGCAGATGTGTATTGACAGGGGTTTTTTGCTTTTTTGATTTGTTTTGGTGGGTTTTGGGTTTTTTTGTTTTTTGGGTTTTTTTTGAAGATTGACGAAGACATCAGTGTGGCTAGAACGCAGCTAACAGGGGGAAATGCAGAAGGAGGGGAGGCCAGAGAGAAAGCTAGATCATGGAGGGCATTTTAGACCATTGTAAATACTTTACTCTGTGAAATGAGAAGCCCTTGCAATATTTTTAGTACACCTGACTTACATTTTAAAATGATCACTCTGTGAAGCAGAGAACTGTTGGAAGCTGCTGAATTAGCCCAGGTGACAGATGATGGTGGCTTGGACAAAGGCGGTAGCACTGGAGTTGGTAGTAAAGGAACAGTGTTTGCTGATAGAGCAGATATAAGGTATGAAAGCAAGGGAGCTTTCAGGACGACCCCAAGGTTTTTGGCCTAAGCAAGTGGCAGAATGGAGTTTCCATCAACTGAAATGGGCTAGTCTGCAAGTGGAGCAAGTCTGGGGTAGAGGGAAAATCAGGGGGCAGTTTTGGACAAGTGAAATCTAGGATACTCATTAGATATCCAAGTGAAATTATCAAGTAGGTAGTTGAAGTTGGATGTTGGAAGACCAGTCTCGGCTGAGATATAAATTTGGAACTCTTTGGCATATTAGATAGCATTTTAAGCCTCAAGACTGTATGTGATACCTGAGGGAGTGAGTGTAAATGAAGGTTCGAGGACAAAGACAACACTGGGAATTCTCCAACATTAACAGGTCAGAAAGAAGAGGAAGAATCAGCAAATCAGATAGAGAAGAAGTGACCACTGAGATAAGAGTAAAACTAAGCATGGTAAGCCATGCTGAAGCCATGTGAAGGAAGCCAAGAGAACGCACAAATACGGCAGGGTATGGGATACTCCCTAGTTTTATATTTCTATTGTTTTGGTCCTTGTTTAGCAGTGGCAATCCAGGTTATAAGACATGTGGTAGAAGATAACAGTTTGGATTATTTCGCAAGATGGCCAATTTTCTCACAGTAAAAGTTATTAAGCCGTTGCACACAAGACTTGTGCAGGCCACACAATTGCTCTAGCTGCAGAATTATTTCAGCAAATATAAACTTGCCAAGGAACAATGAAAATACAGGATCAGGGCACTTGTTATGATGAGCACTGGGTATTGTATGTAAGTGATGAATCACTAGATTCTACTCCTGAAATCAATATTGAACTATATGTTAACTAACTAGAATTGAAATAAAAATTTGAAAGAAAAAAAAAAAGATCAGTAGGGGTGCCTGGGTGGCTTAGTCCGTTAAGCTTCCGACTTCAGTTCAGGTCATGATCTTGCAGTCAGTGGGTTCTAGCCCCGCCCCACTTCAGGCTCTGTGCTGACAGCTCAGAATCTGGAGCCTGCTTCTGACTCTGTGTCTCCCACTCTCTCTGACCCTCCCCCACTCACACTCTGTCTCTCTCACTCTCAAAAATGAGTAGATGTTTAAAAAAAGTCAGCTTTCTTAAATAAACTCGTTTTGCACTTACAAACATCAAAATGAATGAAAATTCTTCAAGTACAAATTTTCAAATGATAGTGGCCATAAAATTGAAAACAAAAAGTGAAAAATATGGACTTTGGTGAATAAGGAAATGCTATTTAAAGTCAAGCACGTAGCGTAATATCCATTTGTTCATAGAAACACAATTATGTGCACACTACTGAAATTGTTAAATGGCAAATACATGTTTTTGATCTCAAAGGAAAATAGCATGGTTTATATCACATGAAAGGTGTGAAATCTACAGCTGTCTTTTTGTTTTAGAAGTGCTAAGTGTGTCAGACAACTTTGAAACAAAACTGCTGGTCCACTGGATTAACAATACTTCCATGACTTGCTTCCCGTGTTTAAGACAGAAACTTGAACTACAAACACAACTTCTTCAAGTAAACAAGAGTGTGCCTCTTCCACATATACAACTCTAATTTCACGTTGACAATCAGAATGATCAGGTGATCTAATAGTAATATAAAAAACAAAATATTACCCTCAGTCTAATGTATTTGTTTCTTCCTTTGTTTCTACAAAGCACACCAAAAAAGCTGTGTTATAGACATAAATCAAAAGCTAAATCTGGGGATTGCCATAAAGGGAACATTTTATAATCTTGTGCTTATAGGGAAGGGTTTTTTTTTTCTCATTTCTTTTAAAATACTGGAAAGAGCTAGTAAACAGCAATTATTGGTTATCTTAAAAAGTGGTCTAGGGGTGCCTCGGTGGCTCAGTTGGTTGAGCGTCCAACTCTTGATTTCGGCTCGGGTTGTGATTTCATGGTTCGTGAGATTGGGCCCCACATCGGGCTCCACACTAAGTGTGGAGCCTGCTTGGGATTTTCTCTCTCTCTCTCTCCCTCTGCCCCTCTCCCCTACTCACACGTTCTCTCTCTCTAAAATTTAAAAAAAGTGATCTAGAAAGCAAGTGGCTTGGATTCCTTCCTCTCTATCATTTTCATTTTATTTAGTTTTTCATTATGTTAAATTAAAAATTTTAATAACACATAGTACAAAGTTCTAAAGGTACAAAAGAGCACGTAGGAAAACAAATATCTCCCACCCCCGCCCCATAGTCATCTAGTTCCCTTCCATAAATGCAGTCAGAATTATCCATTTATTGTGAATACCCCCAGAGAAATTCTATGTATATACAAGCATATGTATATGTAGCTCCGTTAAAAACTACAGGTCAAGTGTAACGCGGTGGACATCAGTTTTTTAACTGGAGGTTGTGACCTATTAGTGGGTTATGAAATAAATATACTGGATCACAATTAACATTACAAAGACATGGGAATAAGATGGAATACAAAATATCAGCGGATGTGATTCATAGTAAGGGTAGGCACTGTCTTGTGAAATTTTTGTTGCTAATTTTTATTTTTATTTATGTATTCATTATGAACTGGGCCACAATGTAAAAAGTTATTTCTTACTCTGAGACACAATCAAAAAAGCCACTGCTATACACAATGATACAAACTCTGTGGCTTCTGTTTAATGATGTATGTTGAAGACTATTCTATGTAGTTACACACAGATTTCTCTCATTTTGTTCGTGTTAAATTTATTAAAATTATTTAAGATATCTATAAAAGGGTATAAAGAGCAACGTTATAAACAGTCATATACCCCCACCACTTAGTTTAAGAAAAAAACATGCTACAAATAAATAAATATATATACAAATAAATATGGTGTCAATAGAGTTGAAATGCTCTTATGTAATTCTTCCTAAACCATTCCACTTCTCCTCTGATCATGTTTGCCTCCTTCTTTGGAAGGCTATAGAGTATTCCATTGCATGAATGTACCATAAATTATTCAAGGAGCCTCCTGCTGATGAACATTTTCATTGATATCCTCGATTTTTTGATATTTTGAACAACACTACTGTGAACATCCTCTTACAGATCACTGTATACTCATTCAATATCTGCAGCATAAACTCTGCAAAGTGAAACTGCTGAGTCAAAGGAGACAGACTTTTGTTAGATTTTGCCAAATTTCCTTTCATGGAGACTATATCTATTTAAACTCCTATAACAAACATTTCATACACATTTATCAACAAAGTATATTATCAAATTTTTATTATTACCAATGTGATAGAGGTGATAAATGATAACTTATAGCTCTATTCTGCATTCCCCTTAGGAGTGAGGTTAACATTTTTATATGTTCAAGAACCATTCTCATTTCCTATTCTATAGCCTCTATCAATTGTTTTCCATTTTATTGTTGGGGCTTTTTTTCATTGATAAAAGACAAAATTAACCCTTTGCCTCTGGATGCCACAAATATAGCATGGCAACACTTTTGTTTGTGGCTTCTGTTTTTGTGTGCCATATCTAGAAAAGCTTCTCCTATTCCAAGGTCAGGAAAAACATTCTCCCATATTTCCTTCTAATAGTTATTTCCACCTTTAAATTTTAAATTTTTTTTTCTCAACGTTTTTTATTTATTTTTGGGACAGAGAGAGACAGAGCATGAACGGGGGAGGGGCAGAGAGAGAGGGAGACACAGAATCGGAAACAGGCTCCAGGCTCCGAGCCATCAGCCCAGAGCCTGACACGGCGCTCGAACTCACGGACCGCGAGATCGTGACCTGGCTGAAGTCGGATGCTTAACCAACTGCGCCACCCAGGCGCCCCGTCCACCTTTAAATTTTAATTCGTCTAGAATTTATTTTGGTGTAGGGAGTGAGGTAGAGAACCAATATTATTGTTTTGCAGATAGCTACCCAATTACTCTAACACATTTTTTTTTAAAGAACTCCTGTTTTCCCTACTGATCTGACATGCCATCATTATCATGTTCTATATTCCTATCCATATTTGGGTCCATTTCTGGGTTTCCTCTTCCATTCTAACACTTTGTTTGTTGTATACTAGCACCATCCTGGTACAGTTAAAATGAACTTAAATATATTTTAATAACTGGCAAACTTACTATCACAACATTATGGTTTTTTTCCCAAATATTTTCAGAGTGTTCTCACATGTTTGTTTTTTCTCCATTTGAACATTAGAGCCAGTAAGTCAGTGTTATTACAAGGTCAATTGATATTTTTTTTAAATTTTTTTTTAACATTTATTTATTTTTGAGACAGAGAGAGACAGAGCATGAACGGGGAAGGGGCAGAGACAGAGGGAGACACAGAATCTGAAGCAGGCTCCAGGCTCTGAGCCATCAGCCCAGAGCCTGATGCGGGGCTCAAACTCATGGACCGCGAGATTGTGACCTGAGTTGAAGTCGGATGCTTAACCAACTGAGCCACCCAGGCGCCCCAAGGTCAACTGATATTTTTATTGGAGGCATGTTAGAATTACAGATTAATTTAGAGAGAATTTTATATGCTGACACTTACCATCCAAGAACAGGGTAAAGCTTTCCATTTTTTTTTCTTCTATATTCCTCAATAGCATTGTAGTGTGTGTGTGTGCATGTGCGTGTGTGTGTGTGTGTGTGTGTGCGTGTGTGTTTGAGTGTGTGTGTGGTTCTGGCTCTTTTTACTAGTTTGTTCCTAGGCATTTTGATTGTCACCATTGCATTGTAAAACTAACAATTTATTCAACTATATTTTCTAATTGTGGTTTGTATGGAGAAAAACTAATAGTCCGGTGTGCTAAAGCTGTACCAAATTAGTTGACTTAATTCTTATTATTTGTATTAATTTACTGTTTCCTTTTCTTAGATTTTTGTAGGCATACGATTATATAACCTGCAAATAATAATTTACTTCTTTGCTTCTAATTGTACTCCTCATTTCTCTCTTTTTTGATGGTGACAGTTGCGATCTTCATAATAGGTTTAAAGTAGTTGGTGAAAGTGGACATCCTTGTTTTGTAGGGCTTCCTCACTTAGAATAAAATGGGGTTTTGTGATTTTACATGACATCATGCTACAGAATTATATATATATATATATGTTTCAAATTATAATTATATTATTATGTTTGTTGATATATTTAATTATATATAATTATTTTATAACTATATTATATATTATAATTGTTTATAATTATACTATAGTACATAAGTATAGATATATATAATTACAATGTAGTAATTATAATATTAAATGCCACAGAATTGTATCTAATAAATTAGTTTTAGGGGCCCCTGGGTGGCTCAGTCTTTTAAGCGTCCAGCTCTTGATATTGGCTCAGGTTGTGAATTTGCTACTGTGGGATCAGGCAACACATTGGGCTGTGTGCTGAGCAGAGCCCGCTTGGGATTCTCTCTCTCTCTGCCCCTCCTGCAGTCTCTGTCTCTCTCAAAATAAATAAATAAACTTAAAAAAATAAATAAACTTAAGAAAAAGGACATGAGTTTTACATAAATAGGTAGATATATTTAAATAAGAATATCAAAAATTGATGATCAGCAGTATAGTATAGTGGTTAAATTCCAGGGTTTGGAATCAGATTGCCTGGGTTTGAAGTTTGGCTTTACCACTTACTAGCTAAATGACTTTATTTATCTTCATTGTGCCTTGGTTTCTATGTATGTAAATGGAGATATTATTAGTACCTAAGTCATGGATTGGTTGTGAGAAATAAATCCATTAATATCTGTAAAATAGTTAGAACACTGTCTGCAGCGAGTAACTGCTATGTGTTTGTTAAATACAACTCTGGATTTTATCAAATGCCTTTTTAGCATCTAAGCAATTTTTCATATGGTTTTTCTATTCATATAGTAAATTAGAGTAACAGATTTCCTATTATTAAACCATCTTTGCATTCCTAGTGTGAACTGCACTCATAGTGTATTATTCTTTTACTCTATTGCTGGACCTTGTTTGCCAGTATTTTATTTAAGAAGTTTGCATCAAGGGGCGCCTGGGTGGCTCAGTCGAGTAAGCAATCAACTTTGGGTCAGGTCATGATCTCGTGGTTTGTGAGTTCAAGCCCCGCATTGGGGTCTGTACTCAGAACCTGGAGCCTGCTTCAGATTCTGTGTCTCCTCCTCTCTCTGCCCCTCCCCTGCTTGCTCTCCTTCTCTCTCTCAAAAATAAATAAACATTAAAAAAATTTTTAAAAAGAAGTTTGCCTCAAATATTCATAAGTACAATTGGTTTGTAGATTTATTTTGTGATTTCTTTCTCTGCTTTAGATCTCAAATCTTTTCTTGTTTCCAAAAAAAATTTAAAGATTTGGAAGCTTTCACTTTTGTTATGCTCTGAAAATACTTAAGGAGCACTGAAATGATATGTTTCTTAAAAGATTGGCAGATTTTGCCTATGAAACTATTTCTGCTACTTTTTTTGGTTTGAGCAGTTCTTTGGTAATTTTATTTCTATATAAATTAGAAAGTTTAGATTTTCTCTATCATCCAAGGCCAGTTTTGGGCATTTGTATTTTTCCTATAAAATTATCCACTCCACCCAGGTTTTCAAGTGTATCTTCAAAGAGGTGCACAAAGTAGTTTCTTAAGAGTCTTTCAACTTCCTCTTTATCTATAGTTATTATGACATGCTTATGTTTATCTTCTCCTCTATTCTGGATTATCTATTTTATTGCCCCCCATGAAATGACTTAGATTTATATGTATTTAGTTCTAGATTTCTAATGACATATAATTTGAAAAATCAGTTCAACTAACAAATGAGGAATGTCATTAGAAAAAAAAAAAAGGAGATGATAAAAGGTTCAATTCCAGAATCAGTGACATGTAATATAAAATACATAATTTCATTTTTTTTTACCTTTCAATGAATAATTAGCAAAAAATCTTTTAAAGTAAATCATCTAGTAAAAGTGAGGGAAAAATGAAATTGCCACTTTCATGCTTTGTTAATGGGGGTATGAATTCAGAAATAATTTCATACATATCTTGGGCCTTAATGTAAACATTATTGAACCCAGTTATTTTCTTTGTAGACATCTATTGTAAGGAAGGAATCAGAACCAGACCAAAGGTTTGATCACAAAGATGTCTACTGTAACATTTTTATGGTAGAGAAATACTAGAAATGCTAATATCCAAAAACAAGGTATAGTTAACAATGAACATTGGCTTCAACTTAAATTTCCCAGTTGCGTTCACACCTAACAAGAGAGTCAGCTTGTCCTCTGAAGCTTTGAAGTCAGGCAATGACTTCTCCTCTGGAGCTATGAAAAAGTCCTAGATGCTGTCTTCTTCTGACAGAAGGCTGTTTTGTCTACATTGCAAATCTGCTATTTGGTGTAGCTGCCTTCACTGATGATCTAAGCTAGATGTTCTGGACAACCTGCTGCAGCTTCTACATCAACACTTGCTACTACTTCACCTTACACTTTTATGCTATAAAGATGGCTTCTTTCCTTACCTCACGACCCAACTTCTGCTAGCTCCAGACTTTCCTTCTTCAGCTTCCTCACCTCTCTCAGCCTTCACAGAACTGAAGAGAGTTAGGGTCTTGCTCTGCATCAGACTTTGGCTTAAGGGAATGTTGTCTGATCTTTTCTCCAGAATATTAAAACTTTCTCCCTATCAGCAATAAGGCTGTTTTGCTTTCTTATCATTTATATGTTCACTGGAGTAGCACTTTTAATTTCTTCCCAGAACTTTTCCTTTACATTCACAACTTGGCCAACTGGTTCAAGAGGCCTAGCTTTCAGCTTTCAGTGTTCAACATGCCTTCCTCACGAAGCTTGGTTATTTCTTGCTTTTTGACTTAAATGAGACATGTGATACTCTTCCTATCACTTGAACACTTAGATGCCATTGTAGATTATTAATTGTGCTAATTTCAATACTGTTGCATCCTGGGGAATTGGGCAGCTGGAAGAGAGGGAGAAAGATGGCATAATGGCCATTCAGCGGAGCAGTCAGAAGACACAACATCTGATTAAGTTCACCATCTTATATGGGCGTGGCTTGTGGTGCCCCCAAATAATTACAACAGTAATATCAAATGTCACTGATTACAGATCACCATTGCAAATATAATAATAATGAAAAAGGTTGAAATATTGCACCAAAATGTGACACAGATATACAAAGTGAGCAATGCTATTGAAAAAAATGGTGCTGATAGACTTGCTCGAAGCAGGGTTGCCACAAACCTCCAATTTGTACCAAACGTGGTATCTATGAAGCACAACAAAACAAGGTATGCCTGTACTGTCATTTATTTCTAGTGAGGATATGCTCAACCATATTTTTTCTCATACTGTCTAACCTCTTAAAAAATCTATTCATAAGCTAATTCTATAAGCACAATAACTCATTTTGGCTTCTTACTCATTATTTAATGTACTAAAGAAGTTAATGAGTAAACAATATATCAATTACAGGGGGGCTCAGTCGGTTGAGCATCTGCCTCTTTCTTGATTTAGGCTCAGGTCATCATCCCAGGGCTGTGGGATCCAGCCCCACATCAGGCTCCACGCTGAGAATGGAGCCTGCTTAAGATTCTCTCTCCCTCTGCCCCTCTCCCCTACTCATGCTCTGTCTCTCTAAAAATAATAATAAAAATAAGATCAATTACAAGACTAAGTAAATAACTCTAATTTATTTTAATGTCTATATTATTCATACTATATTTAACTTCTTTTACATTCAAGTTTGATTTCATGTAAATATATCCATGATGCATACTATATGTATATATACTGTACATTTAGATTTATTATTTGTATGTGGATACTTAGATTTGAATTCAAAATTCAAATAACTTTTCAAGCAGCTTATTTTTAGAATTGGGGACATTATAACGTTGTTGATAACTAACTATATCTCTATCTACCTACCATCTATCTATCTATATATACTTCCATAAGTCATAAAGTATAGATGATTGAATTTGACCACTTAAAAATATAAAGCTCTATACCACACACACAGACAGAGGCACGTCTTATGGACCTATTTCAAAAGGCAAATGAAAAACTAAGAAGCATGTATAGTATGTGACACCAAGGATTTTTAACCTTAATATATGAAGTTTCTTGAAAAATAGTAAGAAATACAAAAATTCAAATACAAAAATGGAAGAAGGATGTCAAGAGACAATTCAGAACAAAAGAAATGCAAATGGTCCATTAACATATAAAAAGATGCCCAAGCTCACTCATAAATAAAATGCAAAATAATAGCTCCAAAAGATACCATATTTCTTCTAGCAGATTGGATATTAGAAATCTTTTGCCAAGTGTGCTCAGTCGGTTAAGCATACGACTTTGGCTCAGGTCATGATCTCACAGTTCCTGAGCCCCGTGTCAGGCTCTGTGTTGACAGCTCAGAGCCTGGAGTCTGCTTCAGATTCTGTGTCTCCCTCTCTCCCTGCCCCTCCTCCGCTGGCACTCTGTCTCTCTCTCCCTCTCTCTCCAGAATAAATAAACATTAAACAAAAAGAAAGAAATCTTTTGTCATTATCAGTATTGACAAAGGGGAAAACAGGTGCATTAGTAGGAAGATAATTGGTTGTTTAAGGGGGAAATTTAGTAATATCTATAAAAAATGCTAAATGTACATGTCCTTGACCCATCATTTCCACTTCTAAGAAATTATCCAACAGGTGTGCAAAAAGACGTATACATAGATTTTAGTGCAGCACTGGTTTTAATAACAAAGCATTGGAAATCTGCATGTCCACAAATAAGGGAATGGATTAAATAAAAGATGATACAGAAACAGAATACTATGCAACCATTAAAAAGAGCAAGACAGATCTATACTACAAATATGGGAGAATATTCAAGGTAGAATATTAACTAGAAGAAGTTATTAGACTTTCTATAGGATGTTATCCCATTTGTACATGTACAGAACATTTGGGGAATGATACATAATACAATGTTAACACTGGCCGTCTCTTAAGAGTGGCACCTAAAGTGTAAGAGGGAGAGGGACTTTTCACTTTAAACCTGTTTTTATGATTTTAATTTTTATACCATCTGCTGATATTACTTTAATACTAAAAAAATACTAGTTAAAATAACCTACAAAAAAAAAAAAAGAAAACATGAGCTTGGTAGATCTAACTTTATAATGGCTTGAATTTCAATAACATCAAAATTGTTTTCAATTGTAAGAGTATCACAGTCACCACAGAAGTGTCTCACCCACATATAAAGTAATCTCAATGACTTACACACTTCCTCTGATCATGTAACATCTCCAAAGGAGCCATTACAAAGTCAACTGCACTGTCTTATACATGCCTAATGGGTCCAACAGAGCCATTAGGATGTCAGTTATATGGCAGGGCTCCTGCCAAAGCTATTACCAAGCCATTGCATTGTTTCACACACTTCCTTTGACATTCAGATGGTTCCCGAGGAACTGTTATCATTGCTATGGAAGTGTCCTGTATAACTTACATTACCAGGGGAAAACACAAAAGCAAAGGAAAGAAATGTAAAACAAACAAACAAATTCCCTCCATTAAGTGCACATGAATGGCCCCACGTGGTCAAATATCAGAAGGAATGGCTCCTCATCTGGGTGTAACTATTATATGTCATTCAAGAAACCCAGGTGTTAGGCTAGCTATTTTTTTCACAACCCCTGCTGTTCCAAAGAAGCAATTTCAGGTGTAAGAACAACATATACATGGCTATGATGCTATGGTGTTCATTAGTAGCACGTGGTATATTACCAAGTTTCTGTGATATGCAGTGCAGGAACAATAGGGAGTAGTACTGACGGATTTTTTTTTTTTTACTATTATGGGATTATATCAGATAATCCTTTACCTGTAAAGTTCCTGAGAAGCATATAGGGAGCTCAGCTGCCCAACACTCATGGAAATCAACAGGGCTTCTGGGTAGCTGAAACCCCAGCTCTACCTTAAGGGGCTACTACCACGACACAGAAAGCCAATGGTACAAGTTAACCCTCAGCCAGGTCTGAAGTACTTCATTGAATTTCTCCTCACAGTCTTCTATACTTAGCAGAACAAGATTGTTGGCTACGAGAAGGATGTGTTGTTTAAGGTAAAACGAGTGCATAGCATTTTACCCAGTTCAAAATGAAGAGAAAGTAGGCTGGACTCTGCTAGGCTAGAGTTTCCTGGGGTCCGAGATGTTTCAGAAGTCAGGTGTATAACTGGCTAATCCTTGCTAAGAGAGCCTTCACCTGATCGCATCTACCCCACCATACCTGCATAATATCACTTTCTGAGTGATAGATATCAACAGCAACTAACTTTACTGGCATTTAATATATGACAGGTACACTGTCAAGAGCTATATATTCATTTTCTCGTTTAATCCTCCTCACACCAAACAACTGCACAGGTAATGTTTCCACTTGACAGAGAAGGAAATGAAGGCTTGGAGAGCTTTAGCTACCTGTTCAAGGACACACAGCAGGTAAATGGCAGAACCAGGGCACAAACCTAAGTCTATCTTATATCACAGACCATGTTCTTAACCACACACTCTATAGAGAACATCATTTATTTAGACTGCATTAATATAACCAATTTTACTGTAATAATTGGTTTCAGATCACTTGTGCTCTCGTAGCAAGCTGCACATACATCTTTATCACAGTACTAACTAGACTGTATTAAAATTGGCTCCTTCTTCTTCTCCTAACAGACCTCTTTGGGTATATATGCCCACTTGACTTGGACTGGCCTGCATTGAGAACTGCTCCAAGGATCCAATGGGTGGGTTACCACAAAGCAACATTTGTATTACTGACCTCACTCCCTGGTTGTAGCTGATGCGACCAGTGGTAGAGAGCTGACTCAAGCTGGGAAAATTATTCTGTCTCCTTGGAATTTAGAAATGGCACTAAAAAATATCTGGTTAATTGCAACTGCTTTCCCGAACAGAAAAAATATAAACTGAGGAATTATAGGAAGCTTTATGCCTGCCTTACAAATGGAGATTTAGAGAAAGTCAACTTTCAGAGGTAGGACTGAAGGAACTGGATTCAGAAGCAAGAGGCAAAGCCCAGGCAATTCTTCTGATCTGATTCCTGCTGTCGAGCCACTCACTTGCACTGGTCCCATGAAGCATTCTCATGCCCTTTCAAATAAATGTGATTTTTTGTTTAAGCCGTCTCAAGTTGGTTTCTGTTACCTGTTACCTGCAATAACAGTAGTAAATAATAATGAACAACCCTAACTAATAGGGCACCAATCTCTCCCACTATACTGTAAATTCTTAGAGGTTGGGGAATGTACACTGGTCATCTTTCATATATGCCCAGTCTCCAATACAGAGCCCAGCAGAGAGCAGGCGCTCAATAAATATTGCTTGCATAGAAATATCATTTATGAACAGCTATATAATTTTATATATAAATAGCTATACTATTCTTATTTATTTAAATAAATTTATTTCAACTCCTTTAAATAATTTCTTCACAATTTGCAGATCTTCCTCGACTTACAATGGGGTTATGTCCTGATAAATCCCCCATAAGTTGAAAATACTGGAGATCGAAACTGTCACAATACGGCCTAACCTACCGAACACCAGAGCTTACCCTAGCCTACCTTAAACATGCTCAGAACACTCACGTTAGCCAACTGTTGGGCAAAATCATCTCAAACAAAGCCTATTTTATAATAAAGTGTTGAATGTCTCATGCAACTTATTGACTACTGTACTGAAAGTGCAAAACAGAATGGTCGTGCGGGGACAGAATGGGTGTAAGTGTCTCGGGGGTTTACCTTCGCGATCGCGTGGCCAACCACAAGCTCCAGTTCCCAGTGCCCAGCATCGCGAGAGAATTGTACTGCGTACCGCCGCCCCAGGAAAAGATCAAAATCCAAACTCAAAATACAGTTTCTACTGAATGAGTACTGCCTTCTCACACCATGAAGTCGAAAACATGTAAATCGAACCATCGTAAGTCAGGGACCATCTGTATACTCTATGAGTTACAGGTTAAAAATGCTTTTTCTCTGTTTCTCTCCATGTAGCTTCTTGAGATGCAATTTAATCTTCACTTTTTATAATCCAACTGCTTCATTTAGGCCATCTGTGAAACACACATTCTTGGAAATTGATTGCCCAAATTTAGCTGTCCATATAGCATATTCCTCCAGTCTCAGGTAGAGGCAGATGTAATTAGGAGCGATACCTTAATCACTGAGGTTGATGCTCAAATAGGATTGCCAAATCCTTGTAGGAAATGCCCACTGGATCATGGGTCAGAGGCAGGGTTGTGTGTTAGATGATCAGAGGTCTGACCCACTGCAGCATTTCTATGCTTGTAAGATCAGAGAAGATCTACAAAAATATATTGTCTCTCAGTTTTAACTTTTTTCCTCAGAGCAACGAACAGAGATGTAGGTAGTAGGTGAAATGGGAGTGGCGAAAGGGTAAAGTGAATAAAGCAGTCTGACTGATATCAAAGTGTCCTGCTCCCAGGCCTCACGATGAAGCTAACTTGAGTAAATGTGCATTTTTCCTAAACAGGCCAGGAAGCACCAACAGACAACAAAGGATTTACTAAGGACAAAGTTGAGGGATTGGGAACAAACTCCAACAGTGTTCCGATTGGCCTGAGAAAGCTGAGAAATCCGGATCCCCCCCCCGCCCCCCCTCCCCCCCCCCCCCCCGTTACCTGATGTTCTCCCCCCCTGCACTTCAGGCAGCCCAGTCCAAGTGTTTCCGTGCTAAAAGGGATGGTGATTTATTTTAATTCTTCATAGGTTATACCATGTCGGAGACTTAAATTCAATGAAGGGTAGCCACATAGGGTTTATGAAAATGAGAAAAAATAAATATTTTGAAAGGCTTCACCAATTAATGAAATGAAAGAACCAAGTCCTTATAGATATGAGTTTGAAACCAGAAGGAGAAAATCCAAGTCATAATCTAGGATGGAGAGAATTGAAAGCATCCTTGAAATCGTGTCTCAGAATCTTTCTCAGTTGAGTAACTCAGCCAAATTAACAATTTCCTCTATCTTCCTTTTCTCCCACATGTACAGGAGTGAAGCTTAAATCAACTTAAACTGGTCCATATTATGCCCACTGCCTCATTATTAATCTAAAAATCAGAATGTATAGAAAGACAGAAACAAAACAAAGCGTCACCAACACTGAGGCACAGGGATGGGGTGGCATGGAGTGTGAGACAGTAACATATATAAATCCTAAAAATTTTACACCATTTCACTCATTTCAAATATAGTATATCTAACGTCATAGGGCGCCTGGGTGGCTCAGCCGGTTAAGCGTCCGACTTCAGCTCAGGTCATGATCTCACAGTTGGTGGGTTCGAGCCCTGCGTCGGGCTCTGTGCTGACAGCTCAGAGCCTGGAGCCTACTTCAGATTCTGGGTCTCCCTCTCTCTGCCCCTCCCGCACTTGCACTCTGTCTCTGCATGTCTCAAAAACAAATAAACATTAAATAAATAAATAAATAAATAAATAAATAAATAAATAAAGTCAGATTAATGAAATAGATGCCCTGATAGGTTTCATTCCATGAATGGAGATCAATGGGAAATAAATAGCAACATTTGCACACAAACATCAAGTTCAATTCACTGAAAACAACTATTTCTCCAAATTAATATGCTTTTAGAAAAGCCATTTGTACTCTCATCTTAACTCAAACCTTCTCTGTGAGAACCTTTGGAAATGCTCAAGACCGATCAGTCCTGGTTGTCACTGATTGAAAATTTATAGAATCCAAATTGGTGAAATCATACTGGAGGTCATAAATAAGATTCTAAATTGTATACTCTTTATTGAAAAGTAGGAGTCAGATTAAGACTTACAGAACTCACACTGAGCAGGAGAAAGTTGTTGAGCCAAGGAAGGAAAGGAATATATAGAAAATAATCAGTTGAATTTAGCTAGCTGGTTTCTGAACTGCTATTTTAACTCTTCTTCCTATGTAAAATATGGATAACAACAGAATCTACTTTGCAGAGTGATCATGAGGATGGTGTGAGATAAAGATATTAAAAGTGTATTCGGAAATAGTGAGGTGCTGAACATTCATATTGTACTTCATGTTACAAATACTATTCTAAATCATTATCTACATTAATTTATTCAATAGTCACAAAATCCTTGTGGTCAACGTTAATATTATCCTTCTTTTATAGATGATGAAATTCGGGCACAGAAACTTTATATATAACTTTCCCAAGGTCACACAGCTGGGATTTAAACCTAGGCTCTCTGGCTCCACAGTCCAAACTTTTAATCACTATGCTCTACTGCCTCTCAAAAGTTGAAATCATTCTTGGAGGTCCATATTGGGCCAACAGAGACTTGCAATAAGGACTAGTTTTTAGCAGACTGGATCATCGGTTTTCCTTGGCAACACAGCCCGATTCTGTGATACCCCATCCAGTTCCTAAAATAAGATGTAAGGAAAATAAACCTATAAAAGAAAACAAAAAGGATGCATGTCCTTCACTCCTGAGTCTTCCAACTCTGTCTCAGTAGACAGTATTACACGATCAAGGTAGATAGATGGTTCATTAGACTGAGGGCCAAATGAAACTGAACAGTTTCATTTCTGAAAGTCCCTAACACATCCATGGGATAAGGCACAGTAATACAGTCTGGTGGCTCACCACGGTAAGCAGTTCTTGTGATGGGGCTAGGAGAGGATAATGTGCATTTTGGTAAAGCTCATTCTGATGTACCTTTCCTCTGATCCTTTGCCCCCACCACCTCCCCATTTTGAGTCATTGCCCTGTGGTCAGACCCCGTGCCCTCCAAAAGTCTGATTTTCATCAAAATCATTTATAAATATTGCTTTCAGTATCCCTTGGGAAAAGAGGCAAAGCCTAATGAGCACAATGAAGACAAAGGTAAAAGGACACCAATGTCCCCTCACTGAAAAATGACACAGTGTAAACACAGGTTTACAGAGAAGAATGAACACCAGTTCTTTCACTGAAGGCATTATTTATAATTGATGACATGGCTATAGCAGGCTTCTAAACCCAAGCCAGAGCATCTGAAGGAAAGGACCAAAGCCATTTGCTAGGAGGCACTGTAAAGTCATGACAATATCTCAAATTAATGACTAGAGCCATGCAAAAAATCAGAGATAACGTAGGAGGTCATGAGGCCAAACCCAACCCGACTTGATTTAAATCTACACCCCCATGCTAAATCAACGCTTCCCTACCCCACTTTAAATACTGCATTGTCCTTTTCCCCAGCTCCTGACTCACCTCCTCTTCACCACCAACATACATACATGAAGTTTTCCAGAGGAAAGCAAACCAATAAGCAGCCAATGAACTCATCTTTGACAGGTCAATTAATCACCTCTGTGTGTTGTTTGTCAGAGGGGCAGGGTTCCACTCTGTGGGGTGGGTGTCAGGCAAAATAATCTGCGGTCAAATATTGGCAAACACTTACCTTGAGTAGACCCAGCTTGAGCCTCCAGGTCACAACAAACAGGAGAGAACTTAAAACCTGTAATATTAAACATTTTATGAATTAATCCTTATCCAAGTCACCTGGGAATCCTCAATCTTTAACCCCTACCCTTCATCCAATAGTATATTTTAAGTAACAGATTCAATGAACTATGATTCACATACCATAATGTTCACCCTCTTATAAACTGTACAACTCAGTGGATTTTAGTATTTTCACAGAGCTCTACAACCATCACCAATATATAATTCCAGAATCATTTAATCACTCCAAAAGAAACCCCATACTTAGGATCTTGTAGGAGTAGAAAAGTGGTTGAAACCCATGGCGAAACTTCTTTTATTTTAATGTTTCAATCCAGTGAACTGGCTATAACTTCATATGTCAGGAGTGAGATGAGGGAGGATGGGAAGTCTCAGCAATGCAGGAGACCATCTAGCACCCTTTTTACATATATTTGGTCATTATTTTTTTCTGTTTCACAGTTGTAGCCCAGAAAACTTTAGAGAGCAGTCCAAGGTCACATCATTTCCATCCTAGTGCTCTTTCACTTGCATATGACTATGCACACATAGATCATCTACGTTCTCCTCTCATTTCCAAAATTCACCTCCTACACTCTTGGACAAAGCCAGCAATATATACATATGTACCTGAAACTAGACTAAAAAACAAAAACAAAAAACAAAAACCAAAAAACACAAAAAACCAAGACCCAAAGGATACTTGGTGATAGTACAAAACATTATGGCCTATCATTAAGGAAATGATAATCTAACTAGTAGGCAAACAGTCATTCCTGATTATATCATTGTGGGCAGGGTCCCCTGTGGGCTGAACGAGGAAGAAGACAGAATAGAAGAAAGCTGTAGGTATAGGGCTGGCGGCTACCTCTCTGCCACCTGAGAAAATACTAATTAGCCACTGCTAACGGAGCAGGCCTGTGGTCATGGGGATGGGACCTATGAAATTTAGACAAACAGAATGATGAAGAGCCTAGATTAGTGTGTTTAATAAGCATTAATGTGCTTTCTTATGAAAGGGTTCTGTTCTTCAGTAGAGACAGGGAGCAGAAATAAATTAACCTCTATGCAGCAAATCAAAATGATAAAACTTTTCTGCTTCTAAAAGTTGTAAGAAAACAATATGTAATTGAGACTTAATGATATTGCTACTATTACTTACCATCTGGCAAATGGCTAAAAAGTTAATTTACCTTCTGGGTTTTTTTTTTTTTTTATCATTTCGGTCTAACTTGGTTAATTTGGATCTGTCTATACACTTGACAGTTTAATCTGAATTAAAATAGAAAGCCCATACAGAATATGCTTGCTATACAGTTGTTCATCTCATTGTTCATATATTGATATAAAGCCCAAATGCATGAAATGTACTTTCCATAATAAATACCACTAGTATTACACTGGAAAATAAAGACGGAAATAAAAGGTGAGTAATAAACACGACATGCACAATACTGCTGACCGCATGAGATTATTTCCCTCGGGGGAATCACCAGGAATAAAAAGCATTTTATCTATCATTATAAATAAATGTGTCTATTTGCCAGATACTTAGGTACATGCCTTGTCCATGGGAACCCACTATCCCGCATACGAAATGAAAGATAGGAAGACACAGGGAAGGAAAACAAATCAAAGGCTAAAAACTGCATTCACTCTGGGTTTTACTTAAACAGTATAGATCGTTCTATTACCATTCTCCCCATCCGACTTCCTCTCATGGTCCGTGTCGGTCAAGGACAACGCGGAGTTGGCCCGGCTGGACAGACAGGAGCTGTGCTCTGATTTCATCCCCCTTATCCACATTCTCAGAGCGTGGTCAGGTGAGACAGCACCTTCGGTCTCCGTGTCCACATCAGACCCCATCTCTAGCTGGTAGCCGTGCCGAGAAACGCTGTGCATGTCTGTCTGGTAGCCAGAGCACAGAGTGTGAGGAGTTTCACAGAATTCCATCTCTGAGAAGAAACAAAGTTCAGAGAAAAAAGTTGAGAAACAGTAAGAAATACCCACGAAAATTCTACTTTCTGTCCTCACACCCACCCCCCCCCCCTTGCTAGTAATTATGTGGTTTTGCAAAGTTAGAATTCTGGCCTTTTTATTTATGGTAGCTAGGATTCTATGCTTATTTTGCACTTCTGTGGCTTAAAATTATGCTCCTGTTGATTCTTACAAGGCTCTGGAAAAAGCATGCCCAAAATAGCTTTATAGCTACAATTTTAGGTTGCACAAAATGTAATGAAATAAGTGAGTGTAGAGGAGTATAAAGCGTAGAAAGCTGTCCTTTAAAAGATATTTCTCTTCCAGGAAGAATATATATGATCTGTAGAGCACACCTATGCTTAAAATATTAACATTATCAGCTTTTCTAAGTATTTCATACACATTAGACTTAAGAGTAAGTAATTCAACGTGAAAAATCTGGGTGAAAACATTACATTTAAATATACTTCTCTAAAGTACGTTTCTCAAAATGCATTAGTCTGCCACCGAAATTCTGGGTACTTAATATCATTATTTCCCATCGTCTCCAAAGGAGTCTGAGGCCCACTTGATGCTAATGATTCTGATTCAATCGTTCTTTGAACAAATTCATTAAAAATATTCAATTGTGTATCATGCATCAGCGGTGCTCAGGGTTTGGATTTTCCCTCTCCCTGTCCCTACCTCGAGTCTTAGATCCAAAAAGTGTTTAGGGTGGTAGAGATGGTGTAATGAATCCTCTCTTTTTACAGTTGAGGAAAATAAGGTCCGGAGGATAGGCATCATTTGTCTATTGCCCATGTCAGAGAGCAACAGATCCCTTTTTCCTGAAACACCCTTCTGCGTATAGTTTCTGCTAGACGCCAATAAAGCCCCATCCACTCACTGCATGAATATCAGGCATTCAGTCTTACAGTCAATTTTGCATTCAATTATGGCAAGGTGTCAAAAAGGGGAAAGGATGCTTTAACGGTCCCTAATAAGTTAATGAAAAATGACCACATGCCAAGATACATCATCGGAAACGTCTATGTAATACTTAGATAAGGTAATCCAGGGATGTTGTACACTATATGGGATTTTCTCCGACTGACATCAGAGACAGGGTATGTCATCTGGCCAGGAAGAAGCTTAACTGAGTGCATCTAATCCTTAGCACATATCAATAAAATGCAAACCCTGAAATGAATTTCACTCTTTGAATGGAGAAAGTGCTAGAATTTAGACAGGCGGACCATACACTGGAAGGAAAATGCAGAATATGAATAAATGTTTTAAAAATAGTGATTTTTATGACATATAATTGCCAAAAAAGGGTTTAACAAATCAAATCTTAATGGTTATTTAATAGCCATCGGGTGCTCAGTACTGTGCTCTATGAAACAGATATTGTGGACATACATAATGCATTAGGATAATTCAATTATATTATAAGTCACTCCTAAGCACGTTACTTATGATTTCTGTGATGCAGGTAAGAGCAATTCTGTTTTTCCACAAAAATTTGTCTAAATTCCGAAGGAGTGATGTTTTAAAAATAGGCATGGCTTCCACCTATCAAGCATAAAACCTCAGGAAACCATGCCTCTCCTTGACATAAGGCTAAAAGTAAAAATCTATTTTGCCAAATATAAATCCCAGTGATCTAGAATATTGTCATCAGTTAATATTCATGCCTCTTAATTTCACAATGTTTCATTATCCAATCCTACTGTGCAATTGTTGCTGCAGCAACCTGATAATGAACCTGTCAGCTTGAAGCTGCAGGAAAGGAATTTTATATTGGCCTGCCTTCACAACTTCATTCCCCTAGACCAATGCTTCCCAAACATCAACATGCTTCAGAATCACCTGGAAGGCTTGTTAAAATACTGATTGTGCTTGCCCTCCGGTTTCAGTTTCAGATAGCAGGTCTGGAGTAAGGCTGGAGAACCTGCATTTCTAACAAGTTCCCAGGTAACTCCTATGCTACTGGCCCAGGGGCCACACCTTGAAAACTCCATTCCTCGAGATTACTGTGAAGTCAGTGGGAGCCAGGAAAAGGGGAGAAGGGACAGAACAACCTTCCTGTGGCATTACCAAAGCTTTTGCAATGAGAAAAGAAAGAGCTTGAATTGAATTGCTATGAAGTGTCCCCATTCATTTTCCATGGATTCGGGGCACTAATTAGGAAATTTACTTTCAAAAGCACAGACGTGCATTTATTTTCACTCCTACAATGGCACTGAGATGTGATTTTCCAAAGATTTGAATATGAGCATCTGAGTCATGGTAAAGACATTCATTGGAAAAGGATGAGCAAATAAAAATAAATACACAGCCAATTTGCCACTCTGTATAATAAAATACTACAGAAAGTTAAAAAATAAAAATCACTGGTAAATGTAGGAAACATGCCTTTTCGTTAGAGATTTTTTCCCATTCAAAAAGAAATTTAAACATGCAAAATTTGTGTAATGAAATGTATATAAAATGATCAAAAATCGCAAAATTTCTGTTGGAACCATAGTCTGATTTGAATGCAAAGGTTAAATCACAAATTCTCTAATTAAATACAACCAGATAGGGGCACCTGGGCGGCTCGGTTGGTTAAGCATCTGACTTCGGCTCAGGTCATGATCTCATGGTTTATGAGTTTGAACCCTGCATAGGGCTCTGTGCTGACAGCTCAGAGCCTGGAGCCTGCTTCGAATTCTGTATCTCCCTCTCTCTCTGCCCCTCCCCTGCTCGTTCTCTCTCTCTCTCTCAAAAATAAACATTAAAAAAATTTTTTTAAGTACAACCAGATAAAAGTACACTTCCTTATCAATACATAATTAGAAAAAGTAACAATCTAAGTAAGCAATCAGTTGTTTTTTTAATGTTTAAACAAAAAAAGAAGAGAGAGAGAAAGAAGTTTCCCTTACAGTAAGTGATGTGAACATTTCTCTTTCTTGAAATCAACATTACCATTGTAAATTGTTTCCTTAAATACACAAAGGTCCTGGTGGTGTTCAAAATTCCCATAGGATGCATTTTCTGTAAAGCACTTACAATGCACCTTAAGTAGTTGTTTTTAGCCTTCTGCATATAACCTTGTTACCTAAAATACTACGTATTCCCTAGAGAAGATGAAGTTCAATTGGATTTATTATAGGTCTATTCTTACCAAAAAGCTAACCATAAGAGAAATGAAAGTGTACCTTCAGATACCTACAACTTAAATGGATAGCGGTACCATGAGAAATTGCAATTCAGGAGTAAACAGATACAGATGTTGCCAAATGAATGGTGTATTTGGAGCTTTATGAACATGTATTTAAATTTTACTATAAGGAAAACCTATTTTGCAGCCTCATAAGAAACAAAATCTGAGCAAATTAATACAGTTGAAATCCAATTTTTAAAGGGGGCAGAAGATTTGAAGAAATACTTCATTAAAAAAGGTATACAAATAACCAATAAGCAATAGAAAAGATGCTCAACACCATTAGTTACCAGGAAAACATAAACTCAAACTGCAATGAGATGCCACTACAGACCTACCAGAATGGCTAAGAAAACTTCTGACCGCCCCAAGTGTCGACAAGGATGTGGAGCAACTATATAGATGGCTAGTGAGAAAGTAAAATGGTACATTTGCCAGTTTCCTCAAAAGGTAAAGCAATACCTCACAGGAGAGCAATACACTCCT
Organism: Felis catus; assembly: GCF_018350175.1. Taxonomy (NCBI): domain Eukaryota; kingdom Metazoa; phylum Chordata; class Mammalia; order Carnivora; family Felidae; genus Felis; species Felis catus. The sequence goes on from NC_058386.1 coordinate 101,973,855, forward strand.
GGATATTTATCCTAAGGAAATGAAAACTTTTGTCCAAACAAAATTACATAAGGGGTTGTTCATAAGCTTTATTCATAATAGCTAAAAAGAAGACACAACCCAAGTGTCCATAAATAGGTAAAAGGCTAAACTACCTGTGGTAGATATATACACACACAGGATGTGTGGAACACAATTCAGTCCTAAAAAATGAATGAACTATTGATACATAACAAGATGCATGGACCTCAAAATAATTATCCTGAGAGAAAGAAGACCAATGGAATGTCTATATTCTGTATGCTTCCCTTTAAATAAAATTCTAGAAAATGCAAACCCATCTATAGTGACAAAAAATAGATCAGTGGTGGCTTCAGGGAGAAAGGGAGGGAGAACTGTAGAACAAAGGGGCACAAGGAAACAATGGGGATGATCTAAATCTTTGTTCTCCTGCTCCTGACAATAGTTTTGTATGTGCGGTACTTGCCAAAGTTTATCAATTGTACACGTTAAGTATGCGTGGTTTATTGTACTTGAATTATACCTCCATATAATTTTTTAGTGGATTATACACCACCAGAAAATAGGACAGTGAGGAGACAGGAGAGCCAGTCAATTTTCATAGATGGAGCCGAGGGTCTCAGGTTAGCAGCAGACCCTACTCTCTTCCTCCTAGTGGAAGAAAGTACATGTCACATGAATGAAAAGGTAGTAAAGATGCAAAATTGCTTTTATCTAAGCCAAGAAGCAATCAAGGCTAACTGACACATGATTTCTCAGTGATTCTCTAGGGAGCCCTGTTTTCCTAGGAACATAACAGTTGAAACCCAATTTTAGGGGGGTGGAACTAAGAATGATACTGATCACTGATGAGCTTTCAGCTTCTAAGGGAGCATTCTGTAATTGGGGATCACGAGAATAAGTTGAGTGAATCTGGCACAAAGGATCGCTTTAAGCCACTATTAATGTTAATAAATTAGTAATTTTTTAAATGCTATGAAGTGCCAAGTAAAATGAACTACTGAATTTTCTCTCTGAATCTAGGGATTGATCTTCAGGTGTTCAGCCTGGAGAAGCCATTTATCAAAACTTGAAAGGGAAAGTCATAGTTATCTGTGTCAGCATTTTTCTAGAAATGCCATTTTTGAGTTTGAAAAGCTCAAGACTTTATTTTCCTTAAAATTCTACCCATCCAAACTTCCTCTAAAAAGGGAGCTTTAAGGCATCATACTCCAAATAAATAATTGGAGGTCAAAAAGCATGATTAGTCTTAGCCATGACCTGAGTGATTTGTGATATAACTTCTATAGAGTGTAGTCCATTTCCAAAGTAAGGAAAAGGGAGGGGGGATAAAATTATTAGCTTTAATTACTGTGACTCATAACATGCCTTATGTACCATGTGCAAAAGCAGGTGTTTTTAATTAGCCATGTTGTTTTTAGATAAGTCAATTAACATCCTAGTTTTCCTCATTTGTAAAATGTTCAGGTCCACCAGAAATAAATATCTGGGTAACTCCCCTGTTCTAAAACTCTGTAATTATAACTTGACCTGTTACTGCAAAGTGTAAAATGGTAAATATTTTCAAATGGGGAAAGAATTAATGGTTTTATAAATCAAGGTACTATTCATGCTTCTATTGTGAAGGATAATCACCATGTTAGCTAAATAAGATCTTGTGTCATGATTACCAGTCTTAAAATATTAAAATATTGATATAGCTTAGGTATCCACTGTGAACTGCAAAATTATCAATAGAGTATGTAAAATACATGATGTAAAAAAAAATCAACTGATATGGCACCTGAGTGGTGCAGTTGGTTAAGCATCTGACTCTTGATCTTGGCTCGGGTCATGATCTCATGGTTTGTGAGTTTGAGCTTCACATAGGGCTCTGCACTGTTGGTATGAAGTCTGCTTAGGATTCTGTCTCTCCTTTTCTCTCTGCCCTTCCCCAACTTGTGCGCGTGTGTGCACACTCTCTCTCTCTCTCTCTCTCTCTTTCTCTCAAAATAAATAAACTTAAGAAACCTTTTAAAAAATCATCTGACTAAATAGTTACTCATCAAACATAAAACTGTCAGTTTATAAACATGGCTACTGCAAATAATACTCTATAGCATAATGAATAAAAATTCACACAATTAAGAAGTATTACTGACCACTAAAAATTCATTACTGGCTCTAGGGAAAATATAATGTGTTATAATCTTAAGTGAAAGAAAGAAAGAAAGAAAGAAAGAAAGAAAGAAAGAAAGAAAGAAAAGAAAGAAAGAAAGAAAAGAAAGAAAGAAAGGGAAGGAGGAGGGAGAGAAGTAAGCAAAAGCAGAAAGAACACAAATAATTTTCCTTACTGGGTACCATTTTGTCTTTCTCAGTTTAGGGGCTCTGAAGATAAAATGATATCAAATTGTCAAATCAGTTCATGTTAGTTTACTTAAACACAGCTCCACTGAATACCCACTCAATTTCAAGTCAAGAAAACAAAACAAAATAGACTTCTCTGATTTCTCTGAGTCTTAGAAAATTAACCCAATTTAATTTCCTCTCGTCTTACTTTATGAAAAAGCTTTACCAAGTGCACAATTGTACCATACTAGGCACCGAGCAGAGTGAGTTAACAGGACCATGTCATGTTCTTTGGCAAGTTCCACAGAGAGCTTTTTTAAAGGCCCAAATGACAACAAAGTAATAAAGGCACACCACCCAGACATGACCTTTATTTTTCTGCTGAGGGCTTATCAGTGTTTTCTGGGGCACAGCAGTGAGAAATGGAGTGTTCCCACAGGTACGTCTGGAGCTTGTGGTTATCAGAGGACTTCAAGAAAATAGCAAAGCTTCCTAAGCCTAATCTCCCTCCTCACAGTTTCAAATGTACCCATTATCTCAGTACTCAGGACCTACCAATTATGCCTTATTTAATTTTCAAGATTTCTCCATCTGTCAGTATAGTGAAAAGCACAGCAAAAAAATCTGGGCAGAGTTAAAAGCCTGAAGTATAAACGTTCATGCTTTGTGACCAATATTGGCTAACTGGAGCCATCCCAGAAAATAGTTAACAGACCACGTTAATGTCAAAAAGAATGCTCTCAGAAGTACAGTAAGTTGTAAATCTGTAAAAATGGCTCAAACCAGAGAAGGACGCAGAACTGTAAAGAACGTCAAAAGGAAGGGAGATGATGAAGGAACCTGGAAGAAATCAAAAGGGACTCCAATCTTATTTAGAGAGACAGGAGAATATCCTTCAGCAATCTAAGAAGGAAGGACATTTGATATGGAAATAAGCAACTTCCTGTCTATTTTCTTGAACTAACATTGGCCTCAGTGTAGGGCCCATGTAGACTGTACTCACATAAGATGGGTGAACTTGCTCTGAGGCTAACACACAGCCGTTACCATCACAATGAAAAATGTGATGCTTGCTCTCCAGCCTTCATAACAAGAGCCTGGAAAAATAATCAGGGACTAGAAAAGATGGTGGGAGGTCCTGGACTTCAACAGAAATTTAGATCAATGAGAACCTGTGCATGTTCCCTTTATTTCAACATTTCGAATAAGACAGAAACTTCCTGGCCTAAATGAGAAATTTTCAGGGCTACTGAACACTGAAAATGCATGGTGCTCAATGGCCCTAAAAATTTCTCATTTTTTACCTTTGTGGGTCCAATCTTCTGGCTGTTCATAACTCTTTGGAGGCTGAATTCTTATTGACCACTGTGGTCTTCCAGGTATACTTGTGCATTTTCATTATGTTCACAAAGCATGTGAAGCTGTTTGGGGTGTGTGTGTGTGTGTGTGTGTGTGTGTGTGTGTGTGTGTGTGAATTTTAAACCGCATTAATCTGTGGCACAATTCCACCTGCAGAAGTGAGACGAGTGAGCTAAAGAGTTAAATAACCACCAAAAAAAACCCACTTGTGAGTGCTTCAAACCATACTCACAAAAGCAAACAGTGTGACTTCCATAATATTCTACACTAATCTGTAGGCATTTATTTTGTGATGAATGAGTAAAGATACCAAGATAGAACTGTGCACCAGAGTCACTGTTTACAAAAAAAAACTACTCAATAAACTACATTCTGCTCTGTAAGGGGATTCTTCTTACCACATTTCAAAGATGCCCCACTTACCTTTGCCACTGTATCTCTGGACATATTGTGCCAACCACCTGGAACACCTCCCTCTGATTTTTCACGAATCTAATTCCTGTATCCAGCCTGTGTCGTTACCTTCACAAAGTATTCTCCAACTATCATCTCCCCTCTCCCAATAATCTTATCCTCATCCACAGCATTTCTAAGCTTTACTATATATTTTTTATACGTGACTGTATATTTCTTTTTTCTCTATAAGCATATCATCTGCGTTACCTACTAAATTACACTTCCAGATCCTACAGTGTTTTCTAAACTTTTGGTATCTCTCAAAACCAAATGAGATAATTTCCACAAAGCATTGGGTGATTTATTAAGGCCCAGATAAATATGAGGTAGTTTTGTCATCCCCTCAGGCCCTAGAATAATTCTAGTCAAGGACTGATCATTAAATCCCAAAGTTTTAAAGTCCATAGTTAATAGGGAACCGCTCTTGAAAGGATTAAATTCATGAATACAATTCTGATGCATATGAGATAGTTTTGCTTACCATAAAACAATGCCTACTAATGCAAATTGAAAAATTGCTATTTTGGTAAATTAGCTATGCATTTCAAATGATAGATGCTCCACAAATTTGCCAAGAGGAGAAAGACAGCAGCCCACTGGCTGTGGATTCAGGAAAAACAATTTATAGCAATATTAGACTAATGGAGAACACGTTCTCTGTATTGTCTTCTGACTGAAATAGCATCACAAAGGAAGCTGCCCTCACTATATTGTTTGGCTTAATGAATTGGGAAATGGCTCCCTATTAAAATTCTTCAAAATATACCCCAGGGTATAGAACTGGGAGGCTTCTTAAAACCAGTCTGAAAGCCTTGGTAAAGACGACCTTTCAGCTAGCTTGAGTGGAAACATCTTTCCTCCTTTCATCCATCAGTTTCATCCCATTTACCAGACAGAAATTCCCATCTTGGCAAATCTGTAGAGTGTCCTGGAGGGAGGAGGTAGCTCCTCTCAGACTGTTCTCATGAAATGTTTTTCTTGTTTCTTCAGGAATGTAAAAGAAGAAACTCTCCAAATGCGCAAAGGTTGTGGCAAGAACTCTTAGGACACTCATAGGGACTTCTGAATGTGAATTCTATTTACAGGAAAACGTTAAATTCTAGAGAATTTAAAACATTAAAACATTAAAGTCTTGACTTCCAGTCAAGATAGAATGATGGCGGCCAAATTTATTCTCTTACCTGAAACAGTAACAACAACAAAACCCAGGTAAAATATACCAGGGGCGCCTAGGTGGCTCAGTCGGTTAAGCATCTGACTCTTAATTTCGGCTCAGGTCATGATGTCACGGTTGAGTTCAAGCCCCACATCGGGCTCTGTGCTGGCGATGCAGAGCCTGCTTGGGATTCTCTCTCTCCCGTCTCTCTCTCTCTCTCTCCCTCTACCCCACTTGCTCTCTCTTTCAAAACAAATAAATAAGCTTTAAAAAATTAAAAAATTAAAAAAATATATATATACCCAACAATGGCGTTTTAGACAATGGGCAACAAAGGCCAGTGATTCCTGAGATATGAGAAACGAGTCAGTTTCATAGGCCTGCAAAGAGTTCTCAGACGTCAGCACAGGGAGGGAGAACAAAGGTGGATCCTAGCAGTCTCTCTGAGTTCAGGAGTTGGAGCTGGTAGTCTGGGAAAGCCAATAGAGCTAGCATTTGCAGTACAGAGCACCAAACAGGAGAGAGCTGCATGGAAAGAGACTTCCAGGGATCTGCAGAGCCCCCCAAACCGCCCCCGACCATCACCGGAGTCCTGAATGGCACAGGCATGGTAGAAAACCACCTGAGACTAGACAAAGAACCGCCTGGAAGGATTAAAAGAAACAACTTGGAATCTGAAGCGCGCTGGAAATAGTCCCTGTTCTCAATAGCCAGAGTGAAAAATCTCATAATCCATAGGCATTAGGTACATTCTGACAAACACATCATGCGTTGAAAATATTGTAGGTCAAAAATGCATTTAACACGCCTAACCTACTGACCATCATAGTTTAGCCTAGCCCACCTTAAGTGTGCTCAGAACACTTACATGAGCCTACAGCTGGGCAAAATCATCCAACACAAAGTCTATTTTATAATAAAATGTTGACTATCTTGTGTAGTTTATTTAATACTGTGCCGAAAGTGAAAACCAGAATGGCTATACGGGTGCAGAATGCCTGTCAGTATACCAGTTGCTGACCCTCGTGATTGCATGGCTGACCGGGAGCTCTGGCTCAGCATCATGAGAGAGTATCGTAGCACGTATCAGTAGCCCGAGAAAAGGTCAAAATTCAAAATTTGAAGTCTGGTTTCTACTGAATGTGTATTACATTTGTGCCATCATAAGGGGAAAAATTGTAAGTTGAGTCATCATATGTAAAGCATTTATGTAAAATGCAGACTAATCTATAGTGACAGAAAGCAGACCAGTAGCTGCCTGGGAATGGAGTGGATGGGGGATGGTAGAGAGAAAAGCATTATAAAGGGGCAAGAGAAAACTTTTGGGAGGTGATAGATATGTTCACTATGATGACTGTCGTGATATTTTCATGGGTCTATACATTTGTCACCATTTGCCAAATTGCACACTAAAAATATGTACAGTTTATTGTATATTATACCTTGATAAGCAAGTTTTTAGAAAATGGTGTAGGAAACAAGAATGCTTCTTGTTGGCCTAATTTATTTTTTAATGTTTATTTATTTACTTTGAGAGAGAGGGAAAAAGCACCAGCATGGGGGAAGGCAGAGAGGGAAAAGGGAGGGAAGGAGGGAGGGAGGGAGAGGGAGAGAGGGAGAGAGGGAGAGAGAGAGAGAGAGAGAGAGAGAGAGAGAGAATCCCAAACAGGCTCCACACTGTCAGCAAAGAGTCTGATGTGGGGTTTGATATCACAAACCCTGACATCATGACCTGAGCCAAAATCAAGAGTCAGAGGCTTACCCAACTGAAGTATCCAGGCACCCCATTTGCCTAATTTAAATGTTCCCATTGAACACTGAGAACAATGAAAAAAGTAACATGATTAATAATACTGAAAAACCAATATGTGTTCAGAAACTGCCACGAATGAGGGAAATGACAGATGAACTTCTCTTGACTTGTCTGCTATTTTGCCTTCACTCCAGTGGAAATCACAAGGCTGCAATTCTGGACACTGAAATTCCTGAATGCTTACATCACTCTAAACTGATGTAAATATGATCAACAGATTAGGTTTGATCCTAATGTGGCAGGAAGGATTCATGGGTCAATCTGGGCTGACTGATAAAGTACCATAACTGATCAGGTGGTCTCCATACCAGTGACATACATCTGCCATTCCCACCTAACAAGCTACTTGCCTTTGTTTTATTCTATAGCTACGGATTTCTCTCATGATCCTGGCTAATCATTCTGACCAAATGCATGTCTTTTGTTTCAAAGGACACTAGATGAAAGGATATGGTTAACTCGGTGCACATACAGCCCTACCCTTTAAATAGCCCTCAAAATCTAACTCTCAGCTACAAGAGGTTAGTAATGTTCCCTTGGTTTCCCACTAATTTCTGCAAAAGCTCTTTAGCAGCATAGTATATATATATATATATATATATATATATATATAGGCAATGGCTGCATGGGTTATTATATAGAGACAGTAGGATAGTAGTCAAACACTAGTAATCAGGCCCACTGTTGACCTCATTCTGAAGTATACCTGATGTGAAATGAGAGAATTCTTTTTGAGAATATGATTATGTTACAGTCCTACCAGTACAAGAACTTCTATTTAGAAAGAAAGGTCATTCTCTATTTACTGTGGAAACTGGGAAATTAATCTACCTCAGTTACCAGGAAATTCACTCATAACCAACAAAGTACAAGGTTTTAGACTAAACCACTTGGACTATTAATTCCAATTTCAAAGCACATTTTCTCCAGTCCTAGAGCACAAGTGGATGCAGGTCAAGCTACCAAGAAACATGCAGTTTTACATACTTAAAACGAAAAGGAAAGTAGATTCAAATATGAATTTAGCATTTTCTGTGTACCAGGCCCTGAAACATACATTCTTTGAGTTAATCCTCACAGTATGCTCTGAGAGAAAGGTTATGATTATCCCTAGTTTTCAAATAAAACAACTGAGGCTCAAAGAGAGATTAAGTAAACTGTCCGAGGCCACACAGATACCAACTGGCAAAGTTAACTTGGAACAATTTTAACAGAATCCTAATCACCTTATAGAGCATATGAAGTTGGAAGTAGCACATTCCAATTCGTAGCCTAGTTCTCATTTGTGCAACGTGTGTGTGGCTGGTGCTACAACTTCCTGCTCCCCGCCTCCCAGGTTTCATTCAGCTAGCTGCTGTTTCCATCTGGATTTTCACAGCTAGCCGCCGAAATACTTTGAGGGATATGGCAGCTGGGAGACCAGGGGCATTTCCTTTGTCACTGACAGGGTAAAAAAAAAAAGAGACCCTTAACCTGTGCATATATTAGCTCATTGTTCTTGTAGGAGTTTAATGTATTTTTACACCTCCTTTTGAACTATTATTCCACTTTGTACTAATTCTTATGGATTCACTTCACCAGCTTCATGTCACTTTGATTCACCGAAAATAACAGTGACATTTTAGAGCATATTCTGTGCTCCCAGACAACACAAACAACATCTGTGTCTACAGGCGGACAAATAAAAGAAAACGTTGGCCTCTCCTGTGTTTAGCTCCCTAGCTCAAAGCAGCTGCCTTGAGGAGAGTTTTGAAATTATTTAATAACATTAACGAAGATGAGATGAATATTATTCATTGGGAATTGTGTGTTGGAGTATTACTTCAGCACATTATCACCCAGCCAGAGGAGACAATCAGATCAAAATTGGGGGCATTTCCTGTTTGCGAGGTAGCATTTATCATCTCAGGCTAAATAGATTGAGCCTAAATCTGTGATCTACATTATGAATTTGACGTGTATCACAGCACTCAGAAAAAGTCTTTGTGTTGAAAATATTCTACGGTTTTTGATTAAATGTTGAGGAAGAGTTTTCTTTATTTTAAATTTACCAAGGAGGCATGAAGTTAGATAAAAGCATGCTTCTCTTTAGCTCTCATTCAGTACTAACATTGCAGGCAAGCTCTACAAAACGCATTTTTTCAGAACCTCTTAAAGCTAGAAAGCAAATACAAACAGCAACAATAACATTAGTGCTTTTGAATTGGAAATTTATATGGCCCAATTCCTTATTAACATTGCTCGAAACATTTAACCAAACAAGCAAATGAACATTCCAGGCACTTAAGAAACAATGGACAGTCTATATACATGAATGCAATCATGTTTATTGTACAGATTTTGGAAAGATGTGCAGGTCATACAATCTACGGGGACTGCTCAAGGGCATTAATGATGTACAGGGCCGATGTAATACAAGTCTACACAATGCCTGGGCAGCTGTCTCTACCCAGCCCCCAAATCATCATCTTGGGGGACAAAACACTCCAAATAAACAGAGATCCGATGTTACACTGACAAAACGTCTGTTTGACTGGACTCTCACTTTCGACACAGGTAACTGGCTTTCACTAGTTCTAAGGTTTATCCTTGACATGATTCTAAGGGAAGCCATTTCCTTTTGTACATTCATTTGCCCTTTTGTAGCCTCTCCCACTCCATACCCAGGATCCAGTATTTTAATTCCCATTATTTCACTTCCTTATCGAGAACCCTACCTCCATTTATTTATTCTCCCTTTCTTGTTCAAATATTCCTTTTTTCAGCTAATTGCCTCAAAGCACAGCACTGTGCTAGCAAATCTGATAAATCTAATCTAGGCTTAGTATACTTGCTCTTCCCAAACCCATGCAAAATGATATAGTAACATTTTTAAGCTTATTTATTTATTTTGGGGGGGGGTGGCAAAGAGAGAGAGAGAGAGAGAGAGAGAGAGAGAGAGAGAGAGAGAGAATCCCAACCAGGCTCCGCGTGGTCAACACAAAGCCCAATGCCAGGCTTCAGCTCATGAACCTGACAGCTCATGACCTGAGCTGAAATCAAGACTCAGATGCTTAACTGACTGAGCCACACAGATGCCCCAATAGTATAATTTTTAATAGAGCACTTCTACCTTTATTTTTCACACACTCAGTTTGTAAGTTATTCAATTGGTACTTAAGCACCTTCTGTGTGATAGGCACTGTGGTAGGATCTGAGTAGATGAGAACGAGGGGAAAAAAAAAAGACCTAGTCTCTGCCCCTGAAGGACTGACAATCCTGTGCACAGGAGATGATGACAAGACAAGGAGGGAAGTGCCATGACGAATTTCTACATAGAGGGCTATGGATTCCAAGGGAAATGAGGGTCTCATCCAGCCTGCAAGAGGGGATGGCTTCAGAGAACAGATGAGACTTTGCCCTGCATATGAAAGAATAAATATGCCTCTAGTGGTAAATATGTCTTTTACCATCTTAAAAAGGCAGTAAAAACATTTCTTGCAGAGAGAAGCCCTGTGTTAAAAGGCAAAGATACATGCAGGGGAATGGTGAATTCAAAGAATAGCAAATAATGCCCTCTGTTTCTACTATAAGTGTATGGGTAGAGGAGCCAGTCTTCAAAGAGTCTTAGATGCCATGCTAAGGAGCTGGGCCTTGCTTGTCTCAAATTATATTCCATGCTGCTTACTGTTCCTCTATGCAAGGACTCCAGAATCATTCATCTATACACAACCAAATTGTAAGAATTTTGCAGAAATCTAACAAGTAGCTTGGAAATTCTAGAGCTCCAAGTTTTAATCCAGAATAGAAAGAAATTCGTTTTTAAGCAAATATTTTTGACCCATATAATGTGGCAGGCACTGTTCAAAGTATTGGAGAAAAGGCAATGAACAAAAACAAAGATCCCTGCCTTCATGGAGCTCATATTCTAGCTGGAATAAATTTGTATTATCGGTGTTCAGACCAAACTCGGCATCAATTACACAGACTTTCAACCGTATATTAATCTGTTTGTTATTATCTGTGTATTTCATCTGGGACCATTAACTCAGGGTCCTGCCAGAGACTTCCTTAAACCTTGAGTATATGAAAGCAGTGACACACAGGAATTCAGTTTCTTGTAACAACTGAAATATACCATGTAAAAATGATGTCTCCCATGCATCCACAACTAGGGATGTCGTAGTCCCTGGGAAGGTATGCTAAAATACGCTGCATTTGGCCCTGCTATGTGCATTCACTTTGCTTCCCAGAAGATTTCTTGTTAAACACCTGGTAGCTCAAAATAATCTTGAGGCTGGGGGAGGGAGAGGGAGGGCAGCCTTCAGTGATTGGGTCTTGCTAGTGGGGAAGAAGAGAAAAATTGAATACTCCACAGTTTATCTATAACATTATAAGCATACCATTGTCCTACTTCATGATACATAATCAATAAATAAAAGTCCATTTTGAATAGTGTATCCTATATAAATGCCAAATAATATTTGCTCTAAGAATTTCAAGTCTGGGCAGGGTTATTTAAAACAGTCCATTTGTGAACAGTTTTAACTTTACCATTAGGCTTAAATTATAGAAAGATAACTTTCATTCATCTAGGAAATCCATTTTATTTCGCAACCTACATAAAATTCAAATGGGCCTTAGGAGAGGTATGAAAAGAAAACTAAGTGGAAAGGCCATTTTGAATTCTAATTATTCATATATAAAATTGAAATACATATTATCTACTAGTATATTAAAAATGCCAGTAGATTGCAAGGCTACACTTCAATAAAAAAGCCCTTAACAATAAGAATTAGTAGAATAATTTCAGCATAAAATTGGACTCATTGGTACATAAAAGTTGGAAACACATTTATCATAACTTTTTTGTTTACTGCTACTAGTCATTTAAAAGATAATACTGGAATTTTATAAGTAGAAGTAGCAACTTACATCTACTGTACACTTTCCAACCTGATCCCATAAATAAATATTTCATTAGTACAAATAAAGAAAAAAATTCCATGCTCCCTCCCAAGGCTTTTCATGTTAAAAAAGAAATATCCTAGTTCTCTTAGTGAGGTGACAGAAAGCTACTGAGTGCTCTGATGCATTCGTGTAGAGTGACTAGGGCACAATTAAAGCAACTGGAAGAAGTAGTTTACTAAAAGTACCCCCTACTAGTTTGAAGAGTTAATATGCTTCTCTCCTCTAAAATGGCACACACCACGAGCAACGGGTTTTCTTAATAAAAATGAGTAATAGGTACCTATGTATGTAATATATCCACATGTGCACACAACTCATACGTTGTGATTTTCAGTCATACCTTAATTTATGCTTTGTAAAACACAAGAAACAACTGGCTCCACTAGAATGTCTCTAAACCCAGGGGCCAAGGTCCAGCCGGAGAGAAAGGAGACAAATTGACGACTGATCTCGGAACTAGAGAATGACGAGAAATCCTCCTATCGAAAAAAGCATGGAAAAGCAGGCATATGCTTTTACCAAATTTTGTATTCACTAATTTGTCACCTTTCCCTAGCCACCGGATGTCAGATTAAATTATGGTATCTTATGATCCCTATATTATTATTATTAATAAAATTAATAATTATTATATTATAATATAATTAAAATTAATATAAATAGTTAATATAAATAATGATATAAATTATATTAATCAGATTAAATTATGGTACCTTCTGATCCCTACAATAATAATATTATTATTATTAATACTTACAATATATTATACCATAATATTTAATTAATATAAATTATTATTATTAGTTATTCTAATGCTTACCATGTGCCATAAACTGTGCTCTGTACTTCTCATACATTATGCATTTAATACTCACAGTAACTCTTGTAGGCAGGTATTAGCATTATTCTGCATCAACTACTGAGGAAACTGACTCTGCCTCAGTGAAGCCACTTGACTATAGCCACCATTGCTAGTAACAGGTGAAATCAAAATTCAAATCCCAGCCATCTGTGTTTAACACCTTTTGCTTCTAACTACTACTTAGTAGCAGGAAGGATATGCGTTTGCTTTGTTACAGCTAAAATGAATTATTACTCTCTGTAGAACTGGTGGTGGTAGTGAGGGATAGCCCAGTCTAACCTGGTCTCTAATTTCAAAAACTTCATTTCTAATTAAGGAACCAAGACATATTTACATACACCTGGTACAAGGTATAGCTGGAGCCTAAGGAGCAGTCCAGGCAAAAGGCACTAGGAGAGGAAGCTCAGAATGGGAAACTAGCTCAGTGCCATCTCATGGTGGTGGGAGATTAAGCTGGGATTTAAGGAATGGGTAGGGTTTGAATGAGAAGAGGAAGAAGTTTACACGCTGATACTGTGATCCAGACTTTTAGGTCCAACTCTTCATCTGCCATCTAACTTATAGGTTTGAAAGACACCTCAAATCAAAAGAAAATATCCTGCACTAATATGATTATCATTGTCTTCAAATCGGTTCCTCCTCTTGGCGTCAGCTTTCAGTGAATGCAATCACCATCCACTCACTTGCACAAGCCAGAAACCGAGGAGTCACCTGCCCATATTCAACACAACATCAAATCCTGCCATTTTTATCTCATAATTATACCTTGAACCTATCTGGTTCTTTCCTTTTCCATTTGTAATAATCTCTGGCCTAGACATCTGCAATTAACCTAGTTGGGTCTCCTTGCTTCCAATCCTCTCCCCCTCTAATTCATTCTCTGCAAAGCCACCAAAGGTGTGATGAAACTAATCACATCACTCCCTTTCAATATTTCCCAGCTATATTTAGGAAAAATACCAAAATCCTTAATATGATGAACAAAGCCCTCAATGATCTGGCTCCCTATTTCCTTCTATTCTGGCCTCTTACTCTCTTGCCCCAGCAACACTTCACATCTTCTAGTATCTCAAATGCTGCATCCTCCTTTACACCTTTACATTTGTATGCGTGGTTCCCACCCTTTCCTCCCTCCCTGCCCCCTCCCATATCTTTACTTGGTTAATTTCTTCTTACCTTGCAGGTTTTTGCTCAATCGCTGGCCCTCCAGACCAGATTAGGTCTTTTTTTTTTCTCCATAGCACTTACCATAATTTGAATTTGAGGATTATTTATATAGTTATGTAATGATTGTCTAACACTACCGGAATGTAAATCCCTTGAAGGCAGGGACCATGTCTCTCTTGAGCATCATAACCAGTATCCAGAATAATTTTTCAAAGACTAGAAGCATCAATATATATTTGGTGAATAAAGGAATGCATTGGGAAATGCACTCAGATGTCTCAGCAAAGACAGCAGCATAAGCACACAGAAAGAAATGAGGATGCCAAATCTAGAGACTGAGGGTAGCTACAGCACAGGGTTCTTTGCTCGGTAGATACGCTACTCTGGCTGGATTAGAGAATTCACACACAAGGTGAAAAGGAAGATAATACTGGGAAGGTAGACTGGAAATGACCTTAACTAATAAAATAAATATTTTAGAATTCATTCTATAGGCAACAGAGAATAACTGAAGTTATTTGCCTGGTTCAGAACTACCTCTCTGTATCTGCTACTATCACAACTGTTCATGTATTTTCCATTTCGGCCTACTGTTTCCAAATACCTGTCCCTACCTCAATATCTTTAGACCATCTGTGTTCCTGCCCAGTGGAAGTGACTCATGTCTGAATGACTGGCTCACGGTGATTCACTCAGTAGCCATGTCTATACTGCAATCTTATTGATTTGAGGAGCTCATTCTTTTTATTCCCATTCTAGACCTTTTTTAATGTTTTTTTTTAAATTTTTATTTGAGAAACAGAGAAAGGAAGAGGGGGAGAGGGAGAAGGGGAGAGAATCTTAAGGCTCCATACTCAGCATGGAGCCCGATGCAGGGCTAGATCCCACGACCCTGGGATCATGACCTGAGCCAAAATCAAGAGTTGGACACTTAACTGACAGACCCACCCAGGCATCCCTCCCATTCTAGACTTTTGCTCTCAAAAGAAGCTCCTACCTTTGTACTGCAGTATTAGCCACAGTGATTTTCAAAGGATGGACATCTTATCAGTCTAGGCCAATACCCCACACCCTTCTTGTCCACAGAGATTGGTCCTATAGGACATAGGCCAGGCCAATCCAGATATATCCTCAGGTTTTTTTCATGTTTTAAGTGTTTCCTGCAAGTAGACAGAAGAGGATCCTTTTCTTTTAATCAGCTATCTAGGCTATAAGGTTGACAGCACACAGCAGGCAACAGCAGCCAGATTTCCAACTGCACATAATGAAGCTGACATAGAGAGAGTGCTAGGTTTAAGAAGGAGTGTTGGGGAGCCTGGGTGGTTCAGTTGGGTTAAGTGTCCGACGTCGGCTCAGGTCATGACCTCATGGTTCATGAGTTGGAGCCCCACGTTGGGCTCTGTGCTGACAACTCAGAGCCTGGAGCCTGCTTCAGACTGTGTGTCTCCCTCTCTCTCTGCCCCTCCTGCACTCACACTCTGTCTCTCTCTCCTTCAAAAATAAACATTAAGAAAAAAAATTTTAAGAAGGAATCTTGAAAGTATTCAAGTCCATGGGTCTAGCCAGTGTTCCATCTTTCCTAAGACCACGTCCATCTTGTTGATTGGTTATATGAGCTGCAAATTTTTTTTTCTCTTAAGCTAGTTGGAGTTGGGTTTCCATTATTGTCATCAGAGTCCTGACCACTAAACAAATCAGAAGAAATAGCCTAGAGTTAGATTTGGAAAGTATATTCATGATCAAGTCTTGGCCAATGGATGTTTGTGCCTCATTCCTTAATCCCATACAGTCTTCTTGGTCCTTGTTTCTTAATCTGGATTTTAAACTATCCTTGGGTATATCACCTGCACATCCCCAGGACCAAGAGAAAAGCCTGGTCTATGATCAGTGCTTGATAACTACCTATTTCATTGAATTGTGATATATTCTTCTTATAGATTTTTAATCTTCAACTCCAACATGACCTGTTTATGTGCTTGCTCTTGCTGACTGGTCAGTCTCTATTTTGCTGATATGATTCAATTCTGGACACTCCTGTTTAATTCATTCACTTTCTGCTTCTTCCTAGTATATTCACCAGCTCATCTGGCTTTCTCACCCTCATCAAGTAAAATAAAGTCACTTGGCCATGACTTGCTCAATACTCTTCCATGTTAGCCAGGTAATGTATAGGCTCAGAGATCTCTACACTCTGACATCAGCTCTGCCCCCAGAAATAAAATAGAAAGGTAACAACTAGCTCCTAAGATTTGGACTCAATCTCAAAACCTATTCTCAATGCTGGTTTTTCAGCTCAGGTTGACCAAACAGAAACCTTGTCAACATTCTTCCCTCTTTCTATCCAGACTGTTTAGCCTGAGGTTCACATCCTAGTTTGGACTGTCTTTGAAAGTATGGGAATTGATATTTCCATATTAAAATCAGAAAGAGAACAACTCAGTGAAGATGCTGAAAATGTGAGTCAGAGAACAGCCAGTTTTCCAACAGAAGCAAAGTGTCATGATCGGGCTCTGAGACTGAAGAGAGATTCCAAGAAAAATTTACTGTCCATTGCCTATCCAATCAATCCTTAAGAAATAAGTGTAAGAGGCCTTACTCAAGTCAATGTTAAGAAAGAGAAGGGAACAGACATTCAGTAAGTGCCTACTTTGTGCCAGATACTGTGCTAAGAGCTTTGTATATACTTCTCATTTAGAGATATAATCATCACAATGACTCAGAGAAGTAGGCACTCTTAATTTTATTTTACAGTTAAAAGAACAGGGTCAAGTCACTTGTCAAGTTAACACTGCCAATTCAAAAATGGAGCTAGAATTT
Organism: Felis catus; assembly: GCF_018350175.1. Lineage (NCBI taxonomy): Eukaryota > Metazoa > Chordata > Mammalia > Carnivora > Felidae > Felis > Felis catus. The sequence continues at coordinate 101,990,763 of NC_058386.1, forward strand.
GATCACAGATCTGTCTGACTCTAGAGTATGTTCCTGCCAGGCAAGGGAAACAAAAGCAAAAATGAACCATTGGGACCTCATCAAAATAAAAAGCTTCTGCACAGCAAAGGAAACAATCAGCAAAACTAAAAGGCAACCAACGGAATGGGAGAAGAGATTTGCAAATGACATTATCAGATAAAGGGTTAGTATCCAAAATCTATAAAGAACTTATCAAACTCAACACCCAGAAAACAAATAATCCAGTGAAGAAATGGGCAAAACACATGAATAGACACTTCACCAAGGAAGACATTTAGGTGGCCAACTGACACATGAAAAAAATGCTCAACATCACTCATCATCAGGGATATACAAATCAAAACCCACACTGAGATACCACCTCACACCTATCCGAATGGCTAACTAACCTTAACAACTCAGACAACAACAGATGTTGGCGAGGATGCAGAGAAAAAGGATCTCTTTTGCACTGCTGGTGGGAATGCAAAGTGGTGCAGCCACTCTGGAAAACAGTATGAAGGTTCCTCAAAAAATTAAAAATAGAACTACTCTATGACCCAGTAATTGCATCCAAGGGATACAGGTGTGCTGTTTCAAAGGGGCAATGCATCCCAATGTTTACTATCAACAATAGCCAAAGTATGGAAAGAGCCCAAATGTCCACCGATGGGTGAATGGATAAAGATGTGGTGCATATATACAATGGAGTATACTCAACAATCAAAAAGAATGAAATCTTGCCATTTGCAACTATGTGGATGGAACTAGAGGGTATTATACTAAGTGAAATTAGTCAGTCAGAGAAAGACAAATATCATATGACTTCACTCATATGAGGACTTTAAGATAAAAAAAAACATGAACATAAAGGAAGGGAAGCAAAAATAATATAAAAACAGGGAGGGGGACAAAACATGAGACTCTTAAATATGGAGAACAAGCAGAGGGTTACTGAAGGGGGTGTGGGAGGGGGGGATGGGTTAAATGGGTAAGAGGCATTAAGGAATTTACTTCTGAAATCACTGTTGCATGATATGCTAACTAACTTGGATATAAATTTTAAAAGTAACTTAAATTAAAAAAAATAAAATAAAATAAAGTATGTTCCTGCCTAACCTGAGTGAGTCAGACCTTCAAAAACCTACACTCCAACCACACTTCTACTATTCATTACTTGAATATTGTCCTTACATTCCCACTTTTGTGCTTAAGTGATTCTTTTGTGTAGAAAATTCAACCTCTTTATATCTACCTGTCGAAAGTTCTAATCATTTTTTTCAAGGCTCAGTTTAAACATTTTTTAAGTTTATTTATTTTGAGAGAGAGAGAGAGTGAGAGTGAGAGAGAGAGAGAGAGAGAGAGAGAGAGAACGCGCAAGTCAGGGAGGGTCTGAGAGAGATGGGGACAGAGAATCTCAAGCAGGCTTCATGCGGTCAGTGCAGAGCCCGCCAGGAGGCTCAAACCCACAAACCGTGAGATCATGACCCGAGGCGATGCTGGACGCCCAACGCACTGGTCCACCCAGGCTTATACCTTATTTAAAGCTGTTCTGTGAAATTCTTGAATGGAAGATTCCATGATAAATAAATTGTGGTACAGTCAGTCATACAAAGAAATAATATATAACCTTAAAAATAAATGAAGTAGATGTATACATATTAACATGGATGAATCTCATTCATGTAATACTGAGTACAAAAAACCAAGTCCCAGGAAAAGACATATGACTACATTCATAAGAGTTTTATAATATGCAAAACTAAGTAATATCTTACTTAGGGATGTATATATACATGGCAAAACTATAAAGAAAAGCAAGTGTATCGCAAACACATTTCAGAATGATTGCCTAGTATGGGAGAAGGGGTGAAAGTTGAGATCTGGAAGGGTCACAGGGGGGAGCCAAAAAGGTAGTGGTGAAGATTTATTTCTTACATGGGTTGGGGGTGGGGTAAATACATATAACATTAACCGCTGGATTTCAGCAGACCAAAATTTCCAACCAAATGACATTTTCCGGGTAGCCTTCCAGTATGAGGAAAGGAAGTGAATGAAAAATGAACACTTTCATCTTAGGGATTTAAACACTAAGGGCGGCTATCAGGGGTTTTTCTGTAGTGAAAAGATTTGGTGTCAGAGAAACCTAGGTTTGAATCATGGCTGTACAAATGTAATTACGGTTAATTCCGAGTCAACCAAAAATATGCATTACCTCGAATTCCTCATTTTCTAAGCATTATGGTGACGGGAATTTTATTATATTTTTGTTGTTTCTATGTATTATTTGAAAAATGTTGAAAACACACACAAGCACACATGTATGAACTGAATTTTTATATATATATTTTTTTGTTATTACAAGAATAGGATATATTGTTATATATATAGTCCTGCTACTTGGCTCTCTTATCTGTCAATACTATTTCATGGATATTTTTCCATGTCAGAATATATATATCAACTTCATTCTTTATAATACTGGAAGAAATTCTATTGTCTGAGGATATCATAACAATTCAAACAACACAGATGTGTATAAAGACAATTATGAGTCAATAACTCCCTCTGCCTCCTCCAATCCCATCATAAGGCAACTGATATTCATTGTAGAGTATCTTTCCTTACTTTTTTATATGCAAATATATAGACACACATAAAGAGACATTCCTCTTTTTTTTTTTACGAAAATGGGATATTTTATGCATTATAGTACACTTGTTAATTTTACTTGAAGATATGACATGGATATTCTTTGAGGATAGGATATGCCTCTAACTCATTCATTCATTATCCGGGAATATTTGATGTTATGAATGTGCCATTAATTATTTAATTGATGTCCTATTGTTAGACATCCAAGTTCTCGTTGTTACTGTTAACCTTACAAAGAATACTGCATTCAGTATCCTTCTCCCTTATCTTCCTGACCTCATGATATCTTCTGAATGCTGTTACTTCCCCTCTTCTCACCCCCAAGTACCATGTTTTTGCTGAGTTATAGGTTTGCATTGTCGAATATAGTAGTCACTAGCCACATATGACTACCGAGCACTTGAAATGTGGCTAGTCCCAACTGGGATACCCTAAAAATAGAAAACATATGTGAGATTTCTAAGACTCAAGATGAAAAAAAGAAAAATATCTCATTAATAATTTTTATGTTGATTACACACTGAAATATTTTAGACATACTGAGATAAATAAAATGCATTATTAAATTAATTTCACCTATTTCTTTTTTACTTTTTAAAATGTGGATACTTGACAATTTAAAATTAAATACAGTATATAGACTGCATTATATTTCTTTTGGGTACTCTGTTTTGGAATGTTACATTTCCCTTATAAAATATCCTTTCTGTTTAAAGAATTCTAGTTTGGAACTTTGTGCTAAGCATCTGCATTTTCATTTAGATTTAATTATTTGTCCCAGGACCCAGGTTCATTGTTCATTATTATTTCCCCTCTTATTTATCTTCTGTTATCTTGAGGTCGCTGTTCTGATTCATTTAGTGTTTGATTTGAGTTTTTTCTCATTTTTTTCAATGGTCTATGACAGTCTTGCATGTCCTCAAACATCTTTCTCTGACTCAAACAGGTGAATGGTATCCTGATTCGGTAGTAAGATGCTTGGATTGTAGTCCTTTTCTCTTGGAAATCTCTAGTTGCTATTCCATTGTTTTCTTTGTAGATAACATGGTCTTTCTGTCAGGGATCCTGCAAGATTTTCTTTATCCTTGGAGTTCAGGACCTTTATTAGTGTATGTTTAAGTGTTGAACCAGGAACTCCCTCTTCTGTACATCTGCTTGTGGAACCAGCTTTTGCTTTAAGTCCACATTTAAATTCTGTCATTAATTTTGACTAATATCTTTATTAGCTTTATCCAACTACTTTCATGTGACACATGTATTTGTTCTTTTTCTGTTTCCCTAAGTTGGATGATTTTTTTCAATATTTCTTCAAATTCATTTAATGCTATAAATTTTCCTTTGTGCTGCTCTTGGCCACATCTCTGGCTTTTTATGAAGTTATCTCATTTTTGTTTATTTTAAAAGAATTTTAAATTCTGTTAGCTTTCCTCTTTGATCCAAAAAATTATTTATCAAATGTATTTTATGATTCCAACGTTTTTTGTTTATTGTCCTGTTACTTTTCTGCTTACTTATTTTTCAAATTCTGAGTTCTATTCTACAACTGTCATTGTAGTTTTAGCAATGCTTCATGTATCATTCCAAATAGTTACACACAATAAGTTTTATTTGTTGAATGAATGAATACAGGTAGGTTCTACTTTAATGCTTGGGACTTAAACGTCATTTTATCTGATATTGGTGTTCTCCCTCTACTCTCTATTTCTTGAGAATTTCTTGCATATCTTTGTCCATTCTTTTGTTTTAAAACATTTTCATCATTTTGTTTAATGTCATATCTTTTTCAATTTTAAAAATATTTTTTTAATGTTTATTTTTGAGAGACAGAGCACAAGTGGGGAAGGGGCAGACAGAGAGAGAGAGAGGGGGCGCAAGAGAGAGACAGACAGAATCTGAAGCAGGCTCCAGGGTCTGAGCTGTCAGCACAGAGACCCATGCGGGGCACGAACCCACGAACTGTGAGATCATGACCTGAGCCGAAGTTGGATGCTCAACTGACTGAGCCACCCAGACACCCCTCCCTCTTGTAGCTTAACTAAAATCTGTGTGTTTGTCTGGGAATAATGTCAACCCATTAATATTGCTGTGGCAAATATAATGTCTTAATCATAGTGTAATAGTTTGTGTTTATTATACTTGTAGTAGGCAGAATATATGTTGGCATCCCAAAGATGTCCATGTCCTAATCCCCAGAACCTGCGAATATGTTAGGTTCCATGGCAAAGGGGAATTAAGATTGCAGAGGCAATTAAGGTTGCTAATCAACTGACCTTCAGATATGGAGACTATCCAGGATTATCTGAGTGCATCCAATATAATCACCAGGGGCACTGAAAGCAGAAGAGGAGTTAGGAGGGAGATATGATGTTGGAATAAGAGTCACAGATACGTAACATTATTGGCTTTGAAGATGGAGGAAAATGCCATAGGCCAACGAATGTGGACAGCCTCTAGAAGCTGGAAATGTCAAGAAGGCAGATTCTCCCCAAAAAACTTCAGACAGTAACAAGACCTTGCCAACAACTTGATTTTAGCTCAGTGAGACTCATTTCAAACTTCTGACTCCCAGAACTGTAAGATAAGAAATTTGTGTTGTTTTAAGCCACTAAGTTTGTGGTTAATTTATTACAGCAATAGAAAACTAACACAATATTGTAAAATGTAGATAACAATATGTTTCCAAATTACTGGGGGTGGAAGGGTGGATGGATAATGTGAAAAAGTCAATTAAAAAATTAAATAAGGAAATTAATATTCTTCTTTGTTATTTATTCTTCTTTCCATTTTCTTATTTAATTTTTAAATTGGCTTCTTCTCTCTTATCTGCCCCTTCACAGTAATTTGCAACTTCCCTGGTATCTTTATTTTACAGTATATTTCAATCTAAATTAACAAAACCTTTCGGTTATAGTGCCCCATTCCTCAAGCACTCATGCTAATTAAAGGCTTACTATCTTTTTAATTTATAACCAACAGATAACATGAGGTCGGGACTCAGGGAGGGAGTGGCAGAAAGTAGGTGAAATTTAACCTTATTTCACTTTACCTCCCCATTGTTACTGTCCCTTTTTTTTTTATCCCCAGCCCTCTGCCCCAGACAAGTATGTACTGTTCAAGGCTCTCCACCAAAGAGCTTCATCCCAGGCATGACTTCCCTGGTCCATACCTTCTATTTAGACCCAACTATTTCAACCCCCTCTCATAAAGAGTTTCTTGTTCTACGTCCTGTTCCCCGAGAGACTTGACTCTATGGTCCGTGACATTTTGGCATGCAAACCAGTGAACCATTTCATGCTGTTAGTGAAGCCATGGGCACTTATAACTGGGACAATGGCTTAACCTTTTCCAAGTGGTTCTGCTTTCCAGAAGGGGTGACTAACTCTACCCAAAGAAAGGACTCTTCAAGGATGGGAATTCCAGGCATTGTGTGAGGCTATATAGGGGGCCATTAGTGGCTGGGACGAAGGGAGGGGACTCCATGTCATCCTTCACCTAGCACTATAGAAGTGGGCTCCCACTCCACCTGTGTGAAATCAAACAAGTAACTACAGAGTATGAACCACCGAACAAGCAGGATGCGCTGGCCGTGGAGGCTAACGTGCCTCGGGGCAGCTCTAGGACAACCACACAGACAGATAATTGGGTCTGTGAGCTGACAAAACAACTTGTCCCCACAGCATTAAACAACTGTAATTCACCCTAAGCCTAGCAGAGATTCCACTGTTTACCACTATAAAAGAAATGCTATAAAACTTATAAATACAGAGAAAGAGCTTCACATAATGCTGCAATAGTGCACCTTATATCACTGAATACTAATAAAAACTTTGATATTATAGAAATATATTTTAATAATGCTGTGCTTAAGAATAATTATACTTTGAATGGTTTTCATGAAAGAGATCTTTTCCTACACCCCCTTCAGTATTATCAGTGGATTTTCACTTCTAACCGATATTAGCTTAATAAATTCTTTGGATTTTAAAGGCTATAGTGAATTATAGACATAACTAAAACATGGACTCCCAAACTGGCTTGCATGCTTCCACATTGGCAGAATTTAACTACCATTATGAATTACTTGTTAATTATGCTGTTTATATTTCATATGCATACTTGAGACTTTTAACATGTTTTGCATGTTTCACGTTTCCCTGTATAAAGATGCACTGGATCCGATTTTAAAATGGAAAAATAAAGGAGTTCGTGTGCAGTTTTGATTATCATTTACATGGTTGCTACACCATAAAAAATAAGCAGAGCAAAGAACAAGAGAAGGAAGAAAACTCAGTGAAATATAACTAAGGCTGTCAAATGAATAGTTAAAAGCTAAAAGGAAAATATAAAGCTTCAGATGGAATTTTCAGCATTGGATTCTAACTTTGGAATTGGAGGAGACTTTTCAGACCATGTGGTCTAGTGAGTCACAAATTTAAATACCTTCATGGCCAAGGTGGGTAATATAAATGAGTGGACTGGGGCAGGTATGGCCACATGGATTGGTAAGGACCAGAGAGTGAGTACCTGTTCTGTCTAAAAGGGGTGCTATTGTTCAGGTTCAGCTGGTACTGGCATCTGGGAATGCAGGTCCAGGGTGCCAGATTTCCAAGACTTTAAAACAATTTGGGAATCAATAATTGCATATGAAATCTCTTACTTTTAAATACTGGTAAGTAATTCCATTTTTAAAAATGTTACTATCTTAAAACACCTCGTGTATATAGGGTGCAAGGCAGGCCAGATTTGAATTTCTGATGAAGTCTAGTGTTCCTTCTTTGCAGAAAAGAAGATGGGAACATAGATTAAATTGAATCACATAAGGGCTTGGCCACAGGTAGTAGAAAGAACATGGGATTTAAACTCAGGATTTGAGTTCCAAGTCTAACTTTGTTAACCTTGGGTAAGTTTCTTAAGCTCTTGGAGCCTTAGTTTCCTTCTCCTCAAAATGAGGATAATAAGGCTTTTTGCATAGGATACTTGCGAAGATTAAATAAAAATAACATATGGGAAGTACCTACAGTGGATCTTGAAACATAGAAAACATTGACTTTTTTGGCCTTAATTCATTACTCTGTGTCCTTACCCTGCTTTATTTTTTTTTTTCAGTTACAATTCTTGGTAGTTGGAAGTATATTATGCTCAACTCCAAAATAAGTTTCATGAGAGTAGGGAGTGTGTGTGTGTGTGTGTGTGTGTGTGTGTGTATTTTACTGCTCTATTCCCAGCTCTAAAAATCTTTTCTGACACATAATAGGTGTTATATATATATATATATATATATATATATATATATATATATATGTATGACTTCAACAAATGATAATGCCTTGACTCCTTCCCTTTAACAAACGAAAAAAATACAAGTACATGCATGTGTATGTTTCCCAAGTTTATAAAGACAGTTAATACAGTACCTGGAACTTGAATTTCTATCAAGTTTCTTCCCTAGGATATTTCCATTGTATACTGAAGTCAGCCAAAATTATGCAATGGCCAACATGAATATAATCTTTCAGGTTTATAGAGAATGCAACCTTTGATGGAAGAAGCCTTTCAAAGGCAATCTATTCCTCACACTTCTACTGAATTTGATGTTTAAAGGCCCTTATAGCGCTCTCTACTGATTCTCCTAGGCTTTTCATCATGACAAAAAGTCTATTCACTGGCTTTATGAATCATAATAACAATTTTACATGTATCTAGCATATTGTATGAAAAATACTGTCAAATGGGGGTGCCTGGGTGGCTCAATTGGTTAAGCATACAATTTCGGCTCAGGTCATGACTTCGAGGTTCCTGAGTTTGAGCCCTACGTTGGGCTCTGTGCTGACAGCTCAGAGCCTGGAGTCTGCTTCAGATTCTGTGTCTCCCTCTCTCTCTGCCCCTCCCCCACTCAGGCTCTGTTTCTCTCTCTCTCTCAAAAATAAATAAACGTTAAAAAATATTTATAAAAATAATGTCAAGTGAATGCTCAAAACTACAAATTTCAACTGACTCTCACATCAGCCCTGTGAAGTAGATGGGGCTGGAATTATTTTCCTCATTTTACAAAGATCGGAGACATCCAGTAATAAGCAACTTACCTAAAGTCACATTGTAAATAACTAAAAGATCTAGCAATAGACTACAGTTCTAAAGTTGTTTTTTATATCCACAGGGCCTATCCAAGACTTTCCTGCTATAGCCACCACTACTGTATCCTACAGTCTGGAATTTCCCTTCCCCTCACCTTGTACATGGAATAGAAACTCATCTGTCCTAGGGTCCTGCTTCCAATCCTGGTTACTAGTTACCTCTTAATTTTAAGTTACCCAATCTTAATTTTAACAGACTTCACTGATCAAAGCCCAGTGAGTGATACAAAAATGAATGAACCAAGGATCTGCCCTCAAGAGTTTTCAGTCATAAGTGTAACATTAGTTTTTAGTTTCGTTAATATATATGTCTCTTGCAAAAAGTATTATGCCTTAAGGGACTATATGAGAAGGCAAGAGGGAAAGTTGCTGGTGCTAATCTAATATAGTGCTTCTCCACTCTGGCTACCAATAAGAATCCCCTTGGAAAGCTTTGGATTGATCCCAAAGCTTGAATTAATCTAGAGTAAAGCCTGAGCTGCAGACTTTTGGAAAGTTCCCATAGAGATCCTCATGTACAGCCAGGGTTGAGAACCATTGGTCTAAAAGAAAGAGATTGTGCTCTAGGGGAAAAGCTGAGGAAGGCAAAAGACAAATAAGTAAAGATATACTTGACTTTCTTTTTCCTTACAATGTCTAATTAGCCCACTCTTAATAGCAATGATCTTTAAAAGGTTTTCATTGCTGAAGTAGCTACTCTGTGTCCTTGCCTCTCTTTTTTTTTTAAAAGAAAAATATTTCCTTCTCTCAAATCTAGCAATCAGTTTTCCTTTGACAGGGAAATACCCAAGTGTATGAATCAAAACTGAAATAAGGAACTGTTTCAATGTGTATAATTCCAGTGAAATCTGGTGCATGTCCTGAGTTCTCTGCATTGCTCGTCTTATTCCAGCTTGTCTTTATTTGTGATGACACTTGTTTGCCTTTCTATTTTCAACTACATCCTGGGTTTTAGGTCACCCACGTAAATTATTCTGGTTTGCTTATATTTTCCTCTTAAAATGCATTGTTTCTCCTAAAAGAGACCTTTTAAAAGAAAACTCCATCTTTTTTATATGCTCCACTTTTCCTACAATGGAGGTTGACAAACTGTTCCATCAGCTTCAGATGGAGAAAATCTGAGAGGTTGCTCTAATAAAAAGTAATGGTTAATTCCTGAAAGAACATTTGTAGAACCTGAGTCAAAATTGAGAGCTGGAGATTTCCTCCACTGAGGCAAATGCATGGTCCCTCTAACAATGGAATCCAGGACTTTGTTAGGAATGGCTTGCACGACTTCTTTGAAAAGTGAGATTCAAGTCAAATATGTTCTTTTTCTATAGCTATGGTAGCATTTGAATACCATTCCCTACCCTTTCTAATCTGTCCTGTGTATCAGTATCATATTCACCTTCTTGAAATGCTCCCTTAATGATCATTCTATATTCCTACCTCACAACTATCTATGATCCTCATTTCTCAATATACTGTGATCAAAATATTTGACCTGGTTGTCAAGGTCCTTTGATAATCTGGCCCCACCTTATTTTTCTGCTGATCTCAAACATGTCTTTCAGGACAATCATGTTTGCCTCCTTGTTGTACTATAAAAATACCTGGTTTCTAATCTTCCTTCTTGTGACTCATTCTCAAGGTAAGTAGATTTCTTGTATTTTTTTTTTATTTTCACTCTGCCTCTTTAAATTCTACCTATCTTTTGAGTTATGGGACAATTTGCAATTCCTTCATGAAAACTTCCCCAATATACTGCTCTAATTGACCTCTCCCTTTTCTAACATCCTAAAATACTCACCACCCCTCAACATGGCATTTGATTAAATATAGCCTTGTCACTATTTTAGTTTAAGTATGTCAGCCCTGTTGCTCAAACTAGACTGTTAAGTATCTGAGGAGATTGAGTATGCCTCTTTTTTATATCCCCTTTGTTTCTAGCTTGGTGCTAGGCACATGGGCAAGACATAATTAATACTTGTTTACTACCAGCTGATTGCTGGTATTATCTAGTAGCCTGGGCCTACATACATGGTCAGTTCTGTCAACAGAGGCTGTGAAATTTCTGCCAGAGATTATGTCTGCATAAAAATAAGCCTCTGGCATAAATTGTGATAACTGCCACTAGAGAATTCACCTGCAGGAAAGGGACCTCGGGCATATTACTTGGTGCTCTAGGAGACTCTTATGCCAGGTTTTCCACTGTCATAATACAGTTAAGCCATGTGCTAATGTGATGATGTGAGTCTCTTAAATAATTCACTGTAAATCTTTACCTACTTAGTTTTCTGACATGGCCTCCGCATTCTAATTTCCAATAGGCTATGCCCTAAAATTACGATGGATTACAAATATGTGGAAAAATTGGCCTTACTCTAGAAGTCAAGAATTTAGCATATTAAAGAAACACTTTAGTTTCTGTGAAAACCCTACTTTCAAATTTAAATGTTCTATTTTATTATGCATGAGCAACATAAGTCTAAGGTTTCACTGAAAACTCCATTCAGAAGGTAAAGAATTTAATTCCAGATCTAGAACTATGAATTCTTCCTCTCTTTGAACACAGCCTCTCTTTTATTATACTCCTTCCCTCACTTAATTTACTATTCACCGACAGTGTTCTCCCCTTATCCATGGGGGGTGTGTTCCAAGACCCCCAGTGGGTGTCTGAAGACACAGATGTTACCCAACCTTTATAACTGTTTTCTCCTATACATACACACCTGTGATAAAGTTTAGTTTATAAATTGGGCACAGGAAGAGATTAACAACAATAACTAATAATAAGAGAACAATTATAATTAAATATACTGTAATTAAAGTTATATGAATGTGCTCTCTCAGAATAATCATACTGGGGGCGCCTGGGTGGCTCAGTCGGTTAAGCATCCGACTCTTGATTTTGGCTCAGGTCATGATCTCACGTGGGTTCAAGCCCCATGTTGAGCTCTGTGCTGACAGTGTGTATCCTGCTTGGGATTCTCTCTCTCCTTCTCTCTGCCCCTCCCCTGCTCACTCTCTCTCTCTTTCTCTCTCAAAATAAATAAATAAACGTTTGAAAAAATAATCATACTGTATTCACCATTCTTCTTGTGATGACGGGAGATGATAAAATGCCTACATGATGAAATGAAATGAGGTGAATGAGGTAGGCGCTGTGACAGAGGCTTAGGCTACCTATGTCAGGAGGAGGGCATTGCTTCTGGGCTGTGTTAAGTGAAAGAACAGAAAGTGAAACCATGGATAAGAGGGGACTACTGTAATCTCTAATTCCCAGACCTAGCCCTATTCTCCAAGTTTCTCTCTGTTTTTCTATCTCTCTGTTTCTGTCTTTCTCTCTCCCTCCCCATCTCTCTCTCTGCCCGTTTCCTGGTCTCTGTCCCTCTCACACACACACATTTGCACACACACATTTGCACATACACAAACTTTCACACACACACACACACACACACACACACACACACACACACTTCACCCACCTCCCCAGCTAGACTGCAATTCATGGTCACACACCTGACATTTCAAGAATGCAGTTCTTTAAAACTTGTGTCTTCTTGTTCTCTTATTCTTCCACTCATTTTACATTGCCAGAGAGTACAATTCGACAAATAACCACAGTTATTATTGTTGCCACGTAACTCCATCGGAAGTCAAACTTGCTTTCTGCATTGTTCGTTCTCGAAGTCCGTGAGAACGCTCATGAAGAAAGCTCTCACACCCACACCATTCATCCCTCTGAGGTTGTCACTGAAGATGCCTCCTTCCTTCCCATTGTGACCACACATTCATTTTACGCCCTGCCCCAGTACCCAGTTGGTACTCATGTCTCACTTACTCACCTGATCCCTTCAAAAAGCACCTAAGTCTTTTATCTGTGTGCGTTTTGCTTCTGTCAGTCCATCTAAAGTTCCAGAGCACTTGTTTCCTCGAGTGTTAGAATGGTACGCTTACTTCTTTTCTATCTCACCATGGAACCACCATAAGGGTCCTGCACACTATGAGGGCTCAGTAAATGTTGTTATACTGAGAGCGAAACATATGCCTGAAAGTATCCTTTCTTTTAAAGCTAACCCTCAAATACCTACAAAGTGCCCAAGGGATCCCAACAGAGGAGCAGGTCAACCTAAGCAGCAGAGCTTAATAAAAATGACCTGGGCCTCCAATGCAGTTTTTCCTGGACTGGATTTTTTCTTAGGCTTAGGACATGTGCTAATTCTCTCAGCTGCTTTAATCATGTAGATGGTAACCAATGTGGGGTCATCAAATAGTCCTTTAGAATTACGAGAAATACATGTTATGAACAGAAACAAGGGAGGATGAACGCCAAGCATGTGGTGACTGACAGTCCCAGCAGCAGGTGCCTTGACTGAGGACAGACCCCAAGATCTACCAGAAAATGCAAAAATGGAGAAGCCCAAAGCGGTCACAGAAGAAGGCTTCAAAACTCAATCTGAATCAAAAAGGGCTACAGACTTTATGGAGGCTTTACAGAGGAAAATGTTAATTCTGTCTGAATTGAAAGTGGAACCCATCTGAAGACATATTTTCCCTTAAAAAAAATCAACACCAAACGCAAAAGCAAAACAAACAAACAAAACAAAACAAAAATCAACAATGACAATAGCATTTCAACAGAATCTAAAGTCCAACGAGGGAGGGTTGACAGCCAAACCTTTTTTTTAAAGTAATGGTAGCCAGGAAAGAAGATGATGGGCTGTAAGAAATCACCACCTGGAAAAGGGAGTCACCTGGGGAGTGACAGCTGCCATAGGAAAAGTAGAACAAACACACCTGCTGTCAGGCACACCTGTTCTTTTCAGGGAAAGGAACCACGCGAGGCTGAAACAGCAGAAAACGCCTAAGAGCAGGCTAAGGATGCCTCTCGCGAGCCTTAAATATCATCCCTGATTCCTCTGGAGTTCTTTCCTTGGCAGGAATGGCTGCAGAGTCGCCACCTAAGATTCCGTGGAAGTCTCTCAAATTTCATAGTCTCTCAAGTTCATTTTCTGGCAGAGAGAAGGAAACTCCTTCAAGACCTGAGCAGGGGAGGGAGGCCAACATTTTCTGTGGCCTATGTCGGAGAAAGAGGAGAAATTATCAAGTGTTGTATTAAAATAGGACTTAAAGGTATTGGAACTCGGGTAGCATGAGGCCTACCAGGACTGGTAGGGTAGATAAAGGCAAGGGGGGGAGCAGACACAGCACCATGCCCCTCCTCCTCCCACATACACTCACCAAAAGGCCCTTCATCACCACAGGAAGTGCCTGGCCTTTAAGCGTAGATGGTCACTTGTGAACGTGCTGTAATTTCTGGTTCCACAAAGTTACTACCTGGTCACTGATGCTTGCAAAAGTCGAATTCTGAGCTTCCACAGTCGTCCAGAGAATATTGGAGCCCCATGAAAATAAATCAGACCAAAAGGGCAAGATAGCTCTGTAACAGATTAGCTATACTAGCTTTGTAAACGCTCACAATGCCCTACAGGAAAGCCTGCTGCCAGCAGATAAGCCAAGCTAGAGTTCAATATCAGTGGCAATATTTTATCCTGCCTTATAAAAAAAATGATATAGTAAGGGATGGAACTAATTGAGGCAGTGGCAATAGTGAGATAGAAGGAATTTTAAATGTAACTTGTGTACGGCCCCAAAATGGACTAAAAAAATCCACTATTTCTGGGCACCTACTCGGTAGCCTATGTTAGGTATTGTAAGAAATTCAGGAGACCTCTACATCAATACAATTAAAAGTATTTGCAATCTCGACCCTTGGGAATTTACCATTTCACTGGGGAGACAAGCTTTACAACCAATGCTTAAGCCAGTAAATAGTCAACTGGAAGACTGTGAATGTCAGACAGTAAAAAGCGTAAGGGTTCACAGAAGGCAGTGAGTAATATATGCTGAAGTCAGGAAGGAAGACGTTATCAAAAAAAAAAAAAAAGACTTGAGTTAGGCCTTGTGGGATGGATGGGATTTGTAAATGCAAGAAAGAATCCCAGGAAGAATGTTTGTAACTAAAACTCGAGGGAAATATGAGATTCCAAATACGACCTTCAGCGTGAGTCACAGTTACTCTGTTGACTCTTGAGTATAAGAATCAGTGCAGGTATTCTTATTAATATGGAAATTAAAGTCCCTAGAGATTAAAGTGACATAAATCACCACCATTCATGTGGGTTTTTTCCTAAACTTGCCTATAATCCACACAGAAAAATAAATTTTAAAATTTTTACTTTAATTAAATTTCAGGCATCTCTGCATATTGAGGTTTAAGATCACAATCGGTGCTGGAGCAAAAAGATCCCAAGAGATGCCTCTGAATGGGCTCCATAATAAAGTCACTTACACTTGCTGAATTCGCGTTCGAATCAATCATAAATTCTATTTAAAAATTATCCCAAGAGTAACCTTAAAACCAAATCCTCCAACTCCATAGTTCCAACTCTTGATTATCCGTGTGGTAGCAGGACAGAAAATTAAGCTCTGGTTTTCATGCGGTCCTCCTCTGAGACTTTCACCCTGGGGGGCAGCAGAATTAACCAGCCTGTATTTCACCTCACTTTGCAGTCACCCACACTTTTGGGAAGGTGTCAGTAAGCAGTGAAAAGGTCAAAGCCAGCAGCCAAAGACAGAAAGGCACACACAATCCACCAACTATGAAAACCCTCTTTCAACAACTCAAGGCTGTGAGTGTTTGGTTCATCCAGCGGAACACGCCCGTGACTTCCAAAAGGATAAATAAATCTAAAGATTCCTAAAGGTGATTAGAACAATTTTGAGTGGTTTCTCAACTTAGACACAATATTCAATTCAGTATTTCAAAGAGTACTTTGAGAGGGACGAGATATTACCCACTATTAATTTTGAAAAGATGTTTAAAATCCTCATTAATGTTCTACAAATCCAGAATTTGTTAAAATTCTAAAAGGCTCTGTTAGAAATTTGCTATTAGTGAAAAATGCATGTAAAACAAATTAATTGCAAAATTAAAATTTGGAGAGGAAAAGCTTAAGCTATTTAAAATAAGCTTTTACAAAGCATTCCAAAGACCTGCATTTACATTCCAATAATTGGTAATCACTCTTATCTGTTCATTAAAACAGACGCCAAAGAATCTCTAATTGGCCACACTTTATTTACCCAATTTAAGTTCGGCTGTACTTTAAAATCACTGCAGCATATTTTACTCCATAATTTTCATACGGCTTCACAGCACTACGTATATACTATTTTGCACACTATATTTTCCACAGTAGTATTTTCACATGTTATCTCCTACTTGATTATAAAAAAGAATACTTGCACATGGTCAGCATTTCCAAAAGTATAAAAAATATCTCGCATGAAAAAGGATACTTCCTGCTATCCTCGTTCCTAAGTGCTACTCCTCAGGTGTGACAATTAAGAATGTTTGTGTATCTTTTATGCACACACACACACACACGCACACACATGCATGTGTTTGTGTATGTGTATGCCTTTGTATATGTGGATCAGAGTGTAACGTGTGTGTATTTGCATAAATGTGTGTATGTATTATATATTTTAAATGAAATAAAGTTTTTGACATAGACAATTCTCTATTTTCTTTAATAATATATTATCTTGGAGATATTATCTATCTACATCCTTTTTAATGGCTGCATTGTACTACATTACACGGAAGAATGGATTTTTCATCCTATCCTTACTGCTGGAGATTTAAGAGGATTCCTTTTTGTTTTCATTAGATATTACCAAAATCATCCCCTGAAGAGATTGCATGGACTCACATTACACAATAGTGCATGACTGTCTGTATTTTAGAGTAATAAACTTGCAATTCTTACTAGTATATTCAAACATTCAGATGAGCTTCCTTTTAACTGGTCTAAATAAGTGAGGATCTACTATACAATTCTTTCCTTGGATTTTGAAGACTGCTGTTATTGTGGCACAGTTGGTTCTCTTTGCTAAGGGTTTCAGCTCATTTACTGTAGCTGGCATTCTAGGGAGGGGAAATGGTGTTGTTCCCTGCTTTCATATTTTGTTTGCTCACTGTCTGCAGTAGACCCCCTCACCTTATCCACGGAGGATACATCCCAAGTCTCCAGTGGATGCTTAAAGCTGCAGACAGTACTAAACCCTATATATACTGTTTTCCCTATACATACACACCTGGGATAGAGTTTAATTTGTAAATTAAGCACAGTAAGAGACCAATAACAATAATAGAATAGTTGCACTATAATAAAAGTTATGTGTAGTCTCCCTCCCTCTCTCTCCAAATATCTTATTGTACTCTACTCACCCTTCTTGCGATGGTGTGAGATCATAAATGCCTAGCTGATGGGATGGAGTGAGGAGAATGACAGAGGCATTGTGATGTACCATTAGGCTACTACTGACCTTCTAATGGTTTGTCAGGAGGGTCATCTGCTTCCTGACCACAGTTGATGGCAGGTAACGGAAACCGCAGAAAATGAAACCGCTGATAATGAAAGTGGGAATAAGTGGGGACTACTGTATATGGTTTGTGAGGAGCTGCTTTTTCTAGCGGGTACAATACTAGAACGACAGTGGCAGACCAGGTAGGAAATCAGTGGTGTAGCTGAAGAGAGAGTCAGTCTGGCAAAGATAGGAGCAGTAGAAACAAAGGGCTAGGAGACAATCAAATAGAAGTGAACTTTGAATACTCAGCTCTTTCATCTTTTCCCTATACTATTGGTATGTCCAGTGGAAGAAAATGGAGACTTACAAACGGTTTAGAAGATCAAGAAAACTATTCTTTTGATGGATTACGTATTAATTGTTGCCTTATAATGTCAAACAGTCTGTTTAATCTCAGATACCACCTATTGAAGGACTGCCTCACATTATCACATTGTGAATTAAGGGAGAAATAATAACTGAGCAGAATCAGGGTGTGATTCAATCTCTCCGAGAATAAAATATTCTCTTATAATAAGTGGGCAATTCAGAGGATTAAATTAATGCACAGGGGTACCATTTAGGCCACGCATTCACAATTTACTTACAGTATTTGAAAACAAAAAAGTAACTGTGAAATTGATTACTTGGACAGGTCCCTTCTCTCTGAGACTAACTCCCCATGTGTAAAACCAGGTGGCTAGGTCTTCCTTGACTTGCAGTGGGGTCACATACCAATAAAATCATCTTAAATCAAAAATATCAGAAGTCATGAAAAAATCCATTTAATACACCTAACCTACCAAACATCAAACCTTAGCGTAGCTTACCTTAAATGTGCTCACAACTCTTACGTTAGCCTACAGTTGGAAAAAATCATCCAACACAAAGCCTATTTGAGACTGAAGAGTTGAACGTATTGTGTAATTCACCAAACTTTCGCTGTAGTGAAAGGGAAAAACAGAATGGCGTATGGGTGCAGAATGGTTGTGAGTGTATCGGTTGTTGACCCTCATGATCTTGTGGCTGTCATGGGCCAGCATCACGAGAGTGTATCGTACTGTGTATCACTAAGCTGGGAAAGGATCAAAATTGCAAATTCCAAGCATGGTTTCTACTGAATGCATATCACATCCGTGTTATCTTAAAGCCAAAAAATCGTAAGTCGAGCCATCATAAGTCATGGATCACCTGTACTAGATCATCTATCTGTACTAGCTCTTTCACTTCTATAATTCTGACATTATGGACATATTCAATTATCATACTGTAGAGCAATAAATATATTCTGTGGTCAGAAAAACATGAACATGTTCTTTTTCAGATTTGTCTTAAGTCCATTATTGATACAATTTTTTTTTCCTAATAAAGATAGTCTGGAACACCTTTTGCTTCTCTGCACCTGGCTAGGTATTACTTTTGAACTTAACTTCGATGTTACATCTTCCAGGAATCCTTCCCCTATTTGAGTTAGATATTCCTCCTATTGCTCTTATCACACTGGATCCAGGCTTTTTTCTGTCTCCTCAGTAAATTATAATAAACTCCTTATCAGCAGAGACTATGATTTTGTATTCCCAGCACTTACCACAATACTGGCCATATAGCAGAGATTCAACAAATGTTTGCTGAATTAATTAAACCATGACCGTCAAACCACTCATCAATTATTTTTATGGTAGAAACTTGTGAACTTGATACATCATTGACTGGTAAATGAAACTACTTACTTATATTCTTAGATACATAATGGGCATCTCAAAATGAAAATGTTTGAAACAGAATTCTTGATTTATAGCCTAAAACCCATTTGTTTCTTAGTCTTCCCCACATCAGTCACTCCAGCCAGAAACTAGATTCATTCTTGATCCTTCCCTCTCCATCTCCACTCAGATATAACCCAGAACAGAAAATCCTATAGGTTGTAGCTCCAAAATATTTCTCAATTTAGTCCGCCTCCCTCTAGCTGCTCCTCTTGCACGGATCTCGGCAATAACTTTGTAATTGATTTCTCCTGTTCTTTTTTTATAGCCCCCATTCATTATCCAAACAACAGCCAAAGTTATCTTTTAAATATGTAAACCCCACTCTTAACTCCTGATTAAAACTCCTCGATATCTTCCCATTCATTACCCTTAGGGGAACACTAAAAAGTCTTTAGCATGGTCTACAGAGCCCGAGGTTTACATGTCTTCCTATCACCCCAGCCTCATCAAACACCACCCTTCCTCTCTCTCTCTCAGGCACCACAGCCACACTGGTCTCCTGAAAGTTACTGAAGCACACCAAACTCTTTCACACTTTAAAGATTTTGCATATGCTGTTCCCCCCGCTCGGAATGCTCTGTTCCTGGTTCTTCACGAGCTTGGCTTTTTCTTATCCTTCTTACCTCAGTTTAAAGATGGTTTCTTTAGCTGGGCCTTCCCTGAACACATGAGGTAGACCCCTAGCCTTACCCTGTTATTTTCTAACAATACACTCTTGGTTATCTTCACCAGCACTGTTTACCATCTCTCTCCCCTAGTAGAACATAAGCTCTATGAAGGCAGGGTCTGTATTTGTTTCTTTTGCCACAATACTCATAGTATTGGTACACACAGTACAGGGCAGCAGCCACGCAAATACTCACCCAATGACTCATTCATTCAACAAATAATAGAGCAGCATGGAATCAATAAAACAATGATTATCTATCTATAGAAATACTGTTATCATAAATGGATGGATCCAGTTAAAAATAAAATGGAACTTTTATGATTTATTTTTATATTTTGATAAATTATATTTACATGCCTTTAAACTCCTCCACAGGTATATTTTTATTCTTCCTGTCTAGACTCTATACATAGAAAATAGCATCCATACATTTTGTTTTATTTTTAGTGCTTTAAGAGTGCCTACACCAATGCCCAACAAATAAATGATGTTCATGTCAGGACTTCTCTCTGAATTAACAGACACAGACTATGAGCTGTTCCATTGTGAAACTCACCCCAAGATGCAAATGGAGAAAATCCCTGAGAAAGGACAGAGGAAATGCAGAGTAAAAAAAAATCCTAATGACGACTGGAAAGTTAGTCAGTAATGATGGGCACAATCACATTAGGAGAAGCACTGTGATGCAGCATCATATTCCCACTCATATTTAATTTGTGGGTGGTGCCAGGCTCAGCGCCATACGTCCCAAGTGTGTTTATCCCTTCTGGTGGGTTACCATCCAAGATGCTGATTATGCTGTAAGGTACATAAGTAATTTGAAGGGCTATTACTCAAACTGCTTCATATAGCAACTCGATGGGCTATGTCACCACAGTATATTATTTGTTATTGAACTTCCTTATTTTCATTTGCCGAGCTGATTTTTATCAATACTATTACAGCTTCTTTTTATTTATAGCTTCTATTAATCTTGACTGTGTATTGTTTGCATTAAAGAGTTGTCTGAAGTGTTTCCATTAAAATGATTAACATTTTTTCACTGAAATCTAGCCAAAATATCAAAGAAAATACATTGTGATATAACTCCATATAAGTTTGTTCAAAGAAAATCATAATTTAATTCCAGTTATAAACAACCCATTCTCCATAATATTATACAACACAAATACAATATAAGCCCACAAATGTTTGGACAAGGGGGCCATCCCAAAACAGCAGCACAGTGAGGTCATATCTGACCAGAAGGGAAACACAAAATTTAGAAATTATCCCTCCTAAAGGTAATATCTTTACAATTTCAACTGAGGTTCAAATTATAAGGACAAACTGGTAATTCAAACCGTTTTCAATAAGAAAAAGGGATTTAGGAAGGCCCTCATTGTTTTTTCTGCCTGTGAGATGTCAAGTATCCAGTTTACTTAAATCGTTCAACTTTCAATTGGTTGTTTCAGTATCACATAAACACTGCCTAAAACCGATCTTTCCAATGAGCAAGCCTGTGATATGTGCAATTTTGGGTTTCACAATAGCCAGCAGTAAATGATTTGCCTCTAGCAACTCCATCTACTTACATGTCAGGAGGGGAACATGGTTTAA
The DNA here is from genome assembly GCF_018350175.1 of Felis catus. Classification (NCBI taxonomy): domain Eukaryota; kingdom Metazoa; phylum Chordata; class Mammalia; order Carnivora; family Felidae; genus Felis; species Felis catus. The sequence goes on from NC_058386.1 coordinate 102,011,990, forward strand.
TAAATTTGAATTGGTTCTGAAATGGGAATTGCATGGGGATGGCAGTAGTGAGAAATATGGTAAAACGGGAGGACTATGTTTGAAATCTCTTTTCTTCATGCAGAAGACTACTGAGAGTTTGTAGAATTACTGAAAAGGGTGGAAACTACATTTGTGGATTTCTTAGTGAACATAATCTCTCCACAGATTCCTGGCTAAATTGTAAAACTGCAGCATTCTGGTAAGTAATTGTATATACATCAATGCTCAAATGAAGGCATTCTGTAGAAGTTGTATGCACAATAAATCACCATCTGTACTTGGCCCTTGGAGTCTATTTGAATGCCCATTCAGTCCAAGGCGGCTGGCTAGATATGTCATTGATTTTCTTCTTCAGTGCCATCCCTGGGAAAAAAGCCAATGTTTAATAATGGAAAAGATCACAGTTTAAAAAAGGGAGGGGGGAGGGTATTTTGAACCCCCATCAGCAAGTTCCTGGAAACTAGGTATTCACAGACTTGGGTTGAATATAATTAAATATATAAAAACAAATATTCATCTGAATGAGAAACGGCACTATAACACCTTTGACTAGGAAATCTCACTCTGATAATGATATCTTACCCTTCCGCCTATTAGACTTTTCCAGACCATAAAATCTTCTCTTCAGCCAAGAGGCTGATGAGCTTTTACAATTCTCCCAGTCTGTCAGCCCCCTCCTAGCTTTAGCTCTTTCCTTTGGGGTCATGAATCCAGGATCAGTCATTTCAACCAGTCTCTCAACACTACCTTTCCCTTCTCCTTCATCTTTCCAGTTGACTTGCCTTGTCAATTCTGGAAGAGGTCTTACCTTGTTTTCCACCGTTCCTGCACATGGGCTGTTAACAAAACTCATACTACTGTGCTTAGTATAACTTTCCTAGTAACTGTGCCCCCCATCCAAATGGTTACCACAAGAACTGCCATTTGGTTTAACTGGACCAACCCCACAGGCCATTACTGATTGTGGCCTATGAGGTCCTACAGTGATCTGCCTCTTGCCCACCTCTCTGACTTCATCTCACACTACTTTCCCCTTTACTCACCAACATCTGGCCACGATAGCTTTCTTTCTATTAATTAAATACGTCAAGCTCATTCCTTACTCAGGGCTTTGGCACTTGTTCTTCCCTCTGCCCGAATGCTTGTCACCAAACTCTTCAACGAGCTGGCTTCTTCTTGTGATCTAGGTGTCAGTGATACAGATTTCCCTGCAGCAGACTCCACTGCCAGTTACTCTCTATTATAAACCTGTTTTACTTTCTTCAGAGACTACATAGACAGCCAAAAATATTCTGTTTATTTCTTATCAATCTCCATTTAGTATAAACTCCCCAAAGTAAGAACCACATCTGTGTTTTCACCACCATGTCACCAAGACCTAGAACAAGACCTGGCACATTGTAAGCACTCAGTAAATGTGTGTTGAATGATGCAATGAATTGCCACAGTTAATCAGTTCATGTGTGAAAACCTGACTGGAGTTTTATTAATCAAGGTACATTTTGTAGATTCCACTGCTGGACATGACTCGTGGATCCAGAAGTGGGCAAGTGAAACAAACAGAGATAATCAGAGTCTTTGCTTAGTATTTTAGGACTGCAGCCTACAGAATAGAATTCTTTTCCATCAGGGTGGCTAGAATTGTAAGAGAAGCTCCTGAGGCTTTACTGGCTATATTTCTCACTGGGTGCATAAAAGAAAATGAAGCTTAAATATAAAGACCACTAAAAAGATTTAGAGACTATGCTGATAATACTTGATTCACTAGATCTATGTTATGAGACATCATGAACTCCTTCAATTATCCCTCCTTGTCTGATGTTTCAGAGACTAAACCTTCCATCTGTATTCTGATCTCATCCCTTTAGGCCTTTTCCAGGACATTGCCCATCAGACATTACCTCTTTCCTTTTCTTTCTTCATTAGGCCACTTCCCTTGTTCGATAAGCATTCATTCATTCATACTTCAAATATTTATTCATTGCCACTATGGGAAGCAAAGGGCTAAACCAGGTTACATGTGCAAGTTTTTTTTTTCATCCATAAAACAAACAAGACAACAAAAATTCTTTCCCAGAACCTACTGCCACTTTCTTTGGCCATCCCATCCCTTCTCAGCCACACATATTCAAAGTCTATACTTAATGTCTTCTCTTCTTTCCATTCCATTCATTCTTCAACTCACTGGAATCTGTCTTCTGCCTCCATTGTCACATTAAAAACTCTCTTGGTATCATCAGCAATGACGTCTAATTGCCAAATCTGGTAAAGATTTCATAGTCTTTACTAGATGTTTCTTCATATATGATATTGTTATGCCCTCTTTCTAGAGTCTTTCCTTCTTTCTTGACTTCTATAATACCACTTTGTCACAATTCTCCATCTAGTTCTATTAACTATTCAGCAGTTTTTCTGGGCTCCTCCTCCTGCCAATGTCAAATGTTGGTGTGCACCATGATCTTGCCCCTTACGTTCTTATTACTGTGTTCTACTCACCATACGTGCTCTTCTTACGTGAACATATCCAATATCATGTATCAGTTTTGTATCAACAACTCCAAAATCCATTTTCTAGCACCATTATCCAAGTTTATATATCTAACTTCATACTAGGTATTTCTACATTGACAAGCTAAGCTCGTGCAAAGTCATGTCCAAAAGCGAGTATTTTTTCTCTAAAATTCCACATTTCTAGCTTCCCTACCTTGATTGCTAACACCCCTCTTCACTGACTTACCAAAGATGGAAACCTTCACTCCTTTCTCTCTTTCATCAGCCACATCAAGTCAGCCACTAAATCCTGTTCTAATTTCTCTCATGTAGGTCTCCTTTTCCTTATGCAAACATTCAATGCCCCGGTTAAGCCCCTCATCATCTCTTTTTCTTGATTACCGCAATGACTTCCTAACTGGTAACTTTTGACGTGTCTTTTACTCTTCCAATGTACCCACCACACTGCCAACAGAAATCACAAAAATCACGAAATCCTCCCCAATGTAAAGGGATGTACTTAAAAATCACCAGAGTCCATCTTGAAGATAGTATTACCCCCCCCCACACACACACACACTGGACTTGCTATGAACAGTTCAAAATGTCCCTTATTTTGATAAGGTACATTAACTAAGTAAATTATAAGTCTATTAATATCAACAGGAAGTCTCTAAATATTGGTAATAGCATTGAACAGAGAGGTGTAAAAACAGTGGGGAAAAAGATGGCAATGTAATTTAGAGGAGAATTAAATTCTTACCTGACTTCTTGTTACAACTTAGATATTGCTGGAGTTCAGTCACTTCTTTTGAGTCACATCTACATGCAGATCAAGTCCTACATTATATGATTAGCATATATTGGAAGTCATTTCTGTAGTCTTGTACCTCAACACAGGCATCATAAAGAAATATCACCAGTTTTATTATTTTTATTTCAAATAGATGTCAGTCTTGTCATTTTCTAAGGTCTGTTCTTCAAATGAAGAATTATAAAGAAGAATCTCAGAAATGAGTATTTCAGTTTTAGGAGACTAAGAAGGATCAGACAGGCCAGTGCCAAAAAAGAAATCATCACACAGAGATATTGTTGATTATCTTAGCAAATCTCTCTTTCCATTTTACTTTTCTTCTTTGGTTCAAAGAGTCTCTCCAGAGGCAGAAGGGAGGGCTGCACATTTCAAATTATTTTTAGGACTTTGATTAACTGTGCCACAAGACCCCAGGTGACTATTAATATACTAGTAAAGGCAGTTAAAAGAAGACCTAAGGTCATTCAGTGAGTGAATGAAGCAAAATTGAAAGCCTAAGTCTTGACCCAGTGATGTGATCTTTCTAGTAGACAATATAGTAGAGGCAATCCAAAAGAGGGCAAATGGGAATAAGGGACACTATCTGCACAAAAGGTTGGAAGACAAGGCTTCTCAGCATGGAATTCAGTATTAAAATAAAAGAACTTACCAAGTGAACTTTCAATGCAACCATTCTATCTCAATAAAGCGCCATCCTGTTCTAACACAGCCCATGATTATAAGGCTATAGATGTACTGTACAGAAAATCCTGTGCCTTGAAATATAAAGGCTCAGTAAGACAAAAGCCAAAATAAAAAAAGCTTCCAGTTATGCTTCCAAACATCAGCCTTACAAAGGGATGCTGCGGTATTTAATTTGTGTCTGTGACCAAAAGGAAATTCTTTGAATAGTAAACGCTCCATAAATACTTGTCCAATTGAATTATCTAATTGGCTACTGTCATTTTTTAAATGTTTAAGGAGCATTTGGGATTATACATTGATTAGCTACAAGTACTTCTCATCCAAAGAAAACCAAAAGCTCCTACCATAGCTTACCAGGATTTTTGCAAGAGGAGACAAACATTCATAAGACTGCTGTTAATTATGTTTCCACTTCTCATGAATTGTTTACTTTTATTATTTACCTATGTCTTGAATGGTATTGAAGCAAGCCATGTAAGTCCCTTTGTCAACTGCCAGAAGTATAATTCTCCACAATTAATCAGTAAAAAGAGAATTAAGCGTTGCTTCTTTAGAATTAGGAAAAACCTGCTGCTGATAAATTGAATGCATTAAGAAATTAACATACCAGTAAATGATTGATCATTACAATTATCTAAATTTGCATTTCTAGAATTCTACTGAAAGAACTCAAAATCACTCTTCTAAGATATTTTTAGCCATACTCTCCAACTGAATAAAGTATACAAGAGATGTGCTACTTGTTATTACAATTAAAAGTTTAAGCGTTTTTTAAAAATGCTCACAACTGGACTTTAAAATAAGTTAATACAGTGTATTAAAGCACAAGTTTCATACAAGGTTTTACCAGCTAATTTTTTTATCTGCCCTGATGTCCAAAAGAACAATTCACCAGTATGTCATAAATCACGAACTATTCTAAGTCACCCAACTACTAGGCATCTCGAGTCAAAAAACTGGAGGAGAGAAGACAATTTAAAAAAAATCACTTGGCAGCTGCAAGCATCTCTATACAAGTAGCCCACGAAAATATTCCTGAGGAACAAATAACATAGAATAATGCCACCCAAGAAACGCCATTCTTGGAGCTGAAAGCAATCACTTCTGTTTGATGATAATAGTAAGTATTGATAACAATAACTAATATGCATTGAGAACTAATATGCACCAGGCACTATTCTAGTGGGTTTGCATTAATTCGACAAACATTTATCAGATGCCTCATATGTTCCAGGCACTGTTCTCAGTACGGACATTCAGCAGAGAACAAAATGGACAAAACTCCCTGCTCTCATAGAATCTCATTTTCAGGGGGAAGACAGGAAATAAATGAGTAAAATAAAAAAAATAGTAGTACGTATAAATGAATGTACACTATAGCATAGTAACTATACATAATACATATAGTAAGTATACATAAATACATAAAGTATAAATAAAAATAAGCAAGATAGTATATTAGATGGTGATGTGTAGGATGACCATAATGTCTCTGTTGTCTCAGACAATCCTGGTTTATATCCGTGGTCCTAGTATGATTATTCCCAGTGTACCCTTTCATGCTCAAAAATGTCTCCGTTTGCACAATAAATCTTATAGCCACCTAAGTGATAAGTACTATGGAGAAAAAAAAGCAAAAAAAAAAAGTGTGTGGGGAGGAGGATTGTAATTTTCAGTAGCTCACTGAGAAGGTGACATTTGAGTAAGGGCCTGCATCAGGTGAGAGAGAAGGACATTCCAGGCAGAGAGAATAGCAACTGCAAAGGCCCTGGGATAGAAGTATGTCTTACTGAGAAACATAGAGGCCAAAGTGGTTTTAGCAAGACAAATGAAGGAGTCTCAAGTAGGAGATAAGCTCACAAATATAAACGAAGACCACATTGTGTAGACTTCTATATTCTGAGTGAGATGGGGAGCCACTGTAGGTTCTGACTGGGGGGTGCACATGATCTGCTTTCGGTTTGAAAAGTATCATTCTAGGGGCATCTGGGTGACTCAGTTGGTTAGGTGTCTGACTCTTGGCTCAGGTCTCGATCCTAGGGTCATGAATTTGAGCCCTGCATTGGGCTCCACACTGGGTATGGAGCTTACTTTTAAAAAAAGTATCATTCTAGCTACTGTACTGAGAATAAACAGTAGAGGTGCAAGGGCAGAAGAAGGGGGATAGGTTAGAAGACTACTGCAACAATCAATATGAGAAATGATCATGGCCTGGACCAGGGTGGTAGCAGAGGAAGTAGGAAGAATTAGTGAGATTCTGAATATATTTTGAAGGTAGAGAATGACAAGGTTTGTTGATTAAATGGATGAGGTGAGGGATCACACCAAGGTTTTTGATAAGAAGACATGGAAAGAAGAGTTGCCATCATTTGAAATGGAGAAGATAAAAGGAGGAGCAAGTTTTGGAGGGGGGAATTACGAGTTTGGTTTTGAGAATTTTCTCAATCATGTTTCCTAAAAAGCAGAACCTGAAACAAGGGACTGTGTACAGAGAGGGAATTTTGGGAAGTGACTAGGAAAAGTGAAATAGAGAAGTAAGGGAAGTCAATCCAAGGGTGAGTTTTGGAGCTGGTCACAGCTATGGGCAACTGAAGCTCAATCTTTTTCTTTTTTTAATGTTTTTATTTATTTTTGAGGGGCAGAGACAGAGCACAAGTGGAGGAGGGACGGAGAGAGAGGGAGACACAGAATCCGAAGCAGGCTCCAGGCTCAGAGCTGTCAGCACAGAGCCCGATGCGGGGGCTCGAACCTGTGAACCACGAGATCATGACCTGCACCAAAGTTGGATGCTTAACCGACTGAGCCACCCAGCCTCCCCTGCTTTTTTTTTTTCAATATATGAAGTTTATTGTCAAATTGGTTTCCATACAATACCCAGTGCTCATCCCAAAAGTCCCCTGCTTTTTTAAATGTTTTTATTTAACTGAAGCTCAATCTTACCAGGGACCCTCTGAGGAACTTGTAAAATGCCTGGAAGATTGCTTGAACTCAGAAGTGGGAGGCATTCATGATTGGCTTTCTCTTATAGGTCAAGGGTTGTCCAGGGTGTATTAACCCTTTCACACTTCCAGGTTTGTACCTGCTGCAGAATGGTTGAGTGGGCTGCTACAGACTTTCCACACAAAAGTGACAGGAAAAGAAGAAAATGAGAGCTATCTAGTACAGCTGAGAAGAGGTAGTGGATACGTGCACCCAGATGGTGTGCACACAGCTGGTAGCTGCAGCAGCAGCTGGAATAAAAAGGTGGGATGAGAGAATGCGAGGTGGAGAGCAAGAGGTGTTTGGTACAGACGTGTGAAATTTGAGACACTTATAAGCCATCCAAATGGAGATGGAAATTAGCTGGATATATGAATCTGAGTTTTAGGGGAGAGGTCTAAACTGGAGTTGAGTTTTTTTGGCATCTAAATGGTGTTAACAACAGAAGACAAGATGATATGACCAAGCCAGGAAGTGTGTCAAAGGGAAGAGAAGAGGTTCTTGGGATCTCCAATGTTTCATGGTTGGGAAAGTGAGGAGAATCATAGGATGACTAGGAAGGAATGGTCCAGGGCACAGGAGGAGACTGAGAAGAGTATGATATTCTTCACAATGAAGTGAAGAAGGAGTGATCAATGATGTCCAATGCTGCTGACAAGTCGAGATGAGAACTAAGAACTGACCGCTGAATTTTGCAACATGGAGCCCATTTTAATGATCTTGACAAGGGCATTTGCTGAGAATGTCAAGGAATCTAAGGCTTAGACATGAGAAAAACTGTTAGTTTCAATGTTGGATTTCCTGTAGATATTAGCAGATAATGAAATGAAGAAGACCATGATGCGATAGTCACACACTGGAAAATGCCCATCAGTAAACCGACAGAAGTTTGATAGTCCATTTTAATTAAGTAGAAGGAAAGAGAAAACAAAAGTCAGATGGTATGAATTTCAGAACAAGAAAAGCTGTTACACTGAAGGCCTTGGAATAAACTGGTTATCAAGGAGTGAATCACCTCTGGTTCAGTTAATGCAGGTAGTTAGTGCATAATGTCAGAAAGAATAATGTCAAGATTTTGATCTTCATCCTAGATAGCTATCCTGATCAAAAAAAACAAAAACACAAACAAAAACAAAACAAAGCAAAAAAACATGCTGTCCCACGTCCAAGGCATGCACTTTAGATTTGCACAGTCATCTCGCAAATGTTATTGGCCTGATGCCTGATACTAATCACAGTGGATTCCTGACATTAAAGTGCAGAAAGCTCAGGGTATTTCCCTATATCTAGGAAAACCATACAGATATTTCTATGGTAGGTAAGGAGCATCATCTTCCATTATAGACACATTTGAACATCAACTATTATACCTGACGAATGACATTTTATATATACACTATATCGATCAAGAGCAATACCTTTAGTGTCTAGCACACATATGTTCAAGTCTCAACTGGGCCACTTACTAGATGTGTCATCTTGGAAAAGTTAAACCTTCTTCTGTAAGTCTCAATTTTATCACCTGTAAACTGGGGATTATAAATGTATCTAAATGTCATAGGTTGTTTTAAAGGTTAGATGAGATCATGCTTAGCACAGTGTCTGAAACCTAATAAATATTAGCTCTTATTATTCTTGCAAATGGGAAAGCGTGAGGATTTTTTTTTTTTTGCTGAAATATAATTGTTTACAAGGTCCCACCCTGCTGTCCTTGTTAGTCTAGAAGCATTTTTCTATAACAGCTTTCTACTTTATTTTAAACTTAGGAACTCACCAGAGACTGATTTTTGTTTCAGCTGTTCAGGAGTCACCTATGAAGTTAAGCCTCTTATGTGGATTAAGTCAATGGCAATATTGATTTGGGCTCTTTATGAGCTACCAGTTCTAGTTATCATAACCTTTCAAGGAAGAAAAAAAAATCCCTACAAGATTAGAAACTCTCCCATTCTCACTCAGAGTAGACTAAATTGCAAAATAATCCTGTGGATGCTTAGTTAGGAAGGCCATCAGGATAATAAAACTAAAAAGCAATGTTTCCATTTATTCAAACTACAACATCAATCGCATGGATCTCCTCTAGTCTACCAATGAAGGAAAGTGAACAGATGAACTTGTTCAATTTTTTTAACAGTTCTTAAGCATTCACAACATAACAGATGCATTGGCACGTACAGAATTTTGAATAAAAATGGGTATGCATGACAGTAAGTGAAATGAGATTGGATCATAAGACTTATCAAATGGGTTTGTCAATAGAAGGTGATGAAGAATTCGACAGCATAAGACTCATTTGCTGTTGAAGGGTCACTAAAACCCCATCCTCAAGGTCAATGCCATCAGCAAGTACTAGAGGGAGCACATGTTCTAATGCTAACCTACTTTGGGTAGAGTCTTCAGAGACCTACATTGTAACAAAAGCCACTCTGCTTTTGGCAGGTTAGGGCAGATTAAGATTCTTCTAATCCAATTGGTTAATGTGCATGACAACATTACTGAAAAAAATGGATGTCAGGAATTTGATTTTCAAGATTTAAAATTTTTATTATCTGGCATTAATCATATCATTTTTAGCAGAGACATTCTGGAGAAGAATTAAACTGAAAACCATTCTTTGGTGCTTCACAGCAGTTTAACTGAAGGTATTACAACTACAGGCACTATGGCGGGGTAAAAAGTTTGTTAATAAGCCTGTTTCCACTATTGCTCCTCTACAAAGTTGCTACAGAGCAGGTACACGGGAACTCAGAATCTTCAATGAAATCAGACTAGCTAGTGTGGACATAGCATGCTCCCTTATTCCCATGCACAAAATTTCACTTCATTCATTTTCATGTTATTTCCAGTGACACAATTTCCTAGATCCTAAGAATGGGCAAGAAATCACTCTCTGAAAATAGCTGTAAATGGCATTCTGTGAGTTGAAGGCACTATGAAAGGATGTGACAATTGGGAATAATATTTGTGTCCTGGCAGTTTTCAGAATGATTTATGTCTACAATCTTGGTTGATCCTCTGTACCATGGTAAGGCAAAATTAGCTTCACTTTACATAAGAGGAAACAAAACCTGGTAAAAGTTATCTTATTAAAAGAAAAAAAATATTGTGCTAGCACTTACTATGTGGCAAAACTTGTAAGAGCAAAAAAGACAGTCCCTGCCCTAAAGAAATTTACAGTTTAGAGGCACCTGTGTGGCTCAGTAGGTTAAGCATCCGACTCTTGATTTTGGCTCAGGTCATGATCTCATGGTTCGGGAGTTTGAGCCCCGTATTGGGCTCCACGCTGAAGGTGCGGAGCCTGCTTGGGATTCTCTCTCACTCCTCTCTCTCTGTCCCTCCCCCACTCGTGTGCTGTCTCTCTCTATATATCTCTCTCAAAATAAATTAATAAACTTAAAAGAAAGAAGTCTACAGTTTAGTTGGAGAAACAAACAAGGAAACAACTGACTGTTGTCAATTACAATTAAGGGCGACTGGTGCTATGGTAGGAGTACGTGCAGACTGCTGGAGGGGCATATAGGATGGGCATCTAGTCAAGATTGCACAGAATCACGTTAGGCTCTCTAGAGCAGGCAGTGTGTAGATGGAAGCTGAAAGGCTGAGAAGGATCTAGCGAGCTGAAGAGAAGGGAAAAGCAGGTTTGTCACAATGCTTTGGCTGCAAATGAAAGCTGGTACAAAGGAACCCACGGTTATACCAACATTTGGAATCAACTGGTAGAAGTTTATCAGGTCCAAAAACATGAAATAGAAATGAAGGACCATACCTTGTAAGATTAGTAAAGTCACATGGCTGGATGGCATACACCATAAAGGAGGCTTTTTGTTTTACTGAGGTTTGTTAGGATTTAACATAAGGGTAAGGAGTTTTTAGTGCTGCAATGGGGACTGAGGTCTGTGGTGTGTGGGAGAGCCAAGAGTAGCTCCAAGAAAATGGTGGACAGAGAAACAGTGGCCTCAGCGGAGAGTCATGTTTGAGGTAGGATTGAAGGTGTGAGGAACCAGCTGAGAGGGCTGCTGGGGAAGGGGTGCCCAAGAGTTCATTCATGCAATTCATTCTTTCTTCCAGAAGATATTTACTAAGCACTTACTGTGTGACAACACTGCTGGGCTATTAAGTAAAAGAGCAAATTGAACTCCAATTGCTGTTAGAGTAGTATTCTTTCTATTATAACACCTTGAATAATTCATCAACAAATACAAAGTTACTCAACATTTTTTTTGAGAGAGAGAAAGAGAGAAAGTGAGTGTGAGTGAGCAGAAGCAGACCATGCCCAGTGCAGAGCCAGACTCTCGACTCAATCTCTCAACAGTGAGATCATGACCTGAGATGAAATCAAAAGTCAGAAGCTTAACGAACTGAGCTACCCAAGCAGGCGCCCCAAAGATACTCAACTTTTTTTTAAAGGTTTATTTATTTTTGAGAGAGAGAGAGCACATGGGCAGGGGAGGGGCAGAGAGAGACACAGAATCTGAAGGAGGCTCCTAGCTCTGAACTGTCAGCACAGAGCCCAATGCAGGGCTCGAACTCACAAGCCATGAGGTCATGACCTGAGCCGAAGTCAAAGGCTTAATGGACTGAGCCATCCAAGTGCCTCACTCAACTTTTTAATTCAATATAAATATTTGTTAAATGTGTGGCCCACTATGTGCAAAATACTGCACTATGTGAATGTGCCCAGTTATTGGCTAATGGTGTCTGGTTATACTCATGATCTCCAAAGACAGGACAAGGGGAAAGGGACTTAAAGTGCTACCTATGGAATTCTGGTAAAATACACTTAGCAGTAAACACTGTCAAACATCAGAAAAGGGTAGAAATTTCTTGATGCCTTCAAATTCAGTGATTCATAAATACTTATTGGATGCTTCCTTTGGAAAACATTGATTGTGGAGTTGAACTCTGGTAAGACTTACAAGTATATAGAAGGAAAAATTAGCATAGCTGCTAATGTAGCAAGGGAAAAACCAACACACCATACTCTCACCCAAGCTTGGTGATAGGTCTGGAATAGAGTCAGATTTGATGTAATAATTTATAGAGGGGTAGGTTTAGTGTGGTCCGGCCTAGAGGCATGTTCTTTGAAGGTCCTTGGCAGCCTTGTGATTCAATTTTAAGTGCTTTGAACTTTGGTTTCAAACCTTAGTAATAAACACTGCTTAATTGTGTTCCTTTACAGCTTGTATTTTTTTAAGCATTATTTTAGTAAAAGTTCAAGTGTTTTATGAAGAGAATGATTTATGAGAGTCCGTTTAGTTTGTTGAAAAGGTAACTTTCTGATGGCACTCCTTGCTGAATCTGGACATCACGTAAGATTACAAATCCCAGGAGTACAGCTCTTCGTAATGTTCTTATGAAGGCAGAATTCTAATGACATAGACTCCAAACTTTATATTAAAATGTAAATTTCAATCCCATGATACATAGATACATGCCAGTAAGAGTTGCAAATATACCTTTTTGCAAATATACATTTTAGATCATCTTGTTACTGCAATATAACCACAATTAACAAAAATCTAAATAATAGGGAGCCTCATTTAATTAAAGTATCTTCCTTTCCACTCACCACTGGCAGTTGGCACTGATATGAATGAGACAAATATCAATGATACAAAACCATCTCCAAGCTTTTGGCCTCTTTATTTCTACATTGGGGCCCCTGCTCAATGGCCGCTACATCGATAGTGGAATTAAAGCGGAAGTACCTGAAGAATAATACCCTCCTGCATACATAGGAAGTTTTAAACCAATTCCGCAAACAAAGGCGTGGAAAAAAAGGGGGACTCACACACTTTAGAAAGCTTTTCGTCAATGAATTTTGGGCTAACTGTTGTTAGCTGCAGAAGGTTTGGAACTTACACTTCAATTTCATAACCATTTTATCTAAGCTTGTTTCTTATGATATGGCAAGGGCTACCAACAGTTCAGGCAAAACCTCATACACTAAAACTCTCAAATACTTTTCCCTGAAAAGTAAACAAGCTATACACCAATCAAGGCAGCCAATATTCAAAGTTGGGCCTCTTACAAACTTAACTTACCAGAAGAGAATGTCAAGTGCTATACATTTAATAAACTCATTTGTTGGGGTGCCTGGGTGGCTCAGTCAGTTAAGCATCTGACTTTAGCTCAGGTCATGATCTCACAGTTCGTGAGTTCGAGCCCCACATTGGGCTCTCTGCTGTCAGTGCAGAGCCTGCTTCAGATCCTCTGTCCCCTCCCCTGCTCGCTCTCTCTCTCTCTCTCTCTCTCTCTCAAAAATAAATAAACACTAAAATAATAAAATAAGTCTATTTGTTTAAAAAATATTCATTGAGCACCTATTATGTGCTAAATACTGTTCCAGGCTCTGAAGTTAATTCCAAAAGCATGGCGGCAGAAAGGAGGCACAGCCAGACCGACCATATTTTTAAGTCAGGTTGATTAGATAAGTTCCATGGTCCATAGACCAGATACACTGGCCCTGCCAATCATCGTGCAGACTGGAAAGAACATGCTGACCAATGGCCCAGGCTGTGTGTTACAGTTAGGATGCTTCAGAAATCAGCTTGATTGCTATCTATGCAAGAGGTAGTCTGAGGGAAACAACTGAGAGACACGTAGCTTGCCAGCCACTAACACTTGCTGAGCATACATGGGGCTTCGAGCGTTTGGGGTGAGAAGCTACAGGAGGAGCAGGAGGCATAAGTGTCCGCGTATGAATTTCAGATGCTGCTCCATATACACAAGTATGTCTTGCTTAAGAAAATGCAATTAACAGAAAAAACAGAGCAGTTCCATTAAAAACTGATCCACCTCTTTGTTTCTTTAAATTATATGTAATTATTTATGTACGTTATATATGTAAATATAAAATGATAAAATATAAGTTATATATTATATACAAAGGACGGTGATCACAAAGTATATGACATAAATATGTATATGCATTAGACATATGATAAAATTCTGCATTTCTTGTGATTCTCTCTCATTTTTCAAAACCACAGATTACTTTTTTTTTCAATTAGTGAAGGTGATTTCTGGACCATATTTATTGATTAATTTAAGACACATTAGCATTTAGCCAGGTTGTATGTCAATGTGATAATTTCTTTAAAAGTGTTCTTGAAACTCTGGACTTGAACCATTAATGAGGAGACATAATTGGACTTTACTAGTAAAGCCTTGTAAATGTCTCCGCTGAAGCTAGAGAAATGAATCTTAACTCAAACCTTTAAATTCTATGAAAGGTTTGGGCGTGTCCTTATTAATTTTTTCTTGCCTTTGAGCTCATTCCTAACTGCTTTCTTACATGACATAAAAGACACAAAGGGTCATTTGCTCAAACAGTGAAAGACTCAAGAGTCATAAAATTAACTACTTCATGTGTTCCAGGAATGACTGGCACCAAAATAGCACTGCATATGGTTCGGTTTATACTGACAGGACAGCAGAATCCTCAGCTTTTCACATAAAGGCTCCAAATGAGAATATTTCCAAGGTTTCAGGGGATTCAAGATTTATCTTCTGTCACCTCTAGACCCTTCCGGAATTATAATGAGAAAGAAAAGTGCTGAAAATAAATAGGACTTATTTGTATATGGAGCTAGTTCTGCATCACAGATGACCAAAAAACCAGAATAACAGTTTTCTGACAGGACGATTTCCTGACAGGACATGCTGGCATACCTCGGCCTCATGCCTTTGCAGATATTTAAAACTGCTTTTGACTGTTCACATGAATAAAAAGCTACATCTTGAAATGCCAATTCTGAATCTTGCTCAACTCTCTGGAATAAAGGAGAATCAGCATGTAACGCGAACACAGTCTCAGTCAACTCAATGAACTGAAACCTTCGAGATGCCTCAGTTTCCCTGTTATCTACTGAACCAAACCCACGCCCCATCACTTCACTTTTTAGGTTTAGCAACTGCCGCCTTCTGTACTTCACCAACCTCCCCTTTTCCTCAGTCTTCAATAGGCTCTAGGCTTCAGCCACCTCGCCTCTTGTGTCTGTCATTCAAATTATCTGACTAACCCTTGTCTGGCCTTTGTGTTAACCACATAATAAATGGGCCCGCAAGAGTTTAAAGGAAAAGAACAAAGCTTCCCCCACCGCCCCAGTGGCCACAATCCCAGGGCTACACATCCCCTTTGATCCCGCCCCTTAGCCAAAGCAATTCACACAGAGGAACCAAATTATGTACCTGAAAGAGGACAGTTGCTTTGTGTCCCAGGGCATAATCATCTCTGTGACACCTCTCCAGGGAGCCAGTCCTTTGCTTCTGAAATTATGTAGATCCCAAAGGAAAGTACACAATTCCACAGAGTAAAGCGTTGTTTAAGAAGAGAACACCAGAATCATTCTCCATACTGGAGTGTAGGCTTTAATATAGATGTAAGAAAAAGCACTGGAGGGTTAAACATAGTATTAACCAAACTGGGCTCAGGGACAGACAGCAGAAATGGAATGAATGTGCAGAGGCAACAGATATTTTCAGACTGAGAGCAAAAGGCCACGTCGTCTCAGAAGCAGCAAGGCAAAAGAATTGAGAACCTGACCTGCCTATTCCCAGATAAAGAATGTTCATCAGCAAGAGAGAGATGGTCAAAGGTAAAACCGCACTAGTGTAATATATGTGCTAAATACTATGTGCTAAATAATATGTGCCAGGAAATAGTAGTAACTGTGTACTATTTCATAAAATTAGTTTAAAAATCTA
Source organism: Felis catus (assembly GCF_018350175.1). Classification (NCBI taxonomy): domain Eukaryota; kingdom Metazoa; phylum Chordata; class Mammalia; order Carnivora; family Felidae; genus Felis; species Felis catus. Next base: position 102,027,684 of record NC_058386.1, read on the forward strand.
TATAGAGAATTCTTTCCATCAAATTTAGCCCTACTGGGTGAACACTACCATTTGATAATGAACTGGTACTTAGGAAGTGGCAAATTGTAATTAACTATGGCTACCTATACTCGGAGCTAACTGATACAGAGGAAAAGGAGAGTTTTACAGAAATGATGACGTTCAGAAGGGTCCTAGCAGGTGCAACCTCAACACTCAGCACTGTAAACATGCGTCCTCTGTTTTTCTACCTATGAGGCTCCCTTCTCCAAAATCGTGTTTCTAACTTACCTGTACAATATATATATTTTTGTGCACATCAGCATAATTTAAAAGTATCATTTGTGTGCAGGGGTGTGTTGTATAAATATCAATATAAGGAAAGATTCCCTCCCCTGTTAGAAACAAAAGCCAGACCATCTGTGGATTTAGCACTGGGTAGAAACCTTCCTAGTTAATGATGACAGTAGTAAATCAAGGTGACATGATGCCAAGGGAAGGTGAAATTCAGGGGCTGAGTTTACTACTTGGCTGGCTCGCACCCCCAACAGCTTCTCCTTGTAGCTTCTTTTAGTGCTAAATCTTGGAAGATTTAAGTTGCATTAACTAAGTGGAGATGAAATTCCCTTAGCAGAGAATCTTCACCAGTGATCTATGGATGCAGAAGGACTTCAAGGGCTTTCTGAGCCCCTTGAAATGTATGGCAGATATTGTATATATGTGCATTTTTTTCTGAACAGAAGATTCAGAGCTTTGATCAGATTCTTAAAGCATTTAGCAATGTCTCCTCCTGTACCCCTTGCTGTGAAAATCCATTACTCTGAGCACTGGGAGACACTAAAGGATATTCAGAAGAATGGTATGATCTGATTTGTGTTTTAGAAAGATCACTGGTGGGGCGCCTGGGTGGCTCCGTCGGTTAAGCGTCCGACTTCCGCTCAGGTCATGATCTCACGGTCTGTGAGTTCGAGCCCCACATCGGCTCTGTGCTGAGAGCTCAGAACCTGGAGCCTGCTTCGGATTCTGTGTCTCCCTCTCTCTCTGACCCTCCCCCATTCATGCTCTGTCTCTGTCTCAAAAATATATAAACGTTAAAAAAAAATTTTTAAAGAAAGATCACTGGTAACAATATAGAGGATAGTCTGGCATTCCCTTTTCATTAGAAGAAGAAATTTTAATGCGTCAAGTATATGTCCTATCTCCCTTAAATCTGTCACAGAGCGGCACCCCCAAAATATAGAATTTCCAACTTTAGTTTGGCACTCAGTACTGTTTGGAAACCATTTTTCTCAACAAGAATGAATATTCATAGCACAGGGTGGGCATCATCGACTAGAGCCACAGCTAACAGTGCAGGGGAAAGAACATAGGCTTTAGTCTGAAAATCATAGATTTGTGTCTTCAATCTATTTAACTCAAGCTGTGTAACTATAAATTAAGGGTCATGATGATTATCTCTACATCAAAGAGTTATGATAAGGACTGAATAAAAACTATATATGGGCCCACTCAGCAGTACTTGACACACAGTGGTCAATAATATTTATCGTCGTTAATATCCTCACGTTTCTACTCTCACCCCTACCTTCCCTGAGCTCCAGATATATATGTATGACTCCATATCCGTCAAAAACCTCTCATTACTCATCTGAAACTCCTGACTCGATCCACACTTTTAGCAGATAACCTTGTCTCCATCCAAGAAAATTGAGATCATTAAGACATGAACTTCAACTCTTGCCACTCCATTTCAGAACTTACTTCCTGTCTCAGAGGAGGCACTGAACCCTTTCAAAACCTTTCCCTCCCTCCACCTGAGATCCTAAAACATTCTCCAACAGAGCCTTATTCCAATTACTACATTCAATTGCATTCATTCCTCAAATCCTTATGATTTGGGATCTTTCTCCAAATTACTGAAATTGTTTACTCTAAGGAAGTAAATCCCCGGCTTGGATGCACATTGGAAGCTCCCGAGAAATTTTTGTAAATGTCTGGGTCTCATCTGTGGAAATTCTGGTTTAATTGGTCTAAGGAACAATCTTAGCACTGGGATTTGTAAAACTCCCCAGGTAATTTTTATGCCAGTCAAGGTGGAAAATCTCTGGTCTAAAGTCAGCAATGACCTTCTAAACTGCCTGTTTTACTGCCTTTTGTCAATTTTCATTCTACTTGTTGATTTTGAAGTGTTTGACAATATTTGTCACGTCTTCTGCTGGAAAGTCCCCTCCCTTGGCTTGTTTGATATCCCTTCCTTCTGATTCTTCTCTGACATCTCAAGACCATCTTTTTTTTGTCTCTGCCCACTATTTTAAACACAATTGTCTCTCAGGGTATCATATCTGGCTCTCTTTATTTCTAATTGTACCTATTCTCACTGGCTTCTCTTCTACTCCCACTGCTTCAGGAACCATCTATTTATATATGACTCCAAACACACCAAGCCCCCCCCCCCGCCCCGCCACACACACACACAGAGTGACATCATTTCCTCAAACTCCAGATCTGAATTTTGAGCTATCTCTGATAGTAATTGTGACAGTGGGCTCTAACATTAGACTGTCGGGGTTCCAAACCCATTCCTATTACTTACTACCTCTGCAATATTAGGCAAGTTACTTAGCATCTCTGTGCCTTGCTTTACTCATCTGCAAACAGGGATAATAATGATCCCAACCTCATAGCATTATTAGAACGACTGAGAAACGTAATCCATCTAAAGTTCCTTACTCAGTGCCTGGTACTTAATAAATGTTAGATTTTTCTCTTATGAACATTGTCACCATTCCCCAAGCTAAGTATGTGGTTCTAGCTTCTAGACTCCCATAGTACTTTACATATATCACTATTATAACATCAATCACATTGTATTTGTGTTCCCAATGTACTATGAATTCTTTGAGGGCAAAACCTGCTTCTTATTCATCTATATTATCTTTAGAGTTTAACACAAAACTTGGCACAGATAAGCAGGCCACAGATAGGAAGTAAGTCTCATCTCAATGTTTCATCTCAAATAGGCTCATCTTGATTGCAGTTAACGACTGATGGACAATGCTTGCATGGAATGTTCTGTTAATGGGAGTATGAGGTTGCAGTTGGGTTCAACAAGAAAGAACACCATGACTTGATCAGGGATGTCCGCCATGGGTCAGGTTACAGGGAGTATGGTTAGAGGATATCATGGACATCCTACCAGTTTTAGATACTATAGAAATGAATGTTTATTGAATAACTTTTCATGAACCAAGGGTACTGACTAAAAGATATTAACCAATTGGAGTTACTGCAAAACAACTTAGTTTTCTCTTATAGTCTAAGCTCTTTCTGGGCACCCATTATATATAGCAACTTGTGACCACGAGAAGCACAACATGCTCACAGCACTAAATTCATTACAGGTGATCAAATGCTGTTAAAATTTTCATTTTATAGACCTTGCTACCTTATATCTGCCATCTGTGATCTTTACCAAGTAAATACAGATCCTGAGATTAAAAGTTCTTTTGAGATTTTCATAGGAACTGTTATCCCAAATTTTTAGATATTAAGCAAACAATAGTCTATATTACCGCTAAGTGTTTGAAATAAGAATTGAGAAATGCACTTCTCAAATATGGGCTTCTATCTACTCCTAGAATCCACAGGGGGCGATGGTGCTTGCACAGCTTCTGTGGGACGAAGTGGCATATTAGCTGAGGGGGGGGGGGCAAATAAGAGTCACTTGTGTCTATTTACTTCAAGATGAACTTCATCCATCTAACAAAGTACCTGGAACATAGCTGACACTGAATGAATGTTTGATGTATAAATGAGTAAATGAAAAAAGCGGACTGATGGACAGATAGAAGGATGGGTGGATGCATGGATGCATGGATGACATAAGCTTTCCTTCCCTGTAATCTCAGTAAATACAAATCAGCAGTTTAAAAATTTTTCCACCAGATGGCGATAATGTGAGATTTAAGCTTAGGTTGTAATACAGAAAGAAGAAAACAACCAACCAAACAAAAAAACCACATTAGGAGAAAGAGAAGCCACAAAAGAGCAGGTTAAGGAGGGAGAAATAAAATGTTTGTGCCAGCTGTAGTATCTCAAGAGTCTGTGATCTTGTGGGATTTGTAATAGGTCCTCACCATACCTCCGTTTCATGCATGGGTGACTTCATATTCAGAATTACTTAGCAGTAAAATGGCTATATTCAAAACTAATCTTATCTATTATAAAAATTACAGGGAAATTCTCATAACTAAAATTATTATCCTATGTTTATACACTCATATATTTATATTTTCATTACTCTTATACTAACTTTTTAGTTAATTGATGCCTCCCTTGAAAGGGAGGCTACTTAGGAGAAACTGTTAGCCTCTATGCCTCCAGGAAATCTACTCCTGCTATTAGACTTGCCAAAAATCATATAAAATAAGTTTGCCTAAGGCTTATTCATCCCGTTAGTAAAGAATTGTGAATAATATTAGATTAGTGTCCACCCCTTAATTTGAAAGCTTTTGGAAGATACGAAAATCAGTTTTAGAATCCCATTCTCTGTATGTACCTGGGGGAGAGGATGCTGCTTTCTTGGCAAATAAAAATAAGAATATGAAGATACTTTCAGATGGACTCAAGTATTTCCTTGGGGAATAGTAATATTTCCCCCAAACAAGCCCTGAATTGGTGGCACAATAACTTCCCTAAAAAGTGAAACAACAAACAGACTCAGGAATGTTTCATTACAAATTATATAGCACATCATATGTCCTTTTCTAAAGATAATCAGAATGGAGAGGCTTTTTAAACCTCTTGTAAACCCTTGGTCACCGAAACAAAAAGAGGCTGGCAAGGTGGTTGGGGAAGGAAATGAAGGGAAATTAACATTTATTGAGCTCCTAAACATTTTCACACTTATGATCCCAGTTAATCCGTATCACCACACCTCATGAGGTAGGTATGGGAGAATGTAACATAGTGAGTGATGGGAACTTCAGAGCCAAAGACTGTTTTCCAGTCCCAACTCTCACCACTTCTTAGCTGCAGAAACTGACCAGTTATTTTTTCTCTAAGCCTCAGTTACCTTCTCTGTAAAGTGGAAATAACATTTCATACTTCAAATGAGGAGCAAATGTAAAGCACCTAAAGAGTCCTGGAACAGAGTAGGTACTATTAAAGGTTTATCATTATTATTATTATTACTATTATTATTATTACTTTTATTTTAATCACTGTGATTATTGTGGTGTTGATGATGATGATGATGATGATGATGATGATGATGATGATGAATTCAATTTTGCAGATGAGAAACAGGTTCAGAGAGCTGAAGTAACTTGCTTAACGCTACACAGCTAGTAAACCTGAAAAGCATCTAGGAGAGTGTGTGCCACAGTAGCAGGTGCCCAATTGTATTTGCTTTCTTCCTTCTTGATTCAAAACTCAACACTTTTCGAGGGCACCTGGGTGGCTCAGTCAGGTAAGCATCTGAATTTGGCTTGGGTCATGATCTCAAGGCTTGTGGGTTCGAGCCCTGCATTGGACTCTCTGCTCTCAGCACCAAGCCCACTTTGGATCCTCTGTCTCCCTCCCTCTCTGCCCCTACCCCGCTTGCTCTCTCTCTCTCTCTCTCTCTCTCTCTCTCTCTCTCTCTCAAAAATAAACATTTTTACAAAACTCAACACTTTTTTGAGAATTTTATTCCTTAAAAATAATGAGTCAGGCTCGACTCAGCTAGGTTAATGCAAAATGCTACTACCAGTCACATAAATTCATGCAAATTAACATTTTCTTTTACTCATCTACCGATGCAATACATGGAATAAGACAACAAAGTAGATACCAGAACTCACAAAAAAGATAACAACTGGGTCCACAGTTTTGCCTAATGTGGAGTAGTTCATTTCTCCCCCAAAGAGGTATGTATTTTCTTCCCTCCCAGGTGTCTCCATAGTGGGTCAGTGGCAGATAAGATCCCAAGTTTCCAGACCTTCACCTCCTGGAGCTTTATACTTGAGTTTATAGAAGTCAGCACACCAAAGGACAGTGCTAGCTAAAAATGTAAATAGGTTGACAATGTGTTTATGTAAGTTCACAGATGATAGATTCCAGTTTTCGTCCTTGGCCTTTCTCTAGTCTCACTCTACATGTTCTCCCTGGGTAATATCATCCATCCCCAGGCATCTCCTACTGTAAGATACCAATGGATGCAAATATACGTATATCAACAGTCCAGATCTTTCCTGAACTCTAGACATGCAGTTCCAACTGCCTGATAGCAAAATCCACCTGGATGCCACCCAAGCATCTTAAACTTAACATGTCTCAAAAGAAACTCATTCTCTTCCCTTCCAAACCCACCTCTCCTCCTGTTTTCCTTCTCTTGGTAAATGGATCATCATCCTCCCAGTTTCCCAAACTAGAAATCCAGGCATCCTTGACTCTTATCTCTTTCCACCTCAGCAAGTAATCACCTACCAACTCCTATCAATTCCTCCACACTGATATCTCCGGACTCTGTTTCTTTACCTCTTCCGATACAGCCAAAGTTTATACCTTCATTGCCATTCTTAGCCTGCCATTCAGTAGCTTTATAGATTGTCTGCCTGCATCCAATTTTTCCCAACTGCAATCAATCTCCTACACTGCTGCTTACACATCTACAATTCTCCTCTACACTTCCCATCCTAGAAATTATATTCCTCATGAAATTCTCCATCACTTAAAAGCTGTGGTTTTTCATGCATGAGGAGAAAAAAAAGGAACTCCAAAATTGGGCATGCAATATTTTTTGTGATCTGGCTCCAATGTACCTTACTCTTAGCCATACTGAAGTTTTCACCATCCCAGGCCTTTTCACAGCTTTATGCTTTTGCACCTGCTAATCTACCCTCTTGGAATGCCCTTTTCCAAGTCAGAATTTGTTCAAATTTTAAGACCTAGATCAAATATCACCTTTCTATGGACCCTGATACCCTGTGTATTTCCATACCACTTTATCTATAAAAGTACTTATTGCATTTAATTGCAATGATCCGTTTGATATCTCTCTTCTCTACCACATTATGCATTTTCTACAAGCAGAAACCATGGTGGTTAACTCCATCCCTAGCACTGCCTCAAGGCCGGACACGTAGCAAGTGCTAAGTAAAAGCTTATTGAGTACAGGTTATTGAAAAAAGTTAGGATGGCATCATAGAAGACTAATTTCCATATTCCCCAAATTCATTTTGATCACAAAGCACAGAGACAAAATCTGAGGCTGGCTAGGCTCTTTATACTGACTCAGTACAAAACTGCTCATATTTTTAGAACAAACTGTCACTAGAAGTGCATTCTTATTTCAACTCACAACATGTTAGTCAAGCACTCCACACTTCAATCCCACAGCCCACAACTCACAATTTTAAGTTCATATTCTATAAACACAACCTTAAAGAAAAAAAATTTAATGGGAACTACACGTTTCTTAAAGCATGAAAGACCCAAAAAAAGTTAGGCAGAAAAGTAAAATTGTTTTATAACAAATTTACAGTCATCATTAGCAGACCAAATAGGAAAGATTAAAATGAATTATTTGAAAAGACAGATACAAAACTTTTACCACTTATGGTAACAGCTAAAAAATGTGTAATATTGTTAATACCACAAACATTTAAGGCATGTTTAAATGCTAGTATGAATATATAAAATCTTTGGCTCAGTTTAAAATTTCTGTAATGTAAGATTCTAATACTAATTAGAATACAGTAATTTTCATTTCTACTGACTGCATTTTACATGGCCTGGGATGATGCCTGAGAATAGGCACTTCTAACATGTTCATGGGTGATGCCGCTGCTGCTCGTCTAGGCTGCATGCTTTGACAACCACTGATCTAGAGAACCAAAATTTTTTTTTGTCATCTCATCAATGACCTACTCTTTTAAAAAAAATAAGGAACCTGTGCCAATGTCAATATTTAAAAAGCAGTTTTCAACGCATGATAAGTTACTTACGTTTTGGTTGATGGCAACTTATTCCTTAAATAAAAAATTACAGAGCACATAATATATGCAAAGCACCATAGAAAAATAGAGACCAGTAAAAAACTCATGATCCTCATCTTCACTGACTATACAGTCTAGGAATGTACATACAAAAGTAATAAAAGTCAGCAATCGGTACAAAGGGGATGACAGTGCAACAAGGCTCTGTGGCAAAGACGCTGGAAGGCTCGGCCTTGAAGATAGTTGAGTAATTAAGTTACAGGAGGTAGCGGAGAAGGGCATTGCAAGGGAGAGATAACAACAAGGCAAAAGGACTGAACGGGGATGAGGTGGGATCCAAGGAGATCATTTAGGCAACAAAAAAACAGTCTAGATAAGACAAAATGAGAGCAGTGATAATGATAATAGAAAGAGGAAGATGGATTTGAGACATGTAGAAGTTAAATCTGCTGGAAGAGGCAACAGATTAGGTAGGATTAGGTATGGAAAGTGTATGTGGATAGCTGGAGAGAATGGAAGCATCGCTAACAAATGCTGTGATGGAAAGAAAAGGAGCGGGATTGAGAATGTTAAGATGGCTGTGTCAATCGCTTTAGATACATTGATTTAAAGCTGCCAGTGGGAGTGTCCATTCATTTGAAAATGTTAAGCAGGTAACTGAAAATGTAGGGCTTGAGTTTGGGAAAAATGATAGAGCTGAAGATAAATATTTGGAAGACACCCAACTAGATGTGATCTGTGAGGCTCTCTGAGTAAAAGATTTCAAAGGGATGAAGCAGTGGTCCTCAAACTTGAGTCTGCATCAGAATCCCCAGGAGGGCTTCTTAAACCACAGATTGCTGGGTCCCACACTCAGGGTTTCTGAATCCTAAATCTAGGGTGGAATGTGAGAATTTGCATTGCTAACAAGTCCTGTGGGAGGTGCTGCTGTTGTTGCTTCAGGGTCCCTCGGTTTAGAGCCACGGATCTAGATAATCAAACCTATTTTTTTCATTTCAACATTGATATATTCTTTTAAGAAAATACTAACCTGTGCTAACATCAGTGTCTTTTCTTCTGTGTAGTTAAAAGAGTATCTAATATTGTTTCGCTGTCAATTTAAAAGAAATAAGGAAACTATTTCTATCTATCTGTTTTCTATTTATTAAAAAGTGTCTTGTTGGGGCGCCTGGGTGGCTCAGTCAGTTGAACATCTGACTTCAGTTCAGGTCATGATCTCCCAGAACGTGAGTTTGAGCCCCGCATCAGGCTCACTGCAGTCAGCACAGAAGCTGTCAGCACAGAGCTTGCCTGGATCCTCTGACCCACTCTCTCTCTCTGCTCTTCTCCCTGCTTGCTCTCTCTCTCTCTCTCTCTCTCTCTCTCTCTCTCTCTCTCTCTCAAATATAAACATTTTTTAAAAACCAGTCTTGTCAATCCGTAATTAAGAAACCAAGGCTGTCCAAAGGATCTGTTCCACATTATGGCAATGGTCAGAAGGGAAGTTCTTACTTTCCCTTAGGACTATGTTGCACAAAGTTTTGCATTCTGACGACAAATTTTCCGGACCTTTGTTTGGTGGTCTCCGATAAAGCTCTTTTAGAAGCCAAATATTTATGGGGAGACTGGGTGGCTCAGTCGGTTAAGATAACAACTTCAGCTCAGGTCATGATGTCACAGTTTGTGAGTTCAAGCCCTGCATTGAGCTCTGCGTTGAGCTCTGCGTGGGGCTCTGTGCTGACAGCTCAGATTAGGTGTCTCCCTCTCTCTCTGCTCCTCCCCTGCTCGCACTCTGTCTCCCTCTGTCTCCCAAAATGAATAAATGTTTAAAAAAAAAAAAAAAGAAGCAATGGCTTGGCTTGAAAAGCACTTAGTTGTTTACTTTTCATCTTACTATAAATTATTTATCCTTCAGTCTGTAAATGGCTATTTGTAGGATTAGACAAATTTTGAATGCCCTGATAAGAGGATTGTTGCATCTAAATTCATGCATAATCCGTAAAAAGCACATGTAACCTACAACCTCAGCCAGATTGGCATATGAACAAATTCACTAAGCATATGTAAGCAGTGCGCATTATTAACCAGTTAACATCAGCAAATTTGTTTTTGAAAACATAAGTTTACACACACAAGCATTCCCTAGTGAGAAATGTTAGTTCTAAAAATCCAGTGAAAACATACCTTGAGTAGATTTCTCTACTTCCTTCCTCTTCCTACTCTGGCTATTGTAATTCATCCTCAGCTCTTGGTTATACTCATGCAGAGTTTCCCTGGAGTTGTAGGACTGCCTTGGTTTCCTTCCATCTTCACTTTCATCAGAAGAACTGGTATAAGCTAGATCCATTTCGTGCTTGACTTTTGAGAGAGGCTGGTAGGGTTTGCAGTCCGTTTGCTCCATGTCTGATTAAGCAAACTCAATTTCATGAAAAGAAGGAAGAACAACTTCTTTCAAGTAAGCAGTCCTGAAAAAGAAGGAAAAACACAAGCCTTCTTAGATTTGTCCTTTGGAGAGGAAATGCATCTGGCAGATTCACAATTGGTTCTGATAATACTATCAAAGGAGTGAAGCAAAAGACAAACTAGATGACAAGAAGCTAGCCTGAGGCAATAATAACACTCTGTGTTACATGCGCACATTGGCAAGCACTTAGGATTAAACCGGAGGTTGCGGTATCAGAAAATACTCGAGGTGGAAGAGAGACAGCCTTCAAAAATATTTGTATTGGAATGCAGATAAAGGACAATGTCTTCTAAGGTGTGTGCGTGTTTTAAATGTTAATTCAGTGGTTAGATTAAAAAATATTCTGAGATCCGAAAGTGGCTAGGAGTACAAATACTAACCCAGCATATCCCACATTTGAAATGAAAACTGGTAAGGGAACTACATTCAGGAAAAAAAAAAAAAGACAAAAAAAAAAAAAAAAAAAACAACCCGCAATCTCACCTCTGGTTTGAAACTGCATTTAAGAAAGGGGTTTTGAAGAAGGGAAGAATTCTGAGTGAGAGAGGCTCATGAAATTAAGTGTCCTTGAGGGGGACTGAGCTCTTTGTGTCCATATTGTGGCTTTTGAGCCTCAGGCTTGCAGAGAATTTTTAATGAGTTAGGTGGCGGTAAATTTTTGTTCTTCATAGTACCGAGAGGATGTAAACAACACTTCTGGTGAGTATACTGGTATAGGAACAGCAAGCTCTAAATCGGGTTTAGAAATAGAAATTTTAAAACTTCATGATAAATCACTGAAAGAACCCCCCTTCCCCCACAGAATGCTGAGCTACAAGTCACTAAGGCTCTTAGGGCAAGTAGAGGCATTATCTGTCTTACTTAGCGCAGAGAGGTTTGAGAACATCAAATGCCATCTGAGATGTCAAAGTCCTCTGAAAATTTTAAAGCCCTGTAAAAATGTACTCATCTTCATCTCTTACATTATTTTATCATTATTTTCATCAAACGCTGCAACTTTGCAACTTGGTGGGGTTTTTTTGTGTGTGTGCAATGTTAAAAAACCTACTTCAAACACAAATAACTTTATGATTTCATTTGCAGTAAAATGGACTCCTTTATTTTTCTTAAGCTCTTCACCATATGCATTTTCAAGGAAATCTACAAACATCTAGATAGTGGTTCCTAAATCATGTGCGGTATCTCGCTTTTTGCAATTCCTATTATATGTATAGCAAACGCACAGAATACAGAAATCGCTCAATAAAATGTATGGATTGACTATTACGCATTCAACGGTACCTAATGTTTTGTAGTATGAACAAAGTTTCATGAATCAAAGTGCTATTTCCCTAATCAAACGTTAAGGATCTTGAAGGCAGAATTGGAGTCTTATGCTTCCCTGCATCCCCTATACCACTTAGCACTATTCTAGGCACACACAAAGTAGAAACTATTTAACTCCTAACCTACAAATTCCATAAATGGTCTATAGAGATGGCTATTTTGGTCTGAATTAATATCAGAAATGAAGATACTTGGAGAGAAAGCAAATCAAGTATTGTAAGTAAATATTTATTGATAATCAACAATAGTCTAATCTCATGCCATCTCATGAGACATACTGCCTATACACTCCCCAACTTAGAGCTCCAGCACAATATCTCCCCTGAGCCACAGACTTGAATATCCAGCTGGCCACCCAATATCTCTACCTGGATATCTAAAAGGCATCTCGAACTTAGTATGTTCAAATCTGAGCTCGTGATTCCCACCACTTCCCAACCTTGCTCCTCTCACGGTCTTTCCCATCTTGGTAAATGGTGAATTCCATTCCTCTGTTGGCTCAGGCCACAGACCTCGATCCCTGTCTTTCACATCCCACGTGCAATTCACCAGTAAATTCTTCTGGTGCTACCTCTGAAATATACCCAGAATCCAATGACATCTCTCCACTTCCCCACTACCACCACATTGGTTCCAGCCATCATCCCCCACCTGGACCACTGCAATAGCCTAATTGATGTGCTGCTTTTAACATTGCTCTCTTTATAGCACATTCCCTACACTATAGCCAGAATGAAGATTTTAAAATCTAAGTCATGTCAATGTCTCTCCTTTGCTCAGAAGCTGCAATAGCATCTTCTATCCTTCAAAATAAAAGCCAAAGTCCTTACAATGACCAACAAGGCCCCTACAAGGTTCACTTCTCCCTACCCTAACCTCTCTAAACTCATCCCCTGATATTTCCACCCACCTCATGCACTCTAGATGCACCAGCCTTCTTGAAGTGTCTGAAAATAACAGGCATGTTTCCACCTCAGGGCCTTTGCAGCCTCCCATAGTAAACCACCAAAAAAACACACAAATGTCACTTCTCATCCTCCTTCCTGTGTTTCATAGCACTTATCACCAAGTGACATATATATATATATATATATATATATATATATAGCTTATTTGCTTACTGTCTGTCATCTGTGTCTCTCTACTAAAATATAAGCCCCATGAAGTATTTTTATCTGTTTTATTCACTGCTACATCCCCCAAATAAGCACGATGTCTGGCATATAGTAGACTCTTGATCAATACTTGTTGAATGAATTGAATACATCATTGCCCAGAATTCACAAGAAGGGCTAGAGAGAATGTGGAAATGAATAGGCCATAGTCTGTGCCCCCAAGGAATTCACAGTCTAATGCAAGTGATAAACAGCTCTACTACAGAGCAGATTAAAGGACTCCTAAAGAAAGACAAAGTAGTGTTTGAGCACCAAAGATAAAGATATTGGGAAAGACTGTACTTGATTTAGCTTATTTGTTCATCACCAACACCCTCACCACAACCACCAAAATTCTACTGAGCATCTATGTGATAAGGCCAATTTGAATCTCTTTCTTCTTAGGTTCCCATAGCACATGCTTCATAAACCTGGCTAGATTTTAGACCCTGACTTTGCTACAAACAGTGCAAAGTGAGAAACATATCAACAGTAGACTTCCAGAAATGCACCTTTGCAGCAGAGAATGGGACTTCCACCCAAAAAAGGAGCCATCAATAAAATTAATCTAATTTCATTTCAGCCAACACATATAGTTTTGCGTTCATTAAAGGATGAAAGTTTACCCAATAGGGGTGGAGAGCTATTTTCCACATAAAGACATTGATAATGCAAAAACATCCATCAAGACGCTTATAATTAAAAATAACTTAATAAGATGCTTTCCATTATAATATACAGATATACATTTTATTTTCTCTCCCATCTCCCACTTGCTTTCTCAGTCAAGTTTGGTTTATTCTGATTGGGATTAACATAGCAGAGGTATGGTCAAAATAGCACTCCTGCCTAAGTCTCAGCTGGTTATGAATTTACACTTATCTTAACACCATTCAAACCTAACAAGTTAAATTTGAAAATGAAAAACATCTCACTTCTAATGCCTAATGTTGTGTTCTGGCAACTATTATTTATGATGTTAAAATCACCCTTATTTTTATGCATGGGAATCCAGACATTCTCTTTTCCCTCAGTATGTTGTTTATTTTGCAACATGTGAACTCTTGAGTGAGTGAATGAGTGAGAGAGAAAGAGAGAAATATTCCTATAGCTATTTTGAACCATTCTTGAAGTTCTAATCACAGCTATGAATCAGCGAGGAATGTCACATCGATTCAAGGTTATTGAGGGTCCTCGGAAGCAATCTTCCTTTAAACCACAAATTGGTATAAACCAAGAGAAAGTAATCCTTCTCTGCTCCCTGACCCCCAATCACAACTTCTTGTCTGTTTTTAATGTTCATTTGTTTATTTTGAGAGAGAGAGACAGAGAGAGAGAACGCACGTGTGCACGATTGGGGGAGGGGCAGAGAAAGGGAGAGCAAGAATCCCAAGCAGGCTCCATACTGTAAGCAAGGAGCCAAACTCAGAGGCTGGATACCTCGAACTGTAAGATCTTGACCTGAGCTGAAATCAAGAGTCACATACTTAACCGACTGAGATACAGGTGCCTCCACAACTTCTTATCTTAACATTTGGGTGTGTGGACCAGGTAGCAGAAGATACATTCAGCTCTCTTTAGGCACCTGATATGGAGACGCACAACTCTGTGTGCCTAGGGCCGTGAGAGTATGTAACCGTGACATTTACCAAAATCCTGTGAGGCAGAGCTTGACTTCACTCACAAACGGTTTACTTTTTGAAAATAAAAAAAAAGTAGGAAAATATTAAGACAGTAACAGAAGTTTAAAACATTAAACCTAACAAAGTTTGAAAGCACAATAATTCTCAAAAGATGCTGTTTCCAATACTCCAAGGTAAAAGACACGTTCATATTTGCTTAATTGACTTTTTCATTCAGTGCCCAACATGGCATCCTGGAGGTCCACTGACGAGCATGTGTTATTTATTTAGACATGATGAAGACAGTGTCAACTCACAGAAAAACCAAAAGTATACATAATGCTATTCGCAGCAAAGCAGTTTTTCTTATTTCTCTATTATTTTGATAATGATAAACTTTTTTAAAAAAGGAATTGTGGGGGCGCCTGGGTAGCTCAGTCAGTTAAGTGCCCGCCTTCAGCTTGGGTCATGATCTCCTGGTTCATGAGTTCCAGGCCCCCATCAGTCTCCCTGCTGTCAGAGCAGAGCCTGCTTCAAATCCTCTGTAAGCCCCTCTCTGTGTCCCTCCCCAACTTGTGCTCTCTCTTTCCCAAAAATAAAATAAACATTGAAAAAAGAAAAAATCGGGGCGCCTGGGTGGCTCAGTCGGTTAAGCAGCCGACTTAGGCTCAGGTCATAATCTTGCAGTCTGTGAGTTCGAGCCCCGCGTTGGGCTCTGTGCTGACCGCTCAGAGCCCCGAGCCTGTTTCAGATTCTGTGTCTCCCTCTCTCTCTGACCCTCCCCCGTTCATGGTCTGTCTCTCTCTGTCTCAAAAATAAATAAACGTTAAAAAAAAAAGAAAAAAGAAAAAATCAAAATCAAAAAGGAATTGTGTCAGTAAAACACATGCAGCTATTAAGAAACAGTAAAAAAACAAAGGTCAATTATCTGCTCTACTGCAGAAGATACATTCACATAGATCACACAGTATAAATTCACACGTCACTACCTGTGGTTTACCTTTGTGTTTTCCACTTTCTACTCGCTAACAAAATAAACTCCACGGTGACTTCAGAAAAGACCCATGGAGGTATATGTTTATTTCTTCAGCCACCGTAAGGTTATGAAGAGATAACCTGGCACGTGAAAATCCTTGGCCTTGAAATGGCAGAATAAGCAAGAATAACAACAGCCGCAGCTAACACAGGTGGAAGTCCTCAGGTGGCAGGCCTACCAGGCACTGTTGTGTTTTTCACACATTAACTCCTTTAATTCTAATTGCATCCTATGAAGTAGGTACATCTTATACATAAAGAAAATCAAGGAACAGAGCAGTTAAGTGACTAGGCCAAGGTCACATAGCTAGTAAATAGCAGAGCTGAGATTTCAATTCATACAGTCTGCTCCAAAGGCCACACTCTTAATCACTAATCTACATTGTCATTCAGAAGACACCCGGCAGAGTGGCCTAAGGCAGATCACCAGTTCTCTCTTAGGGCTTCTACTTTTTCTAAATGTAATAAGGAGATTAGATCATCTTAAAGAGCTCTCCTAGATCTAAAATCTCATGATTGTACATGAAATTGAAGGGAAGCTTAGACTGGCCAAAAAAAATGGTGGGTTTATGTGAAGCAAAATCAGTCAGAGAAAGACAAATACCATATGATTTCACTCATACGTGGAATTTAAGAAACAAATGAGCAAAGGAAAACAGAGAGAGAGAGAGAGAGAGAGAGAGAGAGAGAGAAACCAAGAAACAGATTCTTAACTATAGAGAATAAACTGATGATGACCAGAGGGGAGGCGAGTGGGGGGATGGGTTAAATAGGTGGTGTGGATTAAGGATGACACTTGTAATGGAGCACTGGGTGATGTATGGAGTTGTGGAATCACTATATTGAACACCTGAAACTAATATTACACTGTATGTTAACTAACTGGAGTTTAAATGAAAACTTTTTAAAAAACTACCAAAAATGGTGGGTTTCTTCAAAGCCAAGTTTACATTATTTATCACTCCCCCTCCCCTCCTCTTTCCTCTGTTCCTTTCCTCTCCCTCTTCGCAAACCTTCATATACATTCCCATCAATTATGGGGTAGTATACTAAAATATTACTTTTGAATCCATTGGTAAGTGTATATATTTATGTACTGGAAATAAACTCCCTACCTGTTCCTCTATCGTGTTATTTTCTTTCCATTTCTTATTATTAATCATATAAACACCCTCTCAAAATGGAAAATAGGCCTGTCCTACACGTAGCAACTCTTTATAGGTTGGAGCCTTCACCAAAAAGACGTACTCCACTCTAGAAAAAAATTAAAGAGTACACTGAACATTGCTCAAAGAGAACTGGCCTTCTTCAGAGCACAAGACAGAGAAAATGAAGCCAGCCAGTACCTGGAGAATACCTAGCAAATGAGGCTAGTACTCCTTGGGATTATTATAATAATTTTTCTTCAGTAAGGACCTTTTACATTAATGGAGATGGACTCATTCAGAAACCTCTGGACTAGTAACAAATGGTGGCAAGGATGTGGAGAAAGGGGAACACGTGCATTGCTGGGGGACATGTAGATTGGTATAGCCATAATGGAAAACAGTATGGAGGTTCCTCAAAAAATTAGAAACAGAAATACAATATGATCCAGCAATTCTCATTCTGGGTATTTGCCCAAAGAAAACAAAAACATGAATTCAAAAAGATAAATGCACCTCTATGTTTATTGCAGCATTATCTACAAGAGCTAAGATGTGGAAGTAACCTAAGTGTTCATTGATAAATGAATGGATAAAGATGTCTTACACACACCCCCACACACACAGGGACAGAGAGAGAGAGAGAAATATTACTCAGCCATAAAAAAGAATAAAATCTTGCCATTTGCAACAACACAGATGGACCTAGAGGACATTATACTAAGTGAAATAAGTCAGACAAAAACAGACAAATACCATATGATTTCACTTACATGTGGAATCTAAAAAACAAAGCAAAAGAACAGGCAAAACAAAACAGAAACAGACTCACAAATACAGAGAAAAAACTGGTGGTTGACAGAAGGGAGGGGATGAGGGGATGGGTGAAATAGGTGAAGAGGATTAAGAGACACAAACTTCCAGTTATAAAATAAATAAGTCATGGGATGTAAATTACACCATAGAGAATATGGGAGAATATGGTCAGTAATATTGTAATAACTTTGTGTGACAGATGGTAAGTATACTTAATGCGGTAAACACTGCATAATGTATCTAAATGTGAAATCACTATATTGAACACCCGAACCTAATATAATACTGTATGTCAACTATACTTCAATTAAAAAAAAAAAAAGAAAACACTGGACTTAAGAAGCCCTTAAATAGAAAGTGAACTTTTGGCTGATTCTTCTCTTACCTTTCTTTGTTTTTTTGTGTTTTGTTTTGTTTAGAGAGAGAGCATGCAAGTGGGGAAAAGGAGCAGAGGGGGGAGAGAAAGAGAGACAGAGACAGAGAGACAGAAAGAATCTTACACAGGCTCCACACTCAGCATGGTGACCTATGTGTGGCTGGATCCCATGACCCTGGGATCATGACCTGAGCTGAAATCAAGAGTCTGTCGCTCAACCAACTGAGCCACTCAGGTGTCCCTCTTTAAGTAAACGATTAAACAGTGAACTGTTGTGAGGAACAAAAAAAAGCTGTAAAAGCAAAATCTGCCTCCATTATCCTACCAGCTTCTAAGAGTGCTGTCATTCTGGTCCATTTCCTTCCAGTCATAATACACACATACATTTTTTCATGTTGCTTCCTTCACTCTAGATATTTTTGCATTTTTCTACAGATTTTCTGTAACCATCACTTTTAATAGCAGTGTAGAGTGGATGTACCATAACTTACATAGCCATTCCCCTATTGTTGGGTATTTACATTTTCTGTCCCCATTTATAAGTATTCTAACTAGAGTCATTTGAAGATAACACGAACGTCTTCAATATTTTTTATTATTTCCTTAGGGTAAATTCCAAGAAGTTGAATTAATAAGCCAAAAGGTTTGAGCATATTTGTGGCTTTGGGGGATTATAATGATTTACACTGCCATTGGCAATGTGTCTCCTCTCATTATACCCTTGCCAACCTTGACTATTATTTTTAATGTCTCTTCGAAATAAGTAAATTAAAGGTATCTTCTTTTGGCTTGCATTTCCTATATTATTAGCGAGGCCAAGTATTTTTTTCTGCATGCATCTGCTAGGTTCATTTCCACTGTTGTGAATTACTTAAGGCTTTTGTGCATTTATCTCCTGGGGATGTGAATGTGTGTATGTGTGTGTGTGTGTGTGTGTGTGTGTGTGTGTGTGTGTGTTAATTAAACCATATTCGTACAGTGTAACAAATAAATTAACCCTTTACCCATAATATTTGCTGAAACTATCTTTCATAGTCTCTTGTTTGTCCTTTTTTGGGTCCTTTTTAGATGAGTGAACTTTATACTAAAAGGAAAGCATCATCACTGGCTGGATATAAAGCAGATGTTTTAGAAAAATATGACAAACTTACTAAAACCAAGAGTTTTTCCGAAAACAATTTGTTAGTATCTAATTACTGGGTGGCTGTTTGATTGACTTCGTTTAGTTATTCACAAAACAAATTGTAGTTTGACTAAATTCTAATATATAAAAGAAACCATCAAGCTGTGTGTGATGAAAGCCCAGATAGGTACATAAAGCTTAAAGCAGTAGTTTCATTTTGTTGTGGAATTGGCTGGTTATTTTGGTGTCTGTCTCATGGACACAACCGTAATATTTTAGTAAATAAAGAGAGAAATAAATCATCATTTTTCAGGAGATAGGCTGAGAATTTTATGTGCTGCATATGGGGCTTCTTATCCAGGAAATGATGACTTTCAAAGTAGACTGCTTTGTGCTACATGCATATCCTATTATATCAAAGAGATAACACTCAAGAGTTGAAATGAAATTGTGTTCACTGCATTGGTTCGCATGTGCTTGTTTAAGCTAACTGTTCTATTAGCATTTTTAAAATCTTACAAAGGAAGGATGAAAGGTCCCTCCTGGAAAAATACTCCTCCAAAAGGGATTTGACTCAGTTGTGAGAACAGCTGCAGTGGATGTCCTCATGGTGCCTCGGCTGGCTCTTTTAGGCCATTTTGAAAGAGGAAAATGAAGTCTCTTCATTCCACAACTAAAGAGTGATGATTAATTAATCTCACATCTCTCTCTCTCTGTAGATGCTGGGTTGTTGTTTTTTTGTTTTTTGTTTGTTTTGTTTTTTTTTTTTTTGGCTGCCTGTATCTTTAGTTTTTTCTCATTATTTTTGGACATTTTTATGGACACTGATGCTAGATCACTTGAGACAAGTGGAGAGAATTATGAATGTAAAACTTGGTGCTGTCACCACCAGCTTCCACAAAGAAACAGTAACCTGGAAAATGTTTTTATTTTTTTTAAGGTCATTTATTTTCTGAGGGAGAGAGAGAGAGAGAGAGAAAGATCCAGCAGGAGAGGGGCAGAGAAAGGGAGAGAGAGACTCCCAAGCAGGCTCCATGCCATCAGCACAGGGTCTGACATCAGGCCCCATATGGGACTCAATCTCATGAACCGTGAGATTATGACCTGAGCCAAAATCAAGAGCCAGTCGCCTGACTACTGAGCCACTGAGGTGCCCCTGGAAAATGTTTTTAAAAGAAAAATCAACTTCCAGAACTCTAGACCAATTATTTAGGATATTTTCTCTCATTTAGTATTCTCCATTCTGCTCAGGGAATCTAGACTCCATAACTTGCCCATACAACACACACACACACACACACACACACACACACACACACACACAAACACACGTGAGTCTGGACAAAGTTCTGAGGGACTAGAATCATACATATCATGATTCTGAAGACTTGTCAAGTATTTCAATAGATCAATACTTCAATAGATGAATGGAAACAGCATGCCAAAATGAGGGCCCAGAATCCCTAGTTCTTATTTTCAACCGAGGCAGAGATTTTTTTTAATTGTTATAACTACAAAGCACATCTCTACCTCTTAGTAATCCGAAAAGAATACTACATCTGAATCGCTTTGACATCTATCTCCATGACACCATCTCTTTTGGAACTCCAACAACTTCCTAAAGTAATTTCAAATTATCTTTCTCTTTATAACTTTTCAATACCCGTTGTGGTAGATTATGTAAATCAACTAAACACTTAATATGGGAGCAATCTTCGAGAAAATTGAAGATAACTCAATGTATAAAAGCTTTTTTTACTCTTTGGAAAAGAACAATCGCTGCTTATTTCACCAAGTAAACAATCATATTCAATTCATTTTTCTTACAATGAAATCCATTGGGATTTTGTAACTTTCGTGGTAATGTTAGCATTAACATACTTATCTAAAATGTAGCATCAAATTTAACATGGTATCTCGAGAAGTAATAGGCTTTAAATATGGTATTGAACAACCAGAGATACCACTTTGCTCCACAGCTTGCAAATAGCAATTTTTAATCATAGCTCTTTATTGCCATCCACATTCCACATTAGTTCAGTGAAATTTGTACATTTTCAGTCACTCTCTGAATTTTCATGTTTAACAATGGGGAGCAGAAGCATTTTCACTGCTGACTACTTGAACCTCATTTTCACTTATGTTAAATATTAGATGGAAGTGGAGCTCACCAAATTAATAGACATATGTTACAAAGATGTAGACCCTTTAGTGACTTAATTGTAGAGGTGGATTCAGGGGTTAATAATGATTGCGGGGGTTTGCACCAAGTATTTTGCTCCTGTAGGCAAATGCTAAATACATTAGGCCCTCATTATCCACGGGGTATATGTTTCAAGATCTCCAGTGGATGTCTGAAACCAGGGATAGTACCAAACCCTATACGGACCGTGTGTTTTCCTACACATACATACCTACAATAAAACTTAATTTCTAAATTAGGCACAGTGAGAGATTAACAACAATAACTAATAATAAAGTAGAACAACTATAATAATATAATAAAAGTTATGAGAATGTGGTCTCTGTCTTTCTGTCTCTCTCAAAATATCTTATTGTACACACCCTTCTTGTGAAGGTGTGAGATGATAAGATGCCTACATGATGAGATGCAGTGCGGCGAATGGCATTGGCCTTGTGACATAGCATTAGGCTACTACTGACTTCGTGAGATACATCAGGAGGATAATCTGCTTCCAAACCTCACTCAGTCCACCATGAGTAACGGAAACCATGGAAAGTGAAACTGTAGATAAGGGGGAACTACAATATGCCAAAGGCAGCAGGCCATATTAGAAGAAGCCCTAAAATGTACACTCTTCACCCAGCTTTCTGACAGAGTGGTGTGGTACCATTTTCTTACTGTAAAGTGGGAAAATACCTATCATTAATCCTATGAACCTCACAGGGCTATTCTGGTAGAGCCCATGAAAACAATAGGATTGAAAGTTTTAAAAAACAAGTACCAGAGGAAAGGCCCTCGTGGAAATGTAAGTTGTCAGTTTGCTCAAATAATAATGCTGCTGCTTCTTCTTATTATTACTATTACTATTATCAGAAGTAAGAGGACTAGAACAAAGATCCAGACACTTTTTAAAGCAATTTATATCCATGTTTGCTTTCAATCCTCACAAATTTCATGAGATTTGTTTTCCCTATTTTACAGAAAAAGACATAGAGGTAGAAAAAATCTTACTCAGATCACACAGCTAGTGAAGCTAGAAGTCAAATCCAAAAGGTCCAGCTTAAGAGTCTATACTCTTAATCTCTTTGCTATATGAGAGTCACAGATTCTAGTCCTTTTACTTATAAGGTGTCAGTCTGCAACACAATTCCCCTGCCTGCCACATTTTGCATTTACTAGACATTCCAGGTGAACGAGAGCCAGAACTGACTTAGTATTGCTGGTCATGTGTGATCAGTTTGACACAGGTCTCTGCACCATGGTGCAGGTCACAAGCAGGAATTTTACTAGATGTCCTCAGCCTCCTTTACCAACAAATACTCAGTAAGAACACAGCACAGATTAAGCTGCAATTTTCACCTCTGTGATTCCCTCTTCTAATATCTAAATTTCCATATTCACCTACAGGGAGTAATGCAATGTAATTACAATTGGGTTGCCACCACAGAGAATAGCTTTGGCATAATGTAGTAGGAAGGGCGCTGAACCTGGAGTCAGGAAGTCTGAGTTTGGGCCCATCTTGTGTCATTTCCTGTAGGACACTGGATAAATGAGCTAACCTCTCTTCCTTTTGCACAATAAAGGCTAAATGCCCTTCCTCCCTAAGAGTGCCGGCAGAGGAGTCCAATAATACATATGAAAAAGCACCATGTAAACTGTAAAATAATTTATATAGTTGTAATTATTAATTTTTGTAACTGCAAATTATCAAGTCTAGGTTACCTATTGTTTGGGAAAAATGTTACTCAGGGAGTCAATGCTCCTGATCTTTTATTTTCATTTTTATTGTTGGTTTACTATTTCTTTTTGAAACAGCTTCACTGAAGTATAATTTAAATAACACACACATCAACCATTTTAAATGTAAAATCCAAAGATGTGGGGTACATTTACAGAGTTTTGAAACTATTACTACCATCCAGTTTTAGAACATTTCCATCACCCTAAAAATAATGCCCACATCCATTAAGCAGTCACTCCCAATTCAACCTCCTTCCAGCCCCTGGCAACTACTAATACACTTGCTGTCTCTATCCATTTGCCTATTCTGGACATTCTCTATAAATGAAATCCTACAAAATGTGGTCTTCTGCATCTGGCTTCTGTCACAACATTTTTATAATGCTCTTGTTCATTCATACTGCAGCATGTATTAGTATTTCACTCCATTTTATTTCTAGTATGAACCTTTTGACCTTTTGTGTTACATTTGTGAATTTTTTTTTGTTAAGAGTGTTCGGTCCCAGGGGCACCTGGGTGGCTCAGTCAGTTAAACGTCCAACTCTTGATTTCGGCTCAGTTCATGATCTCATGGTTCATGAGTCTGAGTCCTGCATTGGCTCCATAGTGACACTGCAGAGTCTGCTTGGGATTCTCTCTCTCCCTGTCTCTCTGCTCCTCCCCAGCTCATGCGCATGCACCCTTCTCTCTCTCTCAAAAATAAATAAATAAACTTAAAAAAAAGAGAATGTTCTCTCCCTTTCTTTTTCACCTCTCCTACTGGGATTCATAGTATGCATATGTTGGTAATCTTGATGTTGCCTCACATATCCCTGTTCATTTTACTTTTATCTTTGTTCTTGAGATTGAACAAGTTGTATAGATCAATCTTCACGTTAACTGATTGTTTGTTTTGCCATCCTGAATCTGCTGTTGAGTCCCTCTAGTGAATTTTTCATTTCACTTATTGTACTTTTCAATCATAAAATTTCCATGTGGTTCTTTTTATAATTTCTACTTCCTTCTTGAAAATCACTAGTTTGTTCACTTTTGTCATACTTTCCATTAAGTCTTTATTCATGCTTTCCTCTACTTCTTTGAATATACTTATAATAGCTGCCTTGAAGACTTGGTTGTTAATTGCAACATCTGGAGACACTCTGAGACAGTTTATATGACTGATTTTTTTTACACAGTATAGGTCATTCTCTCCTATTTCTTTGTATATTTCATAACTTTTTCTTGAAAACTGGAAATTTTGGATGGGTAATATATCGTAGCAACTCTGGATTCTGACTTTTCCCCTGAAGGTAATTGTTGCTGATTTTTTTCACTATTTAGTAATCTGGCTGGGGTGGATCTGTGAAACATGTTGCCCAATGACGTATGCATGCTGATTTATCTGGTCGTATTTTTGTCATATTCTTTTTTTTTTTTTTAAGCCTGCCTTCCTAAGGATGAACTCTGTGTCCCTGTAGCTCTGTGGTCAACGATTTCACAGGGGCTATACTAAACCATCTCGAGACTGTTTTATCTTCTGCAGTGGATCTGTGTGTGGGAAAGGGAGCACACTTAAAGTTCATGCCATTTTCTTTTTTTTTTTTTTTTGTACGTTAATTTGTTTATTTTGAGAGAGACAGAGAGAGAGAGAGAGCACAAGTGGGGCAGGGGCAGAGAGAGGGGGACAGAGGATCCAAAGCAGGCTCCACACTGATAGCAGAGAGCCCAACATGGGGCTCGAACCCACAAACTTGTGAGATCATGACCTGAGCCAAAGTCAGATGCTTAACCAACTGAGCCACCCAGGTGCCCCAAATTCATGCCATCTTCAAGTTTGCTGCAACTTTTATTTTCCACTGGACCTTTTTGTATCTCTTCTATACAAATGTTGCTAGACTGAGCCCTCCCAAATCTTCACTGTCTGCTACACTTGTGCAGAGTCTCAGAGAGGAATATACTTTCCACGACTCAGGTTAGGAGAACTGCTGGCCCTCTCCACAGGCTCAACTCCACGGAGATTGCCAATTCTACAAACACTGCCCCTGGACATGGGAGTCTTGCACCTGTCCACATCAAGGGAACCATCTTCAACCACGGTAGTGCAGTTACAATTCTTACAGCCCACCTCACCCTGGGCACTGATCAATCTGTGTGTGTGTGTGTGTGTGTGTGTGTGTGTGTGTGTGTGTGTCAGGGAGAGGGGGTGGTGGAGCATGAGCAGCCCCAGGCCAAAACACCAGAGCTTTCCACTTTTGTTACCCAAAGTCCAACCGTTTATTCAAATATAAGTGTTTCTTGGATTGTTTGTAGGCCTTTAGTTGATTCCCAGAGTGCTTAAAAGGGTTGTTTTTGTCAACTTGTTAAGCTTTTTGGTTCACAGTTTTTTTTTAGGTAGATGTGGATTTGTAGATCCTCACCAGGCTACAGTCAGAAATCCTGCCCACCACTGACCTTTTAATGGCAGAACTTTATAGAAATGCTACACATTAAGGATAGGCGGGGTTTTGGCTTCATATTTCAAAGACTTAATACAAGAAAAACAATGTGAAATGTCTCATTAATAATTTTATATTGATATTATATGTTGATTGTATATGTTGGTATTATAATATTTGTGTATACTTGGTTAAGTTAAATAGATTAATAAAACTAATTTCACCTGTTCACTTTTTTCCTTTTTAATATGACTCCCCAGAATTAAAGAAAAACATACATATATGTCCTGCATTATATTTCTTTTTTTTTTTTTACTTTTTTTAACGTTTATTTATTTTTGAGACAGAGAGAGACAGAGCATGAACGGGGGAGGGTCAGAGAGAGGGAGACACAGAATCTGAAACAGGCTCCAGGCTCTGAGCAGTCGCGGGGCTCAAACTCACGGACCGCGAGATCATGACCTGAGCCGAAGTCGGCCGCTTAACCGACTGAGCCACCCAGGCGCCCCAATGTCCTGCATCATATTTCTATTCTAGATCTAATATCCAGTTTATAAAAAATGATTAGAGACAGAGAAACATATCAAATAATGCAACAGAGATACAGACATTGAAATCAAGAGTATAAGAAATGGGAAAAAATGATCCAATATCTTCAACAAATAAATTGCAAGGGAAGAAATGAAAAGAGGAAAGGGAAATATAGGGATTAAAAGAGACTTAAGAGATCTAGCTATAAACTGAATGTGTACCTCTCATTAGGATTCTCATCTGAGGAAACCAATGAAAAAACTACACATACATTTATCAGATAGCCTGGGAAATATGAAAATATACATATCTAATGACATTAAAGGTTTATTGTTTATTTTTAAGGTGTGATAGGGTATTATAGTTAAATTAGAGTCTTTGTATCTTATAACCATATACTGAAGTTTTATGGATGAAATCCTAGGATATCTTGGACTTAACTTAAAAAAATCTAGGGACATAAGAGATGGAATTGGTTGCAGTGTAGATGGAGCAAGATTGCCCATAAGTTGAAAATGACTGAAATTATGTGATAGTGAACTGTTGAGTTCATTCAATCATGCTCTCTACCATATATGTTTAAATTTTTAGGTAATAAAAGGTTAAAATAAAATAGTTTTGGAGAGTTTAATGATTTTTGGAAACACTAGACTACAATGTTAAATGAAAAAAAATAAGAT
Organism: Felis catus; assembly: GCF_018350175.1. Classification (NCBI taxonomy): domain Eukaryota; kingdom Metazoa; phylum Chordata; class Mammalia; order Carnivora; family Felidae; genus Felis; species Felis catus. Next base: position 102,054,232 of record NC_058386.1, read on the forward strand.
ACAAAATGGAAATAAATAATGAAATGTTAAAACTAATTTCATGGGTTGAGGGCGTGATTACATAGAACTTTAACTTTCTACTAAATTCTCTGTAATTAACTTCTATTGACTTTTAATCAGAAAAACAGTACTCATAGAGGTTTATTACCAATTATTTGAAAAAAATTGAAAAACTGAAAGGAAATACATCAAAATAACTAATGGTAATTATCTCTGTGCTGTGTGATTACAAATAACTTTTATTTCCTTTATATTTTCCCTATTCTCTATATTGAGGATTTATTACTTTTCCATCAGAAAAGCAGGAATGACAAGTTTTACATGGAAAACTTGAAATTCTTACTTTCCTTTCTGCTATTCCTATCCATGCTCATATAGACGTGTGGCTACTTGGCCATTCATTAGATGGTACATATTAATAGCACCTCACACATTGCAAGGCATTTTAGACATTTTCACACTTCTAAATTTCAGCTACAAGATTACAATTTATATGCTTATGTCCCTCTGATAGAGCACATCAGGAAGACATTATTACTCTCATTTTCAGATGAGAAAGCAGAGCCTCAAATATTTGCAAAACATAGCTAGGAAGTAGCAAACCTTGGATGAGAACCCAGGTTTCATTACTCCTAGTCTGGTGCTCTTTTCACTGTAACATGTTGCCTCCCATAAAGAGTATCCAACTCAGAATACTATTAATTTAGCAAATAACTAACTTAGTCCAATTGAATTCAAGTTATTTACATCAATTAACTGTACTATCCATTTTACTGAACTGCAACTGAGAGCCATGTGCAGGAAAGAGGCACTCAGATGAAATAACAGGGAGGAAGCAGTAGAATTGTGTGACATATGGCACGCTTGCTGATGAAATCAAAGGTATGTTTCATGCCAGCTTTTGGTCTGCAAAGTGTCTTTCATTTCACTAAGAGGTATACCCCATGCCAGGAAATGCACAACCTCCTAGCCCTTTCTTTTGAAATGTAAACCCAGGAGAGCATGGACTTGGCATGACTTGATGGAACATTGAATGCAATATGCTTGACCCATTTGTGGGTACAAACAATCCAGACTTTCTACTGCAGAGGAGGATTCTAGATTGTCATCTGGATTCTCCATCAGCTCAGGGAAAAATGGGGATACGATTGAGTCTTAGGTTTATCTCTGGCTAGGCATTAAGGATTTATAATTTCAGAGAATAAAAATAACCCCCAGAAAAGGAAATGAAAGTTAACCCAGGAAGCAGCTAAGTATACTAAAAGTACAGGTGTACTTTCGAGATATTGAGGGTTCAGTTCCAGACCACCACAATAAAGCAAATATCACAGTAAAGTGAATCAAATGAATTTTTTGGTTTTCCAGTGCATGTAAAAGTTATGCTGGCACAATCCTGGAGCCTATGAAGTGTGCAATAACATTACATACATGTATTTTTATTAAAAATAATGCTTAAAAATGCTAACCATCATCTGAGCTTTTAGCAAGTCATAATCACTGATCACAGATCATCATAAGAAATACAGTGACAATATAAAAGTTTGAAATATTGTGAGAATTACCAAAATGCGACACAGAGACATGAAATGAGCAAATGCTGTTGGAGAAACGGCACAGATAGACTTGCTTGACAAAGGGTTGCCACAAACCTTCAATTTATATGAAAAAAAAAACCACAAACTATCTACAAAGTTCAATAAAGCAAAGCACAATAAAACAAGGTATGCCTGTATAGGGAAAAATGAGCTAAGTGTCCTTATGTAGAATGTTATCTTTGTGCCGGAGGGGGGGGGGATAGTAAAACCCCCAAGGAGGTCTTATTTCAGTGCAAAGGCTCTAATCCTGGTTGCAAGTGAGTCTATCTCTTCTCTAGCACGCAAGGGAGGCCCTGGAGAGCAGAACAGGGCACTGCAGGGTATGTGGAGAAGACGTCTATGTAGATTTCTTAGAACAAGAAATCTTTGCTTTATCTGCACACAGGAAAATTTGCTACTACATCAACAGAAACTTTAGGGGAAAATACGAATCTAGAAAAAAGACCTTATGTTTAAAGTGGAGGCATGTGCGAGGTGAGACAGGGGTCTTTTCCAGAAATATCACTGTCATTTTGGAGGACTTGGTCCTCCAACTGGTATGGCCAATCTTTCTCATTTGGTAAACCTTGTCTTCCATGCAGGTGACTGCTTACTGGGAAGCCGGTTTGCATAAGGGAAGAAATAAAATATTTTGGAGTTATTTTTAAGTGCAGACGGTTAACTGGCCAAAGGGAGGAGTATGCATCCTTAAATATCTCTATTACAGCAGAATGACAAACAGCATATTGAAGCAAGCTTTGGAGACAGACAGACCTGGGTTCTACTACCAGCTTTCCCATTCACTTAATTTCATGTGTGCCCATCTATAAAATTAGAATAACAATATCTGCCTTGCAATGTTGATGTGATAATTCACAAAAACTTATGCTGGATGTATTTTGTAGCAACAAGTTTGAAAATATATACATCAGCAAGGTATCAGTAATGGTTAGATGAGAGAATTCTTAGGTTGATTATTAGATGATAGCATTCAAGACAAACTTTTATTATTTTCTTTTTATGGTCTTATGTTTTCTCACAATGAACATATTCTAATATAATGAGGAAAATAATATTGCATATTATTTTAAAATAATATATGTGAAGTTCCTATGCTTGTGTGGTACACACAGTAAGCACTGACTTCCTCATTGTTGGCTGCCATCGTTGTTGTCATTAGTATCCTCATCATCTAACCTTTCCTGTCATAAGTGTGAAAACCAGAGGCTTAGAGAGGTTTAGTAGCTTACTTAATTCTGTATATCTCAGAAGCACATAAAAGCCTAACACACTGCCTGAAATACACACATACATGGACACATATCATTTCATGAATCATGAGTAAATAGATTTGGTTGGGAAAGTCACCAACCCAAACCTGAGCAACCATAATAGACCCTCAATGAATCAGATTACTTACAATGGAGGGAAATCTTGACAAGGGAACAGTATATGCAAGAATGATAATGAAGATTTGACAGAAATAAAATTATATCCAAAACGGAAAGGACTTCCAATAATAAAAATTAAAGAATAACAATGCTTTTCAGTAATTATTTACCAATTCTCAGAGATTACAATGAGCTGGTAAAATTTTTCTCTGAAATCACTGCCTTCTCTCTTAATCACGAATATATGCATGTGAGCATGTGCACGTGTGCGTGAGCATGTGCACGTGTGCGTGAGCACGTGCGCGCGCGCGCACACACACACACACACACACACACACACACACACAGGAAATCCCTTTCCCTCACTTCTTCAGAATCTCAGTGGCTTTTTGCTGCTCCTAGACCAAATAAGTGACCCTACTATAACACTTTCCCTTCACACCTCTATTCCAAATCTATTCCTCTTGCATGTTCTATATCAAAGTTTACTTGCTATGTCTATATATCCCTTTCTCTCGTGTCTTTTCCAGATGTCTCCCTGTCAACAACTTATTCAACATGATTAATGACTAATCAGAACTAATTTTGAAGAAGTTGAAATGTACAGAGGTCATTTGGAAATCCCACATCTTTGACTAAAGGTATTAATTTCTAGTTTTGATATTTAGGCCCCTGAGTAAACCACTAAGGAAGAGATCTTGTGACTGGAGAGTGCTTTCCTTTGTGCTTGCTTCCCAAGTCAAAGTATCCCAGCAACAACTGATTTTATGGGGCTGAATTCTAGCAGGACCCGATTGAGCCTCAGGGTAGAGATAGGACTAGCCTAAATCCTCATGGAATGCCTTCCATGGCTTTAATATTAAGTGAGAAGAATTGAGCTCATTCCTAGATAGAAACTAATAGTGATAAATGTCTTCCCCTTCACAGCCTCAAAGGGACTTGGTGTTATATCATTGGTTGCTTGAACATATGAATGAACACGGTTGAGTAAGTTAAGATTTCAGACTGCCTGTGAATTGTAGTATCCATGTGCTTATATAAAATTTTTCTAATAGGATTCAGTGATACAAACCTGGGCTTTTTCCGCCCTCTGCCAATGTTATACAAGTCCTGGAAAAAGCTACTGGCCTCAAGTCACCGAAAAAGAATTGGCATTTCTAGAATTTTTTTTTCACTGAGTCTCATTTGGTGTTTATTTAAAAAATCTCAGGTTAAAAATGCCCACAGTAAACGACCCTAAGCCTTTTGTCTTCAACAAAGCCTGTGAATTACAGTCAACACTGTGTTCTGGCATTCTGTCAGCAAGAAACCACTATTGATCAGGGCTTTAGCCAGTACCATAAAAGATAGTTCTAACGACGACCCTGAAGAACAGCATAAACTGGAAATGCCTTCTGAATATTCAAAAACTGAGTATATTCCATTCATTATTGTTTTACATTTAATGCAGTTTACTAAATTCTCTTCCTTGGGAGTGGTACAGAGCATATTGTTTGATTAAGCAAGGCATTTGATTTTTCAATCATGCTGAATTTATAAAAATACTACCATCAAGGCACACACCTCTGAATAAGCCGCTAGGCCCACTATAACTTTCTTTGATGCACTGTCACCTGAAAGCATTTACTCATGAGCAAGTGTGACTAACACATGGATGACATCCACTGTGCTTAGAGATAAGTAGTCATTTATATCTCTAAGGTATCTTGACATCAGAACACACATAGGTTGACAAATGTGGCATGAGTTGTAATCATTTACAAACTACTTGTCAAAGAAAATGAACTGGGTGTGGGCTATCTTTTGGCAACGCCGTGAGCATTTCATATAAAACGTAGCCTTGACTTCTAATTGTGTTGAATTAAGAAAATATTATAAACACTAATTAGCTGCATTTAATTTTTAAAGCAATTTAAAGTTCATAGTTTAAAGGGGAAAAAACCCTAAAAACAATAGACATGGTCTCTGTGCAATGTAATTAATGTTTGGGAAGCAGTCACTGGAGCACAGCATAATGAGGTTGACAAGTCAGGAGCCCTGACATTTCTACACAACATCACAACTCAAACATCATTTTAAAAAGCATTGAAAATTAAATGTGGCACATCAACTGTACTGAGCTGTGGTGCCAGTGGGGGGAAATCTGGTAGTTAAAAGTTTACAGTTTCTAACCGACAGTCGGCACATAAGTTAGGAAGAATGGTATACAAGCTGACGCACAGGGGAAATATAAGGACAGGTGATCGCTATTATTGTTTAATTCATACTACTGATAATAGCTCCACTCAAAATCAGATACATGTTAAAGAAGTTCTTTCATGTTCTATTTCTTATATTCCCTTTCCCCTGATCCCTGATTGCTTTCAGTCGGTGAAAATGAAGTATTAAGGTGTGAGATTTCTTTGGGAATGGGTATCCATAGCATATACTTTTGATTTTTTTCATGAATCTTTCTGCTTACATTAGTTAGGGGGTACCTTTCTCCTCTTAATTAAGAAATGAAATGGGGGTGGCTGGGTGGCTCAGCCGGTTAAGTGTCCGACTTTGGCCCAGGTCATGATCTCACGGTTTCATGAGTTTGGGCCCCATGTCAGGCTCTGTGCTGACGGCTCAGAGCCTGGAGCCTGCTTTGGATTCTCTGTCTCCCTCTCTCTCTGCCCCTCCCTAGCTCATGCTTGCACTCTCTCTCTCTCTGTCAGAAATAAAAATAAAACTTAAAAAAAAAAAAAGAAATGAAATGAAGTTGTCACTTTCGTATACTACTTAAACCTTACGCTGAGGAGGAATCTGAAAGCGTTCTTGACTTTTCCAAGCATGGAGTCTACTGTCCTAGGGTTTACTTGATCATACAAAACTCTCTTGCAGGGACTCTCATATGAAATACTTACATACTTCTCTCTGAATACAAGGCAATATAATGTCCAAAACCTTAGAAGCAATCATATTGTTTGCAACTTTGAATTCTTACAGAGAATATTTAAATGGCTTTTCTATGAAACAAGGGCCTTCCAGTTGAATGTGTCTCAGATCTCTCAGTGGCAGGACTTTTTAAGCTGCTACATGTCTTCTGACTCTTCAGTGGAACCAAATGCACACCTCTCCCTACCATTCCTTTACCACAGCCTTCTCATAGACCTGGGTTCCCAATAACTCCATGATCTTGAAAGGCTTAACGTGCTTCTATGTTTCTGTTACACTATGCCTTATATTTTGCACAGAAGAATTTTTTTTTAGTATACCAAGTTGAGATCCCATGATAATAACATTAATCATCATCGTCAACATGTAAAAAAAAAATCCAGTACAAAGTTCATGACCACAAGTCTCTATAGTTGACAAATTAAAACAAAACAAAACAAAACAAAACTCTTGTGGCTTTCTTATTTAACACATGATAATAATCTCACCTCTGTGCAACTATACTAATTAAAAAATGAAAAATACTGGGAAAAGTTATATATGTGAAGATATTCATTTTAGCATTGTTTAGAGAATCAAAATACTGGGGGAAAAAATTCAACAGGTCAAAGGAGGAAAATAGTTATATTTTTGTATAGCCACTTGATTTACTATTATGCCATCATTAAAAGTGAAGGCAGGGGCGCCTGGGTGACTCAGTTGGACTGACTCTGGATTTCAGCTCAGGTCATGACCTTGCAGTTCATGGGATCAAGGCCCACGTCGGGCTCTGCACTGGTAGTGTGGAGCCTGTTTGGGATTCTCTCTCTTCCTCTCTCTCTGCCTCTCCCCTGCTTATGCTCTCTCTCTCAAATGAAATAGTAAAAAATTTTTAAAAAGTGAAGGCTGAGTGCTTGGGTGGCTCAGTTGGTTGAGCCTCTGACTCTTGATTTCAATTCAGGTCATGGTCCCAGGGTCATAGGATTGAGCCTTACATTGGGCTCTGCAGTGAGCATGGAGCCTGCTCTGTATTCTCTCTCTCCCTCTGCCCCTCTCCCCCACTCGCTCGCTCTCTCTCTCTCTCTCTAAAATAAAATTTAAGGAGTGCCTGGGTGGCTCAGTCAGTTAAGCCTCCAACTCTTGGTTTTGGCTCAGGTCATGATCTCACAGCTGGTGAGTTGTGAATGCAGCCAGTGCAGAGCCTGCTTGGGATTCTCTCTCTCCCTCGCTTTCTGCCCCTCCCCTGCTTGCTCATGCTCTCTCTCTCTCTCTCTCTCTCTCTCTCTCTCTCAAAATAAATAAACTTAAAAAATTTTTAAACAAAATAAAATTTTAAAAAACCGAAGGCAAAGAAATTTATGTAGACACTTGAAAACAGGCTTATGACATAATGTTAAGTGAAGGAAAAATAAATATACTCTATTGTTTATAACTAAGTTAAAACAAATCAGTACATAAAAAGGACCAAATAGAAACACCTAAAAAGGGCCAAATGAAAATGCATACAAGTGACAGCAGTTAAGATGTTGGAACTATGAATGATATAGATTGTCCATATGTTTTGCATTATGGGTGCATGTACCATTTTTTTATTATTATTGAAGTATAGTTGACATACAATGTGATATCAGCTTTTATTATTTTTTAATTTTTTTTAAAATTTTTTTTCAACGTTTATTTATTTTGGGGACAGAGAGAGACAGAGCATGAACGGGGGAGGGGCAGAGAGAGAGGGAGACACAGAATCGGAAACAGGCTCCAGGCTCTGAGCCATCAGCCCAGAGCCTGACGTGGGACTCGAACTCACGGACCGCGAGATCGTGACCTGGCTGAAGTCGGACGCTTAACTGACTGCGCCACCCAGGCGCCCCATTTTTTAATTTTTTTAATGTTTATTTTTGAGAGAAAGAGAGACAGAGCATGAGCAGAGGAGGAGCAAAGAGAGGAAGAGAGAGAGGGAGACAGAATCCAAAGCAGCTCCAGGCTCTGAGCTGTCAGCACAGAGCCGGACATGGGGCTTGAACTCACAAACCCCAAGATCATGACTTGAGACAAAGTCGGACGTTTAACCAATTGAGCTATCCAGGTGCCCCTATATTAGCTTTTATTGAAGTATAGTAGATATACAATGTTATATTAGCTTTAGGTGTATAACACAGTAACTTGACAATTCTATACATTACTCAATGCTCACCACAATAAGTGTAGTCACCATCTGTCACCATACAGCACTATTATAATATTATTGACTATATTCCCTATGCTATACTCGCCACCTCTGTGACTTATTTATTTTATAACTGGAAGTTTGTACCTCTTCATCCCCTTCACCTATTTTTCAATTTTAAAAGATGGTATGAGTCTGCCTTCAAAGACACTTATCTAATTTTCAGCTAAGATTTTATACTTCTTAACTCTGTTTTGTTTTGTTTCAAGTTTTTGTTTAAATTCTAGTTAGTTAACATAGGGTATAATATTAATTTCAGGGGTAGAGTTTAGTGATTCATCACTTATATACAACACCCAGTGCTCATCACAAGTGCCCTCCTAAATACCCATCACCCATTTAGCCCATCCCCTCACCCACCTCCCCTCCAGCAACCCTCTCAGTATGTTCTCTGTAGTTAAAGAGTCTGGTTTATGGTTTGCCTCTCTCTTTTGTTTTTCCCCTATGTTCATTTGTTTCATTTGCTAACTACTTTTATGTTTCACCCCCTAGGATTTTAGAAGAACACCTCTAGAACCATGACCTCTGGATGATTAATCCAAGCATTTACACTAATATCAGATTTTTATTATTTCTCAAACAGTCTGAAAACTATAGCTTATCAAAGTTCAAAGGTAGTGGCTATTTTAGGAATAAGGTTTGATTGGCTCAAGATAATCTATTGTTTCTTACTGATTAAAAATTCTCTGGAAAAAAATAGCAGTGGTTTGTTTATACAGAAAAATAAAATCATTTTTCTGGGTAATTATAGTAGTTTGGGAAGGGTAGGTGGTAGATTATGGAAAAGAGAAACAAGTGCTTGGAGATTAAGAAACACTGGCTAAAGAGGGATATTCATAATTATACATTGTTCGGGATTAAACTATTTTGAACCAGCACCAAATACGGTGGAAGACATATCAAGAATGAAAGGTGGGGACAGCACTATAGATCCTAAAGACATTAAAGAAAATAAGGGAATATTAGGGACAACTTTATAGCAACAAATTCAATATCACAGATGACATGGGCAAATTCCTCTAAAAACTGGCAAAACTTACGCAAAAAGCAATTAAAAAACCTAATTCTCCCCATATCTATTGAGGACACTGAACTTGTAGTTTTTAAACCAGTTCCAAAGAAAGAACTTTTGACTCAGATAGTTTTACTGGTGAATTCTGTCGAACATTTTAAAAATAAATAATAGCCATCTTAAACAAGCTATTTAAGAAAACAGAAGAGAAAATATTCCCAACTCATTTTACTAGTCCAGCATAACTCCAATCCACAAATATGTCAAGTACATTACAAAAAAAATACATTATTATGTGTTATAAACATAAACACAAAATCATGAACACAAAATTACCAAATGAAATCAAGTAATATATAAAGGAAAATAAATCATAACCACAGAGGGTTTATCCCAGGGATGCAAGATTGGTACAATATTCAAGTATCAACCAACGTTACTCACACTATTGAAAGAAGAAAAGATAAAATTCATATGATCATCTCAATGAGTGGAGAAAAATATTCAACAAAATTTAACACCCACTAATGATTTTAAAAATTTTTCAACAAACTATGAATAAGAAAGAATTTCTTCAACCTGTAAAGGGCATCTATAAAAAAAACTTATACTTAACATCATACTTAATAGTGAAAGATTAAAAATGTTTCTTCTAAGATCAGGAACAAGGGAAAGATGTCTAGCTTCACCACTTCTAGTCAATATTGTACTAGAAAACCTAGGCCACATAATAAGGCAAGCAAAAGAAATAAAAAGGATTCAGATTTTAAAGAAGGAAATAAAACTACTTTTTTTTTTGCAAAGGGCATGACTGTCTACACAGAGAATCCTAAGGTGATTACAAATTAGCTACTAGAAACTAAGTGAATTAATGAAGGTCACAGGATTCATGATCACTCTATGAAAATCTTTTGTATTAAAAAAATAAAATCTTGTTGTATTTCTACATACTAGCAACAAACAACTAGAAAAATTACAATGCCAATTACTATGGCATCAAAAATACAAAATATTTAAGAAAAATTTTAACAAAAATGTGCAAGACCTTTGTGCTTAAAACAGTGAAACATTACTGAGTGAAACTAAACTAGATCTAGATAAATGAAGAAACACATTATGTTTGTGGATATGTATCATTAAGATGTTGATTCTCCCCTTGGGGCGCCTGGGTGGCGCAGTCAGTTAAGCGTCCGACTTCAGCCAGGTCACGATCTCGCGGTCCGTGAGTTCGAGCCCCGCGTCAGGCTCTGGGCTGATGGCTCAGAGCCTGGAGCCTGTTTCCGATTCTGTGTCTCCCTCTCTCTCTGCCCCTCCCCCGTTCATGCTCTGTCTCTCTCGGTCCCAAAAATAAATAAACGTTGAAAAAAAAAATTAAAAAAAAAAAAAAAAAGATGTTGATTCTCCCCAAACTGCCTTCCCAATCAAAGTAACAGAAGGCTTTTTTTTTTTTTTTGGTAGAAATTGACAAGCTGATTCTAAAATTCAAGTAGAAAGTCACAGGATTCAGAGTAGCCAAAACAGTCTTGAAAAAGAAGAACAATGTTGAAGGAATTGTGCTAACTGATTTTAAAACGTTACAAAATGGCTGTAATCAAGAAAGTGTAGTGTTGGTGTAAGAAAAGGTAAATATATCAATGGAACCAAATGGAAGCAGTTTCTAAAAGAAGTCTTCTACAGGAAAAAAGTTTGAAACCCAAGATCTGGCTTGACAATATATTAAGTATATTTATTTATTAATAATCTTTACATTTCCATTGTGCCTTTTAGTTTCTGGTACATAGTTGGTGTTCGTCACACACTTGTTGAATAAATGGCCATCTCAAGCATTCACACTAGGTCAGAAAGCCATTTGGAAGAGATTTAATTAATCCTCTATGGTAAATGACATCATCTTGTTACTTGAAAATAATCCAGCTCCATCAACATGAAAATGAATCATTTATGTATTAAAGCTGACTATGTGCATATGTTTTAGGAGAATTACTAAAACTTAAAAAAATCTGTGGTAATATACTTCTTATAGACCTCTTAGGGATATAATTGACCAAAATGGAATATACATGGTGAGTTAAGCAAGTCTTTGGGATGAGAGAAAGGTATAACTTCAGGATGAGAGAAGGGTATGGAGTGAGATATTTTTCTCCTCTTCTGCACTGGCTGACTACATGCTCTCCTTCCCATTATCAAAAGAAGAATTACATTCAATGTGGTGCACTGTAGGCACTGCAAACGAACATTTCATAAGAATACATTTTGGACAAATTTTGTCTTGAAAACAACTTCAACTCAAATCCTACTTAATTAATCTAATTTCACAGCACCATGCATCTTATTAGGCTTAGCCATTCGTCTTTGCCCAAAAGGGCTTTGAGGTTTTGCTCTAGAGAATCAACAAATCTCATATAAAATTAAGGAAGAACAGCAATAGATCATAATTCTGGCTTTTAAAAATTATTCATCAAAGCAGACACAGCACATAGGTGAAGTAGGCAGCTGTCTATATGGTGTCACTTCTGAAACCTGTACATCACCACCTTTCTCCCCACCTCCACAACTGCAGCTTGGCACCGAATCTGGCTTTCTCACCCTCAAGATTCATTCCTGTGCCTTAAGGGATTATCTCCAGAATTGCTCCATTAAAATGCAAATAAGCTATGTAGGAGGGGTGACACATTAACATACTCACCATAATTATCTGCTGCTCTCATCCTATCAGGATTAATTTATCAACTGTCCAGAGGAAATAAAAACCCTGAGGGTATCGAAGGTATGAAAGATACAAGGTAATGTGGGCAGAGCTAGGAACGAGCTCAGGTGTTCAAGCCTAGGTAACACCATGGTTGGAGGCTTTGAGCAGCAAGGAAACCACATTCACTCACTTAACCAACAATCTTCCATTGAGTACCTATAACATCACAGCCACAGTGCTAGTCACTAAGGCTAGAAAGAAGAATAGATGCATTTTTAACTTTCCCCATAGACATGGAGAATTTGATGCCTGGAGAGAGAGGAAACGTGCGTCCCCCACAGAACTGGGGTAGGGACTGAATGTGGTAACGCATGTGAAGTGCTTAATATAGTGCCTGGCATGAAGTAAGAGCTCTAAAAAAATGGTTGCTTTCATTATTATTATTAAATTGATTCTGGTATCAATTCCAATGTAGCAGGGAGAATTTCCCACACCAGAAAGCAATTCTCAGGACACTAACTTAATTCTATCTATCCAGGGGTGGCATCGGATTCCACAGGTTAAAGGTTCAGTTCTATGAAAGTGCCACTCCTGTTCCCACTTTAGACACCAGTTGAAGTCCAGGTTATTACCCGACTGGCAAGGTTCCAACGACCCCTCCTCACATTCAACTAATTTGCTAGAGCAGCTCGCAGAACTCAGAGAAACATTTTACTTACTAGATCGCCAGATTATTATAAAGGGTAGAACTCAGGAAGAGTTGCATATAGAACAGATGCATCTTACAAAGTATGTGGGAAGGGGACCAGGGCTCCCGTGCCTCCTCCAGGTGCACCACTCTCCCCAAACCTCCACGTGTTCACCAAACTGAAAGTTCTCTGAACCCTGTCCTTCTTACGTTTTTATGGAAGTTTCCTTATGAAGGCATGGCTGGTTAAATCATTGGCCTTTTGCATTTAAACTCAATCTCTAGGCGCTTCTTCTCCCTGGAGGTCAGGGGGTGGAACTGAAAGTTCCAACCCTTCGGTCACATGGTTGCCTCTGTGGCAATCAGCCCCATCCTTAGGTAAGTAAGGTCCAAAAGTCACTCCGTTAACATAACAAGAGTCAATTGCATTGCTCTCACCAATTAGGAAATTCCAAGAGTGTTCACTGTGCCAGGAACAGTGGACAATGACCAAATATATATTTCTTTTATAAATCACAATATCACGATTATCTATTGCCAGTGTAATAGTAGTGATAATGAACTACGAAAGAATTTCTGGAAATGAAAAAGAATGCTAAAACAGGTCCAAAGCACATAAAAAATCAATCAGGGATTTCATGAAAGAGGTAGGGTATTTAAGATACAATCATAAACCAGAGGGGGTGGGAGGAGAGTGCAAGCATGAGCAAGTGAACAAGTGAGCGTGTGAGCGAGCATCTATGTATCAGGCACTGTACTATGTGTCTTTTATTCATTATCTCATTCAATTCTCACAACCTAACCCCCCTACAAGGAAGGGACTATTACTTTCATCTTAAACATGTGGAAACCAAGGTTTAGAGAAAGTGAAACAACTTGTTCAGAGTCACACAGTAAGTGGAGGAACTGAGATGTAGATACATAGGATGTAGGTGGTTGCAAGAGGCAAACATAGAATCCCACAGAAAGGTTTGCAGGCAGAGGAAGAGTATGAGCCCTTGCATGGTGGTGGGAATATGCTGATGTCGTTCACAGAATACTGAGCACGTCTGTCTGTCTGAAGTAGAGGGACAATATAGGAGAGTAGAGAGTGTGATAAGGCTAGAAAGGTAGATTGAAGCTATATGATTGGGAGTTTTGGTTTTGGGTAGAAGAGGTTGAACATAATTTGATAGACTTGACATACTGGGGAAAAGGGTATGAAAGGTGAGGTTGGAGAGATGCAAAGATGGATTCCACGCCTACTTAAGGATTTTGTACAAGATGATCCCTGGACAAAGCACCACTTCCTATCTCCCTTCTGTGTTTTCACTGAAATATCTGGAATATATTCCCTTCAAAGCAACCATGCAGCAACCATCTCTTTTTCTTCCCAAAGTAGTGGCCAGTAGAGGGATTTCAAGGCAGTCAAGGCAGGAGATGGCCATGGTTGGGGGAGGGCACATCTCATCACAGGGATGGCTATGTACACTTAAAGCCAGCTCCATTCTCTTCTTGTGCATCCACATATTTATGACAGCATGGGTGAATAAGTGTGTGTGTGTGTGTGTATAAGAGAGAGAGAATTTAAATTCATGTAGCAAAGTCATTCTCAGAATATTTCTACCATAATTTTCAGTCACTTGATTGACAGAAAAAAAGGGAATTTATACCACTTATCATCCTACTCTGACAATGATAGTATATACTTAGATGTCTTGACTCCATATTCTTCTAATATAAGGAGCCAGTGTCACTAAGACCCCACATTTATGACCAATGCTCCCCATCCCAGAATCTGGGACCAATTGTGATTTAAACAAGTGGAATCTTAATTTTTTTTTTTAATCTCTATGTGACTCTAATATCTGGCATCAAACCAGCTTTGCTGCTGGACTTACTCTAACCTCGTGAACTCTTACTATTTAGGTATTGCTCCTTCGCAATGAAGCCCCATCTTTGATGATAGTTCTGGAAACCAAGTGTTTTGCCTTGCCTCCTTGTAATTCCCTTCCCTAAAACTACAGTGCCCCTAGGTGTGGGAAGTGTCTTCACCCCAGTAGTTCTGCAAATCTGGCTTCAAATCTCAGGTCCCTTCATCTCCCAGTAGAGCTAGTCCTGACATTCAGTGATTCACAGAATACTAAACATCTGCCTTTGGCCTTCTCTGATGCACACACAACCTGCTTATTAGGTTTTGTATTTTCAGCTCAGCTTCCCTGAGGACAATTACCTACATGTCTAGACTTCCTTCTGTTTATTCCCTATCACCAAACCTTCCTGGATCTTTGCAGTCCTCTGTCCAGCCCCTCTCCATCTGCCTGGCTTCCAGACTTTGGCTACTTTAGTTTGGGCTACCTTACTGCTGGTCATGTTCCAGACATGATAGGGAGAGCTAGTGGCTTTGACTCAGTGCTACAGCAAAACTTTTGCTCATTACTGATGTAAACTAAGACTTGACAAACACCCTTCTTTTCCCCCTCCAACCATCTCAGTCTAGAGTGTTCAATAAATATTAAATAACAATAATATAGCATGAAAGAGAAAGTATCTCATTAAATAAATCATGGAAATGTCAACCTACCTGTCTCAAATTGAAAGAATTTTATGAAAAATATCTTTGGCTTTAGGCTTAGCTTTCTTATATTCATTCATAACAAGCTGTAAAGAATGGAAATGAACTAGCATTCCATAAGGATGAATTATGGGTATGATTCGATTAAAATTTTCACTTTTTCCTGAGATAGTCAATTATTCACCCAATTGCCATAGCCCGTATACTCAGAAGCCTCATTTTGCATACCTAGTGTATAAGTCATGTTCGAACATGGTTAACCCTTGATCATCCTTGTTAATGGTGAGGAGCAGAAAAACATTTCGTCCACACTAGTGTATTATTCAAAACCTAAAATTACTGAGCTTTAGGAATACATTATATGATGCTTCTACCCCCTCCAACACAAAGGTTTACACAAACATTGAGAATGAGAAGAAACTATTTCCGAAAAATATTGGGCGGCAAGGACAAAGTCAAACGAGAATTAAATACAGACAGTCCACAAAGTTAAGAATAGGCATATTTGGAACAAAAAGTGAATTAAAATTAACAAATGTCCAAAACATTAAGTTAGAAAGCAGATTGAAATATAATATTCATCATATAATTTTATTTTCCTAAATGTGCATGTCTACACAACACACACACGTACACACATACACACACACACACACACACACACCATCCCTGATACTGGGTTGTCCCCACTAGCTACACTGAGGTTCCAACACAGAGGCAGTGGTGACATCCATGAGTGGAACAGGAAGCAGCATCAGCAAAAACATAACTTCTACTGCCTAGTTTATCCCTAATTTCATGACGATTGTTCTGATTTGCTTTGCTTCGTTTTTATATCGGTGGGTAATCCACACTCTCCTGATTGTCACCCCTTAGGCTGGCAGCAGAGTCTGTTATATTTATAATACATACGTACTGGCAGGTCTATTCAAGTCTACTACATCACCCAGTTGTACTGATTTGACTCATTTAATCATGATGCAAACAGCTCGTCATCGAACTGACTGATTATTTCCAGCAGCTGATCAAATCAATTGGCACATTTGTGTGGACATAGCCTAAGGACTGTTCTACCTGGTAACTGGGCTATAGTCCTTTAAATCCAGCTACCACAGCCAATCAGAGTAGTTGCAACAGAGACCGCATGTGCCATGAAGCCAAAAATACGATCTGGCCCTTTAAAGAAAAAAAATTTGCCAACCTCTGCTCTAGAGGAAACCTCAATGATTCATCGCCCTTATCTCAGAGATTAGGAAATTGAGGCCCAAACAGGTTAAAAGACTCAAACTCAAGACATCTGATTAAAAAATGCATGGTTTTCGTTACCCTGCTGGTTGCCCAACACCGATCACAGTTCCCCTATGGTGTTCCTGATTTCAAAGAATCACCCACCATCTACCAAGTTATGCAAGCCTGCAAGCTCCAAGTCGTCCGTGACAGCTCCCTCTTCATCATCCCTAGATCCAGTCTAAGCATTTCCAATTTTACAGACTCCCTGTTGAATTTTTCTACTTCTCTCCACTGCCACCATCCTAGTCCAAGCTGCCATCATCATTGCTCTGGACCACTGCAACAGTCCCCAGGTGGTCTCCCTGCTTCTCCTCTGGCCCCATTCTGATTTGCACTTCACGCTCTAGTCATTGATCTTTTCAAATTGCAAATCTGAGCACATCCTATCTCTGCCTAAAACTCTTTCGAAAGGCCTCCCATTGATCTCAGGATAAACAACAAACTCTTTCATGTACTACCTGGCTCCTGATGACCTCTGCTCATCTTCTACTACCTGCACCCTCACTCCCCCTGCTCTACCTTGCTTTTAGTCCCTTAAATTTGCCAAATCTCCTCACACCCCTGGGCCTTTGCACATGCTTTTCCTATATCTGGAATGACCTTCCCTCCCCACCTTTGCCCAGTTTGTAACTTCAGGCATGAATCATTACTTCCTCAGGGAAGTCTGTTTTGACCTTCCTGACTTGTTTAAATTCCCCTATTATACAGCACTCTATCTTTCCTTCCATATACTTATCACAGGGACGGGTTAACAGGTACAGTTATATGTGTGATTATTTTAATAATGTCTGTCTTTCAGACTGTTTCATCAGGGCAGGGATCTTGCCTATTTTACTCTACCACAGCCCCCACACCTAGCCCAAGGCCTTGTCCTTAGCTCAGCAAATATTAAGTTAATAAATTAATGCACGGGGGTGCCCATGTGGCTCAGTTGGTTAAGCTTCCGACTCTTGATTTCGGCTCAGGTCATGATCTCACAGTTCATGAGTTCGAGCCCCGCATTGGGCTCTGTGCTGACAGTGTGGAGCCTGCTTGGGATTCTCTCTCTCCCCACTGTCTCTACCCCTCCCCTGCTCAAACTCTCTCTCTCTCTCTCTCTCTCTCTCTCTCTCTCTCTCTCTCTCTCTCTTTCTCTCTCTCTCAAAATAAATAAACTTCTAAAATTAAAAAAAAAATAAAAACTAAACTAATGCATGAACTTCCAGAAGTTCATAGAATTAGCATCCATGTCTCCTAAGCCCAAGCTCGGAACTCTTCATGGCACAGTGCTGCTTCTATTTAGGCCAACAACACAGGACTGGGACATTTAGCGTTTTTCTATTTCTTGGCAACAAACTAAACGCCCGACTTCTGCCAGCTGCTAAACATATGCATGGCATTTTTCACCAAGGGGAGTGTATGAATGCATCAACAGCTCAGTCCCACTGCTAGAACAATAAATCACATGCTTTAAAGAAGGGGAGTAGAGAGTGTTGTTATTATCAGCTAAGTAGTATATGTGTGAATTTTAAAGGGAAGCATGTGAGCATTAACCATAAAAGGAAAACATGGAGTGCTGGTACAAGTATTTAAATTCCTTTTTGAAAAATTTTTTCCCTAATACTTTCAATTTGCTGACCTGGGTTTCTGAATTTCATTCTTCTTTAAAATGCCTAGTGTTTTTATAGAAACATCACAAACAACCTTCCAGTGAGTTGTTACTTATTTGAAAGAAAAAAAAAAACCAGAACACTGTTCTTCCTTAAAAAGAAAACACATATGCTGAAATATCTGTATTTTTATGCTTTTAAAAGCAAAGTGATATAATAAAGAAAATGTATGAAATACTTTCTGGAGAAACTACGTATTGAAGGTTTTTATTTTAGACTAGTAAGTGGACTTTTAATGGTGAAATCTGAGAATTGTGCATATTCTTTAGCAAATCCAAATTATAATCCTGAAGTACTATAATCATCTAATAGGTGTCTGATCTTTCAAATTCTTTAATCTGTCTCCATATTAACTTTTGACCTAGCTTTTTGCAAACACTCTTAAGTCCCTGAAAATATTTTAGTGACACAAAAACCTAATTTATTCAGGCTGCCCTATGTTAGCAACTATCTTACAGATGTGGTCGGGTTCTGAGTAGTCCATATGAAAACATATGTCTAATACAGAGCTCCTAAAAATAGATATTCCAGTTGGAAGTCCAATTTTATTTTCTGCATTTCAGGATTAGAAACCTAACAGCTGCTTACCAACAGATTCCACGTTAAATCAGGAGGGGATTTACTGATTCCATTACAGCTAAAAGGCAAGTAACAAAAACAACAACAAACAAACAAACAAAACCACTTTTATCTTTCCAGAATAATATGATTGCACTTTCAAATGAGAAGTAGAGACTATACTATAAGGAAAACTTTCAAGAAAGGGTGGGACTTCAGTGGACTTTAAAGGACCGGTAGTTTGAAAAGCAGAGCACCATGAAGACACCAGTTTGATTAAAGTATAACAAAGAAAGCTGGGGAGAAGGAAGAACACAACGGATTTATTAAGCAACTACCTTGTGCAGGGAATGTGCAAGAGGTTTTCTGAAAGGACAAGGCAAATTGGGGCCAGATTATGCAAGGCCTCAAATGCTAGATTAAGGAGTTTGAATTCGAGCCAATAGCAATTACAGCTGTATTTCAAAACCTCTCCAAAGCACTGTTTTAGCTGAGAGCGCCATTTGTCTACAGCCCTGAGATAGGGTTAATTCCAACTCTTCCAGGTGAATGAGCTGAATCATGGTGCAGAATATGGTAAGTATAATTAATTAAAGGAAGAAGGCCTTTTAATTTTATGTTGGGGCAACTGGATGCTCAACATAGACATGAAATCCAAATGGCAGCAAATAAATTGGATCACAGAAGAGTCCAACCCAGACTAAATGAGGGTCCTCTTAAATCTCACTTTAAAACCAAATGTCAAGTATCAACAAACACAGATGTACATAGTGATTTGGCTGTTTCATTACTTTGCGTCATGAGAAATCTCAAAACAGAACATTCTTCTGTAGAGACAAAAGGTCTGAGTTTAATGTGCTTTAACATTACCGGTGTGCTCTCGTCATGAATGCTTCCATTAATTTAGGTCAAGGAAACGATAAGAACTTTGACAACGTGCTCTGTCAAATGCCAAAGTCGCGCATTCCCTGATACATTTAGTGCAGGGTGTGAGGCAGTGGCTCTGGACACCAAAAGGAGACACAGAGGAGACCTGAACACAAATTGGGCTGTAATTTTCTACTTTAGATCTGATTGCTCCCTTGTCCCATTTTCAACATGGATGGTAAGGTCGTTCAAGTAGAACCACCTCCGACCATTTTTTAAACTACCGTGGAAAGCCTCCATATCCTAAACCACTCTGTTTTCATCTATGTACAAGGTCAAGGCAGTGATCCCTGAGTTTGTTTATTAACAGCATCAGTTGTCCATGTTCGTTTCAGAAGGGGTGAAGCCGATCACCGTGTGGCCTCCAACTGGAGAGTTTCATTTTAGAAAAACAAAAATAGATTTCCCACAAGTATTGCCCTGAGTGCCTTTCAGGTTTCTAGTTCTTCAGTGTGGCTCATTATGGTATTATTGTTATTTATTAATGTAATTTACATGAACTAGATACCATAAAGAAGTATAGTCTCTGATTTCAATGAGGTTAATAGGATGTAAGCGTTGAAACTGGCTTCAAGGGGTTTGAAGTTGGAACAGAGGTAAATAGGAAGCCAGTTAAGAGGTTTCAAGAAAAGGAGTGAGCTCAGAAACAGATAAACGTATTTTAGCACGAGTGCTGCGCATGGTCACTTAATAAAACATGACTGGGGTGCAAAATATGAAATCTGACCACAGGATCTGAAAAAAGAGGGCATATGTAAACGAAGATTTCCATAGAACCAATAACAGCAGCTGACATATAGCGAGTATTTACTGCATGGCAGGCCCGATGTATCACTGCTCTCTATGTGTTCGCATTTGGTCTTCAGGCCTGATTCTAACCATGTGACTTACAGGAAAAGTGAGACAGAGAACTTCAGGAACTTTCCTGAGGATAAATGCTTGGTAGAAGCATGAGGTGGCCTTCTAGTCGAGGCAGTAAGCCTTAGATATACACTTTAACATATGCCTCCGGAGAACAAAGCAATCATGGATTTTTTTTTAACAACAGAGCACAATTTATACAAACAAATGAGGATTGTCTTGTTCAAAATACTCACCTTAGGGAGCCACACACTTATTTATACTGCCACAAACCTTTCTGGAACTCGTCTTTACTGACTGTGTTCAAAACCTGAAACGCTCATCCTATTCCCTAGTGGAAATATTCTATCTTTGAGGTTATTTCTATTTCTAAAATTTTAGAAATATCTAAAATAATAAGTTGGAATGAAGTCTGTCAAATGAAATGGGTTATCAAGCAAGATCATTTCATTTGGGGTCAAGAACACAACGTGACATGGAGAAATGAGATGGAATTTTATTCTGAAAGCACCCTCCGGCCAAAATTTGGGAGCAGTGGCAACATCTATAAACTCAGTAATAACTTCCCTAGAAGAAAATTTAACTGTATAAAGCCTATCTTTAGTCTGGGTGCTCATATTAAATGTAAATCTTGTTTGTATTAAGGGGTTATACATTTTATATCACACATTTTATATAAGATCATTAGAGAACAATATTGTTCCATAGGAGATACCCAAGTACAGATACATTATATGCACTACAGGTATTCAAATTATGTGGAGATCATCATTAACTAGATTAGTTGACAAGGACTTCATGGAAAGCAGTTGGGAAAACTTGGGCTTGAACAGTGAGTTAAATTTCAACAAGCAAGGGAAATGATCTTTATTGTAGGACAAAGGGATCTAATTTGATTAGCTAATAAAAGTGGACTTGAACAACACTCAAATCCATATGAAATAGCAGCCTTCTAAAACCCATTTTTATTTTATTTTTTAAGCCAATCAAATGGTGCATTGATTTATTTAAAAGTTCTGTCAAGCTAAGACAGTTATATTATATTTATCTGGAATACAGGACAGGGATATTTTGCACGAAGTAAGATTTACCATAAACTTCAGGAATATCGAAATAGTGGACCCAATCCTTCACTACTCCCTGTGTGTATGCTCATTGTCATGCAACTTTTCAGTTTTACAAGAGGTAGATATATCTGGACAACCATTGACTTTATACTCAGCTCTGTGGTTTGCACTGGCTGATAGAATGTTAACAGACACAATACAAATGGGAACTTGAAGCTTCTTTTGTTATAGCACATTCTCTTTTGTGACTCAGCCATGAACACTGCAAGAAAATACTCTAACCAGCCCAATGGTTCATACACATGAGCCCAAAGGGGATCATACACACACAGAGCACAGCTACCCAATCACCATGCAGATCTGTGAACTGGAGGTAAGGTTGCCATAAAACCCATTTTTAAACAAAACATCAACAGAAGCAGACATTAATGTTAGAGAGCAGAAAGAGACACAAAATGATGGGCCCAATTTACAGCGGGGAGAGGGGCCGCCAAACCAATGCTAGTCGAGAAGCTTGAACATGATCTAAAGTTAGCCTATTATCCCTCCACCTGTGATTTTGTAAGTCTCAAGAATCTGTCAAGGCCCACTAATAAATGTCTTGCTCCACAAAGGTAATTTAAGAAAAGAAAAGAAAAGTAACATGGATACTTCAAATTCTCTCTCCCTAGAGTAAAGGCCCTCCCCACTGACCTTGCTTTAAAGACAGGGTGAGCCGGCAAAAACTGAAAGGATCCATCAGGAACGTGTAGATAAGCTTTTAGACATGCCTTATTGTCTTTCAAAAGGATGAACAGATTTTGTAGTAGAATTCAGTAAATGCAGAGAATTCTTTTGACCAAGTAGGAGCTTTCTGGTTCTTGGGTAATTACTTCCTACATAGAATACAGCCCCCCAAATACTTTCTATGTCCTTAATTAAAGTAAATACTTGTTTACACTACTCTACTGCAAATCTACAAATGCAAGATAATAATGAATCTCATTTTGCAGCGCATTGTAAATCATATTAGTAACTTCTGGTGCTCTCCAGGTTTAATAGGTGATAGTTTATTATTCATGTTCAGCATAAACTAAGTCATTAAAATTACAAATTTACAAGTAAGCTACAAAAATTATGCCTGTCTTCAAGATTATGGTTTTAATAATTGAAAATACTGTCTGACCTAGAGCAAGGAAAATGTTGAAACTTGGAAGTTCATCTGAAATTCATGGTTGAAAATAACAGAAATCTCTGAACACTGGGGCCATCTTCTTACTTATGTCAGGATTACAAAAACTAGTGAATGAACAAAAGTAAAGTTACATTGTTTTGTGGGATTTATATTTCCAGAATTCTTTTAAAAACATCATATTCCCAAAGTGCAAATGTTACAAATATGAGAGGAGGTATGTTAATACACATTGGGTGACATCTTGGCATGCGCAGAAGTTGTTTGCCTTAATATCAAAATAATAACCCTTTTTTTTGAACCGAGTAATAAACTGTATGAAAAATTCTAAACCCTATTTGAGTCTGCTTCTTCACATAAAATGAGAGACGACCATGTACATGTTGTGTTTGTTGCAATCAAATGGTTTTTTTGCTGGCCAGCAAGCCTAGCCCTTTGAGAGATACAGGCATACTTTGGAGACATTGCCAAACAATTCATTGTCAAATGTCACAATAAAGCAAGTCAAATGAATTGTTTGGCTTCCCAGTGCATATAAAAGTTACAGTTACACAATACTGTAGTGTATTAGGTATGCAATAGCATTATGTCTAAAAAGACAATGTATATACCTTAATAAAAAATACTTTATTGCTAAAAATTGCCAACCATCTGAGCTTTCAGTGAGTCATAATCTTTTTGCTGGCAGAGGGTCTTGCCTTGAGGTTGATGGCTGCTGACTGATCAAGGTGGTGGTTGCTGAAAATTGGGGTGGCTGTGGCAATTTCTTAAAATGAGACAATGAAGTTTGCTTCATCTAATTGACTCTCCCTTTCACGAACGAGTTCTCTGTAGCATGTAATGCCATTTGGTTGCATTTTTCCCACAGAACTTTCAGAACTGGAGCCAATGCTCTCAAACCCTGCTCCTGCTTTATCAACTAACTTGATGCAATATTCTAAATCCTTTGCTGTCATTTCAACAATCTTCAATGGCATCTTCACCTGGAATAGATTCCATCTCAAGAAACCACTTTCTTTGCTCATCTATAAGAAGCATCTGTGCAAGTTTTATCACGAGACTGCAGCAACTCAGTCACATCTTCAGGCTCACTTCTAATTCTAGCTCTCCTGCTATTTTCTACCTCATCTACAGTTACTTCCTCCAATGAAGTCTTGAACACATCAAAGTTATCCATGAGGGTTGGAATCAAATCTTCCAAACTCCTGTTAATGTAGATATTTTAACTGCTTCCCATGAATCATGAATGTTCTTAATGGCATCTAGAATGGTGCATCCTTTACAGCAGCAGGTTTTAACTTTACTTTGCCCTGATCCATCAGAGGAATCACTATCTATGGCAGCTGGAGCCTTATAAAATGTATTTTTTAAGTTTATTTATTTATTTTTGAGAGAGAGAGAGAGAGAGAGAGAGAGAGAGAGAGAGAGCGAGCACATGAATGGGGGAGGGGCAGAGAGAGGGAGAGAGAGAATTCCAAGCAGGCTCTATGTCTGTTGTCAGCGTGGAGCCCAATGCAGTGCTCGATCCCACGAACCATGACATCATGACCTGAGGCGAAATCAAGAGTCAGAAGCATAACCTACTGAGCCACCCCAGTGCCCCTGAAATGTATTTCTTAAATTAGACTTGAAAGTTGAAATTCCTTTTTTATCCATGAGCTACAAAACAGATGTTGTGTTAGCAGGCAGGAAAACAACATGAACCTCATCGTACATCTCCATCAGAGCTCTTGGGTGACCAGGTGCTTTGTCAATGAGTAGTTATAATTTGAAAGAATTCTTTTTTTTCTGAGCAGTAGGTCTTACAATATTCAATTAACCACACTGTAAACAGCTGCGCTGTCATCCAGGCTTTGTTGTCCCATTTCTAGAGCACTGAGTAGATGTAGCATAATTCATAAGGGCACTAGAATTTTCAGAACGGTCAAAGAGCACTGGCTTCAGTGTAAAGTCACCAGCTGCATTTGCTTCTAACAAGTGTCAGCCTGTCCTTTGAAGCTTTGAAGCCAGGCACTGACTTCTCGTCTCTAGCTATCTAAGTCCTTCATGGCCTCTTCTTCCAATAGAAGGCTGTTTGGTCTGTATTGAACATCTGCTATTTAGTGTAGTCATGTTCATTATCTTAGCTGGATCTTCTGGATACCTTGCTGCAGCTTCTTACATCAGCATTTGCTGCTTCAACTTGCACTCTGTTATGGCGATGGCTTCTTTCCCTAAACTTCAAGAACCAACCACTACTACCTTCAAACTTTTCTTTTGCAGCTTCCTCACCTCTCTCAGCCTTCACAGAACTCAAGGGAGTTAAGGCCTTGCTCTGGATTGGGCACTGGCTTAAGGGAATGTGGTGGCTGGTCAGATCTTGTACCCAGACTGCTAAAACTTTCTCCCTATCAGCAATAAGGCTGTTTTGCTTTCTTATCATTTGTGTGTTCACTGAAGTAGCACTTTTAATTTCCCTCAAGAACTTTCCTGAATTCACAACTTAGCTGTTTGGCACAAGAGGCCTAGCTTTCAGCCTATCTCGGCTCTCAACACACCTTCCTCACTAAGCTTAATGACTTAGCTTTTGTTTTAAAGTGAGAGACCTGGGACTCTTCCTTTCACTTAAACACTTAAGAGGTCACTGTAGCGTTGTTAATTGGCCTAGTTTCAATATTGTTGTGCCTCAGGGAACAGGAAGGCCCCAGGAGAGGGAGAGAGATGGGGATACAGCCGGTAAGTGTAGCAGTCAGGACACAGAGCATTGATGCTTTTAAGTTCACTGTGTTACATAGCAAGTTCACGCACCCCAAAACAATAGGATAGTAACACCAAAGATCACTGATCAAGGAGCACTGAAACAAATATAATCATAATGAAAAAGTCTGAAATATTCCAAGAACTACCAAAATGTGACACAGAGCCACAGAGTGGGCAAATGGTGTGGGAAAAATGGCGTCCACAGATTTGCTTACTGTAGGGTTGCCACAAACCTTCAGTATCTGTGGGGCACAATAAAGGGAGGCACAATAAAATGAGGCCTGCCTGTATATCCTGAACCAAACCCCTTCCCAAACTCATCTTGAGCAGCTGACTCTATGAGGTTGAGATCCCTGTTCCTAGTTTTTGAAGCTTCCAAAGACTTCTAATCACAACTACAGACTGACTTCTCCGGAATTACATTTATTATAGTTGAGTCAACCCACTTCCCCTGCCCCCAACTTGTTTCAATTCAAATTAGTTGTCTTGATTAAATTCCAGAGGAATTTTGCCTGCAAGGAGCCTGCCAAGGGCGAGCCCAGTATCCTAAGAGTGTACTTCAGACATCTTGTAAGTGCATATATAACCTTGTTTTTATTATTTTTTGGTCCTAACTTCAGTTCTTTTCAAATTCTGCTATGTATTTAAAAAAAAATCCTTGTACATATAAATTTATGGGATGACAGATAGAGTCCAAGCACTAGAAAGTGTGTGTTAACTAAAGCACCCGTCTAGCCTACCTTGCAAAGTAATGGGAAGCAGGCTACACCATAATTAATTACCTTTTATCACCTCCTCTGGTTCCATAATACCCTTTCCACGTAATCTAGGGCTTCCACTTGGCTGACTATGTCAGGTGAGATGGAGAGAAATGAGTCTTAGGACTATTTTCTAGACCTCAGTTTCCTGATCTGTAAAATTAGGTAGTTGGGACTAAATGATCTCCAAGTTCTTTTCCCTGGTTCTTTTCACCATCTATGATTCAACTCCTTTTGAATCCACTCCATTATTTAATTTAATAATCTACACATATCTAGAAAATTATCTTCAACAAGCATATGATAGACACTGGGATAACAAAGAGGCAAAATTCTAAAGGAGGCTAGAAACCTAGCTAGGGTGATAAGATATGTCCATACAAGGATATACTGCAGGGTAGGAAGAGGCCATGTACCAAAATGAGAGGCATGCATGCATGCACAGGGTGAAATCCCTGGACTCCTACCCCACTAATGCACACTGGACTATGAAGGAAGACAAAAAAGTTAACTTTTGCTGTGTTTAAACACTGTAATTTGAGGGTTGTTTGTTATAGTAATACATATTACTAGGTAAGTAATACTTCGTGTGTGTGTATGTGTATATATATATATATTTCTACCCCTAACTCTACCTTTACTTCTACCTTTATCTGTATAGAGAGATTTTAAACACGCACACACACGCACACACACACACACACACACACACACACACACACACACGAGGTTCCACTGCCGATCATGAAGTTATCTACGACTCTGGAAGGGCTAAACTGTCACACTTGTGGAATATAGCTGTTTAATTTTCTTCCCTCTTACACTATATGCCCCAGGAAGGCAGGAGCCAAGTCTTTCGTACTCACCACTGCATTCTCAGCACCTAGAAACTGGAACATAGTAGGTATCCAGTAAATATTTGTTTAATGAATGAACAAGGGTTTAAATTACATAGTGCTGCTCACCTGAGCTCCTACAGCACCTTGTCCTTGCATTACCATTAAACCCACTATTCCAGGGGCTCCTGAGTGGCTCAGTTGGTTAAGAATCCAACTCTTGATCTCAGCTCAGGTCAGGATGTCACGGTTCCGGAGCTCAAGCCCCACCTTTGGCTCCTTGCTGACAGCATAGAGCCTGCTTGGGATTTTGTCTCACCCTCCCCTGCTCTCTCACTCTCTCAAAATAAATTTAAAAACTTTTAAAAACCCTATTACTTTATATTATAATTGCTGTATGTTATCTGCCTGCTTCTTCAGAGAGCAAGGTGCTCAATTTTTTTATTTAAAAATTTTTTCAATGTTTATTTGTTTTTGAGAGAGAGAGAGAGAGAGAGAGAGAGAGAGAGAGAGAGAGAGAGATGGAGTATGAGCAGGGGAAAGGCAGAGAGACAGGGAGACACAGAATCTGAAACTTCAAATTTGCTAAGAGAGTAATCTTAAGAAAACCTTAAGTAAATCTTAAGTGTTCTCACCATACACATACAAGTAACTATGTGAGGTGATGGATGTGTTAATTAGCTTGATTATGGTCATCAATTTTTAATGTACATATGTATCAAATCACATGCTGTACACCTTAAACACATATAATTGTTATGTGTCGATTGTATCTCAATAAAGCCGAAAAATAGCTTCAACAAATATGGCTGTACATTTGACTCACAAAATTAAGCCCTTTCCAAATGGGATTCAATTACAACATTTCATATGGGGGGTGGTGCTTGAGTGGCTCAGTTGGTTAAGCATCTGACTCTTGGTTTTGGCTCAGGTCATGATCTCACGGTTGGTGGGATCAAGCCCCACATCAGGCTCCATGCTGACAGTGTGGAGCCTGCTTGGGATTCTACCTCTCCCCCACTTGCTCTCTCTCTCTCTTTCAAAAATAAAAATAAAAACTTTTAAAAAATTTTTAAAAATTTCATATAGGGGTGCATGGGTGGCTCAGTTAAGTGTCTGACTTCGGCTCTATGATTTTGCAGTTCATGAGTTAAGCCCCTCATCGGGCTCTCTGCTGTCAGCATGAGCCTGCTTAGGATTCTCTCTCTCTCCCTCTCTCTCTCTCTGCCCCTTCGCTGCTTGTTCTGTCTCTCTCTCAAAAATAAAAATAAACATTAAAAATAAATAAGTAAAACACTTCATATAAATTTAGATGAAAATCAAGCAAAAGAAGAAAATGAACCACTTCCATAAGACTTACTCCCTCATTTTTTCCTGCTCACTAGACTCTATTGTAGTAACTGCAAGATAAAGACCCAAAAATCGGTTCCTCCTTTAAAAACCCAAGTAATTCTGTTGACTAAACGACACTTTGGTTTCCACAAGTCACTTCTTCATAAATTGACTTAACTCCTGACTGACCCAAGAGATTTGTTAAATGGGGATTTGTTAAATGGGAATTTTTCACAGTCCTCATTGCTCTAGAATTGAATAAATTAAAAGTAGGCAGGGAAGGAAACACTGTAAATGGTAAAACCTATTACAATACTAATTCAATGTACAAAGTGAGAACATGCTCTCAATTTGCCAGCAAGAAAGTGCCAGTAAATCTCACACTACAGCTGTCATGATTAGAAATGGTCCTGGTCTCTATGAAGCCAAAAGCATCTGCCATTTTTTGATGGGGCAACAAAAATAGGGAGACAGCTTCAGGAAATTTCCTGTGATGCTATGCCTGATCCTGGGTTTCCATGAACATTAGGGAAGAAGTTTTGCCAAGTGTTATTATAAAAAATGAAGTATGACCAACAAAATGGCCTTTCATATTAAAAAATGTAAGAGAACTATATTGCTTTGCATTTAAAATACGTATATAATGCCAACTATGCAATTAGAGAAAAGTCCCCAAATTTCCATTTCCTCATCAATTTCCCCCTGTATAGAAGTAATTACGCTCCTCTCAAATTCAACAAGAGTGGATGCAAATTCCTCTGAAGAAGTTTGATTTAGAATTCGATTTTCAAGATATAAAATGTTAGTCACCTCTACCAGAGAGCCTCAAGGGGAACAGTTCGGACCACGTTAGAACTTCTGGAAAGCTTCAGCGTGATGACTGTGGGTCGCTTTTGTTTTTTACCAAATCTGAGAGGGATGTTTCCACTTCAGTGACCCATTCACAGTTAAGTAGCTACTGAACCCAGACTTGAGGATCAAGTAACTTGTGTGCTTTTATGTACATTGCAGGGATGGAGATGGGCTGCTATCTACTATCTACAGATAAGCAGACCCTGCTAGATAATATGCTCATCACAAATCCAAGATAACAAGCCATCAACAACTTGAATGATGTGTCTAACTGTATCTGTGGAATGAAAGGTTCTCATCCCGAAAGCAAGCCTTGTGTGAATGGGACCACTGTGGCATGCGGCAAGGCTCTCGGGTCATTAAAATGGTAGACACATTCTCAGCTCCTCACTCAATCTACTCAACCTGTGTAAATAGTGCCCTAAAGACAGAGAAGAAGCATGTTAAATCAACCCATGATACAATCCCTGTAACCTTTTTCCTATTTAGAGTTAAGAGAGAATTCACACAATGCAATGATAGAAATGGAGTTTTTTTTTTTTTTTTTTAATTTTTTTTTCAACGTTTATTTATTTTTGGGACAGAGAAAGACAGAGCATGAACGGGGGAGGGGCAGAGAGAGAGGGAGACACAGAATCAGAAACAGGCT
This sequence comes from Felis catus, assembly GCF_018350175.1. Lineage (NCBI taxonomy): Eukaryota > Metazoa > Chordata > Mammalia > Carnivora > Felidae > Felis > Felis catus. Next base: position 102,083,954 of record NC_058386.1, read on the forward strand.
CCAGGCTCTGAGCCATCAGCCCAGAGTCTGACGCGGGGCTCGAACTCACGGACCGCGAGATCGTGACCTGGCTGAAGTCGGACGCTTAACCGACTACGCCACCCAGGCGCCCCCGAAATGGAGTTTTCATATTTCACTTCAGTCTATATAGATCAACACAGTGGATTACAGCAGTGATTTTAAAATCTGAGCATGCATCGGGGGAGCCTGGGTGGCTCAGTCGGTTAAGCGGCCAGCTTCGGCTCAGGTTATGATCTCACGGTTCCTGGGTTCCAGCCCCACATTGGGCTCTGTGCCGACAGCTCAGAGCCTGGAGCCTGCTTCAGATTCTGTGTCTTCCTCTCTCTTTGCCCCTCTCCTGCTCATGATCTGTCTCTCAAACATAAAGTTAATAAAAAAAATTTTAACCTGAGCATACATCAAAATCATCTTGGGGGCTTGTTACAACACAGGTTTCTAGACTCCACCTCCAGAGCTTCTGATTCACTAAGTCTGGGATAGGACCTGTGGATTTGCATCTCCAGCAAGTTCCCAGGTGATGTCCATGTTGCTGGTTCAAGGAACTCAGTTTGAGAATTACTGTGCTAGAGCATGGTCATAATGAGTGTATGGTTTGAAGGTCAAATATCATTTCAGTCAATTGGTTTTACACAGAGGAAAATTCTGATGTGATCACCCTAACCACACTTGACAGTTCAAAAAGCGACTGCCCTTGGTTACAGGGAGGACAAGATGACAAAATAGGCATGCTTCTCTGCAATCCTATACCTTGTTCTATAAAATCATGCAAACATGTCTGATTTAGTAATCGCAGCTTTATATACAAAGGGCATACCACTTTGAATTTTTAAGACTTTTTATTCTGAAAATTTTGAAACACAAAAATAGAGAACAGTGTAATAAACACCCATATAGCTATCACCTAGATTGAATAATTACTAATATTTTGCTAAATTTCCTTCATTTATTTTTTAGCCGAAGTATTTAAATTACAGACATCATATTTTCTCCCCCGAATATTTCTGCATAAAAAGAACATAACCTTTTATATTGTACTTTGACCTTCAAATTATTTTAATTTCTATTATCTTCTCAACATCTATTAAGTATATAGGGCAAGTGATCTTTCTTTTCATAAGACAAAAAATATTTAAGAATCAAATATTCAAAAGACTAGTCCCAGATATCAGATAACAGAGCAGAAATGACATGTCCCTTTTCTGTGTCAGATATTGTGCTAGGCACTAGGAATATGGTAATGAAAAGTTTCCTGCCCCTTAGCTCTATGCTTTTTCTAGGAAACTAAGCTGCTGTTCAAAATTACGTCCAAAAGAATAATGAAAGAAGTTAGACGAGGTCATCATTAGCCCAAGTGTGTTCTCCATAATATCCATTCTTCAGGATGCTAATAATTATTATATCCATCCACAAAAAGAGTCCTATGGTCAAAGACTTTGGGAGACATTGGGTGAAATAAACAAGTTTCTTTATTGCAGAACTTTTTAGAGTTTCCAGTAACTTAATATACATTGCAAATCTCCAAAATGAAAGCACAGTAAGTTATGTGGTATCTCTCCATTGTATTAAATGATTAACTTTTTGTTGTTGTCGTTGTGTGTGTGTGTGTGTGTGTGTGTGTGTGTGTATGCATGCGCACATGCGTACGTGTGTTGTTTAAGGAGTAGTATCTCTAGAAAACATATTTTGATAAATGCTCCACTAGTATAATCTAAGGTTTGCTTTACTTTCCATGTTCAAGAAAACTTTGGAGGAAAAATGATCTAACATTCCCATGACAGAAAGTAAGAACAGATTGCTGTCTACTTTCAAATGAGACTACCTATGCAGAAATGAATTGGTTCCTTATCATTTTTAAGTGTTAAACTAAATGTTGAAATTAAATATATGTATAACTATATTTTAAAATAAACACATCCTACAATGTAATAATTTAATCGTATCATCATATCCAGAGCCAGTGTTTTAGATTGTAATAATTTAATTAAAGTATTCTCTTTGATATATATATATATCTTTATAATCTCATTATAGTCAATTGGAAGTGACTTAGATATTCATGGAATAGTGCATTAATTATATTCGTAAAACAACACTCTAAATCAAGTGAGAATTATATTTAATGTGAATTATACTTTGTTATCTCTAAAACCAACTTAAATAGAGGCTAAAGAAAGAGAACATGAAAACACTGATAATGCACAAGACCAAAGATGGCTGTGCATGAGATCAAAACAATCACGGATATTAGTTGAGGTCATTTGGTGTCTGGCTGGTTGACATGGTATTTTAGCTTTATGTAAGTACATAGAAGATGTCTAGGTCAACACAGTAGTCAAGCATCTGATTTACCAGTGAAAACAATCAACCAGATATTTTCAAAGTACCCAAAAGTTGGGCCTTATGTAGACTGGCGAGTTAGTTAACAAGCTGTATTTCATTTTTTCTATGAATGGTTTTACATCGGGAAGACAGAGCCCCAAAATGTTCAATATCTACAATTCTATTTAGTGCTGGTTGAGGAAGAAGCTTCAGAAAATTCCTTTCTGAAGTTACTTAATCTTCCTACACCTCATTGTCCTCCTCTCCAAAGCAGCTGATAACTTTCTATGTTCTGTGATGATAAACGGAAAAGATGAAACTGATAGTCTCAAAAATCAAGATGTTTAGGCAAATGGGGATGGGCAATCATAAATGAAGAGTAACTATAAAATGATTGCTTTAGGTTAGGATTTTAGATATTTTATCTAAATTTTAAAGCCGTAGAAATTTTGTTATAAGACAGACTATGCATTTTAAAGCGAGCTGATAAATATCTTAGTATGTAATTTTAATAGTAATCAGTGCTTAATACTTTAATCTGCAATAACCTTAAAATACATAATTCATACTACAGAAACCACTACAGATCCTGATTATTCATTTCTGACTTTTGTTAACATGAAGAACTGTTATTAGATGTCTAATTAACAAAATGGTGTTTTCATACCTTTCCACCAAAGAAGTGCACTAGGTAATCTGTGTTTTCCTTTAATGTAGCAGGTCGGGATATGCCACAATGATAAATGATGGTCCGCGCTTGAGTGATATCATGTGATAAACTCAGAAATCAGTTTAAGTTTGGTATTTATTTTAGGTTGATTAAATCAGAGGGTAAAGATTTCTGAGTCACAGTGCTCTCCAACTTGAAAAAAATCAATAAATCCTAGTTAATCGGCAGGCAACAGTCTAACCAGATTAAGTGTGTGAACCCTAAGGCCTCCTAGAGTAGCTCAGCAAACTTAATCCACAAGTGGATGATACAATACAAAACACTGCTCTTACACACTGCTTTGCATGATGCTAAACCTATCATTTGGGTGAAAATAAAACAAACATCTATAAGGAAAATTAATACATAGCTCTAAGCCTCTTTCCTAGGGCTATAATTGCCTAGATATAAATCTTCTCATAAAAACTCCCTCCTTTATATCTAATAGTTCATATATCAATAGACACTTCAAGCACAGAAATGTGCAGGACTGTAATTTTTAAAACTAATTCAACAGAAATAAAAACAAGCTACGGTTTATAATAAAGATTATGATCTGATCCTCAATAGTTTAAGCAGGCATCTCTTGGGTCTGAGTGTTAGTTTTTTCATCTGCAAAATGGGAATAACATCATTGTATTCCTGTGTTGAAAAGATAATTGAGAACAAATGCAAGGTATTATAATGTTACCGGTGTTAACAATAAAAGGCTTTTCAAGTATGTGTGTGGCCTGCCATCTTTAAAGGCAACAATATTCTCCTTATTTAAAAGGCCCAAATGGCTGGTCAATTTAGGAGGAAAAGTTAGAAGGAAATAGAATTTTTTAAAAGATAAACTATATTTTTGCTTTTATATGGACCAGTGGTTTCCAAACTGAAGCTTTCTATCTCCACAACAGAATGGGAACCATTATTTTCTAATACACACTAGAGTAATTATGTAATTATTATTTAACCTTTGTTGAAGTTACCCTTTGAGAAACACTGACTTAGCAAAAAGGAAATAAAAAATTTTAAATGAGTAGCTTGATAGAATATTGACTTTTCGCTGATTGGTTTTACCATCTCTTAGAGTACCGATTCTCAACTGGGGGCCTTGTTCTCTAGGGGTGGATTTCAAAATCTCTAGAGCAATGTTACATGGAGTGTAACTTGAAAAAGCACACTATCATAATATAATTTTATATTTGTAACATAGAAAAGGTGAAGTATTTTCTAAAAGAATCTATAGAAAATAACATTCTCAGTGGAGTTCAGGGAGGTAAGTTTTTGTATTTCTTAAAAGGAGACATGTGTTTGCATAGGTTAAAAAATAGTTTCAGGGGTTTGGCCCCAGCTCCCAAAAGACTCTGGGGAAAGGTTTCCATCATGTGTGGATCACTAATCCGTGAGCAGGTCATGTAAATCGCCAGCACTAGCAACTGGCCAACAGTAATGCTCTGAAGATTCACTAAACACACGGTAAAAAGGATGGGGGCGGAGGGGGGGGGGGCAAAGCAATCACTACAACCATTAAAACCAAGCAATGAAGAGCAGGCTGTCAAAAAGCAAACAGAGACATCCTTGGGTGTCTTTGCATGATAGATAATCTTGGATTGCCAGATTTAGCAAATAAATCCCATTTGGGACACATTTATACGAAAAAGAAATATTAATTGTTTATCTGAAGTTGAAATTCAACCGAGCATCCTGTGTTTTATCTGGCAGTGCTTAGTGAAACCTCCCCTCCAGCGCATCAAGTAGATAACACTTCCCAAAGGATTATGCAATATATCATAGGAGCATATATGTAATATATCAGAGCAAGCAATTCAACTTGATCATTTATTCAGAAAATGTTCTTGCTCCCAATGTTGCCCAACAGCTCTTTAATGAGAAAAAGCTATGCTGCACATTAGTTTCAGCTGTCACTGTTGAGATTCAACCCGTGGTAGGCACAGCAAATAAAAACTGACCCCTTTATGGAGGAATCATTATTAACCTTAAAGGCTCGATATGTGTGCTTTGATATAGTATCTAAGCTTTCTTTGTTTTGAGAGTGCAGCCTTACATTGGGACTTAGCCTAAATAGCCATTCTCCTACTCAATCCAAGTCACTGGAAATTAGGATTGAGGAAGCAAAGTAAATAACCGGAAGAAACATGGTATCATGGAGGAAAAGGTGGTGAGCAGACACAGATTCATGACACCAGAGTTCTCTTTCCTCTTCTACCATTAACTTGCTGTGTGACCATGTGAAAGTCATTTCACCTCTTTGGGCCTCAGATTCAAAAACAGTAAAATTAAAAAGTGAGACTGGTGATTTACTCATCAGTTGTTTACTAAGCATCTCTATACACTAGACCCAGAGCTAAGCAGTTGAGAGATTTCTCTCAAGGGGCTCACAGTCCACTGTGCTTCTAATCCAAGGATTCCACACTTCAGATTTTGAAACATTTTTTTGGGCCTTATCTTGGGAGAAAAACCTCTACAACTCACTATGTTACTTATCTAAACTTTTGCAAAATCTTTTTAAAAGTTTGAGTCATTTAAAAATTAAAAGCATCATATTTTCAATGGTAAATTTCCTAATTCTTTCCTGAAAGTTAAGAGTAGCCAATCTCAAATTAACTAAACTCGAAAGCTTAGAGATGAAGTTTATGTCCTATTCTTTAGAGTGGGCCACAAATGTAATGCTAAAGGGTAGATAACCTTTTGAATGTTGTTTTATTAAGAATTACTTGAGTTATAGGTCACATGTAAAGCAGTTTAAAGGCCTTATTGACAAGCACATCCCTACAGACTAATATGAGTGGACAGATCTTAGCTTGTCAGTTCAGCTTGGATGAAAACATACAATTAACAGATTGAACAAGCAATATAGATGTTTCCCATCAACCTTTGACAAATGAAAGGTAAGCAGAGCTGTGTGCCTCTCATAAATTGCTGACTTTGTTATGCTGAGGTTTGTGTTATATTGAAAACGCTTTACATCTGTGAATGGAAAATGAAAATCCTGTCAACCATGGCCAAATGTGTTTTGCACATAAGACGACGTGCACTACTTTACTGTAGACATTAAGCCAATGAATACCCCACAAACCCAGTGTTAGTGTCAGGGCAGCTCAAAAACAAAAGCAAAACAGAAAACAAAACAAACCAACCCCCACCAGACTGCAAATTTACACTATGACTGACTTGATGTTCAAAGAACAATTCTCCTCTGAAAACTAAACCAATGACAATGTTGATATTTACACATGCTGAGTTATTTTGAAAAAAGGCAGCAAAAAAACTAGGTAGGGATAATCGTGCATGATAGTATAAAAAATCAATCGTATCCTTTATTATGATTGTAAACCATCGTGAAGTTTCAGATGGCAAATTTTGTTCTGGTCACTTTTCTCAAAGTAGCACATGGTAGCAATTTTTATCAGACAGGAATATGTTGTCTGCTGTGGATATTAATCAGTACTCAGACTCTCATAATTACAAGTGTGGCTTAAAGTAGAATGGTGTACTGAAATGAGCAATTTGGGAATCTGGAACAAAAAGTCTGGCTTAAAGGCCTACCTCCACAATTAAGAAGCTCTTCTCTGAGTGGCTCTGGTAAGCTACTTGATCTTCCTGTACCCCAAGTCTTCTATGAAATAGGGCGATTGTTAGTACCCACACCACATGAGACTCAAGTGGAAGGATATGTGTGAAAACATCTAAATTCTGACTTACAAAATGTTCATTATAATATAACAAAACGAATGATAGTAGTAAGTCCATGTCAAAATTGTCCTTTGAAGGTGTCTCATTAGTATTCATTAAAAAAGACAGGTTGGGTTTCACTGTGGAATGAAACCAAATAGTCTCTGAAAACAAATCTGCTTCCATACTTAAGTTCACATCTTTGGGTCGACCTTCTCTAACTATTCCCCATGACTGGCTCCTTCTCGTCATTCAGGTTTCGGCTCAGAAACTTCCTTCTAGGGGAGGACTTCCCTGACCACAGGACCTAGTGTACTGCCTCCTATCTCAGTCTCTAGCAAATGACCTTGTTTTATTACATGGCATGTGTTGCCAACAGAAATTATCTTTTTAAACATAGTTATTTTTCTCCCCTGACAGAACTTGAGCTCCAAGAAGGCAGAGAACTTATTTGTCTCATCTACATGTTTACTTCTGGATTCCCAGTGGTTATACAAGTACTTGGCACACAGAAGGATTTCATAAATATTTACTAAATAAACAAGTGAATGGATCTCCTAACTCCATGAAGCAATATAATTGATTTTTTTTTTTTTTTATCAAGAATGTAGGCTTTGGGCCTGTCGTTCCCTGGCCCAGAATTTTCCAAAGTTGTTCCATGGAGGGTTTTTCTAAATGGAAGGCCCAGGTTTATTTTTTACCAAGTTAAGTGATTGAAAATGCAAGTTAATTCTCCAGGTGAGTAATTAGGATAAAACTTAATTCTTCAGATGAATTCTAAAGAATTGATTATTTCTCTAGAGGCCATTGGGCTGCATTCAAATCACCATTTCACTGTGGACTCCGAATGATCCAATTTACAAATCCCCATGAATCAAATTAACTAGATAACTGCCAAAACGTAATCCCATTCAGGGAGTGAAATATCTGGTTTTATTGTCTACATTAGTTAAATGAACTCCATTAGTTAAACTTCACTTCCATTTGTGCTGTTTTCAGATAGCCTGTTGTAAGCCTTTAGCCCTGAAATATGGCTATAGTCCTAAAATTTGCTCAATTTTCCTTATATTATTCAAAATTTGATACCTCATTCTTTTTTCCCCTCTGCCATTGAATTAAAACTCTATACATTACCCCATAGGGATATAAACATCTCACCAAGTCTTTATATTATAATTGTAAATAAATTGCCAAAATTTTCTAAATGACTCATCTGTTAATAAAATCAAATATAACTTCTACTTGAACTGGTTAATGTTATGAAAATTTCAAAGAAATTAAGGTTTTCTTTAGAAGAGAAAGCCATTTTCTGGCCTTACAAAATTTCTTGAGCTTTTTGTTACGCTGTCTATTAAAAATCCATCCCAGGGATTATACACAGGAATTAAAGACAAGTAATTCTTTTGCCTGTGCTTCTTAGCAGGTCTTAGGTACAATTCCTATAACATTTATCCTTTTTTTTTCCAGTAAAGACTTTTACATTTTCATTTCAGTTCCCATTCTTTAAACATCTGGCTGCAGCTATACCTGCAGTTTTCTATGAATGTGGACAATTATGGTAGGAGTTATTGTTCTATTCTTGTGCATTAGCACCTGTTACCATTATAAGGACTGCTAGCAAATAGCTCAGAAATAATAGCAACAGATTTAGAAATGAAATAGTCATAACACTTTTGTGCTTATATAGCACTGTTTTTCCCCTAGTAGATTTCTTTATGAAAACCATTTTATCAATCCTCTAAGTCAGGGGTTGGCAAACAATTTTTTTTCCTTTAAAGAGCCAGACAGTAATTTTTTTAGGCTTTGCAGTTTATATAAAATCCGTCTTAACTACACAGCTCTTCCCTTATAGTGCAAAAGTGATATGTAAATAAACGAATGTAGCTATGTTGCAATGAAGCTTTGTTTATGGGCACGGAAACTGGAATTTCATATGATTTTCACATGTCACAGAATATTACCCTTCTTTTGATTGTGTTTGAACCACTCAAAAATGTAAAAATAATTTTTAGCTTGCAAATCATGCAAAAACAGGAGGCAGGCTATGTTTGACTGAGGGTCGTAATTTGCCAACCCCTGCTGAGGTGTCCCTTGTACATGGCAGAAAAATTATTATCACCTTTTTACCTCTGCTAATGACAGATACGGCACTAAAAAGTTGAAGAAGTTGCAGCAAGGGCCCCACAACATTCACATATTATCAATATGTGCCTCCCCCAACAGGTCAAATAACTTTCTGCACAAGAAAAAAGGGCCTTGCTTTAGGGCTTAGTAACTCTACACCCAGTGGCTGAAAGACCCATATAGATTGTTCAAACAAACTAAAACTGTAAGAGAAATAAGACACAAGAAGAAATGGTAGTCAGGGCTCAAAAAAATCAGGCTGAAAACTTCCAGGTCAAAATGTATAAGATATATGATCTAGTTTCAGGCTAACTTCTCCAAGATTCAGATGACATTATCATAGGACGACCAAGTAGCAAAATTATTACTGTAAACGTGTTTGTTCCCTGCTTTTAGGAACTTCACTAATAGCCCAATGCTCTAAAAGCACCAGCCTCAAATATGGTATGTAATGAAACTTGTAGTCATTTCCATGACTACAAAATTACTTAAAAAAATTTCTGTTTAGCATGCCTAACATCAGGGGGCCTAATTAATTTTAGAGAAAGGCAGTTCCTACTAAAACAGACCATTTATCCCTCGGAGGTATGAGTTAAAGTACAATTGATTTTTATGTTTGAGAAACTTAGGTCTACGTTAAATGTGCATATATTCTCTGTGGAATCCCCAAGCAATACAACTTAATTTTATAACCTTCCTTTCTTTCTTTCGTGTGTTCAGTTAGCATCCATTTTAATGTAGATTTATTATAAATCACTTATTCTGCATACTGAGTGAACAGAAATAATTTGGAGGATGCAAAGAACAAGGTGGTCCACTAAGCTTTGGTCCATATAAGTGCTGAAAGCCACAAGTATCAGGTTGTGGAATGCACTCTTTGGCTGTTTTAGACATGAACACGTACTGACATTATGTTTAGAAGACTGACCAGAGTCTCAGGGCTCTTCATTATCCTGGAGAGGACAATGCTCCAGAAGAGTAACATTGGATGATGATAGATGATGACATACATACAATTTTACTGAGTAGCTTGTGTCTCATGAATACGGACAAAAGAATCTAAAAAAAAAAAAAATCAGTGGGCCACATTATAAATAATGCTCCTGGCTGGTTCTGTATAAAGCATGTAGCCACTTAGGGCACCTGGCTGGCTCAGTCAGTACAGCATGCAACTCTTGATCTTGGGGTGGTGAGTTCAAGCCCCATGTTGGGCACAGAACTTATCTAAAAAAAATTTTCTTAAAGCATGTAGCCACTCCTCTCAGTCATGAACGCTGCTGGTAGAGAAGATACATTCTTCAATACCTCCCTGAAACTAAGACCTATATTGTTACTATCCACTAAAATAAGCTTAGAATAATGCAATTAATTAGGTTTATTATTATCAGCTAATTACTATCCATATGCTTTACCAAGTGCAAGAGAAAGCTTTACATTTTTAGCTATTTTTGTAGTAAAGTGATTAGCTTTCACTAAATTTCCTGATAAGACCTGGAAATGCAGAGTCCTGCCAAGTCCCAATCAATTCTGTTTGGCCTTATGATTCACTGTTACTCAAGTGAGCTAGCTCTCAACAGGCAACATGACCTTCAGTTTTATATGAAAAGTTAAAATTGTTAAAAAGGTATATTAAGAATATTCAACACAATGCAAGGTGTTATTTTATTTAGGAATAATCACTTCTGAAGGGTCAAAAAAAATAAACAGCAATGTTCTTTCAAAAAGTATTGTTCTGTATGACCATAAAGTAAAGAGGAATTTTCAATATTGTATGAAGAGCTATCTTTAGTCAAAATACAAGATTAACTTAGACCATAAGTACCTATAGTGTTATTTGGGGGTAAGAAATGGGAAGTGAGGATATTATGTCATTCCTCATCTTCACAGAGGAGTAAATGCTTTAACACTACAGAACATACTGAAAGTCTAAATATATAGAAATGAGAGCTTACTCATAAAAAGAGAAAAGCAAAGGGGTGCCTGGGTGGCTTAGTCTGTTAAGCTTCTCACTTCTGCTCAGGGTTCGTGGGTCCAAGCCCCACATTGGGCTCTATGCTGACAACTCAGAGCCTGTCGCCTGCTTCAGATTCTGTGTCTCCCTCTCTCTCTGCCCCTCCCTCGCTCACGCTCTGTCTCTTTCTCTCAAAAATAAACATTTTAAAAAAAGAGAGAGAGAAAAGCAACAAAAAAAAGAGAGAGAGAGAGAGAGAGAGAGAGAGAGAGAGACAGAGAAATGAAAAGAAAAAAAACAACAACAACCCATAGCTGTGTTCAAAGACAAGATTAACATCTCCTTGGACCGGGAACAGAACAGAAACTGCAAAGCAGTGTAAAACAAATGATGTGGTGGGTTCTGAGCCCAGAAGTGTGCAGTGCTACCCAAGACTTCAGTTCCAGGGGGTGTCAGCGATACATCCTCTGAGGCAGGCAAGGTGAATCGCAAAGACCTCCTGAATAGGGTTACAGATTTATGAGAAACTGCTGACCTACAGACAAAAGAACAAGGCACAGGTTCACACTCCAGCCTTGAGCTACGTACCCAATGCCTCAAGGACAGAATTAGTGACAGCTCTAAAACACAAATTAGGAGCACCAAGAAATCAACAGTAAAATGACAGTCCTCAAGCCCTAGATGTACGGAAACTTTAAAAGCACCGTCAAATACAAAATGAGTTAAAGATGAAATCACAAGAGAAATTAAAAATATACATATTTCAGAATTAGAGATAGCAAAAATACTACATATCGACATTAGTGGGATATGACTAAAGGTATACAATGAGGTAAACAGACAGCATTAAGTGCCTTTATTAAGTAACCAGAAAGGTGGAAAAATAAGTGAGTGAAATATTTCAAGAAGTTAGAAAAATAACCTCAGGCTAGACTCAGATAAAGTAAAAGGGAAGAAAAATAAAAATAAGCATTGAGATTACTATAATAGAAAGTAGAAAGCACAGAAGGGAACAAAGAAAGCTAAAAGCTGGCTCATTTTAAAAACAACTTATAAAATAAACAATCCTTTGACAAAACTGATAAATAGAAAGGAGAAAAGGCAAAAAAATAAACTAAGACTGTACAGAGAAAATACAGATACAATAAAAACTACAAAACTATAACTATAAAGATCTTTATGCAAATACATTTGAAATATCAGATAAAAGGAATATTTTTTAGGAAAATACGAGTTACCAAAACATTCTAAGGAAGACATAAAAAATTAAACATGAAAAATAAACAAAAACCATTAAACACGTGTAATGTGTAATCAAAAGTCTCCCACTTTAAGATACAACAGGCTCACACAATTTCAAATGCAAAATCTATCAGACATTTAAGGAATATATAACTTCTGTATATAAACTGTTTTAGAGACTAAAAAAAAGAGCAAAAGCTATCCAACTCATTCACTGAGGCTTGTATAACCACGATACAAAAACCTGACAAGGGCAATTTGAGAAAGGAGAATTCTAGACTTATCTTACTCATGCAAAAATTCTTTTAAAAAACAGCAAATCAAATCCAGGAATGTGTAAACAGGTAGTATATCATAGCCAAACTGAGTTTATCCAAGAAATGAAGGGCTGGTTCAACACTGGAAAAGTTAATCGGTGTAATTAACCAAATTAACAAAATAAACCAACAAAAACATATGTGACCTGAATAGATGAAAAACAGCATTTAGCAAAAATCAGCATTTTTCATGTTTAAAAACCTATTTTTATATAGCAAATTAGAAATACAGCAGGAGTTCCTTGACTTCTTGAAGATTATTTCTTAAAAACTTAAAAATAATAATCAGTGCTGTAATTTTAGAACTGTTCCCAGAAAAGTCAGGACAAAGGCACCCATTCTCACCACTTCTATTTAACATTTTAATGGCAGGTCCTAAACAATGCAATAAAAGAAGGGAAATAAAGCAAGTATAAAAATGGAAAGGATGAGGTAAAACCGTTATTATTTGTAAATGATGTAACTGTCCATACAGAAAAATCCAAGAGTCAGTACAAACTATCAGAACTAACAAAGTTTAGCAAGGCTTCTGGAAACAAAATCGATACATTAAAATCAATAGTGAACCCCTACAGAAATAATAACCAATTAGATAATTCAATAGAAAAAGAACTAAGATTCTATTTAGAGTATTAACAAAAGCTAAAAAGAACCGGAGAATAAAACTAGCGGAAGCTGAGGAAAACCTTTATAGAGTAAGCTGCAAAAATTACTGAAGGACATAAAAGATTATAACGAATGGAGAAATAAAATATGTTCATGAATTGGAAGACTCAATAAAATAAAAATATGAATTGTACTCAAATTAATCTATAAATTTGATGGAATGCAAATCAATCAAAGACACAAGAAGCAAACTGGAAACACAAGTCACAAACCTGGAGAAAACAACAGTACAGATCAGAACTACAAAGATTAGTATCTAGGATTTATTTTTTTTCATAAAAATACAAGTAAACAAAAAGTGGTAAGGTAAACAAATGATATCAACAGGCAATTCTCAGACAAGTAAACCTGAATAGACATGAAAAGGCCCTGTGCATCACAAGCATGTAAATTTTATCAGTGAGGACTCATTACATGTATGCACACTGACAAAAACGTAACAAGAACGAACGCTGATAAATATAGAGAGAATTAGCAATTTCATGTACTGATGGCCAGAGTCTCATCTTGTGCACTTCGGAGAGCAATTTGGCAACATCTAGTTCATGCTCTTTGAGTCAGAAGTTCCACTTCTAAGTGTACATACCCTGATATACTCTCTCACACATACACACAAAAAGTACTCACGAGAATGTTTACTGCAGCACAATCTGTAAAGTTAAATTTGGGGAACAAGCTAACTGTCCATTTCCATGGGAGGATTAGTATATTCATTAGTATATTCATCTAATACACCACACATACAAATTAACAAAATGAAACAGTGCCTCACATACCAGCATAGTTAAATCACAGAAACAAGAGGCAAAAGAACACTGAAGAAGGATATGTATTTAATGTAAACTTATATGAAGATTGTAAAAAAAAAAAGTATATATGGGAATGATAAATATCAAATTCAGGATACTGGTTACATCTAAGAGTTACATTTGAGAGGAAGGGAAATGAGATACAGAGTAAATAAGTTTTAATTTTGTACGTAATATTTTAATTCCTGAAAATAAAAGTAAAGGAAGCATGGTAACATATTAGATTTAAGCAGAGTCAAAGAGGAATAGGCATAGGAGTATCTGCTATATGAAATCTTTGTACATTTGACATATTCCATCATTAATAAAAACATATTTAAAGGAAAATAAAAACTGTTTCATCCAGTGTTCCAGAAAACTTCTCTCCAGTTTAGGAACCAGCCATCAGCCTGGCACTGAAAACCCAAGATAAACTCAACCAGAATTAAAAGTTTTGTGTTGAAGAATTAAAGTTAGCATTTAGCAGCTATATGTTGACTTCACATGCCACTGAAGATTTCCAAATATTAACTCCAAAGATATTAAATTCTATAAAACATCAAATGATTTCACGGTCAGAGAAGTTGATTTAAATATATATTAATGCAACTTAATGCTAACCGCCGCCCCCCAACAAAATTGCAGTAGTTAAAAGAGAAAGCAAAGAAGCAAAGAAATTCTGAAGAGCTGGAACCCATTTCCAAAATTTATAAGGGTTTCTTCCCTAAGTCCTTACCCTTAAAGACAGATGTGACTTCTCTATACACATCCCCAGGTCCAAAAGGGTCAAGAGATAGCTGTTTACAAGATGTGGTTGGAGTTTATATATTGGCTGGGATGTCAACTGTGTGTATATTAGGACATTTAGAGGTGTCCAAGTGTTCTAAATTTGAACCTGGCCCGGTAGGTCACTATGAAGGTATCTTTGTCAAATATATTTTATTTAAAAGTATGTCAGTTTAAAATATAGCTTTTCAATTTTTTTAGTAGTATGGTAAGTCAACCTCCATATGTATGAGACCTCCTCATACCCTGAGGTCTAGCAAATGTTAGGGGTTGGCCTGGCTTGATCTTTTTATCCTTTTCTTTTCCTGTTTCTTTGAAACCTGTTTCTATACTAGCCTCTTAAAAAGAAGATCTAAAAAGAGAGATAAAAATAACTGTCATGCCTATCTCATAGAGTTGTGGTGAGAATTAACTGACTTAATGGATGCAAAAGGGCTTTGTAGTCTATCGGCATTAGATGAAAGACGTCACACATCTTGTTTTCCTGGCATAGTTCTCCATTTTATATATGTTAGCCATGAAATAGTCTGAATTTCTGCTCTGTGGATATCTTGGGCACTGCTGACTCTGCGTTGATGCACACTGAGTAATGACGGCACTTGGCTTTGGGTGGGTCTTCATACTGCCCAACCCTGAGCTTATAGGTACTTCTTTTATTCTTCTTCTGGAAAGCTCTCTGTCTCCAGTCCCTTGAAGTCTTACTTTTGTCCTGATCTATGTCCTATTTGATTTTTATTAAATTTATTCATAAGCCAGATGTTAAGAACAGTTATTTATCCTCAGGCTAACCCTCAACAATAGGGATTAATCACTCTTGCTTGTAACTAGTTTATATTACACCAACTCTTTCCAATATCCAGAAGATACCCCATCTCTTCTCATGTCTTACCTCACTTTAAGGTCAAAACATCCTAGCAGGTAGTAGGCATGCCTTTGACCATTTTACAGACAAGGAACCCAGACTCAGTGATACGGCAACTTGCCTGTGGTCACATGACAAAGCACCTATTTGTCAAAGCTAGGAATGAAATTTAGGGTGGTGTGGTCACAAAGTCCATGTGCTCCTCTTATGCTTCAGATAACTTAGTAAACCTTGAAGTTAGATATTACACTGTTCTCCTCTTTTTACTTTTGTTTTGGAATGCATGCAGCTAGTATAGTAACAGGGAGTCCTCTCTTAGGGAACACAGGCCCAAGTTCACCACAGGCCTCTTTTCGAAAGCCAAGAGGAAACCAGTAGTGCCCTGTATCCCTATAGCCTGCCCCTGACTAAAGCAAAAAGGGTCCTTGCAGTTGATACATGCTCAAACCCAGTTCATCAGGGTAAGGCACAGATTAGAATTTAGGACCAAGGTTACCAAGCAGGAAGACTTTGGCCATGGCAGATATTTAGAATATGACTAGAGATCATGATTCTGGCCTATTTACTGGCACAACTAAAAGAGATTAGTCTGAGAATTAAACCTGTGTTATTTGTATTTTCTAAGTGATTGAAGTTGATTAGTGACTATAGTGCATCTGCTACTTTTTAACTAATATGTATTTCAAGACATTTTAAATATATTTATGTCTCACATCATTTGGTTGATCAAATTAATGTTTGAAAGAGTTCACCATCAGCGTGAGGCTATTTTTTCCTCTTCAAATCACAGAATCATAATTGGCTAAGTATCAGACTTAAATCCTGAAAAACTCAAAGAAGGTTAGCATTTCAGAACCAGGAAGCTCATTTCGACTCTTAGTTATGGGAAAAATACATTTCTCACTCTTAACTGCATTGTTTTCTTTGTTCCATAAATATATTTACTTTAGCTGTATTTTGTTGGCCTACCAAAAAACTTCAGTTCAAAAAGATGTCAAAGGAAATTTAATTATTAAGGTAAAAAACCATGCCTCTATTTTCTCTAGTTTTGAACCACCAGAATGGCTTCCCTTATCATCTTTTAGATTCCATATTTTCTTAACTATTTGTTCATGAAAAATGTTCTGTCTTATCTGTTCTTTTCCCCAGAATTCTTTCAAACTATATATGACAGATGCCCAAAGTTCATTTATCTCTACCTAACAGTCTAACAGTTGTTTTGCTTAATGTTATATGTTAACACATATATTACAGAGAATAAAATTTTAGTGGTGTGAGAAAATTGTGAATTTTTTTAGATCTAAACTCTAGAATATTTTAATTAATGCAATACTTTCATTACTTTAATTTGCAAACAATGATTCTTGCTAACTCTTAAATGTTACTAGTAGTGGTCCTTTAGGACATTTAATGAGTATATAAAAATAATTTGAAACTAGTATACTGACTGTTTTATATAAATGGGTGCCTGAGTAAAAATATGTTTTGGAAATGTATTCCTTTAAAAGTTTAAATAACCAACCTAGGAATCTTGTAGTGGTATATTAATTTGAATCATTTAATGAATTAATATAAATTAATGATTGTTGCCAAATTATATTGCTGTATTAAGTATATTGCCGTTTTTCGGATTATCTTGAGTGAATAACAGTTGATTTGAGAAGTGAGGACATAACATCATTCCCCTCTTCTTATCCCAGTTCCAACTGAAATTTTAAACTACTGACAAATGAATAAAAGAATCTGCAAAGAAAAATATGAATTAATATAACCGAATTCATCATTTTTCTCTTCAGAAACTGCAAGGTATTGCTACTTGCGAAGTTCATCCATTCATATTTAAGAACCTCCAGATGTAGAGTTAGATGTTTACTCTTATTCTCCCATTTCTCCTAGGAGCACAGCAGATTGATCACTGAGTTGATTCTTGTTTCTATCTTCCAGTACTTTAAGTTGCAGGTTTTTAAATTGTGAAATAATGGCTAGAAAGCAAAACTAAGCAGTTTTTTTTTTTTATTTTTTTTTCAACTTTTTTTTTTATTTATTTTTGGGACAGAGAGAGACAGAGCATGAACGGGGGAGGGGCAGAGAGAGAGGGAGACACAGAATCGGAAACAGGCTCCAGGCTCCGAGCCATCAGCCCAGAGCCTGACGCGGGGCTCGAACTCACGGACCGCGAGATCGTGACCTGGCTGAAGTCGGACGCTTAACCGACTGCGCCACCCAGGCGCCCCAGCAGTTTTTTTTTTTTTTTAATTACAATAGGGGCTCAGTCAGTTAAGTGTCCGACATCGGCTCAGGTCATGATCTCACAGTTTGCGAGTTTGAGCCCCGCGTCAGCTCTGTGCTGACAGCTCAGAGCCTGAAGTCTGCTTCGGATTCTGTGTCTCCCTCTCTCTCTCTGCCCCTCCCCTCCTCTCTCTCTCTCTCTTTCTCTCTCTCTCTCAAACATAAATAAACATTAAAAAAATAAAATTACAAAAGTGTAGAATAGGTTCCACTGGTACTAGAAGGGTAAGGAGAAGTGAAAGAAAACGATAATGAGTTTTGGTATCAAAATAACATTCCACTACCTAAAAGAGATGAAGAAACAATAAAAGAAAATGTGGATGGGAAAACAAACTAAAAAAAAAAAAAAAGAAGAAGAAGGGGAAATTACATATTCTCCAGCTAGATTATAGCAATAACTTCCTAACTTGTCACCAGTCTCCAGTGTGTGCAGTCTTAAATCCAACTCACATCCAAATAACCAAATTCACCTTTATAAAATAAGACTTCCATCTTATAGCCTTGTACAAAAGCCTTTGAGAACAAATTGCTGGTTATAGGATCAAGTCCAGACTCCAGCTGTCTACAGTCTGGTCCACTCCTACATATCCAAACATTCCTTATATTATCCCCCCAAACAATCTTCCAACCCAGTCAGCATGAATACTTCCAACAACTGTGTTATTTAATTTTGTTACTTTTACTTACAGGACCTGCTGCTCTCCCAGTTTTGAAAGCTTACCTATGCTTTCAGGAACAGCCCAAGACAATTCATACAGCCCAATATAACACAGTCTTACTTCCCAGAGCCCTAATGTATGAGTAGTCTGTTCCAAAGATTCTTGCGTGCGATTTTATGTTCTGCTGTATTATTCTCCAATTGTTAGGTTTCATGAATTCATCCCTTCAGAAAATATTAACAGAGCTTTTATCTTGTACGAGGTAATAGCTACGAAACTTTAAAAAGTGACTCTCAGCTGGAGGGACAGACGCCCCCAACTTGAAAATGTGCATGCAGGGTTGCTTTTAGTGACATAGAGACGCTCCTGGCATTTAGTTAGAGAAACCAGGGATAATATTTATCATGCAATAGTGTGGGGCAGTCCCATAACATGAAGAATTTTCTCATCCTTTTAAAAAAAGTGACTATTGGGGCGCCTGGGTGGCACAGTCGGTTAAGCATCCGACTTCAGCCAGGTCACGATCTCGCGGTCTGTGAGTTCGAGCCCCGCGTCAGGCTCTGGGCTGATGGCTCAGAGCCTGGAGCCTGGTTCCGATTCTGTGTCTCCCTCTCTCTCTGCCCCTCCCCTGTTCATGCTCTGTCTCTCTCTGTCCCAAAAATAAATAAATGTTGAAAAAAAAATTAAAAAAAAAAATAAAAAAGTGACTATGGAAAGCCACAAAATGGACCAGACATGGCTCATGGCTTGTTGGTTTTTGTGTCCTGCACAAAAACGTTATATCTCAGCACATAAACTATTTGGTGTCAGAACTACATTGGTTATTTTCTTTTTTCTTTTTTTTTTAAATTTTTTTTTCAACGTTTTTATTTATTTTTGGGACAGAGAGAGACAGAGCATGAACGGGGGATGGGCAGAGAGAGAGGGAGACGCAGAATCGGAAACAGGCTCCAGGCTCCGAGCCATCAGCCCGGAGCCTGACGCGGGGCTCGAACTCACGGACCGTGAGATCGTGACCTGGCTGAAGTCGGACGCTTAACCGACTGCGCCACCCAGGCGCCCCAACATTGGTTATTTTCCATCAGTCCCTCAGAGTATCTAATACTAGTCTGCATACATGGTAGGTACTAGGTAAAGACTTACTGACTTGAAACATATTTTTTAAAAAACCCTAAAACTCAACGTATATTATGTCATCCAGGGGAGGGCTAGTTCTGCAGATAATCACACCATTCTCACTGCATTTTGAAATCAATAAATATGACAAAGCTGTGACAACAGACCCTGCTAAACCTCCTCAGGGCCAGCTAAGAAGTTTTTAGAGTGGAAAAAGTAGCCTCTGGCAAGAAGTAGTAGGAGACAGGGAACAACAAAGGGTTGGTAAAACATCGGAAGCCTCAATGCCTTCTCTTGAGCCATGGGTTTGCTATAGGACATTTTTCCTTATACAGATTGGTGCTGAATAACTGCAGATTTGCTTTCTTTTTTCATATCCTCTTCCTGACTATAACAATCATAAACTGCATACACTGCAGAAGAAAAATTTACTGAGCTCATCTACACGATATTCTTCCTTTGTTTATAACCAAATTTTATTCATCTGTACCTCTTGTTGGGCTGCAACAGTTAAATAAAATGACAAATAGTTTTCATTATACATGTCAACAATGAAAAAACACATATGTGCATATTTCAGAACACTACTTTGAATGTACACTGTGCCTTTCTTCTGAAAGGAAGACTTGTTTTGCATTTGCCCTTACAACAGCACTAGGAGATGATCATCCCATTTTATAGCTGTAGAGACTGTGGTCCCCAGAAATAAAGTAACTTGTTAGAAGTCACATAGTCTGTGTCAAGGCCTGAACTAGAAGCCAGAGCTCTTGACTCCCTAGACAATAGATTACTCAGGAGACTTTATTTATCTGCCTTTATTGCTTCACAGATAAGAAGAACCCTCCAGGAAAAGCAACAAATCTACATACCATCCGAGATGCTAGACTTCTGCAATCTGTTTGGTTTTGCAGGATTTTCTGTGTTACACTGTTCGTAGTTAACTCTACACCAAAGCAGGCGGGAGACCAAAATTTGTCATTTGCAAAAGTTGGCATCAATTTGCACTGATCAACAAATTCTAACTCAGTAAGTTGAGCTTGCTCTAAAGGAACAATGTTGGAACTATCTCATGTCTTTTCTTTTTCACGAAAAGTGATGATGTTTTGATCGAAGATCACAGATAGAATTAGAGTACACTCACAAACTACCACAAGTCCTACAGGCTGTAGACTCTACTTCAATAGGAAATAAAGATACTGTTATATGCAATGGAAAGTTTTGGAATAAGAAGCACAAAAGCAGATTGGTTCAATGAAGACTAAGTATTCACTATAATGTCTTACTATTAATATTCTTGATAAATTCTTAAAAATTAGATATACAAAGGTATATATACTTCAGAGATACCTACTTCAATTAACAGAAATTCTAAATTAGTTGGTTTGTGGGGGGGGGGGGAAGCAGTTGACTTGGAAAACTAGATGTTGGACTTCTACTATATTTTGAGGGGTAAAACCCCTTATGCCTACCAGGCCATCCTAAGGAACCAGTCAAATGTAACACTTATGACTGATCACTTCAAATAGATTTGACTATTTGAAGACTGCTGGGGCGCCTGGATAGCTCAGTTGGTTACACAGCCAACTTCAGCGTGGGTCATGATCTTATGGTTCGTGGGTTTGAGCCTCGCGTGGGGCTCTGTGCTGACAGGTCGGAGCCTGGAGCCTACTTCCGATTCTGTGTCTCCCTCTGTCTCTGCTCCTCCCCCACTCATGCTCTCTCTGTCTCTCAAAAATGAATAAACGTTAAAAAATTTTTTTAACAAGATTACAGACTGCTTAAGGGTACAGAGAATTCCTCATAGGCTCATTCTTAGGAATAATGAGATAATAAGTGTAAAGGGATTACCCAATGTCTGACATAAGATGAGTTACCAACAAATGAAAGCTTCTATATTCATGTTTTTATACTCACTATAATGCTAAGCACAGCGTTTGGATATTGTGGGTAGTAAGTGCTTATACATACTGCTATTTAGCATCTAGTTCTCAGATAAATAGAATACTCTCTACATTCTTAATAGTAAAATAAATTAAATTTACTAGTAATGCTATATTACGTTTGGGAGTATCAAAAACTAAACATGGATAACAACATAAAGGCTAGTGTTGGTGTCAAACACCTATCACAAGAAACATTTTTCTAGATTTCTTTGTAGAGTTAATCGTAGCACCATTAAGACTCAGATGCTTTTGATACTCTGCTATAACCAGTGAAAAGCAACCTGCAAGCTCATTAAGCTGGTAAATATAGTAGATTCTTGGAATTTATGGATTTAACATTTGTAATTTCAACTATTCATGAAGTGACTCCAGGGTCCATGACCTGTAGTTAACTCGTAAAGCTGCTGACACATGATTTTGGATCTTTGGTGCTGAGAGAGGCTGGCATACTAAAGTTGGTATAACTAGTGAGTCAGCTGGCCAGCTGCCCAGCATCCAAAACTCTATGCCCTTCTATACATATTGGGGTATACGCAACTCTACTAACATGATAGAAGGTAACTTTATTTCTGTGTGAGAAGTGGCCCTGAAAAGAAAAACAACAGATAGTGCTAACACTGACAGTGAAGAGAAAGTGCTAGTTCTTACTCAGAGAATGGCTTTGTAAATGACTTTCGTCTTGTATTTATAGAATCATAATGGTCTGAAAAGGATCTGTTAAATTTTTCAGTTATACTTTACTGCGTTTTATGAGGGAAATTATATGCTAGAGTGATATTTGAGGATACGGGGAGTCAAGAAGTTCTCGGGGCCTATCTCTTGTGAATGGAGAAGGTGTGCCGTCCTCCCATTACGGTGCTCCATTAGAAACAATAGCATGTCACTCTCAATGGATAAGCTTATAAAAAAAAATTCTGCAGAAACTATTTTATGGATTATCTCTCAGGCTACTCTAGAGACTGAGGGCTAGTAATCAGGTTACAAGGACAATTGAATCATTATTAAAATTCCACCAAAACAATTAAAATGTATGCTCACTCTAAAACTGCAGGCTCTTATTAATTGACATTTCGCAAACACAGATGCCTTTAATCTTCACTAAATAAATGTAAATGTATTCTTTAAGTCTTAGCAACATTATGTACCAGTTGGCACTTAGTCAAAATTTTCTATCTCCACCTGATTTATATTTGAATGTTATTTATGCCCGGTATTGCTTTTGTTATATTCATTATAAGGATGCATTTGTTGAAAGCTCAACCACTGTATCTTTAAAAAGAATGATTTTCACCCTAAATAAAGCATCATGGTTTTGCAACATACTTGTGTTGATTTTAAACATCTGAGAATTAAAAACACATTTAAGTTTGAAATGCTTGTGAGTTAAGGTGTCAAAATGTACAAAGAATTGTAAAAGAGAAACATAAAGACAAAGACTACATAGATTGCAGCTATAATACAGGGTGTTGGGAGAGGTTAGGACACAATACATCTGCACTGAAATGTATAGGCTTTCCTCGTTATCAGAAAGGAGAGTGTTCCTATGAAACCTTTCATAAGCCAAATGGTGTAAAGAAGCAATTACCATTAATTTATATGGAAATTTTTTTGAGCATTTCCAGACCCCAAAAATAACCTCTCTTACACTTTTCTGATACCTTAGGATACATCTTGCTGAAGGATGCACAAAATAAATCCAGATAAAGCACAGATGTTCACAGACACAGTTCAAAGCCATGGCAGCTTGAGGCTGAGATGCTCAGTGTAGTTCCTGGGGAAGGAGCTTGGCGGGGCCACTCTCACTGTCAAGGTGCAGGCTGCTTCTATAACAGCTAGCTGCAAAACCAATGCCGAATGCTATTTTTGCTCTTTGCCTTTCTCCGTAAAAGCAAAATGCCTCTCTGGATTTTTCAGTTAGCAAAAACAGGTACACATGCAGGGCCTTCATAAAAGCGAAGTGGTGTAATGTGAACTTTCAAAAAGGGAGGGATGCCAGGATTGCATTGCTCACCAAAACTAAACGTTTCTGAGAATATTCCAATGGCCAACCGGGACTTTCAGCTTATTTAACATGGGTGACTTCTAGTGACAAAGAGTCAAAAGGATAGGAAAACACTAGCGCAACCTATGGTATAAAATAGTCTTAATTTCTTCTATCAGAACAATGGATGTGAAACACAGTAATTTAGTTTTCTTTTCAGTGGCACCATCAGGCTTCCACTCTGAGTGGAATGACTTAATTTGAATCCAAAAGCGAATGCTTCAATAGTGGCTCATTTTGTAGTCCTGACTTCCTCCAAGTAGTTTAAGTATTATGACCCCTGTCAACACTGTCCTGATGAGGTAGGCATAATCAGGGGTGCAAGGGCAGGGAACAGTCAAACGAAGAGCTTAGATATCACTCTATAGCAGTTCACTGAGCAGCAGACAATAATAGCCACCATTTAACAGAATATACAGAATATATACTGTTCGTCAGGCTTCACACGCATTAATATTTTTAATTTAGCTAATGGATACGTACTTTTTGCTAACTATCTTGAATAGATAAGAACACTCTGATTCAGTGAGGTTTTGTTCGCTCGTCCATTTATTCATCCCATAAATAACAAGTGAAGACCTACTATGTTAAATAAAATGCCCAATTTGTAATGTCTAATCTCTCGGGCTCCAACATCGGGTCTCTGCTTGAAACATTTCCTCCCTCAGGAGAACAGGTTTTAGTTCTCGCTGGGGTCCTCTCTCTTCCTATGGCAACACTTGTCCTGAGAACCAGGCACAAAAACTACTGGACACACCACTGGGCAAACTGAGTAAAACATTGCAACCTTAACTTGCACTGTAACATTGTTGTGAGCAGGGCAGTGACCTTCCCAACTCTAAGGGATATCATACTGTTAAAACCGGAGTATTTAACCTGGACTCTACTTCTTAATATATATCACTGCACCTTCCTGAAAACCCTGCTGATATTCTTAAAGGTCAGACTGGGCCCTTTTTTTTTTATTTCCTGCATCTATTTTACAGATTAGTAGATATCACCTGCCAAGAAGTTTTATATACTCTTGTGCCAAAACGATCCTTTCTACAATTTCAACCAATGTTTCTGGTTTCATCTATTTGTGCCTAACTAAGTAAATCCCTTCTCTCCTTGATATATTTGTTCTTCAGATATGTATAGACAGCTCTCGTGTTTCTCATTAGTCATTACTTAGTCAAGATGTA
Source organism: Felis catus (assembly GCF_018350175.1). Classification (NCBI taxonomy): domain Eukaryota; kingdom Metazoa; phylum Chordata; class Mammalia; order Carnivora; family Felidae; genus Felis; species Felis catus. Next base: position 102,108,649 of record NC_058386.1, read on the forward strand.
TATAATTAATCCTTTTAATCTTTCCTCATAAATTAGTCTCTCTAGGCTCTTAGAATGTTCTCAGCAGTGTGCACTTCATTTTCCCAGACTTTTGTTATAAGGTGCCCTGCATCCCACACACCATCCCAGCAGAATCAAGTGGGAAATAACTTTATCTGTTTCAAATTGGCATGTGGAATGTCACATTCATGGGTGTACTTCTGCAAAGGGCGAAACCATTATACCAGGGCAGCAAGACAGAGTCAGTAAAACAACAGAGCCTCATGGGGTTCTTTTTCACATTTGTCCAGCCATTTTCCTCTTTGTCTCATGCTAGCCACTGGTTTTTTTTTTTTTTTTTTAATTTTTATTTTGGGAGACAGAGAGCAAGCAAGTAGGGGAAGGGAAGAGAGAGAGAGAGAGAGAGAGAGAGAGAGAGAGAGAGAGAATATCTCAAGCAGGTTCCATGCTGTCAGCGCAGAGCCCGATGCAGGTCTCAAACTCACAAACCGTGAGATCATGACCTAAGCTGAAGTCAAGAGTCAGACGCTTTAACTCACTGAGTCACCCAAGCGCCCCTCATGCTAGCCACTCTTAAAAACTATTGCTGTAGGTGGCTCTTAATAACTATATGTACTTTAGAATATATTTTTCTAGGTGTGAAATAGTTCACTTGGTTATGTACTGACATGTTTCTATGCCCTTTGACATTTTAGCCTTCCTCTGTTTTCCTCACTTTGCTTACTTCACTCAGTATGACTCTGGCGTCAGACGGTTCAATCCTCCCATCTGCCACTTTGAGCTCTGCGAGCTTTGGCAGGTTAACTTAGCAACTCTGTGTCTCAATGTGATTATCTGTAAAATGTAGATCATAATAGTGTGAAGATTAAATCAGGCAATATTAAAGTGCTCAAAACAGTGCCGGACTTCTAAGTAATGCCACATAAATGCATTTGCTTTATAAAATCACCTTATTGTTTATAAAAACTATTATAGGCAAATGGCACACTTGGCTATTGAAACTGATACTCTGTTCTAAGAGGGCCACATCTAGCTACATGCAACAGATATCATGGCCACATGGACACTGATGTCTGTTTTGAATTATGACATACATGTCTACTGTAGGCCATTTTCTAGTTTATTAAAATCAGCCTAGAAAATTGTCACTTTTCAATTTATTTTTTCATCTCAAAAAACCATCATAATCGACCAGGGCCTCTACACCAAAAGTAAGTAGTAAGAAAGGGAAAATGAACGTGAATTTAATAGTACCTCTGCAAATGATAACTGCTAGGATCATCAGTGGCAAGTGGCTTATTGACCTCAGTTTAAAGAACTCCAGATTAATATTCCAGTACACCAAGCTAAGAAAAAGTTGATTCTCAACATGTATTTAAATAAAACGAGCTTTTGTCACTGGAGGGGACCAATTACATGTTACAGCAAGGGACAACTTACAGAATTAAAATAACTCCTGAAGTCATACCTAATACCCGAGTCAGGAAGGAATAGAGCTAAGATCTCTTTAGGGGCACCTGGATGGCTCAGTCGGTTAAGCGTCTGGCTTCGGCTCAGGTCATGATCGGGATTCATGAGTTAGAACACCACGTCGGACTCTGTGCTCCCTCAGATTCCCTCGGATTCTGTGTCTCCCTCTCTCTCTGCCCCTCCCCTGCTTGCACTCTCTCTCTCTCTCTCTTTCAAAAATAAATATTCTTAAAAAAAGAACTAAGGTCTCTTTAGCAATGAGCCAATTTATCATACCTATACTATCCCTAAATTCATGTTGTGTACCTATGAATACATTCCAATAACACTCATTATCTTCCTCTTGATTATACGCCATTTACTATATTTACAGCCTAGTTCTCGTCAGTTTGTTATTTATTTTTTGTAATGTTTATTTCTTTTTGAAGGAAAGAGAGACAGAGTGTGAGCGGGGGAGGGGCAGAGAGAGAGGGAGACACAGAATCTGAAACGTGCTCCAGGCTCTGAGCTGTCAGCGCAGAAACAGAAGCGGGGCTCAAACTCACAAAACCGCGGGATCATGACCTGAGCTGAAGTCGGTCGCTTAACCGACTGAGTCACGCAGGTGCCCCATCTTATCAGTTTTATATTTGGCATGGACAGATACCAGGTGAGTTTTTTCCTAGCAAGTTTAATTTTTCTGATGATTTGTCTTTTCAGGCCAGTATTTTAATCCCAAATCATAACCAAACCGGTGAGAATTTCAGGTATCAGTGCCAGACGCAGAGACGTTCTTGCCAAGTAGACCCTGTGGTACCCTCTCAAATGGTACCACTCAGGGAGCCAGACGCTTCCCCAACCTTTATGGCTGGTCCCCAAAGCAGGAATCAACTGCTCATCCACCACTAGCAACCATAAGTGTACATTCTAATGTTCCTGCTAGCAATTATACATAAACCTTAAATTAAGCCTCCAGTGAATTAAAAAACATAGTTAAACCTAAAACTGACAGATAAAAAGTATGTGCACAAAGGTTCTTAGAGAGGCTGGAGATAACTAGATGCTATTATTTAGTGAACAACCCATACAATAGAATCAGATGCCTAAAAGTATAGTGATTCTAGATTAAATTGCAGTTTATATCACAAATTAAAAAATGAATCATGACTTCAATCCTAGATTTCATTTCACATGTTACACAAAACCATCTGTTTAAGAGGGCATTTATGAAAATGTTGAGCCTTTTCTTATTAACCTTGATCAAATTGAATGTATTTCTTGGTAATTCCCATCTCATTGGTATAAAATGTACTATCAGTGATTTAAAATAATTGTAACTAAATTCCTCAAGATGCACTGCACAAAGACATACCAGATTGTCTCCGCACTATCAAAGTTTAATTGATCTAATTTAGATCTCATCTTATCAGACTGTGTATTATAATTCTGTCTTCTTTGACCAAATGATTGCAATCTTGTCACTTGTATTTATACATGTCATTAACATATCAAAAACCCTTCCAATATCAAAGGGCTGTGGCTTTTGAAAAATTTCCCTCTCCTTCACTGATCAACTACTAAATTATTTAGTGGTATGTTCTGCGTGCACAAGTGAATTTACCTTGAAGCTTAAGCCTCAGGGCACCTCACTTGCACAGGCCTTCTAAATATTCACTTGCATACCAAATTTGGCATTTGTGATCTTGTATTCTTTTTTTAAAAAGGGGACCCCATATTGTAATAGACCTCAGGCCCCAACAAAACATGGATCGTCAGCCGCCTGCATGCCTTCCAGAAAGAAAAGTGTTTCTGAAGGAAAAGCAGTGGAAACTTAGGACAAAAAATAAACAATTGGAACTCTCTGGAAGTTAGGACCATAAAATGTCATGATGTGATATTTATTTCTCTGTCTCGTGGTCAGCACCTCTCTAACACTTGGATTGCAGTTCCCACAAACTGGGAAACTGTAAAGGTCCATCCACTGCAAAAAAAACCTTCATATGCTTAATATAGGCAACTCTCATCAGTTATAATATGTTAAGACATCATGAGATGTATGTTATAATATCAATTATTAACCCCATTAGGACACCATTTTCTGATTAAGAAGATTCCATTTGGATCTAGTGTTTCACTGCCCAATAACTGTTCTACTTGGATCCACTGATTACACCTATTTTGGCATATATAAAATTCCTTTCTCTGACATTAAAAATCTGACCTGAAGGAAAAAAAAATTGACACTATTCACCATTTGGAGCTTTGCAATAAAATTCAGGCTCGTGACCTCAGTAAACTGGTTTTCACCAGATATTGCTATCTGTTTTCAGAAAGTAATCTTCTGGGGTTGGGAGAATCTGACCTATAATTCATTCCTCTCTATTAAAGACCACTTGGATATTGCTTTAATGTCAATTGGGGAGTCATTAAAACAATAAAATTACCAATACTACAACACCCTTACCCAATCTTCATTGTCATCTACATAGTTCAGAGAGTTTCTTAGACATTATAGACTCTGCCAGTAAGATTTCTGTTTCAGAATCTCCCTTCTTCCTTCCCCTTTGGATTATTTTCCCTATGGCTGTCATTTCACTCTTTAGTACTACTGCAATGTTATTATGTAGCATGTTAATTCAGAATGTTGCCATCAAGTAGAAGAAATTAGGGTGATTTAAAGGATGAAGTAATCACTGGGACTAGTTCAATGGTTGGAAAGAGCCCTGGATTAGCAATCAGAAGGTTTGGCTTCTAGTAACACTATCTCCACAAAATGTCTCTGGGACTGGGAGTTCATTTTCAACTCCATGGAACCACTAAGCTTACACAAAACTGATAATGAGCAGAGAAGGTGAGCCCTAATGTTATCCCATTCATCTATTTTACTTAATGAACTTTTCAAATCTCAATTCATGAAAAGATTCTAAAACAAAACATAAAGGAAACCAAAAACACCCAACTTTAATTAAAAACTAGAGATGATCTCTAAGATCCTTCCTGACTCTGACACACCAGGTTCCATTAAGTAAATGGAAGATTTTATCTTCTCTCTGCCTTCTAAGGAAGAAATGTGAATGTACTTTCCTTGAATGTATGCACTATCCTTATGGAGTGTTTTTGGTGGTGTTTTTTTATTTGTTTGTTTGTTTGTTTGTTTAGTGCCTTAGCCACAAACCATAACCAAAATGCTGGGAATTTCAGGCACCAGAACAGGACAGAGCAGAAGACACTCTTTAGCAAGTAGATCTTGTGACATTCCTTAAGTGGTACCACTCAATGGTACCATTTAGGGGATTGTCCAGAAATGCTGAAGGAAGCTTATATGAATAGTAAGGAAGATAAAAGGATGGAATAGTAAAAGAAAAAAACTGAAGAGGATATAACCACATGGGTAAATGCTGGTAAAGCCTATGTAAACACAGCAGGTCAAGTAGAATGTGTGTGCTTTAATGACTTCTAAAGATTATATTATTCACTGCACTTTTCAGAAGATAAAACCTCTCATTTCTGGACATATCCCATACTTCAATTAATGGGCACTTTCTGTTCAACAGCTTTAAGTAGGACTTCAGTGCTCTTGGAAAAAAAAATACTTGAAAGCTGAGGTTGTTCATTAATTTCTCTTCATCACAGAATTAGACACAGTTTAAAACCAGCAATACACCTTGAAGTGAATGCCAGTAATGAGCTGATTTACCTCTAGATTTTTGAATCAGGCTTGAGTAAAGAAGGTAATGTTGGTTTCTGTAAATCTGCTTTTCCTTCTAAGTCCTCTTTCCCTATTTCTGTATCTCTCTCCATGTTTATCTTGGTAACACCAGTAATTTTACGCAGTCTTTTGATTCAATAGCATAATGGACAATAATATGATCTTCAGACTTGTTCCTCTCATGCGTGAGCCAAGTTACAACTTAACCATCCCTCTAGGACTCTGCTCTCAAATGAGAAACCTGAAAATGACCCAAATAAATATTAGTCAAAATATGTCACTACAGGTAAATTGCAAGTTAGTACGGGGCTCCTAGAGCAATGATGCCTTAACTCTAAAGAAGGAATTTCAGGCACCATAGTGGGGCAGATGGGAGCTCTTTGGGGAGAAAATAAGAGAAAAATATAGAGATACCCTGGGAGAGGGGACTACTGGGAAATCCTTCTTCTTTTATACTGTATATCAAATGGGCCTGTTAAAAGAAATATGACTGACCAATTACGAGAGGCTATCACCAAGTAATAAAATTCAAAACCCTGACTAGATGCTGACATTTAAAACATATCTGGAGGGATGACAGATGTTGGAAGTCAGATTCAGAGTTAGAGTTAAACAACAGGTTGGTCAGCACACTATACAAATTAGGGTATTACAGGTAAGAAAATCACATTTGGGTAGAGAGTTTAGAAACAGGTTAATTTGATCTTCATCTTTAGAGATGAGTAGACACCTATCGAATTACAGACTTAAAAATTAAAAAAATCATACCATATGAAATCTTCCTTAATAAACCCAAATTAAAATTGAAATACATCTCTTTAGCCTAAGTATTCATCACTATCCACAACAGACACTATATAAATTCTAGGTTGTGTTGTATTATCAGCCTAGAACACATTCACATCTTTCCATTAAATCCAAGTCCTTATACATGGATATTCTCTATTAAGTGAAAAAAAACAAAAACCGTCTGGAGAATGGAGAGCTTAAACACACTACCAAATCTTGGAACTTGCTGAATAACTTCAAATTTGTTAAAAGATGTGACGATTTTTTTTATTATATTAACATTGGTGTTAGTATTCTATTGGTTCATTTCTTAATGATTAGATTTTTTTATTTCTTTCTGAAATATACCTAAAAGTAATGATATTCAATTTAATCCCAAAGCTATGGAGTACTCTTTGTTGTGTTGCTGTTTGTAAATACACTAGATTCTAGATTAAGACATTCCATTCCTATGTACATATCTATGGAGAAAGTTGGAACCATGTTTGTTTTTCCTTTTTCATTTTCTTCTGAATGCCTTACTACTTGTGGCTTTAGCTGATCAATATTAAATGCCAGGAAAATTATGAAATCCACGTTCAGGATTCAGAAAACCACATTTCTTAATCATTATGCCAGTCAGTAATCATGAAAATGACCTGGATAAACTAATCAAACAAAATATGGGACAGAAAACCCGTTTACTGAGGTCCTGAGCATAAACCTGTGAATAGAAATTCTGAGCATCATTGTGAATTCAGTGCAAGTAGAAAATAGTCACTTCCCAACAGACAAGATAGTAAATTCTCATCACCAGTGAGTTCCAGATATTCTACCATCAAATTATAGGGGACATGGGCAAGCTGCCTCAAGATGGGCCACTTAGGTATGAAAGCTATTTTGAGTTAAAAGCAATCAAGACACAGAGGATTCAGGAAAATCTTTGTTTCCTCTTCAAGTGCCCAAATATACATTGGAAAGAAGAGCCTGTATCATGAAGAGAGATATTAACAGATTCCCCTTTACCTGAAAAACTTATGTGCATAAGAGGGTAACCTTTTGTTTTCCAAACTCCTCCTCCTACCCTACTACTAATGGTCTTCCTCCTCTTTGTATCCCCAGACCCCTGCCCTGCTCCTTAGCTCAAGATGTCACATAAGCTTCATGTTGCTTTACTGTCACTGGAATTTCATATCTATATGGATTCCCTTACATACAAAACTAAATCTGATTTTCTCCTCTTACTCTATCTCATTTCAGTTTGATTCTTAGTCCAGCTAGAAGGATTCTGAAGGGCAGAGGAAATTTCTTTCTCCCCAACAAAATTCTTTGTTTATTGGAAGAGTTTAAAGCACATCAATGGCTCCTTCAGCTGAAGCCAAAAACAGTTTCACCTATCAGTTTCAATTTAATTTTAACTAAAAGACCCCCTCCGTATGCATGAATATACCATTTTCATTTACAAACACTAGAAAAATTTTTTTTCTCTTGAAGAAACATTTTTTTGTCTCTTTAAGAAGCAAAGCAACCAATTCCTATGTTGCGCTCTGATTTGGAGATAGTTTGGAAAAAAAACCCAAAATATTGAAAGAGTAGTACTAAAAACAAACAAACAAAAAAAAACAAATTCTAACTACTGCCAATTCATTTCTGGTGATATAAACTAAATTGAGAAGAGGTCTGCTAAGTAACCAAATCTGTTCACTTTTTACAGATGTTTTGAAGGATAAAGAAGTAAGTACAAAAGTACTACCCTTTTTAAGTGTTATTTTTATCTGTATGCATGTATTTTAAAGAGTCAAGCTTGCTCATGCACTCACACCAGCTAAAAACCTTTCTTTGACCTCAGTCAAGAAACCCATACTCTGTTTGAATCCAGTAGTAGCCTTACACATGAGAGATCTTAAATGGCTCTCCAAAGAACTCAAGTGTCATAGCCTTCAGAGGCATTCCTAATGAAGAAAATGTCCTAGATACCTACACTGTCCCTCTGTCAGATAGCCATAAAATCCTAGTTGCCCTTTGCTACTCGTTCTCTTCTTTATAATTCCATGTCCGTTGGTTAATGCCCGGCACTAATGAGATGAAGGTGGGGGTTTGATCTTCAAATGGGCCCCTTATCTTTTCTCTGTACCATGGATATAGAGGAAAGCCTAACCCCAACCAGCTGCTGCAGAAATGTATGTCACAGGATACAAAGAAACTGGCAAGGTCATCTGCATTTCTAAACTCAAGGGACATGTCCTGCTGACTTTGGGTCAGTAGGGTCATCTTCATTTCACCTCTAAATCTTTCCATGTCCCCAAATGAACTTCCCTAAAAGCCAAGCAACTTCAGAAGGTTAAGACAATGGAACCCACAGCACATTTGTTCATTCAAGTGTGTGGGTGTGTTAGGGGATGGGGTAAGAGGAATACGTTTAAATAAGTAAAGGGGGCTTATTACTACTGAAGCACCATTTAATAGAAACATGTTGAAGAAAGGGCATGCACATCAGTGGAAACAATTCACAGTTTTGAATATTCCAAAAAAGCAGTGGTGTTTTACCCAATGTTTTCAATTCAGTATATGATTACAATATTTATACACTTCTGCTTCTAGATAGAGGTCATAAACTGACTTCCATAAAATGGGATTCTAAATGCTATTTTAGAATAACCTCATTGCTTTTAGAACCAATTTTTAGAGTTATTTAAAAATAAACAATGGCATATCTGAATTATTAAGTATTCTAAACATTCACCATGCTCTGAGTATATCAAGCACAAAATGGGTGCTTAAGGTTTACACAGTAAGAACCATAATATTGCTTCCCATTTTTAGCTTAGAGTTAACAAGATATAGGCATCCATTATGAATAATACATATTAGTTAGAATTTATTACTAAGCTATAAGAATTCACTATAAGTCATTTTCAGAGACCCCAGCTGTTTTTATTATGCTACCTTTCAAAGTAAATCAACAAAATTTCTCAAACATGATGTTGCCAAATGTCTGACCAGGTTAAATGAGAAAACACTAATTTTTAATTCAAACAATATAACACACACATGTTTCAGAAATTAGTGGCAATTAAAACTGAAGGGCATTAGCATTTACACTCTGAGTGAGTGGGATCATAGCAAAAAGGTACCCAGAAAGATTTTTTTCTACTCATTTTGCCTAAACCATTTATCACCACTAAACTATATTATATATCCTTTCTCAAATATATATCCTCTTTCAAATACCTAGCCTGGTACATGGCCAAGTACAGTCAGTTACATTAATTCAAGGGTGACTTTCTAAATCCAACTCCAATTCGGAAACTCCCTTTTATGTTTTTGTTATACTTAATGAGGATTTTAAACTCCACCTTTTAATTTTTAGGTTAATTGTAACCCAGGGGACACTAGTTACCTTTTGACACTCCCCCAAATTACTTGTTAACTGGAAGACATCTACTCAAACTGAAGTCAAGAGGGTCAGGAAGAAAAGCAATAGCTTTAGGACAAGCAGAGTAGGAAAGGTTTCTAGCAAAGCCACTTAGCAAAACCATTTAGCTAAAGGGCATTGTGCCAATTTCAAAGGCAAAGAAAGCTCCTGACAATTTCTGCATTCTTTCTCAGAAGCAAAATATACTTTTATCAATCAATTTTTTTTGTTTTTAAATTTTTTTTTTTAATTTTTGAGCAAGGCCAGCTCCTCTGTGAAACAATGCATGAGATTCCAGAAAGAGGCAAATCAACACCTGAAAGGTCCCTCCTTTGCCTTTAGGAATATCATATTCAGTTTTTCTTTTCCTAACAATGGAGGTTTCCAAGCCATTTTCTAAAATGTTTTTAACGTTTATTTTTATTTTTGAGAGACCAAGAGTAAAGAGCATGAGTAGGGGAGGGGCAGAGAGAGAGAGGGAGACACAGAATCTGAAGCAGGCTCTAGGCTCTAAGCGGTCAGCACATAGCCCGATGCGGGGCTCGAACCCACAAACCGTGAGACCATGACCTGACCCAAAGATGGATGCTGAACTGACTGAGCCACCCAGGCATCCCTCCAGGCCATTTTTAAAAGTTATCCCACCATCTCATAATTTCTGATAATCGACTAACACAATAATAGATACTACAATGATGGAAATGGCAACTGGGGTCATTATCAATCTACCCCACAGTGCCAGATTAGTGGTTGCTTATAGGACTAGGAGAGGAGGGTTGTTTATAATAAGAAAGTCCTAAAATTGACTATTGTGATGGTTGCGTATATCTGCAAATATATTTAAAAAACTGTGAATGGGTGGTTCATTTAAACTGGCAAAATATATAGTATGTTAATAATTTCTTAAAACTAATATAAAAAATGTAGGCAGAAAGAACATGTAATAGTCTAGAGTACAGGATGGCTATCTAGATTTTCAATTCCAGTTTTCTGTTTTTAGGCTCTGGGACGTTGGGCAAATTCTGAAGTAACTTGAGTAATGTTACTAAGCTTCAATTTTCACATCTGTAAAATGGAGGAAATAATATAGTACCTATACATATACAGCTGTTGTGGATATTAAATATGACCAGGGGTGGAAAAGTGCTTAGCCTAATGCCTAGAATCCAACAAGTGCCCCGTATTGGCTATTATTCTCCTCCTTAAAAAAAAATAACAGCTTTATTGGATCTAACTCACATATTATAGAATTCACCCTTTTAAAGTGTATGTAATTCAGTGGCTTTTAGTATTACCATATAATTGTGCAACCATCAACACTATCCAAGTCCAAAATATTTCCATCACTGCTATATATATATATAAGCACACACTCATTAACAGTCACTCCCAATTCCCCTCTTCTTTCTGAAATATACCTAAAAGTTATGATATTCAATTTAATCCCAAAACTATGGAGTACCCTTTGTCTTGTTGCTGTTTGTAAATACACTAGATTCTAGATTAAGACATTCCATTCCTATGTACATATCTATGGAGAAAGTTTCTTTTTTAGTTGTCAATCCGTGTTCTCTTGTACCTCACGGTTTCCTTAGGAAAATTACCTGAATTTGTCAGCCAATTCACAGATCTCCATTTCTTTGGGATTGGTCATTGAATCTTTATTAAATTTTGGTGTCATGTTTGCTTGGTATATTGCATTGGTGTTGGTGCATTTGAAAGAGCAAATACCTCTTCTAGTCTTTAAAGAATGGTTATGACTGGTAGTATCTGTTTCCTATAGAGCCCCTAGTCTAATGGTATTGTCTCTGGGATTGGAGGCAAACTATTAAGAGTTAGACTGTGTGGCTGCTATTGGGTCTGCAGCAGATTATGTGGTTGGCAGGCCTGTCACCATGGTCTCAGGGGGGTGTGGATTCTGTCTGATGCCTGGGTGCATGGGACTGCCTCCAGGACCCTGGCCAGTAGGGACGGTAATGTGACAAGGGTTCTCTTCAGTGTCTGCAGATGGCAGGCCTGTTACCAGGTAGGCAGACAGTTGTGGCTCTCTCTAGGTCCTTCCGCTTGGGACCAAGGATTGTAGGCCCCCCTCCAGGGGCATGGACTGGAATGCTTTCTGCCCTCAGAATGTGGCTGAGTCTGGAGAAGTTGCATCACAAGGTTGCCTAAGGATTTGCAGTTGGACTGATGTCAGCAGTCCTGCCTCAGGGGACATAGACAGGCCAAGCTCCCTCCAGGTCCCTGGGAGAGAGAACCATTCCTGGACCACAATCAGAAAAGGTTAGAGCCAAGTTATAATTGTTTCAAGGTCCATAGTTCAACCAAGTTTGGTGGGCCTACCTCCAGAGGCACAAACAGGCAAATTTCTCAGCGTGTTCCTGGATGGGCAGAGGTATTCCTGGCCCATGGCTGAGAGGGGCCTGAGCTGAGTTACAGTGCTAGGTCAGGATCTGCAGTTGGACTGATGTTGCTTCAGGGACATGGACAGGTTTGTGTCCCACCTGGTCCCATGGGCGGGCAGGAGTGCTGTCCACCCATGGCCAAGAGGGGCTGGGACTCAGCTACAGGGCCGTTTCAGGATCTGCAGTAGGACCAAGCTTGGAAGGACTGTCGCAGGGACACAGGCAGGCATTTCTCCTGCCCAAATCCTGAGCAAGAAGGACTGGAGGCTAAGAGGGAATGGAGCCTGGTCACAGCCACTTCATGGTCCACAGCCAGGATTGGGTTCAACGGGCCTGTTATCTGGGGCATGGGCAGGTATGACTCCTTCCAGGTTCTTTGTCAGATGGTACTTGTGGCAGGACTGAATCCAAATAAGGCTATAGCTTAATTCTATAAGGGGACAGTGCTGTTTCTGGGGACCATGCTTGGGAAATCTGCCACCTGGACAGAGGCCTGACTTCTCAAAATGGCCCTCCACAGACTTGGGCACCAGTGGGGTTTCACAATCTCCTACCTGGAGCTCAAAGCTCTAAGAAAGGTATTTTTGCCCATGGATAGCTATCAAATTTTTATTGCTGACGGGGGGAAGCCCATGAGGGTTGATACCATGCCTTCTATTCCACCATCTTGCTGATGTCTACCCATTTTTTAATCGCATTAATTATTTTTATATTATGGACTTATAACAGTCCTTATATATTCTGGATACAAGTCTCTTATCAGATACATGGTTTGAAAATATTTTCTCCCATTTCACTTTCTTGATGGTATCTTCCTCTTCCCCCTCCTCTGCCTTCCTCTTCCTTTTTATGATTATGATTATGATTATGATTATTATTATTATTAACTATAGGAATAAAAAAGTGCTCATTAGAAATAATGATGCAATCATATCCTCATTCATGTTTCCTTGTAATTTCTAAGTGATTCTGATGTAAGCAACACAGGCAGATTATTCAAGAACTCAACAGCTGGAGAAGTACAGAATCTTAAAAGTGACAGGAGAAACAATATCAAATGTCAGCCAGAAAGCAGGGGGGCCCAAGGGACAATTAATGTGCTGTTGAAAACAACCAGTGAAGCTAACAAACCATGCTTAGGGAGACAGACCAAAATCACAGAAAATCTGGAAATCTCAAACTGACAGGGTCAAAGAGGAACAGTACCAAATGGCTCTTCAAATGGTTGTCTTTTTCGCATTGCTTTACTTTTTATAGTTCCATAAATTCAAAGAAACACAGAAATGAGAGCACATAATTAAACTGGAATGCTGTCCTTTTCCATTATCGAAGTAATTGGATGCAGCAGACAAATTTAATGCATTCGATTTTAACTGAAGACACTTTATACTGGAGAGAGCCCAACCCAAGTCACCAAAACCCTGCTTGCCTTCCTGCAGGAGTAAACTCAACTCCTACACCACAGTGGCCCACCCAACCAATATACAACAACCTCTAATAAAAGGAAGCAACCAGATGTCTCATCTCCTCCAAAGACACAATAACAATAATGATGTGATAGAAACATTTACTCCATTTTGTACATGAAGAGTAATGTTCAAATGTAAAAAACTGCAATCCAATGGATAGATCCCTCAAACAAAACAGGATAATAGGACTCCCCCACCTCTACTCGCCAGCACCAACCATGTACTTTTTATGAGCAGAAGACAAATGTTTCAGGCTTTGCCAACAAAAAACAGAAGCAGAGATCATGGTTGTTCCCCCAAATGCATTTTCCAAAAGTGGCACAACTTTAATTAAGAAAATTTTAAGGTAGTATGTTGACATAATAATTGCTAAGACTATTATTTAAAAAAAATAGTAGAGAGGCGCCTGGGTGGCTTAGTCAGTTGAGCATCCGGCCTCGGCTCAGGTCATGATCTCGTGGTTTGTGAGTTCGAGCCCTGTGTCGGGCTGTGCTGACAGCTCAGAGCCTGGAGCCTGCTTCGGATTCTGTGTCTCCTCCTCTCTCTCTGCCCCTCCCCTGCTCATGCTCTGTCTCTATCTCTCAAGAATAAATAAAACTTAAAAAAATTAAAAAAAAAATAGTAGAAAGTGACTGTGAAAATCTTAGGGAAGAAAAAAATAGCTAATATTGATTGAAAATTTACTATATGCTAATGTATTATGCTGTGACTTAACTGAGATTAAACAAAGTTAAGAGACGACTCTAGAGTCAAGTATCTAATCTCTGGCTGACAAAGTCCACTTTGGGGAAGGGGCCCATGGTCTTTGCAGTTGGTGACAGCCAACATGTAAAAATATCCATATTCTTTGACCAGCTTTTCTGTGTGCCTTCAAATTCCACCTCTGCAGTTTATTAGCAGCCTGACCTTGAGCAAGTTACTAAACATAAAAAAATGGAAACTTGTTAAATGAGTTAACACACGTAAAGCAATTTTCTCAATTGCAAAAAGAGGTGATTGGCTTAGATGAGTGGTTTACGAAGTGTGCGTCTAGTGGAGGAAAAAGGAATGGATTCACATTGGTAGTGGCCACAGGGTGGGGTGTGGCTGGCCACAATGTCACTTCCGCCACTCTTTTCCCATCAACCAGAGTAGCTCTTCCTTTGCCTGCTGTATAAGTTTGGATTTTATAAAATTATTACTTCTTTGGAAAATTATTAAGTATTTAAATGATATGTCGTTTGTGCCAAGCAGCATTCTAAGTGCTTTTTATGAACTACTGATTTAATCTTCACATGATCCTCATTTTTCAGAAGAGAATCAAGACAAAGAGAAGGTAAGTAACTTGCCCATGTTCTCACAGTTAGTAAATTAAAAGATGCAGAATTTGAACCTCCACCATCTATCCTCTTAACCGCTATACAATGCTTTCTCAAAAACCAAAGTTTCTGATGCTTAAAAAAATAAAGCATAGGGGCGCCTGGGTGGCGCAGTCAGTTAAGTGACCGACTTCAGCCAGGTCACGATCTTGCGGTCCGTGAGTTCGAGCCCCGCGTCAGGCTCTGGGCTGATGGCTCGGAGCCTGGAGCCTGTTTCCGATTCTGTGTCTCCCTCTCTCTCTGCCCCTCCCCCATTCATGATCTGTCTCTCTCTGTCCCAAAAATAAACGTTGAAAAAAAAAAATAAATAAAGCATAAAGGGGCATCTGGGTGGCTCAGTTGGTTGAGCCTCTGACTCTTGATTTCAGCTCAGGTCATGATCCCAGGGTCGTGGGACTGAACCGCGAATCAGGTTCTGTGCTAAGCATGCCGCCTGCTTGAGATTCATTCTCATTCTCTCTCTTGCTCTCTCTCTCGCTCTCTCCCTATGCCCTGCTCCCCTTATCGCTCTTGCACACCCTCTCTCTCTCTCTCTCTCTCTTTCTCTATCTCAAATAAAAACATTAAGGGGTGCCTGGGTGGCTCAGTTGGTTAAGCATCCAATTTCGGCTCAGGTCATGATCTCACAGTTCATGAGTTCAAGCCCCGCGTCAGGCTCTGTGCTGAGTGCTCAGAGCCTGCAGCCTGTTTCAGATTCTGTCTGTCTGTCTGTCTCTTTCTGCCCCTCCCCAGCTTGCACTTTGTCTTTCTCTCTCTCTCTCAAAAAATAAATTAAAAAAATAAAATAGAATAAAAACATTAAAAAAATAAAACAAAATTTTGAAGCCCAACAGACTATATGAATTCTAACGACCTCTTTTGCTTTAAAAATGTCACAGTTCCACAATGAGTTAATTACACTAATACCAGAATTTAGTTACAGCATAAGCCCAAGGGTCAAGATACAATCAACCAAATCTCTAGCTACAATTCTGTACAGCAAAAAAGAAAATTTCAAAAGGATGAACATTAGATACCCAAAATTTTGAATTAACTTGAAGAAATATCCACTTATCTGCTTAATACTTCTACATTGGTTCCCTCACTAGCAGGAGACATACACAAGCTTCTGGGTAAGACAGGTGTTTCTGAGGTTGGAGTCTCAGGAACAAAATATCTCTGCTAG
Organism: Felis catus; assembly: GCF_018350175.1. Classification (NCBI taxonomy): domain Eukaryota; kingdom Metazoa; phylum Chordata; class Mammalia; order Carnivora; family Felidae; genus Felis; species Felis catus. Next base: position 102,124,384 of record NC_058386.1, read on the forward strand.
GAGTGTCTCATGTTTACTATCTTGGAGCTATCCTAAATCCAGAGTGTATCTACTACCTAAAACTAATCTTGTGTTTAAAAAAAAGAAAACTAATCTTGTGTTTTCTGCGCCCTGACTTTTAACTACTCATTGGACTCCAAGCCTCTAGCTCCATTTTCTTGGTTGGGCTACTGGCATTCTGCCCTAGACACGTTAGAAGACCCTGATTTATCTCTTACCTAGACTTCCTTGCTCACAGAAAGGGAATTTGGCAGAGCCAGGGAGCCATGCCCACACTCAGCCTGCCATTCTCCTCCATCCCTACCATGTTGCACCCTAAAATTCCTTACCCAAATCGCTCCATGCAGAGATGGGCATGACAAGGAAGGGGTTCAGGCTGCAGATCTGAGTCTCCATTTGCACTTTTGTTTCAACACCCGCTGCCATGAGCCTGCTTGCTAGTTTATGGAATGTCATACCTTTGTGTTGTGTTCCCAAGTCTTAATTTCCTTAGTCTATTTCTAACTCTCTTCCATCAGTGATTGTAGAAGTTTCAGAAAGATTAATTCCTACTCACAATTTAAAATCTATTCAAGTGTCCTATCCATGGGGAAGCTTTTCCTGACCTCTTCCGAATGACTGACATCTCTTCTCAATGCTTCCTTAGCACAGTATGATTATTATATCCCTTGTATTATTTCTAGACTTTACCTATGTTTTCCCTACTAGAGTAAGCTCATTAAGGATGGGAATTACATCTCCCGCCTGCACACCTAGTACACAGTAAATACTCAGTGAAGTTTGGTGAACTAAACTCCAGTTTCTTTTATATTATTTCTGTACTTTTCCCAAGTAAACTAACCTTATTCTCTTCTTTTAGGATCTAATTCAGCATTTCTAACCTCAGCACTTTTGACATTTCGGGCTGGATAGTTCTTTATTGGGGGGTGGATGCCTGTGTTTAGCGGCATTCCTGGCCTCTGTCCACTAGATGCTAATAGCACCTCCCCACAAGTTGTGACAATCAAATATGTCTCTGGGAATATCCAAATGTCTCCTGGGTGGGGGCAAAATCACCCCCAGTTAAGAAATACTGTTCTAATGCAACAAATTCTTGTCCTATTTTCTTTGCATTGGTTACTACTACCCTTCCTTCACTTTTCAACTTAAATGTCATTGGAAGCCTTCCTTCCCCAATAGACTGGAATTGAGGTCCTGATATATTTTCTTTTTTTTTAAGTAGGTTTCATGCCCAATGCAGGGCTTGACCTCATGACCCTGAGATCAAGAGGTGAAGGCGCCACTGACTGAGCCACCCAGGCACCTCATGGCCCCTGATATATTTTATTGTAGCATTTGGTAATTATCCTTCAGCATACTAATCACAATTTTAATTTTAGAGTCATTTCTTATCTGTCTCAACTTTAGATTCCATAAAGGCAGAGACTGGGTCTATCTCACTGCTAAATATCTAATGCTTTGCAAAGTAACTGATGTATAATAGGTGCTGAAGAAATATTTAAGTGAATGAATGGTAGTTAATGGCTTTATCGTCTCTGTTCATATATCACAGGACACATCAAATTTCTATAGTAAGTTTCTGTGTATACTGTGACCCTTCCTCAAGATGGAGGAGGGAGTTAACATCAGTTTCCTCAGGATGTACCACAATAGCTGGCACATGGTAGACACGTATTTCTTAATTTACACATATGCAATGTGCTATCCATGCCTTACTGAATTTACTAAGGAAGTAAAATTACTTACTGGGCTTTTAACTAGGAATAAACTAAAAATGAAGTTAAGCTTAATAGTCAGTTAACCAAAAAAACAAATGCAATTAACTTGACACTCTTGCTCCAAAGCAAATTATTATCTCTCATTTGAAGGATACATTTAAGTCTGCAACAACATATCATAAAGTCACAAAGCTTCAGAAGTGCAGTCAGTTAAAAAAAAGTCTGTCTATACATGGCCAACTGACTTGGCTGATTTTTTCCCAATGACTGAATATTTCGACATTAAGTACAGAAAGCTTGAAACCAGCAACATAAAGGACAGAAAGAGGAAAATAGGACATGTTAAGTTTCTGCCATAAGTCATGTTGAAGTATTTTTGTTTCTTTATTCAGTGCTGGATTTTCACATCCTAAAGTGAGTCCAATTTTAAGGCTTTAATTTGACAGGAAAGATATCAGAGAATAGAAAGGAGACATGTGGGGGAAGGGAGGCTAACATTCTTCTGTGCACAGCCTTTCTTGGCATGATCCCTACAAGGGAAATCTGAAAAAAAAAAAAAAAACGTGGGAGACAGAAATTAAGTGGCAAATGAAATTATTGTGTTTAAGGCAAGCATAAGACGCATGGCATGCTGGACAGACACAAAATGTGTAACCACAAAAGCATGTTTCGTGTGATCTACAGGTACTTGTAAGGCATTGAGGAAATACAGACATTTTCTTTTCTAACAGTCTGTCACTTTTTAAATTGGAAAAATCTTGTTTCTGAGAAGGGGAAAAAAACCCTTCAGTCACACAACATGCAATCCATATAAGCAAATTATATATTAATGCTCATGACCCTAGCTGCCACTTATTCACTGTTCACAAAAGACCAGTCTTACTCTATATATATAAATTATAAAGCTCCCCCAAATTCTGTAAGGCAATGATTATTATTATCTCCATTAGACAAAGAGAAAACACAGGCTCATGGGGTTTGGAGAGGTTGCACCAGGATTTGCAGCTAGTTAAGTGGCAGGGCTAAAATTTAAACGCAAGCTTGCCTTTTATTTACTTTTGTAATGAAAAGAAAATGGAGAAAGCCTTTAGTAGAATCAGTCAATGCCATGAAAATACTTCTTTTCTGGCACCTGTTACATTTGATTGCCCCAATTCTCAGATCTATTCCTTACTCCAAGCTCTCTCTACAGCCTACAGGGTCTTCAAGGGAAGGTGCCATCTTCTTCATTTCCATGTCCCCAGTCAACTATCACAGTGACCGGCACATTGTGGGAAATTAACACAGGCTCTTGAAATAAAAGAATGACATTTTGTCAACATAAATTCAATAAAACCTTTTGAAGACACCTTCACCCACATTTTTACCCATTCAGTTGCAGTGACAGGCCACATTCCAAATAGGGGCAAACCAATGAAGAGGAATATGGCTGTCCTGATTTAACAAGAACTGGGGCTCCCTAACAAAGGGCTTCATTGTAGACTCAAACAGTTATATATTCAAAATAGTTGATCAACTTGGGCTGCCCTTTCACATTTAATCTGAAAAATAATGTTGAAGGAAATATGCAGTTCATTAAGAGCACTGTTGTTCATTCTGAAAGCCAGGGCTCATAAGAGTCCAAATCATTGGCCTCCTCCTGTCTACCCTATCATACTTAGAAACCAAGGCTCACTTCTCATGAATGGCTTTTATAATTACTTTCTTTCATGCCCCACATCTAGTCCCACAAATCCTCTTTATAACCACCGTGCAATGCTTTTTCTAGTTCTGTTGCATCTAGCATTTGCACATGTCACCGAATGAAAAAAAAGTCATTTGTCTAATCACTGTGTTGTACACCTGAAACTAATATAACATCGCCTCAATGATACTTCAATGAAAAAAGTCATTTGTGCCACAATTCTTACCCAAACTAGGCAAGATTACCATAGATCATTATTTTAAACTTCATTAGTTCAAGTTCTAAGCTTCCATACTGGCTATCAAAGCCAATGAAAACACAAGCTGTCCTTAAGCAAGGAATTCTTGAACATTAGAACATAATGATGACTTCATTAAATGACAGCTTTTAAAAAGTTTTTTTTAAGTGTCTCAATATAAAAGATGATAGAGAATGCCGTTAGATGTATGTCTTGCTTCTCTGAAGAGCTAAGAAGTGCATTTAAGCTGAACTGAAACAATATATCTGCTCCTGAAACAGACTGGAATCAAATAGTTTTTTAAATATTTTTTTAAAAAACAAAGAGCCATGGGGCATCTGGGTGGCTCAGTAGATTAACAATCCAACTTCAGCTCAGGTCATGATCTCATAGCTCGTGAGTTCAAGCCCGGTGTCAGGCTCTGTTCTGACAGCTCAGAGCCTGGAGCCTGCTTCAGGATTCTATGTCTCCCTCTCTCTCTCTGCCCCTCCCCGGCTCATCTCATGCTCTCTCTCTCTCTCTCTCTCTCTCTCTCTCTCTCTCTGTCAAAAATAAATAAACATTAAAAAATTTTTTAAAAAGAAAGAGCCATTGTACAATGGGTTAGGAAAGACCACCAGAAATATCCAGGGAGCACTCTCCTCATCTCTCAGATTGTCATTATACCCCTCAGGGCTACTGTCAGAAGCACAAGTCTGTTCTTGATGTACCACACCACTGACTTGGAATGAGGCTCTTGAGGCTCTTAAGGAGGGGAATGAAGGCAAATTTTGTAAGCAAAACTTCGACATCCAAAGACCAGAACAGCAGAATTCATACACCCAAATGAGCCTTGGCTCCTTCATGGGTTCTGTCACCTTGTGATGCTATAAACATACAAACAATGTTGTCATTGCTCAGAACATTTTTAGAACTCCTCATTGGAGATTATCTTTAGTGTTTGTTTATAAGCTGCTTTTTAAAAAATCAGCTTTACTACTCTAGAGTTTTTGATCAAAGGTCATACTATATAATTTGAACACCTACACTGAAAAGACTTGACTCCAAATAGCATTTGGTTGTTCCCAAAAATCAAATCCACCTTCAAAGGAAACAAATTCCACAAGTGAGAACATTTTATTTTAATTCCCAAGGTCTAAAAGCAATAACCAGAAAGAAACCCTAAGGAAATTTTTAGCAATGATAGCCATGTAATCAATGTATAGCCTGACATGATTATTTCTATGGGAATCACACTCATTTGTATGCATATATTCTTGCAAGATAATGTATTAAATTGCGCGCGCGCACACACACACACACACACACACACACCACACACACACACTCATTTGTATTCCCATAGAAAATTTCAAGAATGATACATTTAAAAACTTGTACTTTCTGGGGCATGTGAATGGAGAGTTGAGGGGGGTGGGGGGTAGGGGAGGTTTTACTGTATATACCCTGTTTATAATGACATGTGCATGTCTATGTCTATCTATACACATACATATTTTACTGTGGGTATGTATTGCTTTTATAACATGGGAGGGAGAAAGAAAGTAGGAAGGGAAGGAAGGGAAGGGAAGGAAGGAAAGGGAAGGAGGGAGGGAGGGAGGGAGGGAGGGAGGGAGGGAGGGAGGGAAGGAAGGAAGGAAGGAAGGAAGGAAGGAAGGAAGGAAGGAAGGAAACAAAAAATGTAGAAAAAACCTTTAGGGGGCCTGAGTAGCTCAGTTGGTTAAGCATCCGACTTGATTTTGGCTCAGGTCATGATCTCACACAGTTCATGAGATGGAGCCCTGTGTCAGGCTCTGCACTGACACCACAGAGACTGCTTGGGATTCTCTCTCTCCCTCGTTCTCTCTCTGCCCCTCCCCTGCTCTCTCTCTCTCAGAATAAATAAACATTTTTAAAATTAAAAAAAAAAAGAAAGAAAAAACTAAAATGGAAATGAGGGAGAAAAGCAGAGAGGAAGGGAAGAGAAAAGGAAAGCAATCCTAGTAGCTAATACCCTATTGTCAGGTCTTTTTGTATTTTTAATTGCATTTTTACGTTAAACCATTTTATGTGTCTTTTTGGCTCCATGTTAAAATCATATGTCATAAAGACTCTGATGTGGTATATGCAAAAGGAGCAATAGAGTTAAATTAGCAAATAATGTAAGCACTGTGGCAGCTGTTCTAGTGAGTGAAGTGAGAATGCCCTGGCAAAGGAAAAAAGATCTGAAATCTGTTCAATGTTATCATATTTTTATTGATCAAGTTGTGACCAATTAAAAAATAAACAAGCAAAAAATACCCTTATCTACAAGCAGACTTCAGGATGTGAAACAGGGAGTATGTGGTATCATGAGGATACAGGTCTGAAGAGAGGAGCACTAACACCTCCGGTAACCTCAGGGTTTCCTCCAGAGGGGACTTACTTCATGGCCTGATTAAAAAAAGTAAGTCACATAAAAGTGTGATTTAAGTTTGTACTATATTTTCCCTTGCACATTCCAATCTATTTGAAAGCAACAAAAAGAACACTTTAAAAAAGTATCCATCCAAAAAATGCCATAAACACAAGATAAAGACAGATGAAAAAGTGTGGAATCTTGGCAGCATTTATGACAGACAAGGGACTAATTTCCTTAATGTTTGAGGGCTCTTTCAAATCAATAATAAAAAAAAAACAATAACCCAATAGAAATGTGCACAAAACACACAGAAAAATCAAAGGGAAAAATACATATGACAAAATAGAAGATGTTAGACTTTGTTCACAATTAAAAACTGGCATGAGAAAAGTTTTTTTACCCATCCTATTGAAAAAGATCAACGAGTTTGATAATATCTAGTGTTAATTTGGAGGAACAAGCACTCTCAAGCACTGTCAATGGAAATCTAAATTGGTCCAGCTATTGTATAGGGCAATGAAACAATCAGTAGCTATCAAAATCTAAAATGCACATTCCTTTGACTGACTAGACAATATCATGTGTAAGAATTTATCCTACAGATGTAGTTTTGCACTGTCTTATGAACAGATACAGAAGAATGCTTACGCAGTATTGTCACAAGCACTGGAAAGAACTACAAATTCCTCGAAAGGGAAATGTTTAAATAGATTCTGTTGTATCCGTATAAAGGAATATTAGACAGCCATTCAAAAGATATCAAAGATATACATATGATGACACAGAAAGAGTTTTAAAGCATCACTGAGTAAAAACATCAAGGGATAGAACAGTGTTTGGAACACACATTAGCAGGGGTTACTAATAAGGAGTGGGGGGGTGAATACAGATTGGGGTAGAAGTGAGAGGAAGATGTCAACTTTCCAACAAATAAATTTCTACATTTGAATCTTCTCCTATGTGTATATTACTTTTTAACAGCTTAACTCATATACATCACATACCATACAATTCACCTATTTAATGTGTACAATTCCATGGTTTATAGTATAGTCAAAATTGTACAATCATCACAACTATTTTTGAAACATTTTCATCACCTCAAAAAGAAAGCCTACACTCATCCAGTCACTCCCCATTTCCCACTGTCCCCCTGAGTCCCTGAGAGTTGCCAGTCTACTTTCTGTTCTATGGATTTACATGGAACATTTATATGGATTCATGACACTTCTTATAAATGGAATCATACAGTATGAGGCCTTCTGTGATTATCTTATGGCACTTAGTATAATGTTTCCAATGTTCATCATTATTGCAACATGAATCAGAAATTCATGTGGCTGAATAATATTCCACTGTACGTGTATACCACATTTTATATATTCATAGACAAGTTGATGGACATCTGGGTTTTTTCTCCTTTTTAGCTATTATGGATAGTGCTGCTATGAGCATTCACATACATGATACATTCATGTGTTTGCATTACTTTTTAATAAAAACTAGTTCAAATTTTAAAAATTAATACAGTCACAACTATTAGTTGCTTAGAGGAAACCTCCAGAAGATGGTAAGATGGTGGAAAAGTGGAATGTTCCATCAGTTATTTATAGAATGGAAATTCTGAGAAAGTTTTCAATCGCAAATAGATTTAAACATGTCATTTTCTTTTCCTGAAAGCATATTTCTTAGAACCAGTTTGTTACATATATATATATATGCTCTATATATTGTACTCATGACAATGTTGAACTCTACCAAAGCTTCAAAGCTGAAGTTTCATCTCCCAAATTTACATTTATGTCCCCCAAAGACAATCCACAACCTAGAGAAGCAAATCCAGAATAGTACAAACTTCTCTTGTTATATAGACTTGTGATGGTTAATTTTATGTGTAAACTTGGCTAGGCCATGGTAGTCACGTATTGGTAAAACATCAGTCTAGATGTTGCTGTCAAAGTAAGTTTTTTGGATGTGATCAACATTTAAATCAGCAGACTTTGAAAAAAGCAGATTACCTTCCATAACGTGAGTAGGCCTCATCCAGTCAGTTGAAAACCTTAAGAAAAAAACATTGAGCTTCCCTGAGGGACAAGATAGTTTCCTTCCAGACTGCCCCCAGACTCAAGCTGCAACATTACCTCCTCCCTGGGTCTGCAGGCTGCCAGTCTGCCCTACAGATTTTGGGTTTGCCAGACCCCCCCACCAAATTGCATGAGACAACTCCTTAAAATAAATCTCTCTCTCTCTCTCTCTCTCTCTCTCTCTGTATATAGATAGATAGATGGATAGATATAGATATATGGATATAGATATAGATATATATAAACATACACACATATATGCACACACATATAGATAGATAGATAGATCCTCTTGGTTTTGCTTCTCTGAATAATCCAGACTAATACAAGACTCAGCAAGTGTTAGTGTTAGAAAGTACTTTACAGATCATCCAAATGAAATCTTATCAATTTATAGCTGAAATAATTGAGGACCAAAGAGTTTAAGTGATGCATATGTATGTACAGAATCTTATAATCAAAGGAGAATAAATGAAGGACTTTCTAGGATGATGATTTATTCTGAAAGTTGTGAAAAGTACATGGGAATAAAGTCACGAAAAGTGTCCCCATACCTGTGTGTTTAGGAAAGGTGAAAGGTAAAGAAAAAAATATCATATTATCATTTAAACATATATAATGTGTTGAAAAACATTCAGTTTTCCAGTTAGCCCAAACTACTTTATAATATAATTATATGGTTCCTGGAGGCTAGTTATAATTGAATTATAGGGTGTCTTGTTCACATTCTAGCTGGTGAAAAAAAATTGCTCAGCTCTGCTTCGCGGTTCTCTAAACACCAGCTAGAATACTCATGAGGCAGCTTATAATTCAATTATAACTCCCCTCTGGGAACCATATAATTATATATAAAAGACCTAAGCCATCATATGTTCTCCATTTATTTTTTGTTATGAAAGGATTTGTCTAAAGTCTGATATTAAATTTGAATAGGTCTGAGTCAATTTGCACCTCAAGATTTACCCAGATACCAAGATAATAAACTGTATTCACCTAGCTGAAAGACACTAGGAGTTGATCTGTTTACCCGAACAAAAAGTCATCATATCCTTATCTCTCTTTGGAGATTACACACACACACACACACACACACATTTCCCATACATACCCACACTCATGTTTTTAACTGAACTTGTAGTGAAATAGTATTGTAAACTGCGGGCATAATTACCGTGACTCAGATCTGAATAAAAGCTTTAGCACACTGCACCAATTAGTTAATAGTTCAAAAGAGCATATATTTTGTAGAAATAAGGCACAGGGACAATTGATATTGATCTTCATCCAGGAAACTCTGCCTCATTCATTTATTCATTTAGTAGACAGTCACTGAGCATTGCTATATACCAGGTATCACATTTTCCCTCACTACTCATAGTTTATTTGAGAATGCATTTGAGCTCTTGAAAGTGCTCTCTAGGAGAACACAACTCATTTTTCAGCAATGAATTCCAAAGTTTGCCACTTGTTTAATTCCACAAAGATTTCACATACACCCCATATTTAACAATGTGCTTGGCTACAGTATGTGGGTAACAAAGGAGTAACTATAACATAAACCGTATTCTCTAGGAACTTCACAGTTTAGCTGAAGAGCTGAGGATAGCTTACAGGTAGAGGAAACCCAGAGGTCGGCAATAAGAGACAGTAAAGACAGGTAAATGTGCAGAAGAAGAGACGGGGCATGCCAAAAAAGAATACATAATTAGTACACAAAATAACCCACAATTTTGCCTGTAAGATGTTCTGAGACCGCATCATGATTCCCCTTAAGAATTGAGCCTTTCAGTGTCTGACCTGTGCTCTCGAGCAATAGAGCAAAGGTGTAGATCCCATGCTATGAAATCAGAATGCAGGGTTTTCAGCTCTGAGACTTACCATGGGATTTGGAGTGAACTAGTTTAACCTCCCCATGCCTTCATATGCTTATATATGAAATGAAGATAAGAAGAATCTACTTTTCCCAAGCGTTGTTATAAAAATTAAGAGTTAACATCAGAAAAGCAGTCTGAGTATGTTATGGACTGAATGTTTATGTTGTCCCCAAAGTCTTATGTTGAAGTCCAAACCTCCAATGTGACGATGTTAAGAGGCAGGGCCTTTGAAAGGTGATCAGATCATGAGGTCGGACCCTTCATGAATAGGATTAGTGTCCTTATAAAAGAGACCCCAGAGAGCTGTCTTGCCACTTCTTCCACATGATGCAGGCCCTCACCAGAACCCAAATCTGCTGGCAGCTCAGTTTTGGACTTCTTGGCTTCCAGAACTGTGAGAGATATACTTCTGTTATTTTAAGCCACCCAGTCTTTGGTATTTTGTTAGAGCAGCCCGAATTGACTAAGACAGAACAGTGCCTGCCACACAGTAAGTAACCTTCATCACTATTATCCCAGTAATGTTGGCTGGAGACAAAGGGGAAATTTATATAAGATTAAGATCTGGCCACAGTTGGGAACTTTTTGACAGTCAGATTTTTTTTTAATGTGATGCTAAAAGATGGAAATAATAATATACAACCAAGGATAGGGTCTGATTAAGCTAAACCTAGCACAACTTGTGAAAGATACAGAGACCAAGAAACTCAGGAGTGGAGGCTTTTTTAGGTCTATCTGGGGCGAGATTAAAAATGAGTGAAGGTGAACATTCTACTGTCAGTGGTGTAATGATGATACCTGTCAAATCCTAAAATCAATAATTAGATAACCTCTATTTTCCATCTGTCTTTTCGGTCAAAGAGATTTATTTTGGGACTAAAAGAATAAGAGAGTCATAGCAAGAATAAATTGAAACCCAGGATTCATGAGGAGTTAATGTTAAAAACACTTATGTTTCCAGGCCCTCATGAAAGATTTCTGAGAGTACTGACTTAGCTCAGAGAGTAGAAAGCAGTCAGTACCGGAGTCAACATAGGCATACTCTGAATATGTCTTGACAGACTAACTTCACTTTCCTTTTAAGCAATATGACTAAATTGACAAGACAAGGAAATGGGTACATTTTACTGTTTTATATTCAAAAAAGTACTTCGCGAAGCATTTCATGATATACTTTTGGAAGAGTTTAAACGATATTACAATGGTGCCATTAAGTTGACACATAAATGAATGAACAACCATACCAAAGTTTCAGTTGGTTAATTTCAGTCTAGTTATCTCCTCTCCCTCATCTTATTCAACATTTTTATCCATTCCATGGGTGAAGAGGTCATTTTTAGAGGACACAGAACTAGTTCGAATAGCTAACCTGTTGAATGATATAACCAGGATGCCCCAAATTCATGCCAGGATGTAACTATGAGCCAAATATAACATATTAGAATTTCATAGACAGATATATAAAGTCCTTTATTTTCATTAAAAATATCTCTACTACATTAAGTACCTCGTGGTTGATTTGGCTTTAAAATAGCATATGTATAGGGGCACCTGGGTGGCTCAGTCAGTCAAGCGTCCGACTTCGGCTCAGGTCGTGATCTCCCGGTCCATGAGTTCCAGCCCCGTGTCGGGCTCTGTGCTGACAGCTCAGAGCCTGGAGCCTGTTTCAGATTCTGTGTCTCCCTCTCTCTGACCCTCCCCCGTTCATACTCTGTCTCTCTCTGTCTCAAAAATAAACGTTAAAAAAAATTTTAAATAGCATATGTATAGATACTAAAAGATATTAGCTGACTGTAAGCATAAGGAGTTAGAAGGATGATGTGGTTGATATGAGCATAGGCTGTGTAAATAGAAACATAGACCCTAGAAAGAAATGTGTTCTTGGTATATACTATTCTTGATGTGATTTGGGACTACACCTGGAGTACTGTATTCACCTATGGGCCCCTCATCTTGAAAAGGCCACAGACCAAATAGGGTGTGTTGAGTAGAGAACAAGGAGATAGTTGGATGGCATGAAGAGATGTCATTCCTACATGTGTTAAATGGCCACTTGTCAAGAACATTGTGCAAAGGACTCCAAACAACAGGAATAGATGACTTATATATAAGGGTTCTTCTAAGCCTGAGTCTGTGCCTTAAAGAGGGAAAACTGGAAAGAAGCTGGAAGCTGAGAGTGTGAGCTGATGGGAAGCTAGGAACTAAGGAACACAGGGGTTGCTACTGGATTATGGGTATTCATGAATAAATTTTTGGGGGGGGTCAACTTTTCTCTGAAACTCAGATAGTCTGGGACTAACTTCCTCAGTTACATCTCCTACTGGCTTCTAGCCCAGAGTCCCTCACTGCAGTAAGCCTGATTCAGAGCCTTGCTACTTATGCTAACAAAGGGAAACAGAAAATTAGTGGCAATTTTTATCATCCTTTATTATTGTTCTCTTCAAGTTGCAATTCCCAATGAGCTGACTGCATGGGGAACATTTGGCACTATTGGAATAATCACTGAACTGAGAGAATACCAAGGTTATATAAAACCTGCATTAGTCCATTTTCTCAGATTTTTTCCTCAATTTTGTAATCTGAGAAAGAAGGAAGTCAGATTAAATGGTTCCTAAAAATCACTTTCACACTGAAAATGTACTATAATTCTATCCCAACTGTATTAATTTTTAAAGAATACTTCATGGGTTTTTTTTTAAAGTCACTCAAAAAACATGAAAATAAGCCACCATTTCACTTAGTGAATTAAATTGAATGAAATATTGCCATGCTACATATTTAGTCCCGACAATGCAAAGAACGTTAATAAGTTCAGTGATTCAGGCAAATATAGTTTTATTTCTAGTTCTAATTGCTTTAAATGTTCTCTTGTTTGGTGCGTGATTGGTCTGTTTAAACTTGGATCCAATTTTATTTTTTTTAATGTTTATTTATTTATTTTGAGGGGGGAGGGGCAGAGGGAAAGGGGAGAGAGAATCCCAAGCAGGCTCCACACTCAGGGTGGAGCCTGATGTGGGGCTGACCTCATGACTGTAAGATCATAACCTGAGCTGAAATCAAGAGTTGGCCACTTAACTGACTGAGCCACGCAGATGCCCCAAACTTGGATCCAATTTTATTTTTTTTATTTATTATTTTTAAAATTTTTTTTAACGTTTATTTATTTTTGAGACAGAGAGAGACAGAGCATGAACAGGGGAGGGTCAGAGAGAGGGAGACACAGAATCTGAGACAGGCTCCAGGCTCTGAGCTGTCAGCACAGAGCCCGACGCGGGGCTTGAACTCACTGACCGTGAGATCATGACCTGAGCCGAAGTTGGCCACTTAACCTACTGAGCCACCCAGGCGCCCCTTGGATCCAATTTTAAAACATTAGCTCAATCTGGTAGAATCTCACACAATCCTTCTTTAAAGAGCTGACTCCTACCATAGCAAATGCCAGATCGAGCAAAAAAGGGACCTGCTGCCAAAACTCCATGCTTGGGAGAGAAGGTCAGAGGCCCAATAAGACCACTGAAGAGGAGTGAACCTGGGACACTACTATGAATTTCCTCGAGCGGGATTTCTCCAAATTAGAATGGCTCTTTCTAGTTTTTGATTCAACTTTCGTATTTGAGTCTAAATATGTCATTTATGTAAAAGGCAGAAATACCTAGCATAGGAAAAAGTAAAAGGCCCAACATACAGTATTTTTAGATGTAGGGCTTAAGGCATAAATACTTCATTTTCAGTGACTTTCAAATGTAATTTTTCTCTGAAATAGAAATGACAGGTCAGAGAATCATTGTTCACTTCCCACCATAACAGTACATTGGTTTGCAGAGATGCACAGCAAATGTTAAGGGCTCATTCTCGCCTCCACACTCCCAAAGAAAGGGTTAATTTTCCTCAGACTCCAAGTCAAGGGGTCTGGGGAAAAATCCAATCTCATCAAAAATCCTGTGACATGAGTAGCTTCCCAAGCATTACAGACCACTTATTCCCAAAATAACATTGGTGTTCAAATAGATTTCAGTTTATTATGTTGGAGCCTTCCGGGTAAGGGACATTTTGCCAGAGACTCTAGGAGAAAGAATCTGAAATGCTATTTGTTGATAGGGAGAGGGAAATCTATAGTTTATCTAATGAAAGCCTTCCCTATTGCTCCCCTCTATTTTAGAAAGCATTCATCTCTGCTCCTCACTTCTTGGGTCCCACTTGATCTATTGTATCACCTATCTAGGCTCTCAGTAACTGAAGTTCAGGCAGCCATCAAAAGGGAATGCTTATTCAAAGACTACTGGCGAGACAGGCAAACCTCGATCATGTCTGAGCTTCGTAGCAGGCCACAGCTTCCTTCATACTGCTAACATTTGAAATGGCTTCTCTACGTGGTTACTTCTCGTTTTGTGTGTGGTTTTGTTTCAGAAAGGGGTTGTTTTTGTTTTCAAACATGCCCCTAAAGAAACTAATTGCAAGCTCCCATTCAACACTTTATGCTTTTCCTCCTCACCCTTCCTCTCCAGTTTTTAGAGAATTAAAGTTGGTTTTGAAGTATCCTGTACTTTTCTGTAAATCCCAGTGAAAAGTTGATTCAGAATTGACCTGCAGTGCTTTGGAGGATGTGCAAAGGAAGAGTAAGAATGAACATTCTAGTACCATACACTAAAAATGCACATCATTTCAAATGAAACACTCTCTGATTTGAGTTATTAAGCAAAGAAAGACAAACTAATAATACGCCACTGACTTGGAAATAATCACAACAGCTTTGTGATTCAGTGAGAATTAAGAGATGTCCTGGGGGATGCAAGCTAGAATGAAAAGAAGTGATAATGGTAGTCTGACAATATTCAGGATTTTCATCTAGGATGATTGTGCTATCAATTGCCACAACTGATGCCTCCCCCCAACTCCAATTAGACCTGCTCAGTGTTCTGCTCCATGATAGATATGGAAAACACCCAGAAAACAATGAATGGAATAGGGAACAGTCAAAAAGTATTATTAAGCATCTGAGACCTGGAAAGACAAAGGCTAAGACAGGTATATGATGGAAATCCAAAAATTAAGTATGGATTGAATGAATCACATTTCAGAAAGGTAAAATTGGGTAACATCCCACAAAATTGATGAATGAAATTTATTTATCACTTACACATTAATTTTTTTTCAAATATGTTAACCTAGGGGAATGAAATATGAACAAGACATAACCTCAGAAGTTCACATTCTAGCTGGACAAATGATAAAATGATAGAAAAGATTTAAAAGAGACATGGGCTAGGAGTATAAGAACATATAAGGGATCCGTTTTGTGAGAGATGGAAGTGGGTCTTAAGAAGAGTGTATGAAGATGTGACAAAGGAGAGGACATTTGACCTGGGCCTTGAGCATGTTCTTGAAAGTTCATTGGTCGCAGAAGGGAAATAAGGCTATTCCAGAAGAGAGGCAAAAGCATGAATGGAGACAAAATAACTTGTTCAAGAAACAGAGAAAGACCCAAGGAGGTTGGAGTAGAGCCTGCAATTGGGAGAAATAATAAGAATTAAGCCAAAGGTAGGCAGAATCTTAAATGCCATGACAAGAAACTTGTACAGTATCGTGTAGGCAACAGAGAGCCAACAGCAGGTTTTAAATGAGAGAGTGTTCTTGGTGCTGGCTCCAGCTTCTAGAGACTGAGTCTACTTGTTAAGATTCTGGGGAGTGAAAATGAGACCCAATGGGAGGACATGCTTGACTGTTTCTCAAATATCCGAGGGGTCATGTACAGTATGGGAAGAAATCAGATGTACTCTGTATGGCTCAAACCAGTGGTTGGACGTATTTGAGCTCAGTATGAAGAAGAGCTAACAGGGTCAGTCATGGGTGGAATGGGCTGCTTCAGAAGTTCTCCAGATGTTCTCAGTCACCTAATGGAATGCTATAGAAGGGATTAAAATATTATATGACCCATATAATATTATACACACACACACACACACACACACACACACACACGGGGGGGGGGGGGGCGGAGAGAAGAGGTATTCAACTAGACAACCTTTCAGATTCCTTCCAAAAGGGATTCCACTCACTTGTCCACAAGAAAAATCTTCATATAGACAGAAGATACATATTGTCTCCTGCTCCTTTTTCTTCACTCCAAACACTTTCTCTTCCTTTATCCATTTTGAATACATCTTAAACTTACACAATGTTACACATCAATTATATCTTAATAGAGGTGGGGGAAAAAACAATGACGACAAGCTTTACCTTTACCCTTCTGGTTGATTTCTTCTGGATACCGTCATGCAGTCAGCCCGTTCCTAACCAAATACGGCACCGAAAACTGAGCATACTACTTCCCCAAAAAAGCAACCATATCCCTATGTTACTACTTAGGATTTTATGTACAGTAAAACCTTAATTAACTGAAGCCCAACTAATGAAACATTTTATTTCATGTTCTATACTCAACATTATGGGAAAAAGAAACATGGTGACTAGGCAAGCATTATCTTAAATTTACAAAAAGAAAAACAAATTTGGCTCCCAAGGAATGGTCTGGCCCAATATAAATTAATCACAATCTCCTACTTTTCTCATAAAATAAGAACTAATTTCAGAATGATGAACTTGAGGCCCTGAAAAAATATTCCAAATACCAAAGTAAAATTCAATTATGTTCACTAAACTGTACTTATTAAGGGAGTAAATTGGACTATAGTTTTATAAAATGTTTGAACCACAAAGACTGAAATAAAAAATAGTTGTGCTATTTAATTTTTTAAAAGCTTCAACTAGTATCCCCTTCCCTAAGCATCTAGTTAATCAAGGCTTTATATATATATATATATATATATATATATATATATATATATATATATATATATTATAGAACCACGTCCTTCATTTCTTACAAAAGGAAAGGGAATATTTCATTTTTACCTCTACACTTACTGCTGACATGGCACCTAGGTTTTTAATGAATTCACTGAATTAATAACACAGATGTTTTAGTTATTATTATTAGCCTGCCTCAGTAGTCATATTCTCATTTCATCTTCAAAATGTTCCTGGTTCTGTAGTCATATGTTGCTGTCAGGTCATACAAATAAGGGACATAATTATAAATAGAGTGCATATAGTATTATGTGCATTCATCATAGTAGAATATAGGATATTAAAAAACCAAAAGGAATCTTGAAGGTCATCTAATTTAACCATATAATTTTACAGAGGTGGGAACTAAGATGCAGAGAATTTAAGTAACTTGTTAAAGGTCATACAGCTTGTTAGTGACAGAGGCAGGACTAAACACTGGTTTTTCTCTCTCTTGGTCCTGTGATTTTTCTTCTACAACAAACTGCCTCTGCATTTTCTAGAGTCAAGTAGGAAACAGATATACATTTTTTTGTGCTGAAACATGAAGTTGCTCAGAAATGTCATTCCATTTTGACACTAGAATTCTCAGACACAAAGAAGGCTGGTTTTCCTCTCTTTTATTGGAAAGGTATCTTGTGTATTTATTTTATATCCTTGCTACTCTAAAATCAATCTGATGATGTTTTAAGAGACAATAAAAGCAGGAATAATATGGCATAGATTTATCTATCACTGGCAGCAATGCAGGAATTGCCAGTTACTGTTATTTGTCAGTAATTTATAAGAGTACCTGTTGGACACCAAGACATGACGAGTTACTTTGTGTTACCAAACTAAGAACTTCTGATTTCATTTTTAAGAAATCATAATTCTTGGGGTGCCTGGGTGGCTCAGTCGGTTAAGCGACCAACTCTTTTTGATCTTGGCTCGGGTCATGATCTCACAGTTTGTGACATGGAGCCCCATGTAGGGCTCCACGCTGATGGTGAGGAGCCTACTTGGGACTCTCTCTCTCCCTCTCTCTCTCTGCCCCTCCCCTGCTTGCATGCATTCTCTCTCTCTCTCTCTCTCTCTCTGTCTCTCTCTCAAAATAAACAAACATTTTAAAAAAACCTTTTAAGAAATCGTAATTCTTGGAAGTGAATTGCACACACAGGAAATGTCACGAAGCAAGGTTTGGGGCTGTGGTATTCAAAGTTTTGAGGGGCTATATAATGAACAGAAGACCTTCAGAAGTCTGGGAAAGAAATTGGAAGTCAACACGGGTAAGCCTTCCAGAACTGAAGGAATCTTCCATGCCACCTTGGTTTTGTATCTCACTTGGTTTTGAACATGGTGAGTGTCATGTTATGTTCAAAGTGCTATGTAAGCTCTTTTTATGATAAAGGAGGAGGTTTTTGGTCATTTGCCTTGTGATCACATTGATGGAGACCTCTAGAAAGAAGCTACAAAGACTACATTCTGGAATTACAAACTAAAATCTAACCTGGACAATAAAAAAAAAGTTATTCATGGGGGCACCTGGGTGGCTCATTCGGTTAAGCGTCTGACTTCAGCACAGGTCACAGTCTCATGGCTTGTGAGTTCGAACCCCACATAGAGCTCTCTGCTGTTGCACGCAGCCTGCTTTGGATTCTCTGACTCCCTCTCTCTCTGTTCCTCCCCCATTAGCGCGCATGCGCATGCTCTCTCTCTCTCAAAAATAAAACATTGTTTTGAGAGTTATTCATAGTAAACAAGCCTCAATAGGGATTCATGGCTGCTAGTTTACAAAAGTATCAAATATTTCAGATCAAACATTGTGCATCACACTGAGGCACAAGGCAGGAAAATTAGCTTGTTGTATGCTGTCAACTCTCTAAAGCACTCAATAATCTATGTGGACATGAAGGGAAATTCTAACGGAAAGAAAGCTGATGGCTGATGAAAATATTAAGAAAAGCAACAAAGGCAAAAATAATCCCATTTCTTCAGTTTGTGAACTATAGTGTCTATGCTCTCTGGGAAAATGGGATACATTGATGAAGAAGAGATTAAAAGCATTCTAAAACTTAATAAATGATCAACTAAAAAATATCACATAATTACTTTGCTGTTATGGCCGATCATAAAGTATACCTGAAAAAATAAAAATGCAATTTCAATTTCCTTGCTCTTTTATGTTTATATTATCGGAAATGATAGTGTAGTTTTTTAATTTATACATCAGAAAGGCCATTTGAGGAAAAAATGGGCTTTCACAACTCTAATCCTTCACTGGTACATTTTTTCCACTTTTATAATGATGATTAAAACTCCAAATGAGTTACCTGTAATACTTTTCATTTCTGTATCTGTTGATTGTCAACACTGGTTATTCTGAGTCATGGTAGGTGGGTGGGTAAGAAAATGAGTAGTCTTCATTTTCAAAATAAATCACAATATGGATAGTGGGCAGGAGGGACTAATGGCTGCCAAGGTTCCTGTTCAGTGTATCACTTCAAGGTCTACCTAGTGCATTTTTACTTCATTAATCAATGGCCACTTAATAAGTTCCTTCCAAGTCAAAGAACATCACTCACCAGGCCCCATCATTGCACACCTGAGTTGCAGCAGATTATTGCCACAACAGATTACTGAAATGCCTGACAAACTGGCTTATAATGTTTCATTCTTACAGTGTCAGGTAAAATTTAGCAGAATTAGGATTGACATCAAAGGCATTTCTGAAAAGGTCATGATCTTATCACATCACTTAGATTAAGCACTGTAAGAATTTGCTTCAAGTTGGTTGGGAAATCTTTAAAATTCTAGACAACTTCAAGAAGACATTCAGAGTTCTCCCCCAGTGACCTCACTGAATTTGTTGGAAAGCTGGAGGGCATAATGTTGACAGTGCTGCTTACTTGAATAACTCATAAGACTAGAAGGCAGCTTAGTCGGTGCTTACAGGATTCCACGAGCAGTCAGAGAAAAGATAGCCAGCTGGATCACCAGTTAGTTTTTTCTTTACCTACATGTCTCCACAACACTGGTTTTACCTTCCGTGCTGCCAAGCAAGTCCCTCTGGGCCTGGCTCATCAGGCTGGCCCTTCTCCCTACTGGTCCAGACACAAAACTGATCTTAGAGAAGTTACTGCGTAGGCACCTGTCACACCACACCACACCATATCACATTCTATCGCCTAAGATCCTCCTAACTCAGCCTCTAAAGGTTTTAAATAAGCAACTTCCAGCTGATAAAACCATCTCTGTCACCTGGGGCCTCTACCACTGGAACTTCTCCATTTCTACTACTCATCGATGGCATGTGTCGGCCACGCACCCGCCACCGGTAGTCCAATTCCAGCAGTTCCGTATCTACCAATAGCCCCTCCTCATCCAAACTCTGTACTCTAGGCAGCTCTAGAGCAACACTAATTACACTAGGACTATTTCTCACTCAGACTACTGCTTATACTATTTCCCTATCCTTCCTTCTTCCCTTCCCCATCCTCTAGCCGAACCCTATCTAACACCCTTTATTAAAGGTCCTCTTCTGGGGTTCCTGGGTGGCTCAGAAAGTTGAGCGTCTGACTCTTGGTTTCAGCTCTGGTCACGGTCCCAGGGTCGTGGGATCGAGGCCCACATGGGGATATTCTCTCTCTCTCTCTCTCTCTCTCTCTCTCTCTCTCTCTCTCTCCTTTTGCCCTTCTCTCCTGCCTGTACCTTCTCTCTCTCTAAAATAAAATTTAAGGGGGTGCCTAAGTGGTTCAGTCAATTAAGCCTCCGACTTCAGCTCAGGTCGCGTTTTGTGATTTCGAGCCCAGCACTGGGCTCTGTGCTGACAGCGTGGAGCCTACTTGGGAGTTCTCTCTCTCCCCTCTCTCCACCCCTTTCCCACTCACTCGTGCTCTCTCTCTCAAAATAAACATTTTTAAGTCTAAAAATAAATAAAATTCTTTTTAAAAATAAAAAAAATAAAGGTCCCCTTCCTTCAGAAGGCCTTTCCTGAGTGCTTCAACAATGATAAAAGCTACCATCTATTAAGCATCTATTACTTGACACTTTGAATCCATTATGGTTTTGTTGAGATATAATCTACACACCATAAAACACACCTATTTAGAATGTACAATTCAATGATTTTTAGTTTACTGGGTTATGCAATCATCACCACAAACCAATTTTGGAATATTTACATCACCCCAAAAAAGCATCCCCCTGTGGCCATCTGCAGTCCCTCCCTGCTCCCACTACTAGTCCCTGGCAACCACTAATTTACTATCTGTCTCTATAGATTTGCCTTTTCAGAAAATTATGCACAAATGGGATCATACAATATGCAGTCTTTTACCTCTGGATTCTTTCACTTAGCATAATGTTTTTGACCATTTCATCCATGTTGTAGCATGTTATCAGAGCTTCATTCCTGTTTAGGGCTGAACAGTATATCCACTGTATGTATGTATTACACTTTCCTCATCCACTACCAGTTGACGGACATTTGGGTTGTGTCTGCTTTTCAGCTACTAGGAATAATACTGTTAAGAACATTCAAATAGAAGTTTTTGTGTGTGCCTATTTGTTTTTTATTCTTGTGTATATACCTAGGAGTAGAATTGTTTGATCCTATAGTAAATTTATGTTTAACTTTTTTGATAACATATATATGATATGTATATCTTACAATTATAATTATATATATATATATATATATATATATATAATCACTCACCTATTTAAAGTATACAATTCAATGGATTTTAGTATATTCAGAGTTGTGCAACCATCACCACAATCAAATTTTGAACATTTTCACTACCCCAAAAAGAAACCCCATACCCTTGCATCCATTATTGATGACCTTAACAGCATCCTTAAAAGTTAGGTATTACATCCTTAGTTTTACAGATACAATAAACAGAGGATCAGCAGAGTCAGATACCTGATAAACATCAAAGCCTGCATTTGAACCCAATCTATATGACTCCATGGCTTACAGTATTTCCACATCACCATGTTGTCACTAATCCTCAGTCTCCCTTCACTGAGATCATTCTAAACTGCTCACCTGACTGCCTGTTTATGTCTCTCCTCGAGTACGTAGTCATCAATTTCCGTATTTATGTCTTACACCTCAAAGATACCTTGTATCTAACACTAAACCATAAAGTAAGGAAGAGCCAGAAGTGTATACTTTAACTCATTTGACTTCTTCTCAATCCCAAAAACTATTACAAAAAGCTCTTAATATTTTTTCTAATTAATGGAAATTATTCTTTATTATTAACCTAAATATCTACTCTTATTAAGGTCAATCTTCCATCTTTTCCTTTAGTGTCAGTACAGCACGAGCAGCTGAAGCCCCATCATGTTTTAGAGTCACCTCACCCTGGAAATATCTACATGTGCTTGGAATTTACTGCTCCAGCCAACATGTATATAGTTTGCACCATGTAGTTTTTTAGATCCCTATGTTTCAGTGAATGTGGACTTGTCCTCTATGATGTTAATGTAAATATAGATCGTGTTTTCCCAAATTGATAAAAAGCATCTCATGGGCAAATACCATGTCATTTTGGTTTGGATCCCCTGTGTTAACCAACAGAGTGATGAATAAATATATATATATATATATATATATATATATATATATATATACACACACACACACACACACATACATGTTTTATATTTGAAACAAAGTGCTTCAATACCATTATCATGAAGGATTCTCTCATACCGATATGTTTTTTCTCTGGAGGGTGGAGCCTAGCACTTTCCTGTGTGCTGAGGCTGCTACTATTATGCCTTGTGCCAGTGGGAAAATTGCTTCCTGGCCCTGGCCCCTGTTTTGCCATCTGTAGCATGGGCATTGTTTGAATGAGAAAAATCTCAGCAGAGCTTCCCACTCCTGAATCTTTTCAATACGCTTACTAAAAGTTCTCAGTCATACATCCAGCAGTTTCAACATTCAATCATTTTTGCCTTGATATTAATGACATGCTTACTCTAAAAACTCTTACCACCTTCCTCCACTCATTTGTATTAACCTAGGCCAGTTTTCACCTTCTTGTAGCAAATAAGTATGTAAAATCTTTTACTCAATTTGAGATGCCTCTGTCATCCCTATCATGCTTCAACATTTCACAAATATTTTCTCATGTCTAGAACTCTTTCTTTCAAAGGACAATCTGCTCTCCTAGATTCCCTTCTCAGGACACATCCTATAGCAGCTTTCCTACTTCATTAAGTTTGTGTTTGCATTTTCCTTTTCTGCTGGTTTTTTTCTTTAGAAAAAAGTGAGACAGAAATATGACTCATGGACATTAAATACTGTCATATTTCAAAAGAAATGGAGCATTTTCTCATTAACTGATAGAGAAACAAGCATAAAATTTGATAAGGAATAAAATAATTGGAAGGAACGGGAAGTTTTCCATAATTTTCATCCAGAGAAACTATTTAAACAGACTATTTTATTTTTAAATAGCACCTTACCTTATATATAGTCCTTCAAGTCCCTCAACTAGCCTGTTAATTTCAAAATGTTATTAGATAACATTTATACAGTTAATAATAGATCTTGTTGCCATGGAACCTAAACTGAATTTTCTAGCTCTGAGAGTTGATTTTTCAGCAATTAAACCCTTAGCTCTAATGTTTCATTAACAGATTTTTTATATGAGTGTAATTATTTGGATGAGGATATTGAAAACATTCCCTAGTTTGCAAATGATACTCAAATTGGAAGGAAAGAAAATGATGAAGGATCTCTAATCAAAACTTCAAAGATACATATTATTCAGGTGACAGAATCAATATAAAGCAAAATGTACTCTCATATTAAGGATAAGGACTCTTGGGAATAAGAAAGTACATTCACAGATCTTTTTACTCTCTGATCTACCACCATCTCTACTCCTACCCTTAATCAACCTCTCCATCCATTGCGCACTCCCATAAGAATAGT
Organism: Felis catus; assembly: GCF_018350175.1. Classification (NCBI taxonomy): domain Eukaryota; kingdom Metazoa; phylum Chordata; class Mammalia; order Carnivora; family Felidae; genus Felis; species Felis catus. The sequence goes on from NC_058386.1 coordinate 102,148,145, forward strand.
TGAAGGAAGAAAAGTGATCAGGAGAGAAGGGAAAATCCATTGAAATTATTGGCCCCAGACACAGTAGAACTAGGAGATTATCAGGTTTAATAATCTGCTAATGTCAAGACTATGAATCAACTGAAGTAATCCTGTTTATGTCCAAGATGCTCATTATAGTACAACTAGCCTTGAACCACCAATACTGATCATTCCCTTTCTGTTCTGCACCACTGCTTCAGAGTAGTACTTACTAATTAAAATGCAATAGCTAGCCAGAGTGTCACAACAGAGAGATACAATGTTTTCGTATTTGGATTATTCTCACCGAATGGAAAATCAGAAATGCATTATCATAACTTATACCTATGAAGAAAGGGAGGACAAAACCTGGGGCAGGATAACAGGATGTGCAGTCTTGGGTTGCCAGTAACCATAGGGACTCTGGAGGAAATTATCAACTCATGTGGTTTTAGAACAGGAGAAGCAGCCTGGCAGGGCAATGGCAAAGGCTGAAGTCTTTTACCAAGAAGCTTTAGATTTAGATTTAGAGAGTCTTTCTGTACAGGCATGGGTACTGAATTCCAAGTTGTCACATGATTAGTGAGAAGTAGAACTCAATTCAGCTGTTTTAGCCAAGAATCACATTTCAGATTAAAAAAAATTTTTTTTTTAATTTTTTTTTTCAACATTTATTTATTTTTGGGACAGAGAGAGACAGAGCATGAACGGGGGAGGGGCAGAGAGAGAGGGAGACACAGAATCGGAAACAGGCTCCAGGCTCTGAGCCATCAGCCCAGAGCCTGACGCGGGGCTCGAACTCACACACGGTGAGATCGTGACCCGGCTGAAGTCGGACGCTTAACCGACTGCGCCACCCAGGCACCCCCAAAAAATTTTTTTTAATGTTTATTTATTCTTGAGAGAGACAGAGACAGAGAGGCAGAGAGAGACAGAGTGTGAGAGGGGGAGGGGGAGAGAGAGAGGGAGACACAGAATCCTAAAGAGGCTCCAGGCTCCAAGATGTCAGCACAGAACCCGATAGAGGGCTCGAACCCACGAGCCATGATATCATGACCTGAGCCGAAGTCAGACGCTTAACTGACTGAGCACCCCACTCTCCCCACATTTCAGATTTTAAAAACAGAGATGAGGCAATGAAGACTTTGCAATTAGTGAGTGATCAGTTTGAATACTAACTTGCTACTAAACCTCTGAGTTTCCATTTTCCAATTCATAGAATAATTATGAAGCACAAAAGAGATGACATAAAGTGTCTAAACACAGTAAAATGGGTGCTTGATAAACAGTTTTATTATAATTAGTATTAATTATTAGTGAGAAAATATGTGCTTTCCATTTGCCCCACCTCATTACCCACTGCTTATTGATGGCAGTGTTTCCTAATTGCACTTTCCAATTTTTAATTTATAATGCACTTCTTTGTAGCTGCATCTGCAAACCAAATCTACAGTGATGACGGCAAACATACAGAAATAATGTATTGAAGGAAATAAACAGAAAATAAAAGATATTGTCCCCATACTTAAAAATGTGTTTGTAGTCTGACTGGGAAGATAAAACTTCCCAGTCAGTGTGTGAGCACTGACACAAAATGGTTTATCACGTAACATCATTACTAAGACTCTCCAAGATATTCTGAATGCTTGGTAAGGGTTAACAAACATGCTGGTCATTAGTTTTGGTTGTTTTACATATATTAACTCATGTATTACCCAAAACAATCCTATAAATTAGGGACTATTATTCCCATTTCACAGATGAGAAAACTCATACCAGGAGCTTACGTTAGTTCTCCAAAGTCACACTAGGTAATAAATGCCAGTGGCAGGATTCAAACATTTCCTAAAGCCCATGTTCTTCAACACCTCACTATACTGCCTCTCATACCAATCAGTCAGGTACAGAAAAAATACAGGATTGTGGATTAAAAATAAAAAACTCAATGATCTTTAACAACAAGGAAAGACTGGACGATATACAAAGATCATAAATGCCTCTTAACAGAATAAAACTCAATGTTTCATTCATTAAAAGGGTGGATCACACAGAAAAGGCCAACAAACCAGGAACACTGTCACCATCAATTTCTGCTTTACTTGCTGAAAAGCAAGATATCTGAGGATATTCAGTAGCATCTGAGTATACTGTCTATTTCAATCTCTATTTATCAGACAACTTTCTTGAGGAAGGACCATTTTTACAATAAAATATGCTGGTCATATTGGAACAATGTATTTGATAGCCACATTTTAATCTCAATAATCATAATGAAAATCTTTCTGTATATTACAAGTATTTCTGATAAACAATATGCAATTTATATTGAATGATTTTTCATCTTGCCCAAATTTCATTTTTAATGGTTGCTTATGTTCCACCACAAACATTTCTCAGATAAACTCTTAGTTGTGGGAACACTTTCTTGACATTATTTCTCCATTGTCCTATTCATTCAAACAGGCTACAATAAAATCCCATTATATGATCTTTCATGGGATTGAGAAAAGAAAACATCATAAAGAGGAGAAAGATAAAAGTAAGATATATTGCTCCATAGAGACTTTCTTCAGAAGCTCTCTTTGTACTAGACAGCTGTGCACTCACATCTGTTTCAGGGCAACATGGAGGCTGTAAGGGATCATGTGCAGCATTCATGTTTTTATAACTCCATTTGCCACCCCCAAATCCTCTCTTTACGCTGGGTGTGCCAAAACAGAACCACTTGAGGTGGGAGATGAGAAGCAGGTTTAATCATGGCTGGCATGCCTCACTTATTTGAGACTCAGATCACTGATTGCCCCACCTCTACTATGTTTTCTAGAGCTCAGATAAGTTTTCTAGCTCAATACTGCTCAAAGTTTGGTTCACTGAAAGCAGCACCAACATCAGCATCCCCTGGAAGCTTGTTAAGAAATGCAGAATCTCAAGTCCCAACGCCAGACCTACTGAATGGGGATCTGAATTGTCAGCAAGGTCTCCGGGTGATTCCTGTGCACATTCAAGTTTGAGAAGCATTGCTGTACAGAGGATAAGATGTCAAATTGAGAACAAAAATCACAAAAGTGCAAAAACAGGCATATTTACCAAGCATCAACACAGTTTACCTATGGGCCTCATTAACCCCATTTCTTTACTCAGTTTGCTGGGAGGAAATATCAGCCTGATGGAGAGCAATACTAGTTCAGCTGTAGAAGATTTTCAAACTTTATAATCATCAGAATCAGTATCACTATAACCCAACATTTATTCAGTGTTTATTATATACAAGGCATCTTGTTAGATATTTTCCATACCTTATCACTTTAATCCTTACATCTACCGTATGAGTTCAGAACTTTTCTTTCCTGTCCTATAGACGGGAAAACTGGGACTCAGAAGAGTATGTTGTCTATATCATATAGCTGAAGGTAGCAAACATAAAGCCATGTCGGTCTGACTTTGGAACCTGAGCTCATAACCCCTTACTGTCTTTCTGGTATTTTCTCTACTTGTGCCTCCAGGCTATCTGTTCCGGCGCAACGTGAATGTACTTCCATTCCATATCTACTCTGCATGAAAGACATTTTCCCAATAGGCTCAAAAACGTCTATTCAAGGCTTTAGCTCTACCTGTATGTTCTCCAGAGATATTTAACCTCACGCTTGAGGGTGTCCCTGACTCGGAGTCTCTGCTTTCCCCCCACACCCCCCCCCAAACATATCCTGAATACTCACTCATTTTCTCAGTTTTCTGGTACTTTGACTTAACAGTTGTTAGGTTTATTTTATTTTTTCACAAAGAATACAACATTCTTTTACAAAGCTCAACATTTTAATCTATCTTTCTGGGCAACCCTTTGGTCCTGATCCTCTTATTAGCCATGTAGCTTTTCATTCTAAGCTCTATAAGGACAATAGCTTTATCTAACTGCTTGTACACTATATCCCCAGAGCTTAGAACAGTGCCTAGCATATAATAAGCACTCAGAAATACTTGTTGACTGAATAAATCTTGGCAAGGATAATTTCTATGGAATGCATATTTGTTGGACCTCTTCTCTTCTCTATGTACACTCATTCCCTAGATTATCTCATCTAGTCCCATAGTTTTTTTAAATTTTTTTTTTAACGTTTATTTATTTTTGAGACAGAGAGAGACAGAGCATGAACGGGGGAGGGGCAGAGAGAGAGGGAGACAGAATCGGAAGCAGGCTCCAGGCTCTGAGCCATCAGCCCAGAGCCCGACGCGGGGCTCGAACTCACAGACCGCGAGATCATGACCCGGGCTGAAGTCGGACGCTTAACCGACTGAGCCACCCAGGCGCCCCTCTAGTCCCATAGTTTAAACAGTATGTATCCACTCCTCAGATTACAACTTCAATCCTGACCACACCCTGAACCCAACTACATACTCCTAATAACGACTTGGTTACAGTATAGGCATCTCTAATTTAACATGTTCAAAATCTGTCCCTTGATTTCCCTCCCCAACTTGCCCCACCCTTATAATCACATCTCTATAAATGGCATTATTACTTACCCAGTTACTCAGACCAAAAACCTTGATGCCCTTGCTTGTTCCTCTTTCCAAACTGGCTAAGGGCCAAGGGCAGGCCACCCCAAGATGGGCCACTTTGGCATGATGATGATTGTGCAATAAGCAATCAACCCCCAGCAGATTCAGGAAAACCTCTTACGTCCTCCTCAACTGCCCAAACTTACATTGGAAAAGGAGAGCCTGTACCAGGAAGAGAGCTATTGCGAGAGATTCCTCTTTACCGAAGAAATTTATCTGCCTAACAGGGAAACCTTTGTTTTCCCAACATCTCCTCTCACCTGCCTACCAATGGTCTTCCTCCCCTTTGTATCCCCAGACCCCTACCCCTCTATTTAGCTCAGAATGTCATATAAGCTTCATGTTGCCTGTCTTGAAATGCCACGTCTGTGTGGATTCCCCTTGTGTACAAAACTAAATTTGATGTTCTCCTGTTGATCTGTCTCATGTTAATTTAATTCTTAGTCCAGCTAGAAGAAGTTTTGACCAAAGAACATTTCCTCCTCCTACCCCACAGCCAGTCAATTATCAAGTTACACCAGGTCTACCTTCAAAATATCTTTTTAGGCGGGGCATCTGGGTGGCTCAGTTGGTTAAGTGTCCCATTTCAGCTTGATTTTGGCTCAGGTCATGATCTTGCAGTTTGTGAGTTCCAGCCCCACATGGAGCTCTGTGCTGACAGCAAAGAGCCTACTTGGGATTCTTCTCTCTCTCTTTCTGCCCCTCCCATGATTGTGTGCCTGCTCTCTCTCTCTCTCTCTCTCTCTCTCTCAAAATAAATAAACTTAAAAAAATATCTTCTGAGCCTAGTCATGCCTCACCACCTTTACCACTCCCACTCTTGGCTACACCACCCTCAGCCTGCACTCAGACTCTGACAAAACCTTTCAACTAGCCTCATTGTTTCAATTCCCACCTCCCTAAAATTTCTTTCTACCCAGCAACCAGTGTAATCTTTCTAAAACATAAATTGGATCGCCTAACTCCTCTGCTTAAAAGCCTCCAGTGGTTTACCATCAAACTCAAAATGAATTCTCCACCATGGCCTACAGGGCCCCATACAAACTGTCCCTGCCTCCATCATATCACTAAACTCTAGCCTTACTGGCTTACTTTCTGTTCTTCTAATGCTCTAATACTACATTAGGGCATATTCACTTGTTAATCAAACTGTTTCCAATGCTGCTCCCCTCCCGGCTGTTATTGTATGGCTGGCTCAGACACTTCCATCATGTCTCTGTACAAGTGTCACTTTCTCAGAGCAAAGACCCTTAGCCATCAGTTACAATAACGCTCCAGTTCTACCACACCATTCTTTAGTCCCTTGTCTTGGCTTACTTTCTTTATAAATTTATCCCCACTGGGACACCAGGGTGGCTCGGTCAATTCAGCATCTGACACTTGATTTCGACTCAGGTCATGATCTCATGGCTCATGGGATTGAACTCCACATCAGGCTCTGTGCTTACAGCATTGAGCCTGCTTGGGATTCTCTCTCCCTCTCTCTCTCTCTGCCCCTCCCCCACTGGTGCTTACTCTCTCTCTCCTTTTCTCTCCCTCTCTCTTAAAATAAATAAACATTTAAAAATAAATAAATAAATAGGGGTGCCTGGGTGGCTCAGTCAGTTAAGGATCTGACTTCGGCTTAGGTCATGATCTCATTGTTTGTGAGTTTGAGCCCTGCATCGGGTGAGCATGAGCCCCACATCTGGTGAGCTTGAGTCTGGCTTTGGGCTCCACACTCTCTCTCCCTCTCTCTGCCCCTTGCGGGATTCTCTCTCCCTCCTTCTCTCTCTGCCCCTCGATCACTTGTGTTTGCTCGCTCTCTCTCTCTCTCTCTCTCAAAAAAAAAAAAAAAAAAAGCCCAACATCTCTTGGGGTCTTTTCACAAAGATTCGGTTTCCCATTGAACAAATGCATCTACTCTTTGGTTTACTTACAACGCATAAATAATTATCATATTCCAATCCCAATGAATGTTTAATACTCCCTTGTAGTCACATTTTTATTACTGAATTCCTAGGGTCTGGAGTCTATTTTGTTACCCTCTCCAGTCAAGTCTGATTAACACCACATCTATGGGTCCTGACTCCTCTACCACCTCTGGGATTCCCTACTCTGGTCATGACTATGGAAAAATCTACCCATCTGAAATCCTGATAGGACTTCCTACAATAAATAAGTGTGTGTGTGTGTGTGTGTGTGTGTGTGTGTGTGTGTGTGTACTCCATGAAAGTACCAACCTGACAGCCCCCACCCCAAATCCTTGTATTTTAGAAGATACCAAAAGGCACTGAGAGGTATCTTTTCATACCCTTCCATCTCCCTTTGTCTGAGCCTTCCCTTCTCTTCCTCCATACCTCTCTTCTCCAAATACACATGCACTAGGTTCCTTGACATTACTCCCTGGCTACTTCAGGCTTTGATTTGTCACACCTCAGCCAGCCAGCCAGTCGGTCTTCCTTCCATCCATCTATTCAACAAGCCTTTATTGAGTACTACTATCTACTTGGAACAGTGGTAGGTGCTAGGGATGGAGAGGTGGATGAAACATGATCTCTAAGTGCAACTTGCTTAGAACATTTCCTGAGAGCCAATTCTTTCCTTTGTGACTTAAGTAACTTAGAATGGCAGTTCAGCTGATACTGAGTCCTTCTGGTAGCATTAGCTGCTAATGATAACGCTAAAGTACCTTTTCCTAAAAACATCAGTATTTTCTTTAGAAATTGGTCTCCTGCAGTCCCTAATACAAAATAGTAATAATAGCTACCAATTTATTTGTGTACTGTATCTCAGGCAATGAACCAATGCATTTTATCTCTTAATCCATTACAACTAAGGCTCGGAGAGGCTGAATCACCTGCCCAAAGTCCACTAACTGGTAGCAGAGCTGGGGTCTGCTACCCAAATCGCATGCCCATCATTCTGTTTCATGATGGAGTAAGTGTCTTAATCCAAAGTACAGTCATTTTGAATGGCAGAGGGTTGTTTGAGGAACCTACATGGCACATCCCCCATCATACTAGGCAGACAGCAGAGGGACAATTAGAAAAATGGGTGAACAACAAGGAGAGAGTAATGACCAAGCAGTAAAGACAAGAGAGTTTTAGGAAAGTGAATGGTCAACCTTTTGATGTGCCTACCGGGAAGGACAAGCTGAGTCTTACTGAAAAGACTTCAGTAAGACTTCAGAGAAGTCTTTTCAGGGTTATGACATGTAAACAAGTAAGTCACAAGTATAATTTGATACCCGGAAAAGAGCAAAGAGCTTCATCCTGACCCAGGCAAAAAGATCCAACATGTAAACCAGTGAATAGTGACTATCTAGAGTTTTGGAAACTCTATAAAGTGTCCTTGATTCACATACCAATCTTTTAATTTGATCTGGCTCAGGGATGAAATCTTCAGGATAAAAAAAGTTACCTACTCATATGACAACTGAAATCATGTACACAACAAGGTTGTAAATGCCTATACATTATCCTATTACAATAAATGTACCATAACTTTTTAAATGTTTCTTTCCATCTTGTTGGCATTTAAATTCGTCTTAGTCTTTCATCACTAGTAATAATGATAAAATGATTGTCCTTGCATTGATTTGTCCACATCCAGAGATTTTTTTCTCCATTGTTTTCTAGATACAAGTTTCCTGGGTTAAAGCCTAACAGTTTTTTAAGGCTCTTTGTACATGTTGACATTTGTTTTCTGGTAAGATTATGCTGATTAACACTCCTCTAGATGTCTACAAGAGAGCACCTTCACAAGAACTTAATATTATTTCTAATCTCTGTGAATATGATCAGCAGAGAAAGAATCTGCTTTTAATTTCTACTTGTATTTTCCAAATGTTTATTTTCTAGCTCTTTTCATTTCCTAATCACGTTTTTGCCATTTTCCTATGTAAGTGTTCATCGTTTTATTGATTTTTTAAAGATTTATTTATTTTTGAGAGAGGGAGAGAGAGAGAGAGAGAGAATGCATTCAAACAAGCTGGGGAGGGGCAGAGAGACAGAGACAGAGGATCTGAAGCAGGCTCCATGCAAACAGCAGCAAGCCTGATGCTGGGCTCAAACTCAGGAACTGTAAGATCATGACCTGAGCTGAAATCAGACACTCAACCAACTGAGCCACCCAGGCACCCCTTTCTTATTGATTTATAAGAGAAAATTACATATTACAGGAATTAGGCCATTGCTATATACATTGCGTATATTATTTTCTAGGACTATGATTTGCCTTTTCATTCTGTTAATGTTTTTTAAGAAAAAATATTGTTTGCAGCGCCTGGGTGACTCAGTCAGTTAAAGCATCTGACTTCAGCTCAGGTCATGATCTCAGGGTTCATGAGTTTGAGCTCCATATCAGGCTCTGTGCTGACAGCTCAGAGCCTGGAGCCTGCTTCAGATTCTAGTCTCCATCTCTCTCTGCCCCTCCCCTGCTTGCACTCTGTCTCTCTCTATCTCTCTTTCTCTCAAAAATAAACATTAAAAAAAATGTTTTTAAGAAAAAATATTGTTATAGACTTAAATCATCCTCTATCTTTCTGTGATTTCTTCTCATCATAAAATCAATTTAATAGTCAACTTTATTTGCTATTTTGAACCTTTTAAAACATTTAACTCTTAAATGTTTCAAAAATGTATTTAGGCATATAGTGTGAAGTGAAACTCTAACCTGAGATTTTATGGCAAATCCCCTCACCTCCCCAATAGCCAATTTTCCAAGAACTATTTATTAAATGATTCTTTTCCCATTGTTCATAATGCTCTTTTATCATAAAATATTATTTTTTCAAGGCTATCTAGTTCGTTTTATTCACCTCTCCATTCTTACAACCTTACCACATTAGTAATTATTGCTAACTGGTGTATTTTAATATCCCTTATTGATGTTTTTAGAACACATTTTAACAATTAAAATGTGATTATTCTTCAAAAATGAACTTCAGAATCATTGTTTAAGGAGTGAACAGAAATTTCTGTTGAATTTATATGAAATTTATAAATTAATTTTGACTTTCCTGTACCTGTAAACCTATAAATCAACTAAATTGAGAAAACATAGATTTTAAATATTCAAACATCCTTGCCAAGAACATGGTATATCTCTCCATTTATTCAAATTTTAATTTGTTTCTCCAGAAAATTTGGTGGTTTTGTTGAAAATATAAGCCTCATATTTTTCTTGTTAAAATTGTTCTTAGAATTTGAAGATATTTATTTTTAAGGAGAAAGCCAATAGACTCCTTTCTCATAAGGATAATTTCGAACTGGTTATTGCTGATCCATCAACAGAGAAGTACAGCACAACACACAGGGACCATGTTAATAGGCCATTAAAAAAAAGAAGAAACACTTATTGCCATTTAGAAAACATATTCTCTGCTGGAAGTTGCCTGCTGTAGAATCAAAGAGTTATGATGTTATGTACCACCCATCAAACTCAGAGAATTTAAGGCAGTATTCTCATTCAACAGTCATCATTCTCAAATGAGAAAGAAACCATTTATCAAGACACAAGAAGAAAGAAAGTAGCTATCACACAAGTCAAAGCACTGGGGCAAAAACAATGATTCTGATTAAATTAAAAAAAAAAAAATTCACAGTCTGAAATTGTGTTTGGCAAGTTTAAATCCTAAACAAAAATTTAAAGAAGATGTTATATGCCCTTGAAAAGTAGATTTATTATGAAAATGCTGACAGACAGACGTTACAAAAGAAGACTAGTATCACAAGCATCTGTAATGTCATGTATGTGTAACTGACAATATCTGCATACATAGGCAATACATGAAACTGATAAGGTTTTTTTTTCTTAAAATCATTATCTTGTCATTCAATGTCCACTGTCTCCCTTTAAGTTACTATTAGGACATAATGTACATGGCTTTTCAATTATTTAAACAATATATCATATTTTCAATATTTTATATAGAAAAGCATTCTCTTCTAACTCATTAATTATAACTAATGCTTTTGATGGCTGGGCACAAACCTATCAACTACTTCCTTCTGAAGACTAAGTAAGGTTGACTCAGTGACTCTAAAATCCCCTCAATGTTTTATAAATCTGTTAAAGTCATCACCCACAATTCCAGTTTTCTGATATAGAAATCAGTTAAGTTTGGGGGGAAATTAATATAAAGCACAAGAAGAGTTCTTGTTAACTATGATATAAAGTCATAGGTGAAAGAGTAATAAAGGCATGAGGTCCTTCTACTTTTCTAAACCATTAATCAGCTGTTTCTGGTCATCTGTGGTCTTTTAACAGCATCTACAATGATCACTGATATTAAAAGCAAAGAGGCCAATATGCAACATGAAATTGAAATAAAAAATAGGAGCATCCCGTTGTTCCAAAAACTAAGTAAATGCTAAAAAAACCCACAAATATCCTAACATTGGTGGGGATATGTCCAAGGGGCACAATAACCAAGTGAAAGATCTCCTAATGGCCAAAAACAATTTGAGCAACAAACAATAGTATTGGATTATAACCCAAAGTAGAAAAGAAATATCCATGAATCCATATGGATATAAATGAATGACTGAATAAACAAATGAATGGGAGAGAAGAGACAAATATTCGGTGCAGTATTCCAAATAACTGATGTAGATATTCTGCCTTCAAGGAGGTGGAATCTAAGTGTGGGCTGTGTATTATGATTTCCTTCCAAAGGGTATACTATAGAAAGGGAGAAAAAATAAATTTATGGTGGAGAAAGCTAATAAACACTGTCTCAGTCAGGTGATCCAAGGCCAACATCAACAGTAAGTCTTGTTGATAATATGCATCCTTGATATGTTGTGAAGAAAATGGCATTTTATTGGCTTCTGTGTCCTTCCTCCCAAAAACCCGTACCCTCAGTCTAATCATGAAAAAAAAAAACATTAAGACACATTCCAAGAGAAGGTCATTCTACATTATACCTGACCTGTACTCCTCAAAACTGCCCAAATCACCCCTTCCCAAAAAAGTCTGAGAAACTGTCTCAGCTGAGAATAGCCTAGAGAGACATGACAACTCACTGTAATGGGGTAACCTGGATGGGATCCTGGAACAGAAACAGGACATCAGGTAAAAACTAAGGAAATCTAAATAAAGTATGGACTTTAGTTATTAATAATGAATCATTATCGGTTCATTAGTTGTAACAAATGTACCATAATAATACAAGATGTTAATAAGGGAAACTGTATTGGTGAGGGTGGGGGTGTAGTAATAGCAAATCTCAGTACCATCTGCTTAATTCTTCTGTGAACTTAAAACTGTTCTAAAAATAGTTATTAATTTTTTTAATATTATTTCAAAAAACAGGAAAGAGGTCAGAAAAAATACAGGATTATAATGAAGAAAGAGGGAAAACTGACCCTCTTGAAGGAAAATGGGTATAGAGAAAACACTAGTATAAGCTTTTCCTAATAGCAAATCTACTTAATCTAAATGTCAATGTCATAAGTCATTACAATAGGAAAGGATATACCACAAATCAAATCGTAAATTCAAAAATACCTATATATAGGAAAATCTTTTTCTTAAGTTATGTATTTTGAAAGAGAGAGAAAGCTGAGTGGGGGAGGGGCAGAGAGCAAGGGAGAGAGAATCTCAAGCAGGCTCCCACACTAAGTGTGGAGCCTGATGCAGGGTTCAAACTCACAAACCATGAGATCATGACTAGAGCTGAAGTCAGACATTTAACCGACTGAGCCACCGAGGTGCTCCAAGAAAATCTTGATATAATACTTCTCTCCCCATTACCAGTGATGTAAACAGGACTCACTGTATTCCAAATTAGCCCAAATACTGCTTTAGTTCAGTTTTCTAAATGGGATCTTAAAAAAGAGATCAGAGAACTGAATAGAGGTTTATATTAGAATCCGTGATATCAAGCCTGGATTCTAACCACAGGATCTTAGAGATCAAGTGACCTCAGAAAGATCAACAAATCCAAGTTTATGACTGTCTGTAACATTTTAGTGGGGTGTTGATCTCTTATAAAGATCTCTAGAGAAGGCTCCTAACTTTAGGGTCAGCCTCACAGTTAAAGATGCCCCTTTTAGAACAAACTGAGGGTTGTTGGAGAGGTGGTGGACAGGGGGAATGGGTTAAATGGGGAATGCACTTGTTGGGATGAGCACTGGGTGTTGTATGTAAGTGATGAATCACTGGGCTTGACTCCTGAAACCAATACTATACTATATGTTAACTAACTTGAATTTAAATAAATAAATTTAAAACAAAAGATCCCTCTGTTATGGTTTTACCAAACTAAATGGTAAAACCAATTCTCTGTAAGACCCTATTTGGTCAAGATTTTCCTGGAATCACCTACAATCAGATTGTTTTAAGATAGTTGGGTCTAAGATTCATCCTTATACGTGACTGGTAACTGAACTCCAAAAAACTATTTAAAAATTAAAAAGCAGGAGGAATGCAGCATTTCAACTTGTATATGAGAATATACCATCTCTGGAAGGCATGATGAACATGTTTCTGAGTACTCTGTGATTTGGCACACAGTAGGCACTCATAATCAAGTTGGTGAATTAATGAATAAATGAATACATGGGGAAATCTTTCAACAAATTTAGTTTAGAAGCTCATAATTTAACTTATGTCATGACTCTTCATGGGCAGATAAATCTATTTAATGCCTTTTGAGACAGAACTATATAAAAATATTTGGCATGCTGTCTGAGATAAAGACAAATGGGAGGAGTGTAAAGATAGGAGTAGTTTAAGAAGGGAGTAAGTTGGGGCGCCTGCGTGGCTCAGTCTGTTGGGCATGTGACTCTTGATTTTGGCGCAGATCATGATCTCACAGATTCATGGGTTTGAGTCCAGCATCAGGCTCTGCCCTGACAGTACAGAGCCTGCTTGGGATCCTCTCTCCCTCTCTCTCTGCTCCTCCCCTGTTTGCTCTCTCTCTCTCTCTCTCTCTCTCTCTCTCTCTCTCTCAAAATAAATAAATAAACATTAAACATTTAAAGAAAAAAAAGAAGAGAGTAAGTTGAATTACCCTCCCTTTGGTATTTCTGCCATGGAGAAGCATAGCCATGGAGGAGCATAGGAAAGGACTTTGAGGAACATAGTGAAGGGCCCCTTGAGTAAGTACTTCTGGAGAAAAATGGAAAACATGGACTTCCTACATTTATGTAAGAGGATTACAGGAAGAGCCAGATATGATATCTAAAGGTGTATGTGTCAAGGTTATGGGATGGCGAAGGGACCTATCGTCATCAGCCACTCAGTCTGCCTCCCTACTTCCCTGTCTATCCCTGCCCTGCCTAGTCCCCCCACCACCACACAAAAGCTTCAACAAGGGTATGGCCTTAGATCCCGGAATTACCTCTGCCACCACTACCCATGTCATCATCCACTCCCAAGTTTTCCAATTCTGTTGTAAAGCTGCCTGCTATCTCTTCAAGCATCTGGAGTTAGAGGCTTCAAGTTATGCCCAACTATCCAAAATAAAACCTGTGCTACTTACTTGGCATTCTTCCAGTCATTCAACAATTTGTGGAGTGTCCATAGCATGTCAGGCACTATGCCACAAGCTTGAAAAACAAAGATGATTAAGACACATTGCTCACCAGGGAAGGAGGGACAGAAAAACACATAAACAAATAGTTGCAAGGCAATGTGGAGACACTGTAATAAAGTGGGCAAAGAGGACCATGGATATATACAGGAATTAATGCTGCCTGGCAGGCCTACTGGGAAAAACTTCACATGGATAATCTAGGTAAAGGCAACGGAGACAGCTGCATGGCAAAGCATAAAGATAGAAAACTACATGGTATGTGCAAGAAAATAGTGACTATGACTACAGCGAAGGGAACGGTGGAAAGTGGGATTATATATAATGAGACAGATTAGGAGGGACTTTGGTCACTAAGTATTTTATTGTTTTAACATTCTTTTTTTCAGTTTATTTATTTATTTTCAGAGAAAGAGAGATGAGAGAGCAAGTGAGCAAGTAGGGGAGGAGGAGAGGGAGAGGGGGAGAGAGAGAATCCTAAGCGGGCTCCACGCTGAAAGTGCCCCAATGCAGGCCTCAATCTCAAAACCGTGAGATCACAACCTGAGCTGCTATCAAGAGTCAGATGCTTAACCAACTAAGCCACCCAGGCAGCCCCTGTTAAGTATTTTAGATGTTAACTTAAGGCAATAAAGAATTAGAAACAAGGGAGTGACATGATTAGAATAATAAATCACTTTAGCTATACTGTGGAGATTAGATTGGCAGGTTGGGGGACAAGATTGGAGACAATGATAGTTAGAAGATGACAGATGATGACAGCCTGAATTATAGGATTTGCAGCAAAAAAGTAGGAAGTGAAAGGACATTTGCAAAAATATTGGCAAACCAGGCTTGTTATGCAAAAACAAGAGGGAAAGAGAAAAAAAACTGCTTGACAATATTTTGAAGAGAGAGATGAGGAAAGTTGAGTGAGTTCATGCTTGATAACCTCCATTTTTTTGGCTAAATTAGGCCTAATCATCTACTGGGACGGAGGAAGACATGGCTAGAGACAGCTACTGAGTAGAATGGAAAAAGAAGCTTACTTTGGAGGGATAAAAAGATGGTCTTACAAAAGAAATGCTGAGGGCTCAGTGAAGTTTGGAAACTTAAACTGCAATACAGTCAATGAACAGGAGACCAGGTAGGTTGAGTGTGTCAAGCAAATGACACCAGGGTGTCAGGAGAATTGATCCATGGGGATTGTAATGACAGGTAGCCAGAAACCTGCCCTCAAGAAGGCCATTTAGGGATCAGGAGGGCTAGCCCAATGTTCATTCACAATATAGTTTCATAAGATCCAAATCTATCACTTAGGGAACCCAACATCTAAACCAAAATAATACAGAAGAGAAAGTGTTTCCTTTGTATACACTGTGGAGCTATAATTTAAACCATGAAGACTATTTTTAAGGGGAGAAATGAATGATTTTGTGGTAATTAGGACAATGGATGATTAAAACTTTCTTCTTTTTTTGCTTGGGAAAGATTTATGCCAGCATCTGCCAATGTGATATTTTGAATAGAAAGATGTCCACATGAAAGTAGAAAAAAAAATTTCCCAGTAGTCCCTACCAACTGCTGAAATTATGCCCCACGCTTGTATATAAATTTCTTTTAATCAAAGCACACATCAAAGCAAAACTCTCTAGAATGTGACAACTCAAACAATCTACCAACCAAACACATTTCCTGCTTAACTAGCTTGTCAATCTAAGGATCCCAACAGAAGGAAGCTATTCAATCAAGAAAAGGAAAAAGAAAGGTCATCTTAAACTTGATTAAGTGTTTTATGCATTATAAGATGATTATTTTTCCCGATACTACTCTGCAATTAAAGCTTTGTAGACTTTATAGCAGCTGAAAAGAATTGTAGAACTAATTTAACATTTCTCCCAAAAATTTAGTCAATGAAAGCAACAATAAAAAACCAAAGACACATTAAAAGGAGTCAAATGAAAGACAATATTGCTCAGGAAAGTGAAATCCAACAGCAGATGTGACTTCAAGGAATATAGATGCTAGAAAAGTCAATTTTTAGAGAAAACTTAATTCTATGGTCTAAAATGAAAGTAAAATGCTCTAGAGAAGTAGGAATTTGTGAACCAGAGAAACCACAAATTAACGTGGATTCTGACCCAAGTACTACCAGAAAATAACAAGGGATGGATATAGAGCAGGTTTAAATATGCGAACTACAGATCAAATTATAAAACGACCAGCAAACAATACACAGAACATTCTCTATGATTTAGTGTTATTTACTAAAAGTATTTACATGAAAGGAAATCATTTTCTGGAGGACTTGTTTCCATACCCCTGGAACTACTAAGAGTTATAAGGCTACTACCGGAGTTTGTGTAGTTACGTACTCAATTCCTGCTAAACAACTTCTGCCTGACTAGCAACTGCAGAATCTATATACACTGCATATTCTATCAATGAAAGCTACCTCGAATCTCCAGCTGGTTTTTCCCACTGCTGTGTAAATAACAACCTTAGAATATTATTGCTCATAAGTGTATTCTGTATGAAATTAGCTCTTCCCCACAGGATTTTCTACTTGGGAAATTAAAAAAAAAAAAGCTTTGTTAACAGAATAGGATTCTTGTAAGCCACACAGCAATTTCTAAAATGCACTTGTAAGGCTGGCAAAGTGGACAGTGCATGACTGATTTCGGTGATCCGGTTTGCTCCTCTCAAATTTCAAGCTATTCAAATTGTAGTGGTGTGGGACACTTCCTCTCTACAGCTCAAACCCCAGTGGGCCAGATTACAGCAAGAGGAGTCACTTCCTCTAAAGCCCAGAGGCATTCATTATAGTAGAGATGGTTCTCTGATCTCCAGAACTCACACAATTGTAAGAATCATAAACATTTTCTACCAGTCAACATGGACCAGAGATTTCTACCTAGGGTAAATATTGTGGGCAGGATGACTATTTTGCTTTAAAATAGCAAAGAGTCATTTCTTGGTCTCAAAAGTCATTCATTTCTTTCTACTCATGGGCCAAGTTTCATTGAAATTTAAGAAAATTCACGGCATATATGACCATTTAAAATGTTATAGAGTCGGGGCGCCTGGGTGGCGCAATTGGTTAAGCGTCCGACTTCAGCCAGGTCACGATCTCGCGGTCCATGAGTTCGAGCCCCGCGTCAGGCTCTGGGCTGATGGCTCGGAGCCTGGAGCCTGTTTCCAATTCTGTGTCTCCCTCTCTCTCTGCCCCTCCCCCGTTCATGCTCTGTCTCTCTCTGTCCCAAAAATAAATTAAAAAAAAAACCGTTGGAAAAAAAATTTTTTTTAAATAAAATGTTATAGAGTCAATTTGATGATGTATATCCCACATTTTTCATTAACTTGACCAGGGTCACAAAGCCAATAAGTGTTGAAATTAGGATTAAAATCCTGGGCTTACTACAAAGTCTCAGTTCTTTCCATCGTATCACTAAGGTGGATCCTTGTATTATTATTAGAGATATTGTGGAACTCTTCCAGTATTGTGACACTCCATTCCCAATGTGGGACACGAAAGGGGTGTCCCCACACCAACAAGCAATTCTAGGGGCACCAGCTCGGTGTCCTATAATTCAACTCCATTCTGACACTACCTATTCAGAGACAGCATCAGATTCTGACAGGCTGAGGGCTCAGTCCCGTAGGACTGCCCCACTACCCTTCAGATGCTAGTCACAAGCCCACGGTGTTACCTGTACTTCGGACCAACTGACTATAAATGAGTGGTTCCCAAGACGTCCTCCTCAGGTTCAGTTAATTTGCTACAGTGGCTTACAGAACTCCAGGGAAACATTTTACTTACTAGATCACAGTTTATCATAAAAGAATGGAACTCAGGAACAGCCAGAGGGAAGAGATGCACAGGGCAGGGCACCGGAAAGGGTCAGGGGCTTCAAAGTCCTCCAGGTGCTCCACTCTCACGGAACCTCCACTTGTTCACCAGCCCCATCCCGGAAGCTCTCTGACCCCTGTCCTTTTGAGACTTTATGGGGGACTCATCACGCAGTCATGATTGATTAAATCAATGGCCACAGGAATAGATTCGACCCCTTTCCCCTCCCTGGAGGTTGGGGGTGTGGGTACTGAAAGTTCCACCACTCTCAACACTTGGTCGGTTTCCCTGGCAACCAGCCACCACCTTTAGGGCTTTCCAAAGGTCACATCATTAACATACAAAAGACACCATTATCACTCTCAATACTTAGGAAATTCCAAGGGTTTTGGTGGCTGTGAGCTAGGAAACCTTGGGTGAAGACCAAATGCGTATTTGGTCATCTGAATAAGTTATAAGATTCAATTTAGTGGAAATACAGTTGGGGCTAAACTTTTGCAAATATACTCACATAAATATAAACAAACTACGTTACAAATAGGACGTTTGGGGCAAGTGTGTGAAATACATTGGATTTTTTTTTTTTTTTTGCTTTGTGTGGAGATTTGTTAACAAGACACCACCCTAAACCTGCAGTTCTAAGAAAAACTAACGAATACGTATCTCTTTTTTAAAAAACTTTTTAAAGTTTATTTATTTTGAGAGAGACAGAGACAGCACAAGTAGGGGATGGGCAGAGAGAGGGAGAGAGAGAGAATCCCAAGCAGGCTTCGTGCCTCCGGTGCAGAGCCTGATGAGGCGCTTGAACTCATGAAACCATGAGATCATGATCTGAGCCAAAACCAAGAGTCAGAAGCATAACTGACTGAGCCACCCAGGCGCCTCTGAATACATGTCTTTTAAGTGAAATGATGTTTAAATAGCAATTATATTTAAATGCTGCATTTGAAAGCCTTGGTCATCTGAGTGACTATATATAATTTTATTAATAATCACAGTATGGCGGGAACCAAGAGTATCATTCTGAGAAGCACCAGGTGATGCCTTCTCAGCCCCTACCACATGACAAATTTCTATGAAAGGGTTCTGTCCCTTCAAAGTACAGTCAGAAGGCATATGGGGGTAGAAAAAAGCCTGAGTGGAGACTGACTGTCAGGTCTACACTCTTTGTGAAGTACCTCTGTGCAAAACAGAACAAGACACCACCTCTGGCTGGAAGAATTCCAACACGGTGCCATCTCCTCGTAGAACAACTACAAAGGGCCAACTGCGAGTGGAGTGCAGGCTGTCTCCCTCAGCCCAAGGTCCTCTCCCCTCAGTAGGGCATCCTCATGCAGAAAACAAATTGCACAAGCATCCTTGAAGCCCTTGACTGCCTGATATCATCCCTCAGATTTGTTCTCTGGGGCTGTCTCTCCAGAGAACTTTGGCTGCCAGTTGGTCTCTTCTGGGTCCTTAAATGGGATTGGTGGTCATTAAATCTCATTGCCCTTTTAATATTACATAGCAGTGTACTCCACCCAAAGACATTTTACTCTGGGCCACAGGACCACCTGCTATATTTTTGTAACCTTAGGCTGTTCCTAAGAAATGAAAAGTACTCAGACAAAATATTAAATTATCTGGCTTTGACAGAGAAACAAAATAGCCAGAACCTCATCCTAAACCTAAAGGATCTTAAAGAGGCCTATTTACACGTTGACAAATTCAGAATAGTCAGATGCCCAATGGAAAGGGCCTGTTTTGTTTTGTTCTTCCTCCAGACTGCTTGGGCCATGTCTGGACCATGTCTGGGCCATGCAAGGGCAGTTGACCCTATTATCCTACGTACAATCTACATTTCAGGGCCCTCTGGTAAGTGCCATGACAGATATGTTTTGGGTACTACTGGATGGTGGCTATATAAAATAGATTGTCTGGAACAGTCTGAATTCCACATATAGTGCTGTGTTGTATGACTGTGAATCAAGTGATGTAACCCATAGTCATCATGTGAATTGAAGATTTTTTCAAGTTTTATTCATTTATTTTGAAAGAGAGAGAGCATGAGCAGGGGAGGGGCAGAGAGAGGGAGAAAAAGAATCCCAAGCAGACTCCACGCTGCCAGCGTGGGGTCCCATGCAGGGCTCGAATTCCTGAACCGCAAGATCATGACCCGAGCTGAAATCAAGAGTCAGATGCCCAACCGACTCAGCCACCCAGGCGCTCCGAGAATTGAAGACTTTTGAGAAACGTAACCGTTTTGATTGCCAGAGTTCTGTGCAAATAAGTTTTACCTGTAACATGCCAACTTGTGGACATTTTGAGGGTTTTGCTCATAGATGAAACTTAAGAGACTGAAAACCACTTATCCATTTCTCAGTGCATGTGAGCCAATGTGGTAAGTGTTTTATTTGACTGTTCCTCATGTAATCTTCAAAGCAATCCTGTGGGGTATGGAATCCATCATCACCCTCGTCTCCACTTTACAAATGAAGAACTGAGGTTTAGACACACTAAGTAACTTACTGAAGGTAACTCAGCTAGAAAATGTCATGTTACCAATTATGAACTCATGTCTTTTCAGTCTCAGAACTCAAGCTTTCTACTATGACATACTCCTTTCTTAATTGACATTAACATTGAAAATCTAAAGATGCTCTGATATTAAAAAGTAGATTCAAAATCTCAGTAATACTACCCTAGTGATTTACAAATAAAGTAAAAAATTTTCACCAGGATTCTATTTAGTGGAAATAAACAGTTCGGGCTAAACCTTTGCAAATACACGCACATAAATATAAATAAACTACATTAAAAATAGGATGTTTGGGGAAAAAATAGGACTTTGGGGCAAGGTTAGGAAATGCATTTGATTTTTTTTTTTTTTTGCTTTGTGTGTTGATTAATTAACAATAGATCACCCAAACATGCAGTTATAAGAAAAATTAATGAATACATGTCTTTTAAGTGAAATGATGTTTAAACAGCAATTATATTAAAATGCTGCATTTGAAAGCCTTACCTCCCACACAGTGAAAAGTATCTATTATTTTACAAACTACACTAATTAGTGTATACAATTTCAAGAGACTGTTCCTCCAGATAGGAAATTACAATACAAATACACTAAAAAACACACAAACTAAATTATCCAGGCACAGAAAGACACCACGGGTGTTATAAGACATCCCAAAATTATTTTCTGCAAAATATAAAGCAGGATTTTGATCAAAATTACTTCTTCAAAAGAGGTTTTATCAGTTTTATGAAGAGCTGATGAGCCACTATATTTAGAAACAAAATTAGGGAGCTAAAAGTAGGAGAAAATAGGTTTACAAACCACAAAGACTAGAAGCAATTGGAAACTCTCTTCTGAAGGATTTGTTCCTAATTAGGGAGATTAATGACTGGAACCAAAGGGTGATGGTTTATGAGATGATATCAACCTTGCCCAGTCCTGTTTATCATTTCTAATCAAAAATTGAGTAAAGATGTAGATTCCATGCTCATGACATCAGTGAATGGCACAGATCTCAGACTGCTGACGAATGTACAGGGTGACACAGCCGGGATCCAAAAAGGCAAGCCTGAGTGGTGAGCTGAATCCACAAAGATGAAATGTAAGAAAAGAAGACCGGCACCTGAGTCCAAAGAGCAAGCATGGCAAAACATGAAGAATGTGGCTGAACAGCAAGTTGTACTAAAAAATAAGACTCAAGGAGTCAAAGGTCAGCTTGATAGAGGAGTCCAAAAAGTCAATGCAATTGTAAGTTGCCTTAATAAATATGCATCATTTGAAACAACATATACTGGAAGCGCTTTCTGTGGAATGAGATATTAACACGTTATGAGGGGGAAAGAGGTTTCATGACAAAATCAGTTGAGGGAAACTGCAGGTTCATTTAAATAAGTCTGTTTTCTGTAGGAATAGTCAGAGCTTAAATGAGAACTATTGCTTCTCAAACTTACCTGCCCATGGAGCACTTCTTTTTGTAAAGTACCTCTTGGGACTGGCATTAAAGAGAACGCCCCTGAGGAAACACTGAATAAGGGCTATCTGAGGAAGGAGAGTTACTTGTTAGGCTCTTCTTGAAAGCAAAGCAGCTCCAGGGGCACTTGGGTGGCTGATTCAGTTCAGCCTTCAACTTTAGCTCAGGTCATGATCTTCTGGTTCATAGGTTCGAGCTCCACACTGGGCTCCCTATGCTGAAGCTGCTATCAGCCCAGGGCCCACTTTGGATCATCTGTACCCCCTCTCTCTGCCCCCACCCCGCTTGAGCTCTCTCTCAGAAATAAATAATAATTAATGATAATAATAATAATAATAATAATAATAATAAAAACAGAGCAAATCCAAACATCAGATGAACGCTGGCTTAAATGATCCTAAGATTTTTTCCTACTCTTGGGAGTACATGCTACTTGATTAACTAAAACTAATAAATAGCCCTAATTCTCTATGACTCCTGGAACAGAGCATCGAGTGAGGGAAACTTCTCTAGAGAACCCCCACAATAGCAGAGTGATGGGAAAACCACCTCCTCCAATGAGCACATGCTCCAAAGCGGCTGTCTTCTCAACTATTTTAATGACAAAATATTGGCGGAAGGATTATTAAATCTTTGGTGAAAAGATGTTAGAGACAGAAATGCAGAAAAAGAAGAGCCTAGTAGGACACAGAGAAGCTGGTGAAAGAGTGGCACCCGTTTTGTGTGCTCAGCCACCACAGAGCGCTGCAGCCCTCAACTCCAGGGCTGTCTAGCCTCCACACTCACCAACCAGCACCACCCTACCACCCGCACATTAGAAAGCCGGTTGTCCATCTGGACCTACCTGCTGAAGACTGGGTGTGTGGTGCTGAGTGATAGTTGTGACCTGACGCCGAAGAACACCTTTAGGGGAGAGGCTGTTGTCTGCTCTTAATTTACCCTTTTCAGGATAATGTAAACTAGCTCCCACTCCAGAGTAGTTTGCTGGCCTATTGCCTAACCAATGACAAAGATATACTTTGAATGAGACAAATGGATTCTTTAACTATGTTGTGTCCACTAGTTTTGACTAGATCCAACTTTCTTTTTTTTTAAGGATTTTATTTCATTTATTATTTTTAAGGATTTTATTTTTAAGTAGTCTCTGCACCCAGCATGGAGCTCAAACTCACAACCTCGAGATCAAGAGTCACATGCTCCACCAATTGAGCCAGGGAGGTGTCCCTAGACCCAACCTTTTTTTTTTTTGAACTGGGGTGTCAATTGGTATGTGCATGTGTGTGTGCACATATATGTGTTCATAGAAACAATCAGAAAACCTCATTTCTACAAATTCAAACAATGTTATAAAGCAACGCTAAGTATTAAAAAAAAAAAGATCTCACCTAAGGTGTTACTGAAAATTCTAAACAAGCTTCTGCAACCCAAAAGCCCCACTGATTTTTAATTAGTCCAATTTAATTTATTAAATGTGTTAAAACTGAGGTTTGTAACACAAACATAGTACAGTATTTCTTATTTTGATCCTGAAGTAATGTGCCTTCTCAGGAAAAAAGCTTAGCGATGTGGAATCACATGATTGCACAGCCCATTACTGAAAAGTCTGTCAGTGTTTTCTTAAAGGGCTACTAGTCAAGCAATTTAAATTTCCAAAAAAGTCACTAATTCAGCAAATATGTTGCTCTTTACACAATTAGGTACTGAGTATTAGAGTTGTGAAAATGCACCATGCTTACTGGTAAATACTGTCACCAATTTGGCCTCATTCTGCTAAAAATATGATATTTTAAAATTTTAATTTGGCTAACATCAAATTTTAAACTTATGAAATTGTCTTGTTATGTTTGCAAAAACACATCACAGTGTCTATTTAGCAGAATTCCTTGAATAGTGTAGTCATACATAAATATTTGTTGAGTGACAGAATAAATGAGTGAATGGATAAGCTTCAATGTTGAAATTTACTTTTCAATAGCATTGGCAGACAAACAGATGAACTGATTGCACTTGTACTTGGCATTTATGTAGGAAGAATAAAATAAGTGAATACTGGCTTAAATTGCAGCAAAAAAATAGCCTTATTTCTTTCAAGCTCATAAGGCAGGTATTGTCAAGCATAGAGACAACATCAAGGAAATGAAAATTATATTATCAAAACAAAAAGAAGCATCTTCACCCCTATATCTTTAAAACGAGGCATAAACAGCTTTTGCTTAGCAAGCTCAAGTCAAGGGTTTGCTCTGCAGCCCTGTGGATCAGAGACTCTCAGAGACTCTGATTAGACACTATCTTTTGCCCAGGAAAACAAGCTAATGAAATTTACCATCCAATTCATGTACAGAGTAACAGCAATTGCTGATTAGGGACTAAAAACTAGTTGCAACAACATTTTAATTACATTTCAATGCAAGACTATAAATTAATTTATCCAGATGAAATACTGTACTATATTGGTTTACAAAATGGCTAATTAGCCCATCCAGAACTTGAAGAAGACCAAAGGACTTCCTATTTAATATATAAAGAAAATAATGAATAAACAACCACCAGCAAATCATTTCAAGAACATAAACCTTTATTTCAGCCTAGAATCGATGTAAAAAAAGACCTAACTTCAGCCTCAGTCTTTCCTAAGTCACCCCTTAGCAGCAGAAGGCTCACAATTTAATAAGTGCTAAGCAGTATTTCTGATGCTTCCTTCATCTTTTGAGCTGCATAAAGACGAAAGGGTTTAGAAAGAAGTGGAAGAGGTTTTTGTTTTTATGTCTGTTTTTTATTGTCCGTCCCATTCAGTCCCATAAGCTCCATTGAGCAGATCCCAGACAGTAGCATTAATCTACCCATGGAGTCGCCTTTAGAGAAATGCTTTTGTTGGAATATAAGCTCGTTAAGGCTATGCACAGATTCCATGGTAATTACCCTTTTTTATATTTTGAAACCATTCTTTAAATAGTGGCATTATTTCTCTTTTATTCTTTACAGTAAAGATATGGATGCGCACCTTTCAAGAAATCATAGCTATCAGAGAATGAAGCTTGTAATTTGGGGCTCTAACAAAGGAACTGTAATGTCATCACATCAAAGGCAGTTCTGCCCTGTCCAGTATATCCAGCATACACCTCAGAGACCAAGTGGCCGAAGACAGCAGCTTCCAGTGAATCTGAATGCTATCAGTTCCACCCCCTCTTTTTAGAATGCATTCTGTGTGTCTAGAAACCAGAGGTGACAATAGTGCCTAACCATATCAGAAACTTTTTAAAGGTTAATGGATTCTGGCATAAAATAATGTCAGAACCATAAACAACTCATAAATACAAAATGTAGGAAAACCACGGAAACACTCATCACACTTTTGAGAATGGTAGAACCCTGGATGATAAAACCACTATGGACTTCTAAATTATTCTTTTAATAAACTTGGTGGAGTATTATACTATATATCAATATTTATGATATCAGCTAATGATAGTTCAGGGATGCAGAATGCAAAATGAAGTCTGCCTCAGTTCAGTTGTGCACTGCCTTGGTAATTACTTCTAGATTGAAAACGGGATTCAGTTCAACTTAGGTAACGAGGAAATCAGTTTCCAATTTGGCAAGGTAGATGTCTAATTAGCAGTCCTCTTCCTCTTTGTCATAAACCCATCACCACATTCAGGCTGGTATGTAGAATAGGTTTAGAGGGGAATGGTGCTATGTATTATATTAAATATTGTGTTATTTATCTATTTGTAGAATTTACAGGTAGAACAATGTTATAAAGACTCAAAAATCAAGGCGAAAAGGTATTGACATCAAAACCACTCAAAATTAAGCTTGCAAGGGGCCAAGTAAAAATGGGTTTACCTCATACGGTGAATTTGACAAGCTGCGACAATGGAGTCCTAAGCATCAGATACCATATGGTAGAACTGGTGAAGCGCAGAGGCTGAGCCACAAGTGGTTTATGTAATGCCTACTTAATGAATGACACAAAAATAAATTGAAGGAAGCTCAGCTTCTGGCTTACAGCCATAGAAGCAAGGAAACTTGCAGTTAAGGATCAAAGCTGCAATATCTAGTTATAATGTATTTCTAGTCTTAACATTTCCCAACAGGACTACTGGTCACCTTAATGCCATACTACCCAATTTGATCAACCCATGAGTCTGGGAGTCTGACTATACTCCAAATACACAGTACTTACAAATGAAAATGTACGTGTTCTGGTGAGCATTCAAGGCAGCTACAACTATTTTGTGGTTGTTCTTGCTCTTAAAAGTCTAGCACTTAGCATAGGGTGCCTGGGTGGCTCAGTCAGTTCAGTGTCCAACTCTTGGTTTCGGGTCGGGTCATGATCTCACAGTCATAGGATCAAGCCCAGCGCTGAGCCTGCTTGGGATTCTCTCTCTCCCTCTCTCTCTGTGCCTCTCCCTGACTCATGCTGTCTCTGTCTCTCTCAAAATAAATAAAAAACTTTAAAAAAGTCTAGCACTTAGCATTATACATTATGAGTGACAATGTTGCTTCCCGGGACTAATTGTTGCCCTCTTCCTCCTCCTATTTTTGTAAAGTACAAATGCCACTTGTGTGGTACTTTTTTTTTTTTCAAAATATGGTAATATAAATTCAACTCCTTTCATCTTCAAACCAACATTATTATTTTAATGTGACTCACAGACAAGGACATTAAGATCGACTTACTTGTTGAAAACGTTCATACATGGCTAGTTGTTGGCAGAGTCAACATGAGAACTCACTACACGAGATTCTCTCACTGTATGACCCAGAACAAACCCTTTAACATAGCAGAATCTAAGTTCCCCCTCTTTAAATACAGATAATAATACCTAGTTTAGAGTCTTATTGTGCAAATTTGGTAGGCTGCTGTATACCTGGCAGAGGATACTCCCTAAATATTATTTCTATTCCTAAGGTCAAATATGTTTGTTAAACGCCAAGTCAAACAAATTAAACAAATCCTTTTGCTGTGGGACTCCTTGGGGCCTTTAATATGCTATGTGCTACTCCGAGAGGCAAATAGAGTATGTAACATTTCTCCTAACAACCAAACAACCAATTTGTTTTCAAGAAGCATCTATTCATATCTCATGGAATACTAATATTCCACAGGACGCACTTTGAGAACTCTGCTGCACGCCATAAAATATTTTGGAAAATATGTGAAATGAGTCCTCTGAGTATATTTAATAAATTACTGGTTTAAATAGCCTGATGTGAATAGCCCAATGACCTTTTTTGAGGTCACACAAAACACCCAGTACATAAGAAGTACAAATCACTTGGAAATCGTGCCCCAAGCTTGCTCAGAAAGACACTTGAACGGGTCAATTTTATTGCAGGTCTATGTGAAGGTTGGATATATTATATGGTTATTTGTGCTTCCAAAGTAAAAATACAGGAAGCTTTCAAAAGAAGAAAGGTTCTTAGTGATTCTGCCTATTTTCCCCTAATGGGCTTCATCACCTTTTCTGTGGTTTGCTACTATATGGGTCAAATCTTCAGGACAGTAAAAAGAAAACGAAGAGTAGGGGACAATTTTCTTTTTTTTTTTTTTATCACTCTTAAGAAACTAGCATCCTTTGTGCCATAATGAATGAACTCTGCTCACTGACTGGGGTACTGACCATTAAAACCGTGTGCTCCAATGTGTGGGAGCTGTGACCCACACATGCATTATCAAGTCAACAACAATCGTTTAAATGCCCAATTCTGTCTTAAGTAGTTCAGGTTGTAAGAAAATAGATTTGAGCTTAGAATCTTGTAGGTGAGACAAGACTTACATCCCAACGGAGAGGTACAGGGAAAGTATCATACCTGAGAATACATAACGAAGAGCTAGATCTTGAGGTGCAAACCCTAACTGTCATATGAACTCAGAGAAAGAGGAAAGATCACTGAGCATCATGGGCTGAAGTTGGCACTTGAGCTGGACCTTGGAAGTCTGTAAGGGGTTGTCACAGGGCTTCTGTAAGCAAAGCCGTTCCATCACCCCCTAATGTGCACCAACTGTCAAGGAGTGTTGGGGCCATTCTTCTCTTTCAGGAACAATAGAGGGAGTGCAGAGATCTCTGCTATCTTGCCTTGCCTCCTCTCTGCAGTGGATGGATATATCAGCTAAAGAGCATCAAATCAGTAGCCCTTCCCTCTGGGTCACAGTGAGGATTTGGCTGCTTGCTTGCCCAATAAAGAAATAGGGGGAAAAAACCACCAAGCATAACAACAATTTAAGGATTAGAGCTGCATAAGTACAATTCAGCAATAAGAGAATCTACATGGGCTCGTGTGGAAAGACAAGTGCTATTTTCTGCTTGAGTCTGTGACTGGTAGAGAATCACTCAACCCTATGATTGTATTATTTATACAGAACTCACTAGGGCACCATCTGGTGCTAAGCTAACCGCAAAAACAGGAAAATCAAACCCAAAGCCAATTGTCTTCATTGGAGTTTTCGCTAATGACCTGTTCCTCGCCAGTATTCCAACTGATCACATTCTAGTTTGAAACAGGAAAAGACATTTAATGCTTTAAAGGGAAGTCTTAAATGGAATTTAGTTAGACATATCCTTGAAAAGATTCTGTGCCTATCTAGAACTTCTCAGTTGAGAGGGCACTGCCCCTATTTCAGGTCTTATTACATCTTATTAAGTTGTCAGATCAAGTTCATAATGTCCTGTCTCAATATCCAGTCACCAAGAGATAAGGGTGAGAGGTGATCTTGCAAGATTATGTCCTGGAGATGGAAACTTAAGCCAAAATAGTAAGGAAAATTAGGCTGGAGTAAATTCTGCTGAAGCATAAGAAAAAAATTAACAAATGTCTATGATGAAAACAATTCTAATACGAAATTATTTTTAAATCCTATATTTTGATTCTCAATAAATTATTCTCAGTGAAGTAGCAGACTTGACATTAAAAAAATGTATTTTCCTTCGTAATAAAAAATTTTACAACTATAATGCAAAAGGTAGCTGTTTGTGTTGAATTCATGTACTCTTAATTTAAAAAATCTAATTACAAAGATTTCCTTTTTCAGTTCTTATTGGCTTTTCCTACATTCTCCCAGCTCTAGTAATTTTCTTTTCGACACAGATACTATAAAATGGTATCCTGAGTTAATTTGGTTTCAATATTATAAACTTGTCGTGAAAGTGGTAAACATTTCTAGTCCCATTTTTTTTCTCCTTTGGAGCTAACACTCAATGGTACCTTGGTATATAATCAGGTACCTTGGTTCCCATGCTGGGTAGTGTTTGGAGATCTCTTTGACCCAAAGTGTAATTTTTCACATTTTTAGGGCTCTGTTTTCATTAGAGCCCTTTAGATTTTGACAAAAAGAAGAAGATAATCCAATAGCCCCAAACCATGATATTAAGGCGGATTGCTCTTCTAAACCTGACAGCAAAATGAAGTACCATATGAAGTGCTTCCATTGAAGCATCTTTCTACAACCCAATCATCTGATTTCCAGAATTAGGGAGGTCAGTCTTGCTTGCTTACTGTAAAATTAAACTTTAACTATAGTCAGAAGATTGGTGAAGATACACATTTAAAAATACAAATAAATTGGCAATTTTAATTAAGGCAGTTCATTCATGTCACCCACCACAAGGGCAGTAGTGCAAACAGAAGGTAGGCTCCCAGGTCACATGAGTTTGAGTCTTGAATCTGCCACTTACCAGCTTTGTCCCTTGAGCAAGTTACTTAACCTCTTTAAGGTTCAGTGGTATCCTTTCATCTGTAAAAAAGGGTTTAATACTTCTTCCCAGTGTTTTTGTGGGAAGTGGATGGGATAGCATTCAGAAAAATCTTGCCACAGTTCCTGGCATACTGTGGGAGGCCTGCAAACCTGAGTTTAATTACTCTTTCCCAGTTATTTCCAAAACTTTTCCTTAAGATGAACAATTCTCTGAAAGGGAAGTGATTCACATGTAGCACATCACTGATTACAAAAGCCTAGGAAAAGTGAAATCTATCTCTAACTCCATCCTTCCACTTAATCTATTGTCAAATGTCCTGCACAAAGTTGCAGACCTCCTTAGATCCATTTGTCACTGTATGGCTGGAGTCTACTCTTCACTAGTAAGAGCATCTTCTCCCATTTCAAAGACCCAACTCCCTCCATCCCCAGCCATATCTCCTGACCTACTAACCAACCAACTTCCTCACATTAAAAAAAGTTTTACATTATTAAACCAAGTGCATAATATCAGCAAACAGAATATCCATAACTGAATGACTTCATCTATAGCTACCTCAAGGATAAAATAACTAGAAAGAAAAAAAGAAAGAAAAGGAAAAGCCATTCTTTTTTTTTTTTTAATTTTTTTTAATGTTTTATTTATTTTTGAGACAGAGAGAGAGCATGAACGGGGCAGGGGCAGAGAGAGAGGGAGACACAGAATTGGAAGCAGGCTCCAGGCTCCGAGCCATCAGCCCAGAGCCTGATGCGGGGCTCGAACTCCTGGACCGCGAGATCGTGACCTGAGCTGAAGTCGGACGCTCAACCGACTGAGCCACCCAGGCGCCCCAGGAAAAGCCATTCTAAAAGTTTTTATTTTACTTCCCGGTGGCCCAAACACAACAATGTGCTTGAAGAAGTAATAGCTGCTTTCAAGCGAAAAGTATAGACTAACCTTAACTAATTCAATTTTTCCGTGTATAGCAATGATAAAAAAGCTGTATTATTTTCCACACCAAATCCATACAAAAATCCTGTTGGCTCTATCTCCAAGATATTCACCACATTTGGTCATTTCCCTATATTTTATGTGAAGATTGAGATTTTCCTGGGGGCATTTTCAATGGGCCATAGCTTCAGAATCTTTGGCACAGAATAAAACCTACCTTGGGGCACCTGGGTGGCGCAGTCGGTTGAGCGTCCGACTTCAGCCAGGTCACGATCTCGCGGTCCGGGAGTTCGAGCCCCGCGTCGGGCTCTGGGCTGATGGCTCGGAGCCTGGAGCCTGTTTCCGATTCTGTGTCTCCCTCTCTCTCTGCCCCTCCCCCGTTCATGCTCTGTCTCTCTCTGTCCCAAAAATAAATGTTGAAAAAAAAAATTAAAAAAAAAAACCTACCTTGTAGGGTTGGTTTGATGACTGAATTAGATTGTATATGTGGCCACATTTGTGAGCATAAGACAAACCGATGAAGTTATATTTGGCAATTAGAGGGCAGTATGGTGCACACAGAATCTAAGAAAGGGGAACTAGAGAGTTCTGTAGGCAGCTTTACTCTCACTCTAGTGGAATCCAAAACATTATCCACACTGCACTACAAAGCCTGTCTTTCTAAGGACTCAAAGCCACCACACATACTCTCTGTCCCTTGGACCTGTAGAGAAATCACAGATCTTTAACTCACTTATTTCAAAATTTCCTAGCAGACAGGAAATTCCACATCTCCTGAAGCACATGCTGAAATTAGTGACACTTCAGGTATTAACCATGAATTCCCTTTGAGATGGATGCCTTCCTTTTTGACTTACCCTCACCTCAACAGCTGAACCTCCACACATCTGTCACAGGGCTGCTACAAGAAACTGCCCCTATCTACTCCAGGAAGATTTGTGTTGCCTTTCATTTCAGGGGGAGTCCTTTTCTGACCTGATCCCCCAGTTCTGGAGAGGATCCTATGTTGAAAACAATGAGGAATTCCCACTCAGAGCCAGGGCATGGAGAGGTGAAATCGGCAAGGGGCAGTGACAACACAGAATGGATGGTTCTAAACCACTGGAGATTGGATCATTTCTCTGGGAAGGTGAAAACCAGGCATCATTCACAATGGTGAGGCATAGAACATGAGGAAACAAGGGGACCCTAAGGCACATTTCAGAAGTCAGAGTGCTAAACCCAACAGGGACTTTCCACTGTCCTTGGAATCAAATTCAACTTGCATATCATGGCCCATGAGGCCCTGAGTGACCCAGACTCTGCCTGCTTCTCCAACTTTATTTCATATATTCACATCCTCCCCAGTCACTACACTCCATTCACACTGACCTTTATATTCTTTAGACCTGCCAACTCATTCCCAGCTTGGAGTCTTTGCACCTATTGTTCCTTCTGACTGAGACCCCCTTCTCTCATATCTTGATCTGGCTGAGCCCTTCCCATCATTCAACTTTCAGCTAAAATGTCACTTCCTCTAGGGGATCCTCCCTGATAACAACCTTAGTTAATGTGTCCCAGCTCTCAACCACCACTGCCACTAAATCACTCTATCTCATTATCCTATCTTATTTTTTCCATTATCCTACTTTAAAATTCTTCTTAAGTGGTTTTATTTATTTATTTTGAGAGAGGGAGAGTGTGTGAGCAGGGGAGAGGGAGAGAGAGAGAGAATATCAAGCAGGCTCTGCACTGCCAGCACAAAGCCTGACATGGGGCTGGATCCCACAAACTGTGAGATCATGACCTGAGCCAAAACTGAGAGTCGACGTTTAACCGACTGAGTCACCCAAGCACTCCTAAACTTTTTTTTAATGTTTCATTTATTTTTTGAGGGGGGGGGGGAGAAAATGAGCGAGTGGGGGAGGGGCAGAGGATCCGAACCGGGCTCTCCATGCTGACAGCAGGGCCCAAACTCATGAACCGTAAGATCATGACCTGAGCCTAATTCAGACGCTTAACTGACTGAGCTACCTAGGGACCCCTCCATTACACTATTTTAATACCTAGATGGCACTAATCACTATGTGAAGTTATCTAGTTTACTCATGTATTTGGACCTGTATTACCTGTCTCCCCTAGTAGAGAGTTGACAGTTTCCCTCACCACTACAGCTCCAGTGCTTAGTATGCTACTATACTAGCTGACACATGGCAAGTATACAATATGTAACTGTTACATTTTGAATGATTTAATGAATATTTAGAGATACGAGAAATGGCCATTTGTAAAACTATTTGCAATGGAGGAAACAACCTTTACTATACTACAGAGTACCACTGGGGGCAGGCAGATCTCATTTATGAGCTGTGTTATAAAATGGGTAGTACAGATAGAAGAAGAAAGATCACAGAAATGCCAATTAGTTGAAATTCTGTTTGCTATAATTCTGCAACCACTTTAGACGGAATGCTAATCAGAAAAGTAGCTTGGGCATCAGTGCAACTCCATGCTTTACAAATAAACTCCAAATCAGTTAATTCTCTATTTCTAAATGTTACTGTTGTAGGTTGGGTCATGGTCCTACATTTAGTTAATCTTAGGTTAAAGATTTGCATGGCTGGATATACTAATTCAGAGTAATCAAGTATCGATTTTGTCTTTTAGCAACAATGAAATAACAATTGTCAGCTTTATTTGGTGCCCTGTGTCTTCTCAAACCCCAGACTAATCAGAAAATAGTTCATTTAAACAGTTGCATTGTGATGCGTAGTTGAAATATTATTCCTAAATTTGAAAACAAATAAAAACTCAGTTTGTCATTTACTACAAATCACCAAGTGTTCTTTAGAATGTGAAAGCTCCAGGGGCACCTGGGTGGCTCAGTTAATTTTTTTAAAAAAAAATTTAGAACGTGAAAGCTCCAGTTGAAGCACTTATCTCTAACTCCACTAAGTTCTATCAGATGCCAAGCCTGAGAATACTTACTTAATAAAGCACGAAATTTATACCTTTGGACATGACTATACTTGCACCTTTAAGTGAGGGAAAAACAGCCCAAGCCATGGTAAGACAGGAGCAGTAGAAAGCTTCTCCTTGCCACTGTTGCTCAGGTACACGGCTCTCTCTCTGGCTCCTAGATGACAGTCCCAAAATTTAGCCCCTCTTTAAAATGGTTTTTCAGAGACCCATCCCATGTCCCAGGACAATCCAATATAATGAATTCACACTATGCACAAGGCTCTCTGCTCAATGCTGGTTACCAGTTAGCCTGTAGAAATTAACCAGAGACGTCTCCATCCTCAGGTAGCTGATAATCCAAAAGACATCAGAGCCATTAAAACAAAACAAAACAAAACAAAACAAAACAAAAACCCTACATAACACTAGGAAGCTTATGCTACTTTAGCAAGGAAAATGTTAAAAAATCTCAAAGGAAGGAGCACTCCATTCTTGGTGGTCTTCTTTTTTAACTTTTACACATTCCCCTGGAGCAATTTTATCCATGATTAAACCTCCTATTATTGCCATTATCCTGATGGTTCCAGATCCATTATGTTCAGTCCTGGCCTCTTGATCTGTATTTATAACTGTCTAGTGACTAACTTCAGTCCATTGGAAGATTTTAAAGTTTATGAAACATCCAAATGAAAATTCATAATGCCCCCCACCACTCCTCTCCCTCCTAAATTCCCCATCTCTGCTAATGGGTTTACCATATCCCCAAAACCATATCTCCCAAGTTAGAAACCTTAGAGTCATTCTCCATGCCTCATTTTACTTCATCCCTCAACAACAAACCTATTACCAAGCCACATTAGCACTTTCTACCTAAGAGGATGCCTCCGGAGTCTATACCCTCTGCTCTATATCCACTACCATTGCTACCTCATTCACTCCTATTCGTGGATTCTGTGGTCACACAGACCTAGGTTTGAGTCTCGGTTGTGCCATTTTCACTTGGAGACCTTGGGCAATTATTTAATCTCTGCCTCAGCTTCCTCATCTATAAAATGGGGATAATAATATTCCTTATGCCTCATACAGTTGATAGAAATCTTTGAAAAAGGCAGTTAATATACAGGATTTTACACAGTGCCTAGCATAGAGTAGGTGTTCAATAAATTATAAATTGCAGTTATTGTTGTAATATAATACAGTCCACAAACTGGCTCCAATCTACCTCCAGAGCCTCATTTCTCATTATTTTCCACTCCTCCCCACCCCAATCCTATTCTGAAGCCTCATTAGACTTTGTGTGATTCCCTAAATCCCTGAGTTCCCATGGAAGTTTTCACATCTCTACCCTTTTGCATCTTCTGTTCCCTATGTCTCAAATGTCCCCCTTGTCTTACCATTACTCAATGTTCTTGTTCACTTTGAAATTTTACATGCCTCAAGTTCATACTCAAATGTTACCTTCTTAATAAATGATGCCCAACATCAATTTGTCACTCTTCCCTCTGTGTGTCTACAGAATACACACACACACACATGCATGCATGCACACATACACATACCCCTAGAGAGGCAGTATCACATATCACAAGTTTTAAAATTATTCATTTTCATGTTTGCTTCTTCTATTTGTAATAAACTCACTGAGGAGAAGGTCACTATTTATTCCTAGGGTAATATCTTGCACAGAGTTGCTGGTATTTTGAAACACTCCTGGCTAAGATAATCATGGAGGGCTATTTTAATGGGAGGGGGAATAGAGGGAAACAGAAATGGGTTTTTTCCTCTGATCCTGCCCTGCTCTCTCTGAAATGCTATGAGTACCTCCATCATCCCATCACCAGTCTTCCACACAATTACCAAACCTCCCTATCCTTAAACAACAAGCCCTCCAACCTATTGGAGAAACAACAGTGTCTACTAATTGAGCCTGAGTAAGACATTCCTGTAGAGTGATAGGGAACAGGGAGGAAATAGCTAGGCTCAGATTGTGGAGGGCCTTGAATATTGGGCTAAGAAGTTAAAACTTTACCCAGTAGATGACAGGGTGCCACTAGAGTCTGTTTGGCAGGGCGCAGAAATATCCAAAAGGTGTTTGTAGGAGATTCCTATGATTGTAGTATATAGGAGAGTTTGGACTGGGGAAGGACAGGAGGTAGAAAAGTTTACTGAAGAATAAAGCTGATTCTTAGGGGGACCAAAGAGAAGAAGAGCAGGACCAATGTTTGTGGGAACCTTCTCTGTGGCAGTCACTGTGGTGAAAAGCACTTTACACACATTATCTCATTCAATCCTAGCAATAATCATATCCATAGAGTACTCTCATTAACCCTGAATTGAGGAAGCAATGATTTAGAGAGTTTAAATAATTTGCCCAAAGTAAAAGGATAGTCAATGGAAGAGCTGGGATTCAAACACAGGTCTGCTTAAAGACTAGATTAAATACTCTCAATTTACTTATGTACCCTGGAGGCATATGAAGACTGAAAGTCAACAAAATGAAAAGGCAACCTACAGAATGGGAGAAAGTATTTGCAAACCATATATCTGATAGGGAATTAATATCCAAAATATGTGAGGAACTCCTACAACTCAATAGCCAACAAACACACACACACACACACACACACACACACCCCACCCCACCCCCACCACCAACAACAATAACAACCTGACTAAAAAATGGAAAAAGGACATGAATTTCCTCAAAGAAGACCTGCAGATGGCCAACAGGTATAGGAAAATGTGCTCAACGTTACTCATTATCAGGGAAATGTAAACCAAAACTATGAGACATCACCGTATACCTGTTAGGATGGCTATTATCAAAAAGACAACATAACAAATGTTGGCAAGGATGTGGAGAAAGGGGAACCCTTGTGTACTGTTGGGAATGTAAATTGATACAACCACTATGGAAAATAGTATGGAGGGTCGTCAAAATATTAAAAGTAGAACTACCTTATGATCTAGTAATCCCACTTCTGGGTATAAATACAAAGTAAAGAAATCAGGATCACAGAGATGTCTGCACTCCTGTGTTCATTGCAGCATTATTCACACTATTTCAAGATATGGAAACAATCTAAGTGTCTGTTGATAGATGAATGGATAAAGAAAATGAATATATTTGTATACACACATACACACACACACACAATGGAATAGCATTCTGCCTAAAAAAAAAAGAGGAAGAAACTCCTGCCATTTGCAACAAGATGGATGAATCTGGAGGAATTTCAGCTAGGTGAAATAAACCAGACACAGGTAGATAAATACTGCATAATCTCATTGATATGTGGAATCTAAAATAGTCAAATGCATAGAAACAGAAAGTGCAATGGTGGTTGCCACAGATGGGGGAAAGAGGAAATGGGTAATGTTGGTCAAGGGGTACAAAGTTTCAGTTATGCAAGATGAATAAGTTCTGGAAGTCTAATGAACAGGAATATGAGTATAGTTAAAAATACTGTACTGTATACTTGAAATTTGCTTACAGGGTAGATCTTAACTGCTCTCACCACAAATAAAATAAAATAAAATAAAATAAAATAAAATAAAATAGTAACTATATGAGGTGATGGATATGATAAATAACTTCTGGAAATTATTTCACAATGTATCCATATATCAAAACATAACGTTGCACACCTTAAATGTATACAATTTTTATATGTCAATTGTATATTAATAAAGATGGGGGAAAAAAAACAAACTCTGGTTCTAAGTGGAGAGACGTCATACACAAAAGAGTAGTGTACGATTCCACTAATGTGAAATTCTAGAAAAGATAAATCTGATTCATAGTGACAGAAAGCAGATCAGTGATTCTGAGACTGGGGACAGGGAGAATCAACTGGAAAGGGGCAAAAGACGATCAATCTTAAGGGGCGATAAAACATTCTAAGTCTTGAGTAGTAATGGCGATTCTATGGGTATATACATTTGTCAAAACTCATCAATGTATGCACTAAAATTAGGGTTCATTTTATGTTATAGTAATTACACCTAAATAAAGTTGTTATTTAAACACAAACAAAAGAACGTTTTCTGGTTCCCTCAAAATTTATTGGTCAAATTTTCCAATTTAAATTTAGGAGTTAATCAGAAGGAACACCAGAGAGTTGCTTTTAAATGAAAAAGGATTATGCAAAAATATAAGACTTTATGATTATCACAATAATCATAAATATCATTCGTTTAGAAATATTTGGGTTTTTATTTAGGATCTCACAATTAATAATTCTTGTTATTTGCTGCTTTTTCCCCCCTGGTACGGATCCAACACGTTCATTCATATTTTCTTCTGCACTATCCAAAGCAGAACATAAAGAGCATCTGACCCAAGACAGGTTTTCTCATCAAATTGTCCAATGTACTTGTTAGGGGTACTTTGACTTTAAGGTAAGAAATGCAGAATGCTTTCCAAGTTTGTTAATTAATAGCATCCCTAGACAAATATCTTCTTACTGCCGTGCCTGATTACTAAATCTCTCTGCTTCAAGGCAACAGATGGCTTAAGTTCTCCCAGAATTAAAAAGGAAATAATCTAGAATTCCTTGTGATTCAAGGGACTAAATTTAATCAGGTTATCCTATTTTATAAGCTACAAATATCCTAGAAAAAATGAAGATGATCAAAATGGAAATGAATGGCTGCTATCTTCTAATTGCAGGAGTGGTGTGCAATAGTCATTGTAGTACACCAGCTGATGACTTTCTGCGACCAGAAAATCAGCATGTACTAATAAACCCAAGCAAAGCGTCTGTCTCCTTTCATGAACTTTTTCTTATGGGAGGACGCTTCCTCTCTAGACTTAGAAAATGATGGAAACTGCAGGGTTTCTTGAGCAGTCTCAGTACCTCTGATTCAAAGATAAGACCGAGTAACAAAACCGTTTCCTAGAAATTTGATCTTAAGGTTCACTTGGTTCGGAGATCTTGTATGGATTAACCCAGACTATATCAGTTCTGTCCACTAACAATATTTAAATATCTGTCTAAGCAATATTTAAAAAAACTGTTCCTCTTTACAATCAGTTGTATGTCAGCATATCATATGGTCCTCTCCAGACTGAAAACCATCTACAGGCAGGAATTAAAATGTCTGCATCCATTATATTGTAAAAACACACTGCTCATAGATGCTCAACAAATGAATAATTATTGATGTTATGTGCCTGTTCATTGGATATAACATCATGTCCTTATAACCATGTCCTCATAAGGCAAATCACAAGCTTGTTCCACACTGGTGTTTTCTATCATCAGCCTACTCACTCAAATCGTTGATTACTATATAACTATAGTCAGGTAGGTTACTTACAAAAATAAGGCCTTTTTTTTTTTACACAAATATCTCTTCAAATCTGTCACATCTTTCCCATAATGGCATGAATAAACTGTATCTTTTGAAGATGTTCTGTTCTTCCCACTGCATTTCCCGAGACATCATCTTTGAATTGGGATTAATTTTTAGTTTGAAAGCCCATTTTTAAACAGATATTCTTTATTATTTACAAATATCTTAAAATTCTTTTGTTACACAGTTGTAGAATTTTTGCTTGTCTCAAGACATAGAAGCCAGGAATCATAGTGAAAAATCAAGGAAAATAATGCCCAGCCTCTTACACCAACTGCATACATCATTCTCCATCCCATCCCCATCCACCAACCTGCACACATACAGAAAGACATAAAACTCTGTCCCATACCACAACCGTCTAGCACTTGGTATTTTGGTAGAGAGGGGAGACAAGTATACAGAAAAAAAAAAAGAAGAGGGTATCTAGTATTTGGGTCATGTGACAAAGTTTAAGCAGCAAAGTGTTTAAATATTCAGGTTGTTTTCAATCGAGCAGTACGTGAGGTGATCACCCTCATCCTATCTGGATAGGCCAGAAGAATATGAGATGGCACCAAACTCAGAAATGGGAGTAAAGGATGGGAGTGAAGTTAGGCACCACCTGGCATACACAGTATAAACCCAGGAGCCCCATGCTTATCACACATACTTTTCTCACAAAATAGTATCAGTCATAATTCGATTGGTTTGCCGAATGGCCAAGTTATCTGATCTCTTGAGGTATGACAGTAGTCATACTTTTGACCTCTAGTGAAATACAGATTTAGCACTGTAATTATGGAATTTGTCCTGTTTTGCTGTAGAAAATATTTTTTAAGCGGCTACTTGGTTTGGGAAGGTTTCTTGATTTTGCTAATCCCAGAAGACTGGGGATGAGCTATGAGAACAATTCCTTTAACAATTTCCACAATGGTACTCATAAATTATGAGGTAGCACTCTTCTATAGTAATGGTTTTGGGGGACAAAATCACCTCTCCCTTGGAGGTTAACTCAATTGTATGAATTTTTAAAATAGTTTTATGGTTTTTATGACCATAAAAGCAATACATTTAATAAAAAAAATCAATTCAAATATGAGTAAAATAGGAAGAGAAAGTCTGGGTGGTTGAGACAGAACTATGTTCAGAAATGTCTCATAAGATAAACAATCCTTAGAAGAAGAAAAATAGTGATTTCATATTTGAGAGGATTATGCCTCTATCAAAATGGTCATGTCACACACAGCTATATCAAAATGCTCTCCTTAGAGAAAGAAATTAATGAAACACAAAAGGAAGGGTGTAAGGTAGGATGTGGCAAAGGAGGCATGCTCTTAAGAGGTCTATATAATTTTGATCAATATTGGGGAAGCTATCAAAGGGATCCGATAAGCAACTGCACTGTAATTGAGATTTCGTTCATTTTTTAAAATCAATTTCTGCATCAGATTATAAGATGTTCCTAAATCGCATTTCGAAGTGCTGAATTATATGCACAACACATTAATTGATTCAATAACAATTTGATAGCTACTCATTGCCAGGCACTGGCAATTCATTACCCTTTTCGTATATTACGTAATTATTGTAGCAACCCAGAGAAGTAGTTATTATCCCATTTTGTAGATAAGAAGGCAACATGCTCAGAGAGGTTACAGAACTACAAGGTCATATGGACTTGAAGGGTTATCATAGGCACTGAACACTTGATTTGGTGAAGAAATAGGAACTTATTTTGTTGCACTGTCTGGAATAGTTACTATTTCTAATAAATAATACAGTCATTTTTAGGGTGAACCTATTCTTTCTGTAATTCTGCAAAATAAAGTCTCATTTAGATTGAAAGTGAAAAAATATTCATAATATTCATAAATATTCATAAATGATTAGTAGAAAAAATAACTGGAATGCAATTACACTGCAAGATTTCTACATGTGTAGAATCATACAATTACTTTCCATAGTAATTGGGCTTTTTCTTCACAGAAATATGTCAATATTAAATCACAGTGAAATAATTGATTATATTATAACCTAAAGCCAAACGTGTATTATACAGCTGAACGTATTTAATTTAAGCTCTCTTTTTAAATAGTAATTTGCACCAGAATATCTCTAACAGTTCTCACACCAAGCAATAGATAGTTCAAATCTGAAGTAATATCATTTTTCAATTTCAGTAATTGGCTTATTTTATATATGAGGGCTGTGGAAAATAGAAAATCCAGCTTTAAAAACCATAATTTTATGAATATGTGGGTGAAATAACTTTATTTTTTCCATTAAATATTGTGTAGACCATTCCTAGATGTAAATCATTATAATTTATAAAACAGCATTAATCCAATAAACATAATTCTATAAATTCTGGTATCACTCATGCATTTAATTTATTCTAGTGTCTTGGATAAAGCAATTTAATAAACTAAACACATACTTTTACCTTGATGAACAGTATTACACAGATTTACTCCAATGTATTTCGATTTAGCCATTATTATCAAACATATTCTCCACATTTATTTAAAAGCTGTATAATGTAGTAGTTAGAACCAGGCAGATGTACATTTGAATATTGGCTCTGCCACTGAGTAGCTGGTGTGTCACTGGAGAAGCTACATAACGTCTCTGAGGTTGGATTTCTTCCTCCATAAAAATGGGGTTAAAAATAACTACGGCACAATGTTGTTGTGAAATTGCTGTTAAATAAGTTTACATATATGACAGTGTTTGGCCCAGAGCAGACACTCAGTGCACGTAAATATATTTCCTATCTTAAAATATTACATGACTAATTTGGAATTGGGTGGTTCCAAGTATTCAGTTAAAAAGGCGTATCTATGT
Source organism: Felis catus (assembly GCF_018350175.1). Lineage (NCBI taxonomy): Eukaryota > Metazoa > Chordata > Mammalia > Carnivora > Felidae > Felis > Felis catus. The sequence continues at coordinate 102,189,779 of NC_058386.1, forward strand.
GCTTTAATTTAACTACCCCGTGTTAGCAACCAATTCTTAATGTTGTTTAAAATCACAGTTAGTGTAAAAAAAAAAAAAAACCCCACTCTAGCTATTATTTGACAGTTGTCACAAGATGTGAGAATTTTGTGACATACTTTTTGGATAGGACTAAAAAAAATACAGGGTTTTCCTTAAAAATGACTGAGTGTGCGTGTAAGTTGAATGATGGCAAAAATAAAAAATGAATGCTGGGTCATTAGGTTCATCTTCTGGGTTTTCCATTGTTTAAAAAGATAGATAAAATAATAATTACACAAATCACTTGGGTGCTGTGATGAGAGAATGAGATTAGGAAGGAGCTTTATTACCAGTCTATAAATGTGTCATAAAAGTAAAAAGTAATTTTATTGCTTTTTCTATGTCAAGCAGCTGTCATATTAGTCATATGTGTCTTCTACCATCAATGATACATAAGTATGTACTTTCAGTATGTCCAGCCAATTAAGAAGCCAGGCAAGCAAAAGGCAGAATTTCTCAAGTCCAACCTCAAAGTTTTTAAGAGGTTAATGCAATCTTGAAAGCCCACTTAAAAAAAAAACTCACTTGATTCATGTATGTGTCTCTTTGTCTAGTGAATTGCAGACACCTTAGGGTGGAAATAACTTCTCAGCCTCTTTTGACAGTTGGTGAATGTTTCTGTTTGTGGTCTACATATTAACCAGTGTCCTGGCAAAAAAGCCTACCTGTTTTTAAGAATTAGGTCAAAATAGTCCTTAATTTGTATTTCAAAAGGACACTTCAACACCTTCAGGGTAAGTAATTGTGTTAATAATGGCCTGTACAATTAGCAACAAATTTCTGAATCATTCGATCCTGTTATTGAAAAGGGTGGCCAAGATATTGTAAAAAGACAAATGTCAAACTGATATTAAAGTGCAATGAATTGTTGTTGAATTGCATTGACTCATATCTAGATAATTCTGGGTCAAATTGACACATATTCTACCTTAAAGAAATGTGGTCCTTTGATCGGCTAAGAAATCAACAAATGACCTCACCAGGTTTAGCTAATAATAGATTAGTGAAGAAATAACTTTAAACAAATATCCAATACAGCTCAGATCATTTTACACCTAACTCAAACAACATTATTTTTTAAAATTACTATTTAAAATTTATTCTTAAAACTCTCTAGAAATCCAATCTTATGATTAAGTAACCTTTCAATTGAGAATCCCTGTAAAAATAACCTCTCTCTTGCTACATCGAAGCCAATACTTCTCCTACCTGTCGTATGTTCTTATTTCAAGAAAACAAGACAGTAGCACTTACAGACCCAAAATGACAGTTTGAGGTGTACCTTTTGTGAGACTTTAGATGCCAGAGTGCTTTAACACTGCCCAGCTGTTCTAGTTACATTCATGCCCTAAATTTCCCCTTCACGGCGACCTTGATGTGCCCATCTAAAGTACAGCGGCACTCTCTTGAGTAGGCAGGTTCCTCCCACAGCATAGTTAGTAACTTAGTGGTATAGGATCAATACATCATGAGAATCATTTGACTCACTTTGGAGGAAGGCAGTTAAACTTGACATCTGTAGTCACGATTCTTTACTTTCCAACCAACAGGAAACTTGAAAGCATATCAAAAGATGTCATTCAAATACTATGGTCACAAATAAATAAATCCCATTATGAGGCATAGATGCCAGTCCCAAAGCATTGCTCTTTGCCCCATCTTAAACATATATATATATAAACATATATAAATATATATATATATATATATATATATATATATATATATTTTAATGGTTCAAACTGGCTGCTTCTAAACTTTTACTTCAGTGCACACTAAACCTTCAGAAATAATTATTCATAGCAAACTAATTTATGTGTAATGTGAGTCTAGGAGATTATCACACTTATCTTACCATTTATTTGAAAATACTTTATTCCAGGAAGACTCCTTCTGTGTCACATTTAATTGCCTTTGAAGCTCCTGCCATTTGAATCTGTCTTCTGGAACATGCATTTCATCATTATTTTTTAGCCTTGTTACATCAATCACCACAACTGCTATAGAAGATTTCTGGGCTGTGAAGTGATAATTTGTTCCAGTGGTATTAATGAGGCAAGCAGTGGTCTTGAGGGAGGTGACAGCCCATTGCCTTACAGACAGCACCAGATTAAGGTGCTGGACTATATACGAGGCTTTAAGCATATACTCTAGAGCCTTTGGAGCATTTTATAACTTCCCTTATCAAACTTAACATAGAAGAGATACCTCCAACACCTTATCTACAATGAGTTAGGCATATCTAATCACCAAGGGGGGAGCATTAATAGCATTGCTCAACTTACCTTGAGTTACAGGCACATAAGAGAAACTTTGTACTGCTCCAACTTGAAGGCTCCCTGATGCCTTATAAGCTCTGAATTGGTCTATTTCCGTTACCATGGTTGTAATGGCATGTCCCTAGCCACAGAGGAGTCTAATTCCCTGAAGTGCAGCCAATGAAAACTTGTATTTCTGGGAATTAAGTCCCAGGACTAGGAATGCCAATTTGTTGTTGCTATAATACCATGCCCATGAATATCGCCTCTAGGAAGCAGTACATCTGGAAACAACAGATGGTACATGTGGCAATGGGTTGGATGGAGTATTTTAATACTCATACATCTCTGATTCAGTTCTATAAGTCTGATTTCAATGTTTTCTCAGACTATAGAGAGTTTCAGAATTGGTAAGATAGGCCCAATCTGTATTATTGTTACTATCAACAGCACCAGATGAAAGCTTAATGTTGTAATATCATTGTATATGAACTCTCATTTGACCACATATACATGCACAGGCAACATTCTTGACTTGGCTTTTAATAATGGAACAGGTCAGTCCAGTGTGCTTCCCCATCCCTTTACCAACAACCACAGAACACAAATTTATTTTAAGATGAAACCATCCCAGAGTGCTACTCTCCTTAATATAGGAAGGAAGCATTTAAGCTTTTTCACACTCTGTCTAAACAGTTTATCTCCCTCCACCTTCAAAAGCTACCAGAACTATTATAGTATTGAAGAAATTTCACTTAATATGGTAGGGGAACAGCTTTGCTGGAGGAATACTTCCTTCTTGTGCTTCAAGAAGGCTGAATTAAATTGTCTTTGAGATATGTTGGCATTTTAGGAAACATACCATCTGAATGGTGGGAAAATAACTTTCAGAAGCTTAGAATTTCATATTCTATAGTTTGTTAGTGCAACTTAGCTAGAATTAGGATAGTATTGTACTCCTCATCAAAAGAAAATGAACTCTCAACTATAATATAACAGTGGGAAAAATAGATGTTTGTTGAATATTGCAAACCAACCAATGCACAACAATGTGGTACAGTGGAAAGAAAGCCCAATCCAGGTGGCTATAAGGTCAACCCAGGCCCAAAACACAAGTGTCAGCCAACTGTAATTTATGTTCAGCATTATATACACTAAGATAAAAGATAGGGGGGAATCTCCTATCCCTCCTGCCCTGTATCACTTCAGAAACCCCCTAGGGCTCAGTGGGAAGCAGCATCCTAGTCCTTGATCTTTCATCTTGTGCTCAACATGGACAAATGGATTCAAATTCTAAGATGGGTCTACATGATCTCTCTGGACAGTACAACCTCCTTTGTGAAAGAGGTAGTTATGTGGGGACAATGACCCCATGTAGTTTGATATCACAATCATGCCCTAAACACATTCAAAGTATCTTCTCTAGTTTATGCTAATGAGGGAAAAGACCCTAATGGTGAATACACTAGTATTAACAAATACACATAGGATTAAATATAAACAAATAGCATCCAACACTTCCACAAAAAACTTGCTCTTGTTTGTTCTCCCCCCTTCCTTCATTTCCTCTCTTCTTCTTTCCTCTAGCAACAAAACAAATTAAAATTAAACAAAGTGTTTGATATACTACTTACCCAAACATAAGTATTTTGCTAAAACATCTTTGAGGGATGGTTCAAACATTTCGAACATTCGCTATAGTTATGAAATAATATTCTTATCCCGAGTTCAGAAAGGACAGCATAGTGCCTAAAAGCAAACCTCTGAAGCCAGACTAAGTTCAACTCCAAACTACTAGTTGCGTTACTTTGAGCAAATTATACACCCTCTCTTCATTGTTAAAATCGGGACAATGATGGTACCTGTCTCGGTGGTTTACTGTGAAGATTAAATGAGTGTGCTAGACACTGCTACAGCTCACCAATATCTCTACTCCTTGCTCACCTCTTCCTCAACACACAGGAGGGTGGTATTTCTTAGCTGTTAGGTTTAGCTAAGATTAAATTCTTGCTAATGCTTAATTGGTCTTGTGCCACTTTCAGGCATGGACCATAAAAACCTTCCTTATGCAATACTAACTCTCTTTAATTATCCACTGGTTAAACAAAAAGACTCCTAGGACTGAGAGGAGACCAGAGCCACAAGACAGAAAGAGCCTGGATCTTAAATAATTACGTGGAAAAGAGCTCTACTCACAGACCCTCATGGGATTGTAATAAGAATGCCAAGTAAGTGATAAATCACCAAAATATTTGATGACTACAATGAGATTATTCATTTAAAGTACCTATCACAGTACCTGGCATACCCAAGAAAGTGTTCAATGAAAATCAATTATAAACATTACTGTAGGATGCTGTCGGGGTTTGTTGTGGACTGAATGTTTGTGTGCCCCCACCAAATTTTTATGTGGAAGCCCTAACCTTCCAGGGTGGCTGTATTTGGAGATGAGGCCACTATGGAAGTAATTAAGGTTAAATGAGGTCATAAGGGTGGGGCCTGATCATATAGGACTGGTGTCCTTATAAGAAGAGACCCCAGAGAGCTAGCCTTCTCCACATGCACAGGAAGAAGACGTCAAGTGAGGACACAGTGACAAGGAAACCCTCTGCAAAGCAGGAAGAGAGTTCTCACCAGAAAATGAGTTGGCCAGTTGAAGAAGTTGACCTTGATCTTCAACTTCTAGCCTCCAGGACTATGAGAAAATAAATTTCTATTGTAGAAGTCACCCGGTCTATGGTATTTTGTTGTGGCACCCTGAGCATATCCAAGTCCTACATGAGGGTATTAGAAACAAAGTACTTGGGAGATTCTGTACTACTGAAGAGAAATTTAAGTAAAGCCCATCTATGCTGAATATCCAACAGGAAACTTGAGATACTTTTCAAAGGTTATTGCTATCTTCACTCTTATGTGGATCCTGAGAAACTTAACAGAAACCCATGGGGGAGGGGGAGGAAAAAAAAAGAGGTTAGAGTGGGAGAGAGCCAAAGCATAAGAGACTCTTAAAAACTGAGAACAAACTGAGGGTTGATGGGGGGTGGGAGGGAGGGGAGGGTGGGTGATGGGTATTGAGGAGGGCACCTTATGGGATGAGCACTGGGTGTTGTATGGAAACCAATTTGACAATAAATTTCATATACTGAAAAAAAAACAAAAAAAACAAAGGTTATTGCTATCATGTATACTAGCCCTTTGCCATTAGAAAAACAATACCATGATCAAGACTGGACAAAACTGAAACTTCTCTTCCTCCCTGCTGCCCATCTATCCAAATTGCTGGTTCAGCAATTCGAAAAGAAATGTCCATACACATGCAAAGTACACTAGATTCACACAAAAGCAACAGCAAGATCCACATGCTGTGGATCTTGAAACTTTATGATGCCACCAGCTATACTCCAAGAGTCCCCCTCAGTTTTCTTATCTTCTTGACTACTTCCCTTGTTGCTTTCTGTTTTGACCACAGACCCAGGTTCCTAGGCTTCCGACTTTGGCTCCTCTCTGGGTTTACATTCTCCTTCCTCACCCAGCCTTAGAGAGGTGCAACATCACACACGAGGCATTTTAGATAATAGTGACTTGACCTCTCACCCCAGACTACCCTTCTGCGTGCTGGCTGAGAAGCACCTTCCCCCATCTCAATCATCCAGTGTCAAGGGTGTTCCAGGCTCATCAGCAAGCCCCAGATTTTTTTATACCATCAAACCACTTAACAGAGTGTTTTACATTCGCTCCTCCATTTCCACTTTTTCTTTGACTCTCTGAAATTTAGTTTCCAGTGGTGTCATAATACTGAAACCACTGACCTCCCAAAACACAAGTCTAATGGCTTTTCAGCTTTCACTATTCTTTATCTCTCTCTCTGAAGAAGCAGGCACTGATGACCACTTCCATAGCAAAGCATGCCTGGTCTGCAAACACCTTCTTTGTTCCTGCATTTCTTCTAACACTAACATATTCCTCAACTCAATTTTATTTCATTCTAAAGAATCACATGAGAATATTGCACATTTTGCAAAAACAAAACAAAACAAAACACAATCTCTAATTCTAAACACAAAATCGTAAGACAAATGAAATTATTTACTAACATCACATAACTCCTTATAGTTGAATACAAGTTTCTATTTCACAGAGAATTTCTGATATATCGCAATAATCCTATGAAAAGGCAGGGGGAAAATTATTACATCAAGGTTATATATAAGGGATTTTAGGCTTAGAAATACTCAGTACTTTGCCAAAGTCATCTTGCTGATAAGTAGCAAAGTCAAGAAACCTCAACCCAAGTCTTCAAACATGCAGTCTAAGAGTCTTTTTTCCATATCACAAGTAAAATTTTAAAGGTATACTTGAAGATGGGGCGCCTGGGTGGCTCAGTTGGTTAAGTGTCCGATTCTTGGTTTCGGCTCAGGTCATGATCTCACAGTTCACAAGTTTGAGCCCTGCATCAGGCTCCGTGTTGACAGTGCTGAGCCTGCTTGGGATCCTCTCTCTCTCCCTCTCTCTCTGAAACCTCCCCTGCTTGTACTTTCTCCGTCTCAAAATAAATAAACTTTAAGAAAAATATGAATGTTTCCTTCAGAGGCAGTTTGAATGTTTAAAAAGTAATATTTTTTAACACACTACAAATTCAGTTGTTTAACGTTATCACCACTTTATCGTTTTTTCCTAAAATACTACACAACTGCTTAAAACACAAATAAAAACAGAAAGCAAAGAGTAATATACTAGTAAACTGTAATATTACCAATGACAAGGTTCATTATTTTGACTAACGATATGAGAACAGCTAGCAGATTTGGCATAATTACTTAAAAATGAATTACCTTAGATACTATCAAATGTTAGCATGGAGACTAGTCTCCTTAGGTGCCAGTATTTTATATTTTTATGATTACAGAAAAATAAAATTAGAACATGTATACTATAAAATGTTTACTATAAAACTACATACCTTAGTTGAATTTATTTTTCCAAAAAGATAATTTTAAATTCAACTTTGAAGTCATTGTGACTTTACTTTCATTTGTTTATGGTCATTCATCCATTCATTCAATAAACATGCACTGAATGCCCATTATTTACCAGCCACTGATCTGGTTACTGAGGATGCAATAGTGATTAAAACAAACTCCTTGCCCCCATAAAGCTTTCATTCTCGGGCAGGGGGAAGGTAGGGCAGACACAAAATAAATAAGCAAGTAAAATATGCAGTATGTCAGAACGCAATAGGTGCTGTGAAGAAAACAAAGCGACATCCAGGGGTTAGGGAATGCTAGTGGAATTAAGGCCCCATTAATAAAATGGCATTCTAACAGAGATCTGCAGGAAATAAACTTTCAAACAGCAAAACACATAGGAATAAATTATTTTATTAATTCACTCCATTTTGTTTAATTTACTGTTGGAATTTCTTCAAAATGGCATTATGTAAAGGGACGGTAATCTTGTTTTACTATTATTAAATGTTGGACTGCTGTGCTTAACACAAAGGATTTCTTTCTTCATAGGCTCTGTTTTAATATTTCATGGGTTCACATTTTCATGTATTTTCCTTTCTATAAAATGACAGCTTTAGTGATGCACTGGTCTAAACATGCATTTATAGAAATCCTTCTCATTTATATTAAGGAGCTCCTGCCACTTAGTGTATAAACAGAACACTGTTTGGGTTAATGTATCAGCTGCCCCACAAGGTCAAAAGTCCAAATCTCAGAATGTGGGAAATTTCTACCCAGAACTTTAAAGTCCCACCTGGACAAAAGGGGTTAAATCTTCATCAGCTATTGTTCAATAGTTTTGTATGTTGAACTTCAATACTCATGAAAGAGTAACTCAAGCTTAGAACCAGGGATTTCTCAGGTGGAAGGCATCTGGCTGGTTCCCCCTTAGAAAATGGGGTACAGACTGAGAATGAATTCGTACAAATGGCGATCGATTACTAGAGGAACAAGTAAAAATGATCTTATTTATTTGCGCTTTTATAATAAAACAAAGGTCAAAGCAACAATCACAGGGAAGTTGAATTCATCAGGCTAATTTAGCTACATCTGGCTTACAAGAAGTTAGCTTTCCTGTACATCTAGACACAGTAGAGTCATTCCTCTTCCAAGGGCTGCACATAGTCAGTTACTTTGTTGAGTGTGGCTGCAAAGAGCATCCATAAGAAGCAGCATCAAAGTTAATGCAATGATTTATAATTGAGTGAAAGTGGTCCATAATAGTTTCACACAGCTTTTGCACAACTTAAGTAATTTTTGGCACACAGAAAATCCATGGCTTTGGGAGTTCGATCTATTTAATTAATTAATTAATAATCATTTCCGGTATTGCACAGGTCATGGAACTGAGTCAATTCAGTCATTAAAGACAGACAAACACACTGTGCTGGCCATTATTTTTCACTGCAGGTGCATGGCCTTAGAACTAGTTTTTAACCTCCTTTGAGTTAGGGTAAAGACCACATCTATTAGAAGCATTTTACATAGTGGCTTTCTCAAACAGAGCTTCATGAAGGCCTGTCGATCAATCTCACTGATTGATCACATGAGGTTTTTTTTTTCTCTACAGTCTAGCAACCTTAGGGGTTCAGAAGGGAAGAGTTGTTCCAGTGGAGACCACACTGTGTGTAGCATCTGAGACAATTGTTAGCCAGTGGCCTTCTAGCGACTATACTTCTTGCTATAAAGTTCCCTTTATCTTACTTTTCACATTTTGCCCTTCCTTTCTTTTTTTTCCCCTCACTGCCTTATATTTTCATCTTCTGCTATATATATTGACTTTACTTGGCCCTTCTTACCACCACTGTGACTAGCACTTGGAGGCACTTATATAATGCTCCGGAAACAGAATGAGCTTTGGGGCCTGATGGGGCCTGACATGTTTGGGTGGTGGTGGTGGTAACGATCAGGAGGAGGACGATTATAAATAGATATCCTTTTTTAATGTTTATTTATTTTTGAGAGAGAGAATGAGAGACAGAGTGTGAGCAGGGGAGGAGCGGAGAGATTGGGAAACACAGAATCCAAAGCAGGCTCCAGGCTCTGAGCTGTCAGCAGAGAACCTGACGCGGGGCTCAAATTCACAGGCCGTGAGATCATGACCTGAGTTGAATTTGGACACCTAACCAACTGAGCCACCCAGGCGCCCCTAAATAAATATCTTTTTGAGCACTTGTTAGGAATATGGGACAGTGCTAAGCGATTTATACACATTTTGCCATTAAATATCCACAAACTCTTTGATTATAGGTACTGTCATTATGTCTCTTTTATCTGTCCCAAGTTCTTACTGCTACAAATTAGGGGAAGCCAAAATTTAAACTCAGCTTCCTCTGCCTCTGGAGCCCCAATTCTTAACCACAATGCTTAAGCAACTTACTTACCCTCTCTGAGCTTCAGTTTATTCAATTGTAAAACAATGATGATGATAAATACCTACTGATGATGTTATTATGAAGATCAAATGCACAAATGGTGGGTGCCTTTCTCTCCCATTGCTCCCTCTTTCTTAAGAATCCAGAAGACTGTTTAATTCTTCAGGTATCACTGAGAACTTATTGTCAAAGTGGAGCCCTCCCTAACTTTCTTGAACTGATTGCCCCCAGAGTTCTTTAGAACAGTCTCCCACACCACCTCACCCCTTCTTCCCTAGGGGTTCCAAGTGATACTCTCTGGCTCACTGCTCCAGGCATCAAGATTGTTCTTAATACATGCACAGTGGCACAATGCCATCAAGAGTAATTAGCAGCTTGTTAAGCATGCCTTAAAGTCCTTGCCTCCTCCCCTCTCACTCATCCAAGGGCTTATGTTTGCCTTTATTCCAGAAAGGGCACTAGTATCTGTTTATCAAATCACAGTGACACTATGTAAAAATAGTATGATTGTCCAAGCTGAAACCAGTGTAGTGGCCAATGTGGATCCAACTAAATGAGGACTAGAGGTCCAAGGTGAAATCCTGCAGCTAACGGGATGGCTACTTTTCCTCAGGCAAAATTAAAAATAAATAAAAATTGAATTAAAAAAACAGGGACTAATTTGGTACTTACCACTGAACCGACTGACTAATAACTTGGCGTTTACCACAGTCTAGGATCCCTTTCTGGGAAGTCTATTGCCCTTAGGGACTAAGAGCTGGGTGGGGGGCAGGGTACGGGGAGTTCTATTCAGATGCCAATTGGTTTCCTCGGTTCTAAATGTAAATGTTAAAAGCTGCTTTGATGGGAGTCAGCCTATATGGTACATTTCACTGCCAAGAAATAATCTTAAGAAGTCCAGATACACCGCAACCCTGAGACACTAGATATCATTTGACCTTCACAATGAATGTTTATTCATATTAATGTAGTCTCAAAGGTAAAATTACAAGAGCCCACTCCAGGATCCCAGTCTGTACTGCAATACCCAGCATCTGCAGCAGCCTGCCTCAGCTGGGGAAGCAGCCCAAACTAGTATTCATAAAGCAAATGTATCAGAAATGTTTAAAATTTGAGCAAGGGAAGGAAAACAGATTCTGACCATGGCTGCTGCGTTACTAAGCAAACTTGCCTACCTGTTTTGAATCTGGGCTAAAACTCTGTTTCTTCTTGCTTGAATCCTGACCAACTTGTTTGTATGCTTGGACTCCACCTCTGCCTGCACCCTCTCCCCGTGCTTGATCCTCTGGATACACTTCTCCAATCAACACAAACTAACCAGGCTTCTGTTTGTGTCCCTATCATAGCTGGACTTCCATCACTCCCAGCTCCCCTGAAATTCCCAGCTGTGACACAGGCCTGACAACCAGAGCCCAAGTTTGCTCACCAAGATCATGTATCATCTTGTCCTTCTGCGTAGCGATGCACAAAACCTGGCACTTACTCTTAAACTTGAACACTCAGAGGGCAGAAAATGTGTCACTATAATTCTCTTGGCATAGCACACATGCACTTAAGTGCTTTTTGATTATGATAACTGAATGTACTCAAAAGTTCTCATAATGGAAACAAATTAAGTCCCTTCACAATGAAATTTATGAAGGCCTAGCAGATTAATACTACCTCAGAGTGGTGGATGAAAATGCCTTTCACCACTGGTAGAAATGAATCACCCTCAACTAACAGGGCAATCTCTTTAAGAGGTGGAAGAGGAAAGTGGAAAGGAGAAAAGAAGCAGAAAGGGCCCTGAACAGCATAAGCTACACAGAGACCTGCAGAATCCAACAAGAATCTTCCATCTGCTGCCTTCAACACTCTTTTCTTTCAAAAGATCAGGAAAAAAAAATGGCCTTGAGTGGGTATTCTATGAACATGGTTGCACGGTGTTTTTTATCACTAAAAGTTGCTGGGTTTCCTCCTTTGTACAACTTTTTTCAAAGCCTAAATTATATAATGCTCAGAGTAAAAAAAAAAAGATCATTCTACACGGGCGAACTGTATTTTAGCTCTCTGGGGATCTGACCATTTCTAACACTGGCCTTTAAAGCTACTTCTGCATTGTTGGCTTTCAAATGTTTTACAGCAATGATTGAAAGAAATTGGATAGGAAGTTTAAAAATTAAAGTTCTCATTACAATGGTAATTGGTTATATGCAGGATTTTAGATTAACTGGACGACTACTAAATGATGTCTATCAAACCCCGGGGCTAATTAACCTTTTTTTCCCCCTCTGAATATGCATCACTTTTGCCAACACCAAAAATTAGATAAAGCATGGGGTGCCTGGGTGGCTCAGTCAGTTAAGCATCTGACTTCGGCTCGGGTCATGATCTCATGATTTGTGGGTTTGAGCCCCGTGTCAGGCTCTGTGCTGACAGCTTGGAGCCTGGAGGCTGCTTCCGATTCTGTGTCTCCCTCTCTCCCTCTGCACCCCCCATCTCAAAAATAAATAAAAACATTTTTAAAAAATAAGATAAAACATGTGCTTCTGTAACTTTATCATTGCATTAATAAAAGCTCTACAAGTTGAAGCTATACAACAGAAACCAATGGAAATTCTGGAATGAAGTTATTAATATTGCAATAGATGTTAATTACCTTCTACTTGGGTGTCTTTCAAGGATATTAAAAAACACTGTTGATAGGCTTTTACTGTAAAGAAGGATGTGGGAGTAGCACAGGTCCCTGATCTTTGGGAGAGTTCAACTCTGGAATTCCTGTATTCTTCTCCATTAAAGTGATTCAAAAAATGTATAAGTAAATTCATTTAATTTTTATGCTTTCATAGATATTATCCTATAAATCAGATTACAAAGCTGAAAAAAAACTTCTCTGTCAGACCGTGTGACTCAATCTTTGGTTTGGCCTGTAGGACAGCCACAGGGCTAGATAAATAGGCATGACATGAATTCTGCTCTTACAATATTTTCAAGATCTGAGATTCTAGGACACATATGATTCAATTTGACTGAAGTTCATTTATATTTTTGTGGTTATTGTTTGGATCTTAAAGATGGGAAGTCAGGCTGCTAAAAAATCTAAGTTTGAGAACCACGATTCTTTTTGTTGACACCCTCCATTGAATTGGTAAACCTAACTCTGGATGGTAGGAAACATTTTCTAGCCCCGATGGAACAGGAAAGGCTTGTGAAGGGAGGCAACCAAGTTAAATATTGAACAGGGGAAGAGAGACTATCAAGGTCCTATAAGTTCAAAAACCATTCTTAGCATCATTGTTACTAATAATATTCCTTGAACATTTACTATGTGCTCTTTATTATTCTGACATACACTTTCACTTGCATCATCTCCTTTAATCCTTAAAATAGCCTTATGAGGTTGATTCTATTATTTGATTTACTTCACAGAAGAGGAACCTAAAGGGTCACATGCTATAGGTCACATAAGTAACGAGTGGAAAGGGCAGGGTTAAACCTAGGACTATCTGATTCTAAAACTCAAACACACCAATATGTCAAAAATGACTAGGGGTTCCTGGCTGACTCAGTTGGAAGAGCATGTGACTCTTGATCTCATGGTCATGAGTTTGAGCCCCACGTTAGGTGTAGAGATTACCTAAATAAATAATACTTTAAAAAATGACTAGGAAACAAATCAGCTGAACCTGGAAATACATCCAAATCAGTACTCGTGTTTGTTACAGTCTTATTTTAAATAGATCAGCATTCTCAGGGCATCTGGGTGGCTCAGTCAGTTAAGCATCCAACTCTTGATTTCAGCTCAGGTCATGATCTCATGGTTCATGGGTTCAAGCTCCACATCGAGGTTGAGGCTGATGGTGTAGAGCCTGCTTGGGATTCTCTCTCTCTCCCTCCCTCTCTGCCTCTCTTTTGGAATAAATATACTTAAAAAATAAGTAAATAAATAGGACAGGGTTCCCAAAGTATTAGGAAAGCATAATATAGAAAAGAAATGTGGGCCTTGCAGTCAGACACATCTAAGTGTGTAATTCAGTGCTTCAAAAAAAAACTAGCTATGTGACTAAGGGCTGGTTCTCTGACTTGGCCAAGAAATACTTCCCTCATTTATAAGTGGAGTGATAATGATACCTACCCTTGCCGGATCATTGAGAAAATTAAGTGAGATAATATATGTAAAGTGCCAACCAGTTCCTGGCACCTTGTACGTACCCCAAAAGGAGTCTAAGTGGTATTGATTAGTATTGTGTATGGAGCCGTACTGGCCTGCAAAGATCTTTCAAGTGGTGTCTGGGCTGGTTCAATATGCAGGTCACACAAAATTGTGGGTTTTAAAAGTGTCATTTTGACCACTTTAAAAAGCAATAGTAACATTTTTAAATGATGCTCTGTAAATAATAGCTCTTTACCTAAACAATACTTTTTTTCTTTTTTAATGTGCGGTACAAAAAGTGGACAGAGTAAAATAAATGGTGTTTTTTGCCTCCAAGTAGTCTCTGGCACAAAGTCTGAAAATGCTTGAGAGAGACAGACACACAGCATGAACCAAAGGAAGGTTTTCTTTCATTCCTTAAGCTTTAAGGGATGTTCTTAGGCTTGAAGAACCCTGATAATTATCAAATGAAAAACAAAAGGTCTTTTCCTTCTAAGATCACGTCAACCACCGCCCTGGCTCCAGGCACACTTGCATGAGAACCATGTTGAACAGATGGCCATCGATTCCCCAGCCCTCCTTAGTAATCTGTGCAAGTGCTTGGCAACCTTCTCTGTCAGAGAGTGCCTCCTCATTATATAGGTAGCACTTTAGAGGAGTTACTCCACACTTTCCATAGATTATTTGATGCCACATTTATTTTTAAAAAGAGATTTTTTTAAGGGAAGGTTATTAAGGTATGTTTAATTAAAGTTTCTACCTTTCACTGTCACAAAAACATATAACTCACGATTAAGAACTTGAGGAGATTTCCACATACTGAAGGCCTGTCCTTGCCAATTTTAAATCACACATAGTATCCTATTTTTATCTGTCTGTGTAAAGTCCAGAAACTTAATCAGGTTTTCCATCGCCCCTCCCTCTGTAGGTCTTCTCATAACCTCCTGCACGGAGATGGAAAGAACAATGTCCCTAAACTCAGTTTAATAAACACCTTCAGAACACATGCATTAAGGATCAATAATTAAATGCTCCCCCTCGTATAAAGAAATGATACTACTGACATACCTCAGAGAGAGAGAGCATGAGCTCAATATATTTTTTACTTTTTATTTTTTGCAGTAGCAGAGATGGATTTTCAGTGGATCAGTAAGTATTTTTCCCAAGGGCAGATATTTGTAAGCTACATGTTTAAGCTTTGGGAAGCAAGGCTAGAGGAAGCAAAGAAGGTAAAATGAATTTAAAAGAACATGGCTCGTGTCAGCACATAAATCTCTAATCTTCATTCTATATGACTAACTTCCTTCTCCCATTACCTTGGCCTCTCATTGTGTCTTGGGATTCATTTCCACTTGTTTAAAAACATTAAGTGTGGACATGCAACAGTGTGGCTGATGGATGAGCCTCACAAACATAATATTGAAAGAGTCCCAACTATGATTCCATTTATATAAGATAACAATGGGCAAAACTAACGTATACTGTTAGCAGGCAAGATGGTAGTCAACACTGATGGAATAGTGACTGGAAGCCGGCATGAAGGGAGCTTCCCGGAAATCAAGGATATAGAGTTTCTTGATCTGCATGTTGGCTACATGGGTATGTTCAGTGTTATGAGAAAATCATCAGCCTGCACACTTATAACAAGGGCCCTTTATGTATGTATATTAAACTTTGATAAATATAATCTCTGAAAGGTATGTGTGGAGACTTTCCATATTTGCTCAAATCCCTCATCCTTTTCTCTAGCATCACTAATGCTAACCAAGTGAACATCAGAGACACAGCCAGTGTGCAAATAGGGTTCTTACATGTTTTCTAAAGTGAAACAATGGCTTATGTGGATCCTTTGTAAACGTGGATGATAATGTTCTAATGCCTTCTTCATCCATCTGTCTCTCAATCACTTATTGAGCACCTTTTATGTGCTAGGCACTGTACAAAGCAGTGGTATTACCAACGGTGACTCACATAGATATGGCCCTCACCCTCTCAGAGCTTACAGTCTGGTGGGAAAGACACTCAATAAAGCCTAAAGCAATTTAAATAAAATAAATTCAGATTGTGATAAGTAAAATGTAGAAAATAAACAGAGTATAAATTGAGAGAAGATGAGGGATGAGGAGGTCTGTTCTAAGATAGTTGGGGAGGCTTCCCTGAAGTGAGAAGTCATCATCGATAAGGTTTAGGAGAATCATCACATCATCTAGGAAGGTCCTGAGGTACAAAAGCTTGAGCAACCACAGAGTGACTAGCCCTCTGTAAACACCACTAACCCCGTTGATACTTTGGGCAAGAGGGAGTGTCTAGAAGCAAAGCATTTTAAGGAAAAACCCTCAAACCTGAAAGTGATATGCTTTCAGGTTTGAGAGCTTATCAATTCCAACCATTTTCTTTACATCTGTTAAAAGAGAGACAACAGGCTCAAAGGGGAGTCACTTATGCTAAGCCCCACATCACCAAACTGAGACGTAATACCTAACTTAATTACAGTTTCAGCCCCTCTAGGAATGGGATCTTAAACCAGTCAATTTGGACTTACCTGGTCAGCACTAGTCAGGTAATCTGCCTGACAGGACCCTTTTCACAACCAATCCACTTTTTGCTGGTATAACTTCCTTCTCCTGCTCCCTTCTGCCTATGTTATATATTGTCTTTCATTTTGTTCAGGCCCCGAGCTCCTTTCTATCTGTTAGAAGGGATGCTGCCCAATCCATGAATCACTGAATAAAGCCAATAATATCTTTAAAATTTACGCAGTTGAATTTTGCATTTTAACACCTCCTTAGTTAGATATTCATAATGAAAGATGCCTAAGGAGTATAAGAAAAAACTTTTTAGGCTTCTTGGAAAATTAGAGTTGCAACCTCCCAACATGACACCCTAGAACTCTCTTAACCAAGTCTTTATGTATCAGGACTCTTACCAGCTACTCAAATCATAACTCTTAGAGCCAAGGTTTGCTAAAACCTCATCAGCCTATAACACAAGCATTACCCCCACCTCACATTGCAATTCTCCATCCTTTACACACACACACACACACACACACACACACACTCACACACAGTATAAAAGAGCTGCACTGTAATTTGAGAATGTTCTTTGAGTGATTTTGTGATGTACTACCAGCCTTAAATGGCAGCAGCATCACAGGTACTTTTCTAAGTATGGACAAACCCATCAGAAACAAAGCATCCAGTACATCTGATTCATAGAGAAATGATTCCTACTATTTACACGAGAAGGAAAACTTTAGGCTAGGTGGATTACACTCATCTCTCTCACCCACGTCTAAAGCAACTGTGCTACATGGTAAAGGCTTCTCATGTTTTGCATTCTAGTTTGAAAAGCAGTTTTGTAAGGATTGACTGCATGCAAAAACAAACACCTAAGAAAAATGTTTTCCATTTATTTTCCTACAAAGGTTTCTGAGCCTTCTGTTATACTATGGGATGCCCAAGCTTGACTGAGCTGAACATGTCTCCCACTCTAACTCCTAAATTGAACAATCTGACCTCCTTTGTAGGAAAAAGTCCTGCTAGTCACAAGGGTCCTTCCTCTCCTCGTCTAAGTAATTAGAGTGCAGGGAGAAGAGTATACTTGGAAGCAAAGTCCAGTGTAAAGGAAAGGATACGTGACATGTCTTGGGGTTCAGGCCCTACCTACAGCCTCTACTGAAGGAACCATATCTGAACCTGTGACCAGCCAAACCAATACAGGTGACTGGACCAGAGCAGAACACCTAATACAAGAAGGCTTGTATCCAGAACTGAGTCGAGCCAATCATATGTCAGCAGAAACTTGGGCTTGGAGATGTAGGGGAACGATCCAGGCACTATATCTGAAAGCTCATGCTGAGTTAGGACCTGGACATCCATACTGAGCAATGCTCAAGATGATTAAAAAGAGGAAGTCAATTAAGGGAAGCTAGAGGTGTGAGGTGAGAAAGAGTAGATGTTCACCGGGAAGCCATGAGAAAAAAGCACACAGAAGAAAAAGTATACACTTGCAGAGTGGTAGAAAGAGTCACTTAAGTTGTAATACAGTAAGCACATCTTGCCATTGCATCCTATGACAGATATCTCTACATTCTTTCAATCATCTTCCCACTTTATCTTAAGTGAGTTTCCATCTTTTGCAACCAAAAGAACCTTAACTAGAAAAGAGGAGGACCCAACCCCCTTAAAGACTGTGCAACTGTAGGGGCACCTGGTGGCTCAGTTGTTGAGTGTCCGACTCTTGATTTCGGCTCAGGTCATGATCTCATAGTTTGTGAGTTCGAGCCCCACATCAGGCTCCACAGTGATAGTGCAGAGCCTGCTTGGGATTCCCTCTTTCTCTCTCTCAAAATAAATGAATTAATTAAAAAAAAAAAGACTGTGCAACTGTGAAGGTGGCAATAAAGAGAGAAGGAAAAGGAGAAAGGAGGAGAGAGGCATGGGAGAAGATGGGTATAGAAGGAATATACTAATTATATTGCAAATAAACAGAAGAGGCACAAACATACTAGTACATAGTTAGTACATGAAAAAGACTACATTTGTGGCCAAAGGCACCTCTATGCAGATTTTCAGAACTCTCTTGTATTTATTTTTCATGCTATCCCTGCCTCCTCTCATTATATTATTGGGAGGATACCTAATATTGGGGAAAGGGTATGAACATTTACACCAACCAGATTAGGGTTCAGGATCCAGGTTATCCACTTCATCTCTATGAGCCAAATTTTGATTACTCATAAAAGAAGAATAATTTCTATCTGCCTCCCAGGGTTGCTGTGAGATTTAGAGAATATAATGCACAGGGCACGTGGCATAGGAGATGTTCAACAAATGTTAGCTCCCCCCACCCCTGCCAGACAGGGCAGTGGATATGAGGGTGGAGTGCAGAAACCAGCTTTCAAATTATCTGAAACTTCATTAATTTTATGTTTAATCTTTCAAATAAGATGGTAAAGATGGAAAGATTTTTAATTCTTCCTGATTCTAATTGGACAGTAAGACTCATTATTTTTATGTTAAACTGATAGGACTTTACTAAATAGCTGTAACTCCAGTTTTGGAATGTAAAAAATTAAAAAGGAACATTCCAAAGTCAATGATTAATGATTTAAGAAAAACATTTTTTTTATTACCCTAATGGTTTTCAATCTCATTCCTCTGAGCTTTAGGTCTCCAAAGAGATTCTTTAAGGGTCATGGTATGGGAGGCACCTGGGTGGCTCAGTCGGTTAAGCGTCTGACTTTGGTTCAGGTCATGATCTCACAGTTCATGAGCCCAAACCCCGCATCAGGGTCTCCACTGTCAGTGCAGAGCCTGCTTCAGATCCTCTGTCATCTCCCTCTCTCTCTGTCCCTCCCCCAGCCATGCTCTCCCTCTCTCTCTCAAAAATAAACATTTAAAAAAACAGGGTCATGATATGGGGTGACAAGGAGGCCAAGCAGAAGGCAGAGATGAGAGACTGGGCCTCAGTCTTCTCTCTAATCTGGACAGCTCCATTTTCTTAATTATAGGATAATAATTCTATTATTCCACATAAGATTTTACTTTAAAAGATGGTTGTACTTTCTGTAAGAAAAAAAAAAAACTGTAAAACCCCACTGCTGAACATAGCTTCTTTTCCTTGGCATGGACAGTCAAATCTGGACTGCAATTCTACTTGAGTCTGACGTCCACATTATTAGTCTCCTCACTCTAGTACGGTTATATATCTAGTACTATACAGCTTCGGGTCATTCTAACATGGATCTGAAGTGTCATCTGAAAATATAAGTGATCCTAAGTATATTAGTGTAGGTGTATGCTGCTCATACAGTCATGAACAAACTCATCCAAAGGAAATAGCAGTGGGGGTTGGATTCATCAGATCAGTGGTACACAAGAGCCTTTGGAAATAAGATGTAGGCCCTCGAACTGGCTCACCAAAAGAACATCTGTTGATCACTAATATTTGACAGATTCTACCAAGGGGCAAAAGGAGATAAAATAATATGAACAATAAAGGACAGTCTGAGTATGAAGCATCTTCATGGAGTAGATACATATGCAAAAGCAAAAAATGTAGAGAAATACTTAATCTCATAAAGAGATGGAGTCAAACTGAGGGTTTTTCAGGCAAGAGAAGATATCTCAGAGAGTCCTTCTGGAACTGAACAAACTGATTGTTTTTCAAGTTGCCCAGAGTGTGTATGACTATTAATAATATGATTAGTCTCAGAGTCAGAGATAAATGGGTTCCCAACAGAGCAAGAGTATATATCTCCACCACACACACTTTTCCAATATATTTTTTATTCAGCCTCGAATTGAATCCCTTTGATTTTATTTAAAGGAACAGTTGTTATTCTTGAATCTGTAATGATATCAGAGAATAAAAGATTTCCTGATATAGACTCAGCTGGGATTTTACTCTAATATTATTAACCCAAATGAAAAGTTTCTTGAGCAAAGCTGATCTTATTTCTATACTGTCAAGACTGACAATAGCTTACATGTCTTCAGCCATGGAAACTAATGTTAGCTGCTAAGTAAAAGTAGTGCAACCCTTTGTAACTTTCCTTTAAAGTACCTATCATCAAAATACCTACATACTAACACCAGGGTATTAAAAAATTATAAAATCCATCAAAGAGAAATTAACTATTCTCTACACAAAACATAGGTACGTAAGTTTAGATTGTGAAATAAGAATTTTTTCCAATACTGTGATGATCCCATAAAAAAAATAGAAGAAAGCCACAATTCTTTTTAAGTTTTTTTTAAATGTTTTATTATTTATTTTTGAGAGAGAGATAGAGAGTGTGAGTGGGAGAGGGGCAGAGAGAGAGAGGGACACACAGAATCCAAAGCAGGCTCCAGGCTCTGAGCTATCTGGATGAGGGGCTTGAACTCACGGACTGAGAGATCATGACCTGAGCCAAAGTCAGACACTCAACCGACTAAGACATCCAGATGACCCGAAAGCCACAATTCTTCTTGGGAAAGAGACTAACATGGTATTTACTTTTTCTCCCTTTACACTATTTAAAACATTATTTCTGGATATTGGGAGAAATAGTCAATCTAGAGGTTAATTTTCCTAGACCATAAAATTAAACAGCTGGATGTTATAAAAAATTTTTCACGTGTATTTATTTTTGAGAGAGAGAGTGTGAACAGGAGAGGGACAGAGAGAGAGGGAGACACAGAATCTGAAGCAGGCTGCAGGTTCCAAGCCGTCGGCACAGAGCCCAACGTGGGGCCCGAACCCACGAACCGTGAGATCATGACCTGAGCTGAAGTCGGACACTCAACCGACTGAGCCACCCAGGTACCCCAAACAGCTGGATGTTTTAAAAACACCTGGATAGGGGCGCCTGGGTGGCTCAGTCGGTTAAGCGTCCGACTTCAGCTCAGGTCACGATCTCGCGGTCCGCGAGTTCGAGCCCCGCGTCGGGCTCTGGGCTGATGGCTCAGAGCCTGGAGCCTGCTTCCGATTCTGTGTCTCCCTCTCTCTCTGCCCCTCCCCCGTTCATGCTGTGTCTCTCTCTGTCTCAAAAATAAATAAATGTTAAAATAAATAAATAAATACATACACCTGGATAATTTCTGGCTTTTTATTTTTCATAGATATTTCTTTTTTTTTTAATTTTTTTTTCAACGTTTATTTATTTTTGGGACAGAGAGAGACAGAGCATGAACGGGGGAGGGGCAGAGAGAGAGGGAGACACACAATCAGAAACAGGCTCCAGGCTCTGAGCCATCAGCCCAGAGCCCGACGCGGGGCTCGAACTCACGGACCGCGAGATCGTGACCTGGCTGAAGTCAGATGCTTAACCGACTGCGCCACCCAGGCGCCCCTATTTTTCATAGATATTTCTGATGTCTCACTGACACAGAGTAACTGTGAGTCATAAAGCCAATCATTTTATTTAAGAAAGCAAGACATAACTGAATTCCTCAAAAACAGATTGGTTCTGAAATGTTTTTGTTCCCTATGAAGTACAGAATGGTGTATTACTAAATCCAAATGCACACAAGGTCTGAGGATCATTCGGATGATAACTTTTGGCCAAATTCATTAGCCATGTCTGTGATCCTGAGTCTCTTATAAGTATACGTCAGGAGAACTAACCTTCCGGTAAATCTAAAGATGTGACTCAATTCTTACATTGTGTTCCTCTCTTAACACTTTAATGCTTATTGTGACATTATGAAATTTAAATACTGAGTAATACAGTTACACTTGTAATCACAGCTTAGATCATAGGACTAAAAAGAGGGGGGAAGAAAAGGTCCAGAATAAATGTCACCCCTGCCTCCTGGGCTGCCAATGCTGGCCTTCTAATTCCTGTCACTTTCCAAAATGATCATGAAAACTTCAAAATGGAGTCATGTACTGCCTATAGAACACATCCCATTTGCTAATCCATTGGTAAAGTGCAACAGGCAGTCAAGAGGGAAAGAGGTAAGGAGGGGACAACTAAACTCTCCACATTGTTTCTGTTCAGTTACAATTCCCCTGACTTCTCTCTACCTCAACATCTTAATCATTTTTGTGAAGTAGGACTTTGCCCTGAAAGACTTAGCCAAATTCTACAAACAACTTACAACACCACAGGAGCACATGAGCACCACATCTGAGAAGTAAAGTGATGAATATCCATGAGAGCAAAGACTTTATCTGTCATATTCACAGCACCTAGCGTAGGACCTGGTACATAATAGGTACTCATAAATATTGAATGAATGAATGAAAGAGTGAGTGAGTGAAATAAAGACATGTCTAAGGCCTTCTCCTTTCCCATTTTCCACACCACCCCCACTATGAATTTAATTCCCCTCTCCCATAGGAAAAGCGGGCCTGATTTCTTCTTTAACACTACAAGTATTTCACTGCAACCAGACCATGTGGCCCCCTACAGAGTTCAGAGTGATGGGATTGACTTGTATTAGACCATGGAGGATTCTGCTTCTCAATTATCAGGTAACTTTATGCTTTGCATTAGTCCTCATTGTTATATGACGACTGAGCCATCACTGCAAATTCTGGAAATCATGAACCAAGTTGCCCCCCAAATATTTCAAACAAATCTAAGTGATTCTCCAATTTTTAAAATTTACCAACAACCAAAATGCACTTGAAAATTGCATTGTGGTCTTAAGCTCTGCATTTACTATAGATTCTTAGTTTGCAAAATTTGCCAACTGTAACCCTATATTTATTTAGCAAAGCTACATTATGTGCAACATTAATATTAATAAAACAAGCCATCTCATTTATCTTTATTAACAAGACTGTCACTTCATAAATTTTCAACTAACACCCAATGACTTTTTATATTTGAATGCAAAAAGACAAATTAAAATTCTTCATCCATTTCACGTCAACCGAAGGAAATCAAGCAGAAAACACGGTAAGAACAAACGCCCTCTTGGAGCTGAGTGCTCAGGTTTGATCTAGGGTGGGTTCACTGGCACAGGACAAAGTTAAATCTTTATAAGTTGCTTTCTAACTTTCCTGATCATGGGAAACACATTGACTTAGGACACTATGACAGCAGAACTAACTAGAACACTGTCCCTTTTCAGAAAGAGCCTCTATACCCTGTGTGTTATCTTTTAATTAGCATAAACTCTCAGCAAGATTTACTAGGGCAATCTGTGTGAATTCTGTGCAAACACGAGGTTAATATGTCAACATAGAGGTAGAAAGATCAGCTCAAGAAGTTATTTCTGATGTAGAACCAACCATAATTGGGACCAACTGGTTAGGGGAATATAGACTTTATTTTATAGGGAAAGAGACATTGAAAGTGTTTTTAAGCAAGATTCTGTCAAGAACTGGTTCCCATTTTGTGGAGAGAATTTTGGTAGAAAGAGTGACAGATTTAGGACAGAGAATGAAGGGTAGAGTTAATCGGCAGTTTTTTCCTATTCACAAGTAAAACCTACTCACCTTTTAAGTTCATGCAACACATATTTAGTGGGGCATACAAAAACGTGAAAGGATTTATGAGTAACAAGCCAGGCTTTCCTCACCCATGTTTTTTTTTTTTTTCCCTTCTTCTTTTTTTTTTTCTTGCTTCTCATGTTATTTCATAACACACCCCAATTGAATTGGGCTGATTTCAAATCATTTCTTCAATATATTACAGTGACTTTGAATTCTAAGCTCACCTACTGAGAATCTGACCACAGCCCCTAATAGTTTCTGTTAGCTCCTCTCAGGTCCAATCCTTCCCTTTTCGCTTACACAGAGATTCATCAAATTTTTTCAAGCTTTTCTTGCTTCAAATAGGATGAAAGAAAAATATATGTATATCTATAAAATATACACTATACACAGTAATATTAATATAGATGACAATGTGTATAAATGTGTGTGTTTATCTATCTTTCTAGTATTATATACTTTAACTTGTCCCAAGGCAACTTATGCTCCAGCCACAGTGGAACATATGACACACATGTCAAACAAGTCATGTAACCTCATGCCTTAGCTCATGCACACACACACGTGCACACACGCACGAACGCACACACACAGAGAGCCTTTCATTTCTACCTTCAGTTTTTCTGATCTTAGTCCTATGAGCCTTCACAACTCTAATCACAGGTGCATGCTTCATGGGAGTTTAAAGATTCTTTTCATGTTTTACTCAACATTACTTTTAGTTATAAAAATTAGTTGAGCCAGAATAGACTCTCTATTTAAATGTTCAAGACTCTAACCTTATAATTAGACTTAAAATGTACTTCTTCACTCCCACTAAATCTGTTCTTGAACATCAATGAAGCGTCCAATCATATTGTGTCTGAGTTCCCATTCCATCAGCCTCTTCTTAGCTACCCTCACGTGCCTCCCTGACCGTCACTGGTGATCACAGGTCCCCTATGCCCCACCTGCTACCACATCTGTCACACCAATTCACAACCCTGCATCCAGGCCCCATTCATTTTTTTCTCTCTTCCTGCTCACAGGCAGCTGACAGCAAGAGAAACCCAATCTTCTGGCTGATTTGTTCTCCTACAGATCCATGAAGTTGTTTTTACAACAGCTGGTCCTTAAAAATCTAGCACTGATGCTCCTACTCAGCCCTACTTCACTCAGGCCAATTCATTCTCTTGGTCATGGAGGGCATTTTCTCTAATTTTTAGAGAAGTCAAAAGTTATCAGGTCCGACCTCTCAACTTTCCTCGTCTATTCCTCCCAAATGTATTTTCATCAATTCTTACTCCTTTCTCAACTGCACCAATGGAGGAAATGTCCTCTTAATTTTCCAATAATCTTCACTCGTTTGTGCTTTTCATCTCCATCTCCCTTGTACCATCTCTTCTGAAATTTTGCTCTATCAATCATTGCCCTCTCAAATTTATCTGTAGCTCTCTCTATATAAAAATTGACCTCTACTATCTCACTCACTCCTTCTCAATCTCTTTCTCTCTTGCTCATTCTCTTGCTCTCTCTTCAACATGAAATTACTTTCTCAATCTCTCTCGGTCTCTCAGTTTCTCTCTCAGTCTTTCCCTGTTTCTTAATTGTTCTCTTCTCATCCCTTCTGTTCCTTTTCACTTTGTCTTGGAATTCCTCAACAGCACTATCTCCTAGTTCTCCTCCAGTCTAACTACTACATCTCTGGCCCAATAACTTGGTCCCTTTGCTTCTCTTTCTCTACCAGCTTCTTATAACCTGTCTTCCCCCTGAGTTACGTCCCCTTCCCTGTTTTCATTCTATATGCTTACACTGAGCAATTTCACAGATCATGGTTTTAACTACCCCATATATGGTAATAACTCTCAAATCTATATCACTGGCTCCAAATTCTCTCTTGAACTCCAGTTTCACAATTCTGAGTGCCTAGTGTTCTACAGTAATCTTATAACAGGTACATCCCACACCACTTTTCCCAATCAAATCTCTCCCTCCACTTCCTCCGGTATTCCCCTAGGTGGTAGCTGAAGCCTTGTGGTCATTCTTCTCTATTCTTCCTCATGCCCCATATATAATTGGTTACTAAGTTCTGTCTATCTATCATACCTACAAAATATTTCTTCCTTTCCATTTACATTGTCCTGTCCTACTTCAAGCACTCATCATCTCTCACCTGGATAATTATAGCGAAGTCCTAACTGGTTCCTTCACATCCCATATCCTCTCCCCCTAATTCACCCTCAATACTGCTACCAAAATTCTCTCCACAAAATGCAAGATCATGCCAGAATCCTGCTTCAAACACTCTGTAGGCTGTCTCTGCCTACAGAATAAAGTCTAAGTTCATTAACTGGCATTCATCACTCTATCTTTCTGGTATTATGTATTTTTTTTTAATGTTTTTTTTTTCAACGTTTATTTATTTTTGGGACAGAGAGAGACAGAGCATGAACGGGGGAGGGGCAGAGAGAGAGGGAGACACAGAATCCGAAACAGGCTCCAGGCTCCGAGCCATCAGCCCAGAGCCTGACGCGGGGCTCGAACTCACGGACCGCGAGATCATGACCTGGCTGAAGTCGGACGCTTAACCGACTGCGCCACCCAGGCGCCCCTGGTATTATGTATTTTAAGTTGTCCCAATGCAACTTATGCTCCAGCCACACTGGAACATATGATGAACATGTCAAACAAATCACAAATTTCCATGCCTTAGCTCATGCCTTTCCAGTGAAATGGATACCATTCTACCCTGCCCTCAGCATATATTCTTACTTCTTTAACTGGTAAACTCCTAAAAATTTTTTAAAGTGTTTATTTATTTTGAGAGAGAGAGAGAGAGAGAGAGAGAGAGAGAGAGAGAGAGAGAACATGAGTGGGGGAGGGGAATAGAGAGAAGGAGAAAGAATCCCAAGCAGACTCTATGCCCAGCACAGAGCCCGACGCAGGGCTCCATCCACGACCTTAAGATCACTACCTGAACTGATATCAGGAGTCAGACGCTCAACCAACTGAACCACCCAGGCTCCCCCTATCAATTTTTAAGACCCGCTCAATTGTTACCATCTCCCTCGATAGCCCACTCTATCTCCATGAATGAAATTAACCTCCTGTTTGCCATGGCACACTGTACATGTCTATATTATAGCCCCTGTTCTCCAAGACCATAGTTATTTGTGTCCTCTTTTCATCAACCAGACTGCTAGTTCCTGAGGACAGGTATGACATCTCATCCAAGTATTTACATCTTCAGAGCCCAGTAACAGGGTATGGTAAAGATTTAGTTCTTGGTGAATCTGTAGGCAGCAAATGAATTAACCAATATATTTAATTATTAAGAAAAATAACTTCCATGCAAAAAAGGATAAATTCTAATACTTTAAGTACCATGGAATGAGCATATTTAAGATATCGTACAGTAATGCTCTATAAAAGCATTTTCTTTCCCCTTCTGGGAAAAGGAAATAACTGTAATCATCAAAGAAACTACAAGTAGAAGAAAACAAGATCAGTTTTTACTTCTAATATAAGGATACCCTGATCAAAGAAAAAAAATCAAATTAAGTACCTTCCATATGTGAGGCACTAAATTAGGATGGAAGTATGCAATGAGGGAAAGTAAAATACAATCTATCCACAACATACATCTTTTAGGTGTCTTAGGACCCACCTCTTCTAAGGTCCAACATAGGCAACATTCTTATTATTTAGCCTAATAAGACTATTAGTTCAGCATTGAACACATGTTTGCAGCATGAGTAATAAAGACCATCACCAGGTAAACATTTCTATTAAAAAACGGCAGGAAGGAAAAGAAGGAGGGAGGGACACAGGCAGGAAGAAGGCAGGGAGAAAGTGCGGGAGATAAAGAAAAGTCCAAAATGGTGATTGGCTGTGGAAAGGGACTTTTCGTGTTTCACACACAAAGACTGTGTTTACACGAGGCCAGAATGGGTGATGTGACTTATTGCTTGGTGTTCATTTTTATTTCACCTTCTCAACTGGTCTAAATAGATCTATATGAGTAGTAAAAATTAAGGCCTGGTGAAAACTCACAGAGAACATGTTGTAGTTGCAAAATACCCAAATAAATAAACCTAGTAGTTTATATCTACTACTCATTTTCTATAGTGGTGACAACTCTGCCAAGTCCTCGGGCCTTTCGAACGGTCTCTGTTGTGAGACAGCTGGCCTAGGTTAGAGGGCAAAGACTGGCAAGAAGACAGAGTGAAAATAAGTATCTCATCTGGGGGGAATTCTAGCTTATTTGCTTCAAAGCAACCAGTCATATACTATTAAACATGCATGTGGCCATGATACCACATCTCCTCGTGAATGCCTAACCTAAAATAAAGTCATAATCTCATTCTGGCTCTAAATATATCTATAGATAAAAATGAGATAAGTTAAATGTCAGTAACATGTTAACAGCATGCTTTTTATTCATAGAAACACGGGTAAACAAGCCGCACAAAGGATCCCAATAGATTTTAACTGGACATAATTTCTGGCAAAATTTGAGCAAGGATAAAACTTCTGTGTGATGAAACTCTTTCTAAGAAAAATTGCTTCAGTAAGATCGTGATTCAATGTTTGACATTCCCTATTGTTTTCTATTAAAAGGCTTTTAGCAGTTCTCAGCAGAAAGTCAAACCAGTTCATGCACCAATATTTATTACTTAAATGGCACAGTGAGGTTTTTACAAAATCAAAGTTATCTTTAAATAGGAAATTCCTGGGAATTTGAGGGGAAACATGGAAATTCTAGTGAGCCAACAGGTCCTGAAAATGTATGATGCAGCTTAGGCTTATAGCAGCAGTTATGTTGAAAGGGTAAACTTAAAAAATAAATCATCAGAACATGGTATCTTAAAAAGCAGTGCAGGCTAAAAATCCTTAGTAAAGAAATCCCCCCCATCCAAAATATTAAAATAAAGTGTCTTTAATCTTTCCAGCAAAGTTACAAAGCAATGAAAGTATTTATCCAAAATAGTTTTAGCATCACCGCTTTAAAAATAATGGCAAGTCAGCATAACACACAGATCAGAGACCAATGCAGAAACGACACAGATGAACTGTTTGTGGTATATTATAGATTATTGCTTTGTAGGAGAAAACGCTTGAAAATGGAGCTTGGGCAAGGATATTATAAATTACTTGGATAATCATGTCACAATCACAGAAAACAGATGAAGCTATTTTTAACTCTTCAAATATAGGAAGCACACTGAAGGTCATGAGGGCGGTACAGACAGAGCATAACTGGCACTAATTGAAAATTGTATATACAGCTTATATTGAAAAGTGATTGCACCTTTTTAATGAAGGGCCAGGCCCCAGATATTCTAACCTAGAGCTTCTCAGCCGGCGTAATTTTGTGTCCACTCCACCCCTCCCTGGAGATATTTGACAATATCTGGAGATAGCTTTGTCACTGTTGGTGGCGGGGGGGGGGGGGGGGGGGGGTATGCTACTGGCATGCAGTGGGTAGAAGCCAGGGATGCTGCTAAACATCCCACAGTGCACAGGGCAGCTCCCTGATGGCCAAGAATTAACCAATCCCAAATGCCAGTAGTGCCTTTCTGGACAAACCCTGAACTAAGTGAGTACACAGAGACCTTACAACAACCTTGGGGCGGGGGGGGAGGGGCGCCTAGGTGGCTCAGCCTAGGTTGGCTAAGTGGCCAACTTCGGCTCAGGTCATCATCTCACGGTTCGTGAGTTCAAGCCCTGCATGGGGCTCTGTGCTGACAGCTCAGAGCCTGAAGCCTGCTTCGGATTCTGTGTCTCCCTCTCTCTGCCCCTCTCAAACTCGTGTTCTGTCTCTGTCTCTCAAAAAATAAATAAATGTTAACAACAACAACAACAACCTTAACTAACACAGACTGAACTTTGTCATGTAGAGAATCATTTTGGATCTCATGTCCAAGCACTGTACAAAACATATCAGAAGGTATTTTCACCTACAAGTTGATTTTACTTTTAATTTCTGGGTTTTGCTTGAAAGCATTATAATAAAGCTATCCTATATATTCACCTAGTAGGACAGTATATAGTCCATGGAAGACAGCAAACAGTAAGAAGCAGTGTGAATGTGTGTGGGTTTAAGACGGTAAAAATTGACTTGACCAATTGAAGGGAAGCAGAATATACCACCCCAAAACATGCCTCTTTGCCATAAGGATTATTTTAGGCTGATATTTTTAAGAAACAGCTGACACAGGAAAAGCTCCACAAACTGAGTAGAGTTTATACTTTTGTAAGAGACTTTTAGATTTATAAGGAAAATCTCCATTTGTTAGGGTGTCTCCCTCTCTGTACCAAGAGGAGAAAGATGATTCTAAATCTCTTGAAACTCTTATCAGCGGAGAAGGCAATGACTTAAAACTGTGTTAACAAGCTTACCGTTGTTTACTGTGCTTTTCCTGATAGCCTTCCATAACTGAATCCTCACTCCCCACCCCCATCCGGAACACCTTCTCTTGTCTTCAGCTGGATGTAATTTTTAAGGTGTTGGCTTGGGCCATTTCTGGGAGTTACTCAGTTTTCCTGGGTACCTCCCACGCATACAGGAGGTATACATGTTATTAACCTTCTGCTTGTTTTTCTCCTGTTAATCTGTCTTATAGCACAGGGGTGTCTCAGCCAAGAACCTGAAAGGGTACAGGGAAAGTTATTTTTCCTCCCCACACAGTGCAGATGTGGGTGGTTGAAGAGAAGAGTCACTCATATGGAATACCACTTAATTGCAATGAAAGAAGAGGCCATGAATTATAGGAAAATGATGGGTTTTGTTCATTTGGTCAAAAAAAAACCCCACATGAATCGAGATTCTCCATTCATGGTATTTAGAGAAAGCTTTCTAGTATAACTTAGGAGCCATTGTTCCATAAGGAAACTACTCAGAGCGATAGCCATATAGTTCTAAGAACATACAGAACCACAGTTTGTGCAAACTATGATATTGTGAAGAAGACCAGCATTATTGCCACCTAAAAATACTTTCTGGATTCAAGATGTGTCGTGTGGTCAAGAGGCTGGTAAATGCTATTGAAGAGGACAATATGACAAGACTAAATCCAGATCACCTTGCTGAAAGAAAAGCAAGAAGGGAGAAGGAACAGAAAGCAATTAAATCACTGAAAATGCAAAGAATGGAGGTGTGTCTTAAAACCCCAAGAAAACAATTTCTTCCTAAGCGAACGGAGTCTCAAATGAAAAAGCAATCATAAGGCTAGAGTCCCCCAACTGCTGTTTCCTCACTGGAGGAAATGTCTTAGTAATTCAGTTAGCACATAACGTTGAACAGAATCTGTCAGGAGCCCAAGAAAAGCTTGAGGGAAACTCTTTTGTTTCCCCCAAGAAAGAGCTAAATCAAGGAAATTTGGTGCTTAAGGAGGACAGCCACCAAGTGTCCTGTTTTCAGACACACAAGGTAAAAGGAGCAGAATTCGCTCCCTGAGTCTCACTGGTTAGAATGCCCTTGGGGGTGAATGGGTGGAGGAGGGTTCTATTCAAACGCGATTTCCAGAATATCACTTACTGCATTAATTATATAGGCCTTTCTACTCTAGTCAATCATTGAAGAAAAAGGTCTTTTCCTCTTTTGGATACAAACTGAATTAATCTCCTGAGTGTTTAAAAAAAAGAAAAAAGCCTAACAGGTTCCATTCCTCAGGTGAGACTACTAAAAACAGAATTGAAAGTTTTCTTTTTTTTTTTTTTTTTTCCTTTTTCTTGATGGGTAATTAGTGAAAGTCTACTAATCAGCAAAACAGATGGGGTTTCGGAGCCAAGCATACTTGAGTACAATAATCCCACCTAACATTTGTAGAGCTTTCATTTCCGCAGATCGCGTTCTCACCGGAGTCCTCTTCTACCAACTGTATCTACACAAAGCTGGGATTTTCAGATTAAGCTCTTCTTTGACCCTTACTTTCTACCCTACTTTGCTCCCGTGATTCTGCGAAAAGTCAAATTGGGTGTTAAATGTAAGGCAAAAATTCACAGACAGCAATTCGGCATGAAAGTGCTTCAAAAGGGAACACGTGGAAAGGATTTGAATGTAGTGCCAGAGCGGAGATGAATAATGCACACGCACGTCTCCCAGTAATGACACAGAAATCCTTTACACAGACATCTGTCCCCACACTTAATAGATCAGCTGATTGTCATTTTCACTACATGTATGCTGTATCGACTACTGTGGAGAGCTATGTTGTTCGTAAAGTAAAGCTGCATTTTAATCCTCATGTCACCTCCTTAAACATTAGTATGCTTAAGACGCTGCGTGATAAAATATAACACCATTTTCAAAGAACAGCAGGGATGTTTTTACTGCTTCATACATAACTCAACTCAATTGCAAACATGGAATTAATAAAAAGAAAATACAATCAATTAGTTAAATGTTACCTGATTCACTACCCAACTAGATTTACTATAGGCCAAAGTAATTATCGAATCCCAGCTATGCCGGGGTTTGGAGCCAATCTACACTAAAAAGAAAGGGCACTGGCATTACATTTCTTAAATTTACATATTTAAATTGGAGTCATAACCCTGGCGTTTGGGATAAGACTCTGAAGTCATCGGAACTATGACAAAGACTAAGAGATGGAAAGTAGCTTGAAATTTTTCTATTTGGAAAAGTTTCTGACATGCAATTAAGAGTAAGCTACGGCTCAAAGTAGGAAGTTACAGCATGAGTTTAACCCAGACTTGACTGCACTGACATAGAAACAATCGTGAAAATTCCACAGAGGTCTCTTACTGTTTATTCAACATATTTTCACCTTCCTCTTCTTCATATTATAATGAAAAGCAAAAGCAGACCCACCTGACCCTAGTATTTGTCCACATTTCTTAAGTCAGTTAAGAGCAGGAAGGAGACCACATAAAAAGGAGAACAGGAGAAATCAGTAGAGTTTTTGTAGATTACCTTGAGGTCAGGGCCTTGAAGTCAGGACCTATGCATTTTTGTTCTTGACCCTTGTATCTTAGGCCAGACACAAACATAACAGCCATTAGTTAAGAACCCCACCGCTGGCCACACCCTCCGGCCTAACAAGGGCTTTTGTGAGATCACATTGTAAACATCCATGGCTCTCCTCTCAGATTACTGTAAGCATTCAGCAAATGTTGCTATTTAAATGCCTTAAAAACTGAATGTAAATTTCAGCTTTCTACCAACTCTACTGCTGCATGAAACAAGTATTTATTGAACTGCTATGTTAGGCACTGTCCTAGCCTCACAAGGTAATAGTCAAGTCCAGGAATTCTCAGCTTTGGTTGCACATTAGAATCACCTGGGGGACTTAAAAAACTGATACCTGGGCCCTACTCCAGGCCAATTAAGTCAGGATCTGTGCAAGTAGAGATTGGGTGTCGTTATTATTTCTTTTTAATCTCCCTAGGTGATACTAATATGCAGCCAGCGTTGAGAACCGCTAGTCTAGCTGATCATTTTTTACTTAATCACTTAGAAACTGATTCCAGTCATACATATAGACATAGGCTGTTTGCCTCATATTGGAAGCTCTGGGACAATTTTCTGCTTCTGTTTAACTAGCTTGTTACAGCAATCACCCCAATATGCAATGCAGCTTGCAAATATAAATGTGGTAACAGGTCCCAGTCCCAAGTGTTCAGCACAAGGCTGCATGCAGACAGACACTTGTATATTACATATACTTTTGTATCCATTGACTGATACCATGTTTTTTTGTTGCTGTTACAGATTTTGAAGCACTTTACACCATGCACATGTAATAAAACTTGATGATGATTGGTTTCTCTGGGAGCAATTTCCAAGAACAGCTGACCTCCCAACAAGTCTATTTGGTGGGAACTAACATGACACAATTTCCAAACAACTTTGCATTATGAATTCAACACCGATGGCTGTGTTTGGATTGCACATCTAAAGTGAAAGGAGTCCAAAACCAAGGTATAAAAATACAATCATGTTATTCCAAGCTAATTCGTGTATAATACATGGAAGAAAACCTAGAAATGCCTAAATATGTTTCCTGGAACACTTCACTTGAAGTGCAATAATCTCACTAAGTCAGGGAAGAAGTGTCATCATTTGAACAAACTCACTAGATGATAAAGAAGAAAAGAGCAGAATATTCAATGTGCTTCAGGATTCCTAAAACTCATCTTTTAAAGCAAATGTATACAGTATACATCACACCAATGTAAAGAAATTAAGCTTTTGAAGACACACACCCCTAGTCCAAAAATAAAGACCTCAAATTTATGGAGGGAAGAAATATTTTTGGATGTGCTCTTACCTACAGCCTGACAAAGATAACAGATATATTTTTAAATATCATGGAAAATACCAACCTAAATCAATTATGGTCCTTCCCAGTCAAGATGGCCTTTGTAGAGATATCAAGGAGCATTTCAGAACAGGGATGAAGGGTCATGGTTGTTTACATGATATCAACCAGAAAATTTAGGGTAGTACCAAAGTATAGCCCTTTATGGCATTAACATCCATATACTTCTCAAAGGAATTTTTTTGAAAGTTACAATAGTCAGCAGCTCTCAGCACTAGATGCACATTTTAATCAATCTTGGGAACCTATAAAGTACCAGTTTTGGGTTGTACTCCTGAAGATTCTGATTCTTTAGGTTCCCAAGAGAGAACAAGGGCCCATATGGTATTTGTAGGCAAAATCACCCACACTGATGCTAAGACCAATGTCAAGGAACCACTGTACGTTTGGAGATAGGAGTACTAATGGAGGTTAGTGGTTGGTGTGCCAGGCCCAACTGGAGGGTATGGGCTTGAATCTAGTTCCCAGGAGAAAATGAGGATTACATGACTTCTAAGTTCACTTTAATTTATAAAAATATCAAGTATGATTATGACACTGGGATTCTAAGCTATGCCCCAAAAATTTGACATTAACAATGAAGGAAGAAGAAATGGTTGTCAGATAGGCAAATAGCAGTACCTGATCATTAAAAAAGGAGAGTTAGCATCAGCTTCCAGAGACCCAAGCTGTGTGGGAGAGCAAAGGTAGAAACAGTCCATGAGCACCTTAAGAGGTGAGATTTTGAAATCTAATAAGAGCACAACTAACCAGTAGGAAACTGAGTTCAGTCAAAAAAGAAGTTGGGTACAATGACCTGGGAGGTCCACACAGAGCACAATGGTCACATGATTGCCAATGGTAAGAAGCTGTAGATTCTCTTTTGGTTTTAAGCCCTTTAACTTCTCTTGGTAGCTCCCTGAAACTCTCAGACTGAATTTGACTTTGGCCTATGGATTTATAGGACTCATACACCCATCTCCCAAAAATAAGTCTTCAAATGTGCATAATCATGTTTCCGGAAAAAAAAGAAAAAACACGTACTCTGCCATGTTTCACCAAACCCAACTCCCAGTCCTGGGATAAATGGGCCTGACAAATAGTATGGTCTTCTGAGAATTGATGTTATAACACTGATCATCTATTGTATCGTCCATATCATCTACTGGGGTAATTAATACATCAGCCCAAATGAATCTGAAGAGTTATATTTCTCATGCCATATTT
Organism: Felis catus; assembly: GCF_018350175.1. Lineage (NCBI taxonomy): Eukaryota > Metazoa > Chordata > Mammalia > Carnivora > Felidae > Felis > Felis catus. Next base: position 102,225,077 of record NC_058386.1, read on the forward strand.
TAATTATAGAACTGATGATTATACCCACATATATTTGCTTATTATAATAGGACTCTTTCTCAAGTCAGTAACTGAGAAATTCTGAGTCAAAAACAAGTATCAAATGTAAAGATGAAGTAAAATGAATAAGGCTATCGAATTAACTTAACTAAGAACCTTTTTTAATTTATTTGTGATCAGAATCTGTTGTTGGCCTGTTACAGCCAATTCTCTTTCCTTTATTATTAACATGATCCCAGATTTGTTCAGGTATCCTTTCTCTTCCACTTGTCCGTATGCTTCAAGAAAGACTATAAATGGGGCGCCTGGGTGGCGCAGTCGGTTAAGCGTCCGACTTCAGCCAGGTCATGATCTCGCGGTCCGTGAGTTCGAGCCCCGCGTCGGGCTCTGGGCTGACCACTCAGAGCCTGGAGCCTGTTTCCGATTCTGTGTCTCCCTCTCTCTCTGCCCCTCGCCTGTTCATGCTCTGTCTCTCTCTGTCCCAAAAATAAATAAACGTTGAAAAAAAAAATTTTTAAAAAAGAAAGACTATAAAATCACAGTGAAATGCTACTTCATGCCCACTAAGATGATTATAATAAGAAAGACAGATAATCACAAGCATTGTAGAGAACGTGGAGAAACTGAGACAAATCATTCGACCATTGTAGGGAAGAGTTTGGCAGTTCCTCAAAAAGTTAAACATAGAGTTACTACTACATGACCCAGAAATTCCACTACTAGGTATATATCTAAAAGAAGTAAAAACATATGTTCACACAAATACTTGTATTACAATGTTCACAGCATCATGTTCACAATAGCCAAAAGGCAGAAACAACCCAAATGTCCATCAGTTCATATATGGATAAACAAAATGTGTTGTGGCCATAAAAAAGAATATTATAAAGCCATAAAAAGGAAGGAAGTGCTGATACATGCCACAGCATGGATGAACTTTGAAAATCTTTTGCTAAGTGAAAAGAAGCCAGTTGTAATAAGCCACATACTGTATATGAAATATCCAGAATAGGCAAATCCAAAGAGACAGAAAGTATATTAGTGGTTGCTGGGGACTAGGGACATCAGGAATAGAGGGTAACTACTTAAATTGTATGAGATTTCTTTTATGGGTGATGAAAACGTTCTAAAATTGGCCGTGGTGATGATTTCGCAAATCTATGAATAGACCAAAAGCCACTGAACTGTACACATTAAATGCACAAATTATTTTGTACGTGAGTTGTATCTCAGTAAAGCTGTCTTAAAAAGTCGATACCCACAGCCCTAGCCCTACTCCCAGCTGACACTGCAGACTCACACCCAAACCCAGAATCAGTCTTGACTCATGGAAGTAGTCAATCTTGACTCATGGAAGTAGATTACGATTAGTCCATTCTTTTTGGCTAAGGAAGAGTCAGGTGACCCAATTTTGGCCAAGGAGGTGTGAGGGAAAGTTTTCTTGGGGCAAAAGAGCGAGAAAGATTTCTCAACACTAAACAGTTATAGAAACAAACGATTCTTTTTTCTGCCCCTTTCTGCATTGTGTGAGGATGTGATGACCGAAGCTGTTGCAGCCATACTGCTATTATGAGGAAGAAGCTACCTTACATACTGTGGATGGAGAGGCAAGAAATAAAATGATGTTTTTTAACCACAGAAGTAACCAACATTTCCTTACGAGTTTTTGTTATATGAGATAATAAATCTCTATTGTTAAAGTCACTTTAAGTTATGGGTTTTTTTTTTCAGTTTGTAGTCAAGAACATCCTAAGTAATAAAACTTATCTATTTATATTCTATCTTAATAAAAAATGACTTGAGATGACTAAATAATCATTTAAAGTTAAGAGTTAAAAAAGTCCTTATGAGGTCCTATTACCATGGCCATCAACTCTGACCATAAACCCCAACACTCCATTATTAAAGGGATACTTATTTCTTTTAACATGTATTTATTTTTGAGAGAGAGAGAAAGAGCAAGCAGGGGAGGGGTAGAAAAGGAGAGAGAGAGAATCCCAAGCAAACTCTGAGTTGACAGAGCAGAGCCTGACGCAGGGCTCGAACTCATGAACCATGAAATCATGACCAAGATCAAGAGTCTGATGCTTGACCGACTAAGCCACCCAGCCACCCCAAAAACTAAATCATTCTTAGTTCCAGACAAAAAAAATCCTTCATTTCACAATAGACTTGAAGGCAGTGTGTATATGTACATGTGTGGTTAGGTGGGAGAGCTTCTGTTAAGATCACTTGCTAATATACATGAAGTCCCTAGTTATTAAAATCACTTTGAAAAACAAAGAAACTGGAGGCATTTCACCACAAGTCCAGTACCAAACACTGGCACTTAAGAATTAAAATGTCAACTTCTCCTTTCCCAAAAGACATGGTAGCATGTGTGGGACCTGGCCAGTGGAAAAGCTTTTATTTGGTTGTTTTTCCCTAAGGCAATCAGTGTGTTAAGACAGAGATTATCAGGGGACTTTATTCAGTTCAAGTAACAGCTGTCCTGTGCCTACTACGTGCCAGGTACTGTGAGACCCAGAGGAACTGAGAAAAGGACTCAGTAAAGGAATGACTTCTTTGACTTTACCTGTTTCTCCCTATTTTGGCTGTGAAAACTATATCACCTATTGACAGAATTTCACAGTGCTACACTGGATTCATGCAGGTAAGCATATAAACTGGGGATCCCACCAAATGAAGCACTTGTGCATGGTCAGAATTAAAATCCATAAACTTGGGGCATCTGGGTGTGGCTCAGCTGCTTAAACGTCTGACTCTTGATTTCAGCTCAGGTCATCATCTCACAGTTCATGGGATCAAGTCACAAGTCAGGATCTGTGCTGACAGCGGGCAGTCTGCTTAGGAGTCTCTCCCTTCACCCCTCCCTCCGAGTGTGTGCACATGATCTCTCTCTCTCTCTCTCTCTCTCTCTCTCTCTCAAAATAAATACTAAAAAAAAAATAAATTAAAATCCATAAACTTAGGGCAATTTTCATATTTCTTTTTACTTTATTAGTAACAATGTGTGACCTAGCATATATTTCCTTCTTCCACTTCCTTAGTAACTCGTTGCAATCTGGTATCTGCTCTTTCCACTATGCTGAAAGTACTCCTTTAAATAAAGGTCACCAAGGTGCCAAAGTGCCAGGTGCCTTTTTTCAGCCTCTTCAACTTTTCTGCAACATTTGATAGTGCTGACAACGGTCTCCCTCTTTTCCTTTAGACTCCAAAACACTACATTATCCTGTGTTTTCATTTTATCTCTCTGACTGCCCCTTCACTAATAACTCTTTGGCTACTCTTCCTCTGCCTGCACCTCATATCTTTGCCTTAGTCCATTTTGTTTTCTTTTGTTTGCTCTCCATATGCTCTCCATGGACAATTGTATTCATTGCCCCACCTTCAATTAACATTTAAATTCTGAATAAACTGATGATTCCCATATCTGCATCTCCAGCCCACATCTCTTATCTAAGCCCGAATCTCTCATCCCCTTGGGCACCTCAAAAACAACAAATCCAAGATGGAATACCTTTCCCCCCTCACAAACCTACTGTACCTCCTGAATGCCCAATTTCATTTAACAGTACCCACACTCCCAGTTGCTCAAAATTGTAACTTCAGAATCATTCTGACCACCCCTCTCACTCTTAACATTCTATCTTTCCAGAATTACCAAAGTTTGAAAACGCAACATCTCTACCATATGTCAATCTCTTACCACCCCTACTGCCACTACTTTAATTTGGACTACCCCTTTCTTGGGCTGTGCCAATGGCCTCTTAAATGGTATCCCTGCTTCCAGTCTTTCTGGATGCTGTATTACTGATACAGCTATAAATTGGAAGCTGGAGAGAAATCAATAGTGGCAGGTTGTGGTTGTCGGGCAAGAACTGCCACAGATAAGTGCTTCTTTTCTTAAAGAAGCTTCATACTGCTCTACATTCCCTAGGGTGGGTGCCATTAGCCAGTGGGTAACTCTTGCCACAGGTTGTCACAACCAGGTAACTTACTAGGCATTGGCAATGACATCATAATAGCTATCTAGAAAGCATCAGTAGCTAATTTTCTAGAGATATTGATACAACTATTACATTTTAGGTGGGCTATGAGAGGCAAAAATAAAGATGCCCCAGGATATCATTAAGGATACAGCAGTTGGTGTTCCTTCAGAAAAAGTTAAGTTTGAAATGACCTTCAGATATGAGAAAATAAGTGTTTAAAAAATATTTATGACCTTTGCTTAATGTTTAGTCTAGTACTAACCGTCTGAAATATGGTTTTGACAAATGAATTCCTTCTCTTCAGAAAAGCCTATTTTCCAACAACAACATATTCTTCATCATGGATTATTTTAATGTTTATTTATTTTTAGGAGAGAGAGACAGAGCACGATCAGGGGAGGGGCAGAGAGAGAGAAACAGAGAGACACAGAATCTGAAGCAGGCTCCAGGCTCCAAGCTGTCAGCACAGAGCCTGATGTGGGGCTCGAACTCACGAACCGTGAGATCATGACCTGAGTGGAAGTCGTATGCTTAACTGACTGAGCCACCCAGGTGCCCCCCTTATGGATTATTTTAAATATTATATATAAAATAAAGTGCATTTTGGTCCCTTTTTTCTCCTGCATCCTCCATTCTGTAAATTTTAATTTACAATTTAGTAAATTCTAAACCACTGAAAATAATTTAATAAGTATACCATATGGGGTTCTGTCACTTCTTTGCTCAAGGATTTATTTTGCTATGGGTGATAACTTAAGTCTGTTTCCTAACACCTAGTAATTCTAACATATCTTAGTACTGCCTGCCAATATCTATGCAACTCTTAAAAGACTGTATCGACACAACACTGAAACTTCCAGCTGAAAAGCCAAATTTTTAGGTAATCTACAAGCTGGTTTGCCTGTAAGCCATGAAACAACAAGCTTAAGTGATTTTTTTCTGGGTGTAATTAACACATAGTGCTTCTGTAATAATGAGCTGATTTGGAGAGAAACAACTGAATTCAATCAAACTGGTTGTTTTCACAACAGTTCCAAGTCAGTTAATTTCAAAAAACTAGTTCTTTGACTTATTTCAGTCATGTGTGCACACAAATCCTGAAACTGGCCATTTGTTTAAGTAATGTATAGGTACAGCTTACTGTTATACCCTTCTGAATGATAAAATGCTACCTCTCAAGCCACTTTCTATCCCTCCCATAACACCATTTTACCATGTCGCATTCCTGCTTTAAATCCTCAAATAATGTTGTCTTGCCTATGAAATAAACACTGAGCTTTGATTATGTCATTCTGCCCAAATGGAATATTTTCACTCCTCTTCTCAATCTCTCCAGACCGTAGATTTTCCTCGGCCCCTCTACAAAGGCATCCATAAGTACTACAGTCTGCACTGAGTTTCTCTTCTCTGAATTTGTATTACACTTAAAATCTAAAGAACATCAAGTGAACACTTGAAGTGTCAAATTATTGCTTTGTACCTGGCAGAGTACCTAACAGAGTACCTAGCACATAGTAGCCACTCCACTAACACTTGTGAACTTGCCTCACTGACTTCCATTGGGCTAAGAATGCACCTGAGGTGTGATAACAACCTTTCCTATTATACTTCACTAAGTAAATAACAGGGAAAAGCTTTTCTGTGTGCCTTCAATTCTCTACTAAATCAATGTTAATTTATAGAAGTATACCATAGTTTTTGGCATTGTTCTGTCACTGAAGACAGAGGAGTCAATGGAGTCAACCTGCATTGGGCCTAAGTATAGGAAGTTTCTGGAAAGAGAGTATGGCTTACATCCAATACCAACCACCTTCTCCATTCAACTTCTACCAAAAAGGTATTGATGACTGAATATCATGTTTATGACTAGAAAACAAACTTGATTCAGTAGGACAAGGGTTGCTAAAGCTAGCATAAAAAGCTGTCAGTGACACAAATGACATTGAGTGTCTGTCATTACAGATTAGTTTACAGTGAGAAAGTGATTCTCGTTCACATTATCTAGGCCATCAAAAGAAACCTTCTATATTAATTTGCATAACCTCTAGTTAATGAAATTATACCAATTCTTAACACCATTATGAGGATGGAAGAGACACAGGAGGAGAAGGCGGGAAAGAACAGGATGGAGAAGGATTGGTTTTGCATATTAAATAGAAATGTGGAGGAAGTTGGATTTTTGCCATATTCTCTGGCTCTATTAATAGCCAACATACCCAGGGCTCAAAACAAAGTCATTAGACACTAACATAGAGAAATGTGAATGCAGATCTGAGACATTATTTCATTTTAAGCTATCTTCTCCATAGGAAGCCTAAATTTGCTTTACTACGTGGCATGAAACAAAAAGTGGAAAAAGGAAAATATGGGCACATGCATCACAAAGGCACGCAATGACACGGAATGTTCCTTGATGTGGTGACACTCCCATGGATACAGGTAGGGGAAGACAAGCAGACATGCTTTTAATGACAGCAAGAAGACAAAAGCTGCTTTTCTATTCAACTTTTGAGAGATTGGTGCCACTAGGCCTGCAATTCAGGAAGTGCACTGTACTTACTGCTTAACCTTGCTTCAACAGAGAACTCAGGTAGTGAAAATTACATGGACACTTCCTGTGGAAAACATTTTGTCTTCTCCTTGTGCGCCATACATTTTGTCACTGCCATAAACTAATAAAGAATTCACATTTTCTAAGCCATCATGGTTGGCCTGAGTTACTTTCTGGGTGCTTCAAGAGCCATAATTCTTACCATTAGAGGGAAAAATAATTTTAGTAAAGAATAACTCAAATGATTTGGTGCTGATGGTCCTCGAGTTTTGCACATATAATATATATTGAGATAGAACATGTTTCAAAAATGCAAATGGATGCATAATAGCATTGCCGGCAGAACAAATCAATATCTATTCCTCATTTTGTACACTACTTATTAGGGAATAGAATCTAATAACATATAATGCCTTCTGTAAAAAAGATGTCATTAGGGATCTTTGAAAAACTTGGCCCCTTTCATTGACACCTGATAACTGTAAGACATTATAACCTCATTAGAAAACAACATTTAAGGGGCGCCTGGGTGGTTCAGTCTGTTAAGCATCCAACTTCGGCTCAGGTCATGATCTCATGGTTCATGAGTTCCGGCCCTGGGTTGGGCTCTGTGCTGACAGCTCGGAGCCTGGAGCCTGCTTCGGATTCTGTGTCTCCCTCTCTCTTTCTGCCCCTCCCCTGCTTGCTCTCACTCTCACTGTCTCAAAAATAAACATTAAAAAAAAGAAAACAACGACATTTAAATTCAAGTGAAACAATGCTAATTTACAAATGCTCATATTCACACTAGGGAGTGAACATCATTTACAAAAGTTTTATATGATTAATGTAAATAGCAATGCCAATCAAGTTACCAACCTTTGTTATTATTATTAATAACTACTTTGTCTACTGCACTTCATTTTCATTGGAGTGTTTTTTGTGCACACTACCTTTATTTTTCATCACAATAGCCTCAGGAAATAAACTACAAAACCAAGACCTAGAGAGGTTATGTGACTTTCTCAATGTCACACAGGTAGTTAGTAATAAAGTTAGCAATTAAAATTCAAAGACCCCAATTACTAGCCTAATGTACTTATACTGTAAAAACAAAAGGCCCATTATGGGTATGTTATATCTTAAATATTGAGATACTAGAAAACTTTAATCTTCTATAGAGATTTTTAGAGAAACAGGCTACCAAAAATGGTTGGATGCGAGTGTTAGTATATCTTTAATGGGTCTATGAAACGAGATACAAATAACTAAAGGCAGATAAAATTGCATATCAGGGAGTATTCAAAAGACTATGGAATTCTGAATTCCATTTTGCTATAATCAAATCCCCGTAACTAGTCTGGTTTGAGGCTGCTAGCTTCAGTCAGATATGATGCTGTTGTTTAATCTTCAAGTTTCACCTGCAAAAAACAAACAAGCATTGCAATGGAATCCTGAGAGGCCCTCTGCAATTAGCTTGTGAGATACCTATATGAAGCAAATGCCCATTCCTCTCAGGATTTAGTGCCCAACACACTCTCCCATCGACAGGATGTGGCAGCTTTAGGTAACCAAGCAGTGTCTCTGGTATACTATATAAAGCCCAAATGTAGACAGTAAGGATGCAAATCCTGTATCCTAAACTGACTAAACATTTGGCTTAAAGTAGCCTGAACAGTAATAAGAATACAAAATCTTGGGCCAAACTGGATGAACTGCAAACATCCCAACATCAGGATGCACACAGTAGCATCCTGAAATTTATTACTGTAACTATCTGTTGGGCAATAATAGCCCATATGAAATGATTGGGTGATTTCATTCTCACTCCCAATGGACCACTGTTCACAACATTACAGTCATTGTGAAAACAGTAAGCTTGTTTGAACTGTCAGTAGAACCTATTCCCAGGAAGTGGTCCCTCTAGGTGAGTCCAAGGGCATTTCTTTTTAGGGATAATGACTTTTACTTTCATAAACTCTTCAGTATGAACACTCTGGCTCCACAAAGATCTCCAGGCTCACGATTTGGGGCTTAAAAATGAACAAGGCCCAAAAAAGCGTTCACCAAACACAGAATGAGAAGGGAAATCTTACATTATAAATTAGAACTTGGAGAAGCTGAATACTTTTGTTTTCTATTATTATTTTTTTTCTCCATTCTACTTCCTTTCTGTTAAGTGATAAGTATCATATAGAAAACCCTGGATCTGGAGTGGAAGAACTTATGTTTTAGCCTTTGTTTTCCACTACCATGCTTCTCTAATTCTGCACGAGGAATTTCTTGGTAAAGTGGGAGTGAGACTTTGCTCTGTGTATGTGTATGTATATGTATGGGGCTGGTGTTCAGACCCAATAAGGTAATAAGTAGAAAAAGATTCAAATAAACTGTAAGTGATATATTAAATGCACTGATATGAGAAGCTTCTTGGCTCATCACATGCATCACCTGAATTGACTCAATACTGAGATCTCCAAACCCTAGCCTTCATCATTACAATTCTCCACCCCAAGGTGTGGTGTGTGTGTGTGTGTGTGTGTGTGTGTGTGTGTGTGTGTGTATACTGTACCTCCACAGCAAGATATAAAGAACTCATGGTTATTAAGTAGACATATTTATTATCATCTATTTCTTTAGTATCTTTTTTTCAGATAAACACATCCAATAGGATTCTGGAATCTTCTGGAAATAAACATTATGTGTTCAAGAGTAACTTAAGGCACTTGCCATTCAGTATTTACTTCAGTCTCAGAAATTAACACAAGGCCTGGTACATGACAAGTGTATAGTAAACTTCTGCTGAATAAATGAACCACACCCAAACACAGATCACCCTTTTTCTCTGTGCCCTCAGTCCCTGCACATACTTTCCACTTAGATTTGTTGTCTGTACCAATGTACTTCTTTGTCAATGCTTATATTTAGTATTTGTTGTATGTGGCCAACATATCCTAGGGTAATACCCAGTAAGTCATGCCCTTATGCAATTCCCTCTCCCCATCTATCATCTGCTTCTAATCAATAGGATATGGAAGCGGTAAAGGGATTTTTCAGGTATAATTAGGGCCCCTAAATGAGTTGGCTTCAGCTTAATCAAAAGAGAGATTATCTTGAGTGGGCCTGATATCTTCAGGAGGGTCTCTTTTTTTTTTTTTTTTCCAACGTTTATTTATTTTTGGGACAGAAAGAGACAGAGCATGAACGGGGGAGGGGCAGAGAGAGAGGGAGACACAGAATCGGAACCAGGCTCCAGGCTCTGAGCCATCAGCCCAGAGCCTGACGCGGGGCTCGAACTCACGGACCGCGAGATCGTGACCTGGCTGAAGTCGGACGCTTAACCGACTACGCCACCCAGGCGCCCCAGGAGGGTCTCTTTTAAAGAGGATTAAGGCCACTTCTGAAGTCAAAGATTTGAAGCAGCAGAGATTCTCTCTCTTTCCATGGCTGGCTTTGGAGAACCCAACTGCCATGAATTCTACAGCTGCAAAGAAACTAATTCTGCCAACCACCTCAGGGACTTTAAAATGGATCTTTCCCCAGTCTAGCTTCCAGATGAGAACAGGCCCAGCCAACAACTGGACACCTTGACTGCAGCTCTGTGAGACTCTGATCAGAGAAATCTTCTAAGTCATGCCCAGATGTCTGACTTACAGAAATTGAGATAATAAATTGGTATTGCTTTAAGCCTCTCAGTTTGTGATCATTTGTGACAGAGCCATAGAAAATCAATATACCCTGCCTTTGTACAGATAATCTTTCTCATCCTAGAGGATAAGCACCTTGAGGGAAGAAAACATCTTTTGCTTTGCTTCTCTCTCAGTGCCTGGCTGAAACAGTTTCTACATGTGAGCACTAGGTATTATACTGTACCTCCTGCTGAAACTGTTTTCTACTGAGGAAGTAAAATGCAACATACTGACTTCTGTTTTGTCACATATTTTTTAGCAGAGTGGCAAAAATTAGACACACATGAAAAACAGTGCGAGTTGTGTACCTACTTATCAATGCATGAAGCTGAAAAATGACCACATTCCTTTTAAAGATGGCAATAATGTAGGATGAAAAAAAATAATTCAGAAATCCAATTACAATGAACTGACTAACAAACTGGTTATGGTGGCCACACATGGCTGGTATAAATCAGAATTATTTTCCCTCTTCTTAATTTGCTTCTCAGTCAGGCTATGGCTTCGCTTTTAAAAGAACTGAGAAACAATCTGACCCTCAGATAGTTTTTAATAGATTTAGTTTTATCTCAAAACTAAACACCCTGAGCCCATGCTAATTTGCTTATGTAAAATACAGTTCTTTTAATAGCTAAGTTTCTGTTCAAAACCTTAACACTCTCCTTGCCAATCAAAAACCAGTTTCTTCAACTCTGCAATATGTAAGAGAAGCTGTTCTTTTTATTTGTTTTCATTCTCACTCTTCTTTTTTTCTCTAGCTAGAATATTGTTTCTTCATTATTGTAAAAGGAAACAGTAAAAGTGGGAAATAGCATGGAAAATCCAATCCTTCATTCTGTTTTTATTATCAAAATCTAGCTCTTTATTCTCATTTTACTTGCAAGAAATATCAGACTTCAAGTAGCTTACTGTTACTGGACAAGATAAAGGGGCATGAAGTGTTATCAGTGACTTGTTCTCAATGCTGAGGTAGTAGCTACCAGGAAATTCTAAAGCCTCTCGAGTTAAGCAAGGCCTTCTTCCCTTGCTCAAATGCAAACAGCACTGGCAGATCATACCAGGAAGCCTTAAGTCTCTCAGGGTTCCAAATGACTAAGTTTGTCAGATCCTTTTCTGAATAGGCTTTCTGTTTTCCAGGGAGTAGACGCAAAGGAAGAGGGTAACTGTACATTCCCTGGTTGCCTGAGGGAACAGGAGACATTCACCACTGAGACTTGAAAAAGTACACAAGAAAGTAAGGTCCACATTCCAAACTTGCTAAAGAAGTTTCCTGTATCCAAGCCTGAATGCAATGTAGTGTCAGCTGTCTGTGTTGCTGCCTACTGCAAGGTGGCAGTTGTTAAGATTTCGGTTTCAGATGCTTACTCAGGGTTTTTTTCTATTTTAATTAGTTATGAAATGAATTAAGACAATCTCATCATTCCTATTACCCATGCAAGAGAAAACAGAGAAAGACAGAAAGAAAGAAAGAAGGAAAGAAAGAAAGGGAGAAAGAAAGAAAGAAAGAAAGAAAGAAAAAAGAAAGAAAGAAAGAAAGAAAGGGAGAAAGAAAGGAAAGGAAAGAAAACCTGTCGTGAATACACAGGGCAGTTGAAGAAGTTAATTCTGAAAAACTGCTGGCAAAAGGAATATATTTCCACAACAAGCTGTTCTTGTACATGGTCTCCCCCACCCCGTGGCCTTCATTACTTTTAGAAAATGCTCAAGGATATATATCCTCTAGTGAATTAAATGAACTTGGATGGTCAGTAATAAGCTAGGAAGCTGGCCTGCTACTCCAGTCCATTCTTCTGAAATGTTTTCCCTAACCCTCCTATAATTTAGCCAACCCAGATGGTCCCTCAGACATACCATAGATTGCATGCCTGTATGCTTTTACTTCTTTTAATATATCCACCTTAGATTCACTTCCCTACCTTTCCTAACAGCCAAGTTCCCAGTCATTCTCTAAAGCCTAAATAAACGTTATCTTCCTGTAGTATATTCCTAGATATAAAACATGAGATACAGCCAGAATCTCCCTTGTTTGTGATTCCATATCACTTCATACATGCCTCTATTACTGTGCTTATTACATTGTACTATAGGGGGCTTTGCTTCTTTCTCTGTCAACTAGACCCCAACTTCTACACTGTGAACCCCTCAAGGGCACAAATCCTGTCCTATCAATCTTCACACAAACCAATCTTCCTGCAGCCCATCACAGTGAACATCACAGTACATGACGCACAGTGTGTGCTCAATTTATGTGGGCTGGATTGGAGTAGAAAATTGATTATTAGAAGCCCCGAAAAGAAAAATGACCAAAATAGCTCTTTTCTGCCAAATAGGGACTTGCTTCTCGCAAATGGAATCCCCAGATCTAAAGACCCAGAAAATATTCTTTTTGACTGGGATGTTACTTCAATATAAGGGTTTTACGGTAATAATTTCACAGGTGGCCTCTATACTCTTTTTTCGCTACCAAATGAATCAGCGTCTCATGAAAAGAGGCTCTTTGTTTACATTCCAAATTCTTTCAATCCAGGTGAGGAGCGATTCGCATCTCATCCAAATCGAGTGATAATTCTATGTAATTCATAATGTAACAGATTTAATGAAGGAAATGGGACAGGTTTAAGACATTGTTCCTAAAGTCAAAACCCTCAGTAGTTGCAGAAAAAATTTTAATGTGCAAAAAAGAATATGACTGCACCAACATGAAAAACTCTGCATTCTAACTATACAAATGCTATAGGAATTCAAAAAAGTCAACTTGGAGGCATGCAGCTCGGAATATTTCATGGGCCTTAAAGGATGGAAAGAATATAATAATGCAAAAAGTTGAAATAAAGGCTGCCTAAGACTTTAAAACATCTCAAAGAATTCTAGAGCATGCAAGGGCACTGAGAGATGATTCAGCCTTAACTCCTCATTTTCTGTAAGAAGAAATAAACCCAGATAGAGCAACTGACTTACCCAAAGCTCCACAGTGAATGTGGGCAGAGCTGGGAGACAGCCTTCCTCGTCAGTTCCTATCGCCTGGAGTCATCTCCTACAACCTCGTTTAAATTACACAAAGACTGTTTGTTTTCTATTTGTGTGAGGGGAAGACGAAGTCAGATGCTTACTTTCTTGCTAGGAAAAACACCTCGCTAAAACATTGTCTAGACCAGTTTTTAAAGGAGAAAGTGGAAATGTTGACAGTATAGCCATAAAAACTTGAGTACGCCGATTGCATTTCAACAACATCAGAAAATGGCTTCTGGGGAGGGGGAGGCATGAAACTAGAATAACATTTCTATTATAGACTTTGTGTTATAAGAGAAGTGGGTTACATCATCATATGCACAGGGAACGGGATTTCCCCAGAAACATAATTGAGCTTGTTTTATGAATGAGGTACACTCTTTTCTTCTTTTTTTCAAAAGGAGCCAATGGTTTGAAAAAATGGCAATGCCCGACAGAGACTACACTGAGACTGGCTATCTGAAAGTGTCTTCCTTTTTTACATGCTAATCCCCGATATGCAGACAATTTTAATTTATGTCTGGCAGCATCTGAGCTGCAAGAAAGTGAGGCTACCGACATCTGGCTTGATAAACCACATAGCTGTAAGCAAGCTTATAAATTAAATTATTTAAGTATTCCCATTTAATTTTCAACATCTCTAAGGACAGGATGACAGAGTGAAATGTGTCAAACCCAAAGAAACCAGCCTAAACTCATCTCAAACATGACACTTAAAGTAATTCAATAATATTCCACATTTTACAAACAGACATGAAAACACATTTCACCCCATCAATATAATTTGTGTTGCCCAAGTAGAATCATGCCATGATATCCCACAAGAAGCATAATTTAGCACGGATGTAACTTTTTTTATGTTTTATTTTATATTTGAGAGACAGAGAGAGAGGGAGCATGAGCAGGGGAGGGGCATACAGAGGGAGACACAGAATCTGAAGCAGGCTCCAGGCTCTGTCTGAGCTGTCAGCACAGAGCCCAATGCGGGACTCAAACCCACGAGCTGTGAGATCATGACCTGAGCCCAAGTTCGAAGCTTAACCGACTGAGCCATCCAGGCGCCCCTAACTTAAATATTCAATTATTGCCTTAAATATAGGAATATGTGGAAAAATCTCAGTATGTTGGGTGTAATCCCCTCAGTCTAATATATTAGAGGGAATGAGACAAGTCATCAGGAGACTTTTGTTCTCCTGTTTTGGGGACAACATAGTTATCACCATCATTGCATTTATACACTAATTCATCCAACATGCATTTGGAAATACCTGCTGCATGCTAGGTACAGAGCTAGGTGCTGGGATCTGGCAGTAAACCAAGCCTACTTAGTCTCCATCATCATGGAACTTACTACTTCACCCTCACCAGATAAAAAGTACAGACTATCCTTCTAAAGCACTAGAAGTCATTAATTCAGGATCCATTTCCTCCTACTAGCTCATGAAGGACAAATCTAGAATACTGACCCTAATAAGGTATATACACCTGGATACAAAAGGGATACTGCACACATGGAGGAAAAGACAGACCCCAAAAAATCTGGTTCCAAAAGTGATTTGCTCATTGCCTCTGTAGGTAGGAGGGAACATGCTCCTCAATCAATCACAGACCAGAATACACCAAGTCCCTGCCATGGGCCAGAAAATACACTGTTAGGAGGGAATTAATGTGTGAGATATTTAACTGTCTAAACTAGAGGTAAAGCTCATAGCAGTGGTACAGAAAAAGAAAGGAGGAAAGTGAAAGACGTTACGAAGCACTGATGGGACAGAATGACAGATTATACACAGAATGCAAAGTACAGGAAGTGGGCAAAGAAAACTCAAGGTTTTAAGCCTGGGGAGCTGGGAGAATTATGGCATCACTGACAGAAACTGAGAAGGTAGACAGGGGATCCAACCTTGGAAAGAAGTTGTGTTCACCTTTAGAAACATGATAAATTTCAGATTATCAGCAGAAAATCCAAGGGTACACATGTGGCAAGAAGTTGGAGATATAGGACTACAGTGAAAGAAATAAGTTTTCTTTTTTTTCAAGTTTATCTATCTATTTGAGAAAAAGAGAGAGAGAGCAGAGGAGGGGCAGAGAGAGAGGGAGAGAGAAAATCCCAAGCAGCCTCCATGCTGTCAGCACAGAGCCCGATGCGGGGCTCGAACCCAGGAACTGTGAGATCATGACCTGAGTCGAAAGCAAGAGTTGGACACAACTGACTGAGTCACCCAGGTATCCGTTAAAACTCCCTTTTGTAACAAATACCAGTTAGAGTCATAAATCTAAATGAAATCCTGAAGGAAGAAAAGGTAGAGGGAGAAAAACAAATAATGGATCTCGAGTATATCCACAGTTTGAGTATGGAAAACAGAAAATTATCCAGGAAGAAATCTCCATTTTCTTTTCTCAAGGAAGATTCATAGGAAGTGAACAACACTGATATCAGACAAAGAGAAGACAAGTTCTTCTCAGAATGGTGATATGGATAGGCACAGGATTAGGGGATACCAGAAAATCAGCTTTCTCTGATTTACCTTATCTATCTATTTATTTTTGGGTATTGCAAACATTTTTAGATTATATTTTAGACCATATCTACTGAATCATTCTTTAGAGGGGTCACCTTAGGATCCTTTAGTTGAGGTATTCCACAATAAGAACACTCTCTGTGCAGAAGTCTGAAATTCTGCTGCCATATCCAAAGGTCCAGTACAAGATTCAGAAGACTTAACTTAGGAATTCCTAAATTTGGGCACCCAAACAATAAAGACAACTCAGATTAAAAAAAAAAAAACAAAACAGAATTCTTCTCTTCATGGATTTAGTAACAAACAGAGGCATAAGAAAATAGTAGTCGGGACACCTGGGTGGCTCAGTCAGTTGAGCATCCGACTTGGCTCAGGTCATGATCTCGCAGTTTGTGAGTTCGAGCCCCACATCAAGCTCTGTGCTGACAGCTCAGAGCCTGAAGCCTGCTTCTGTGTCTCCCTCTCTCTTTGCCCCTCCCTTGTTCATACTCTGTCTCTCTCTCTCCCTCTCAAAAATAAATATACATTAAAAAAGATTTTTTTTTAAGTAGCCAAAACAGTATTTGAATACTGGCCATGCAACTTACTTAGTAACCTTAGCCAAATTACTTAACCTCTCTTGGCCTCAGTCTTCTAACCCTTAAAATTGGAGATAACAGTATAGACTTCATAAAGTTATTGTGGGGATTAAGTGAGATAACCAGTTTAAAACGAATAGAACAGTTCTTGGCATAAAGCAATTGTTTATAACTTGCTAGATCTCGCTCTCACATACATGCACACATCAATTGGCAACACAAAAGCATATAGAATTTTTTTAAAGTAATCTAAAAACTAAATTGTCTACTATTATTTAAAATACAAGTATGTCACATAGGATTATCTACATCCTAGACAGAAAACTGAAAGAACAGGTGAGAAGTCATTTACAAAGACCTTCAACATTTATAAAATAAAAACCACAAAGTCAAGAATGAGAAGAGAAAATATAAAATGAAGAAAGTATATTCATCTTCTTTTGCCAAATGTCGAGAATGAGAAAAAAAATAAACATAGATAATTCTCATGTGGTTTAGCAAACTGGAAATTTTGAATGGGAAATTATTATTTGAAGAATGGTCTATATGCAATCCCCATTCCAATTCTAGTCTTATCCAAAGTACTATCATTAAAGAAATGATCTTCAAACACCAGAAATGACTATCAATGCTATGCAGATATCAAATTTTTCTAGGCCCATTTTATTTCCATCCATGATAAAATGACAAGTTGCAGAGATGAAGGCAAAATGGCAAGATAATCTATTTTGATTTCTATAAGAAATTTGACTTAAATTCCATGACATTCTTAGAAGCAATGAGGAAAACAAGGGCTTACACTAGAGTTCAGTAGCCTCATTACACTGGAGGGCCAGCCAATAGCAAAACCAAGAAACAAGTAGTGGAAAAGGGGAACAGGAAAAGATACAGAGAGAAAAAATAAGGAGAAAAAAGAAATCAGCGCTGTGACAGATTTGCCCAGTTCATGTTTATAGAGTACTTAGAACAGTACCTGACATGTAAACACTGTATGTATTTGCTAAATAAGGAATTCTACGCTCAGCACTGATGACAGGACTCCCTGACCCTTTGTGTAGACATTCAGATGCTTGAAGGCAGAGGCTTAGAGCAAATGATTTCTCAAGGTCCTGTGCAGCTCAGTTATTCCATAGCTCTGTTTCTCAACATCCTTAAGAGATTTCACTAGAGAAAACAACCGAAGGTACTTGTCGACACACCAGAGTTCTATTTTCCACGTCATGGCTTTCCATTTTAGCTCAAGGTGTAATAGAACTGTTGTTTTTTTTTAATAGCGCTCATTTGGTCAATCTCTTCGAATCTGTGGGCATTATTGTGAGCATGACTTCCTTTGATAGTAAACACATTAACAACTAGTATTCTTTAAAACGGCCCGTTCAGTTATAAGGTAGCCCTGTCAGTAAGCTCTGCCGTAAATCATTTGGTACACCGAACTCTGTGTTCCCATCAGTAATGAAGTAGGCATTTTTATTCAAATGTAGCAGGATGTTCAGCTCCCAGGATAATGATTAAGTGAAGATCTCCTTTTTTATTCTGCAGACAAAGCAGATACCATACTTACAGTTTAGGCTCTCAGGGACAAAAATCTTAATGGAGGCCAAGATTTCCTCAGACTTTATGGAAATAACCTTTTTAAAAGTTTGCATTCTGTAGTCCCTCTCTGTGGCAATTCTGATTTCTTTTTCCTGGGGTCAGAATATTCTTGACAGGTCTCCCACTCCCTTGCTATTCTTTAATAGTACTGTGATTTCCTTACTTCTCTTTCTAATGAATATTTCATCCGTCTGAAGGAATAAGCATCGTGTGTTTACCAGATGACAAAATGACTTCCAAAAATGTACTTAACTGGAAATCAGCCTTTATTAGAATTACCAGTCTTCTTTGAGCTCCTTCCTCTGCCTCCTCAAACTATTGTGAACAGTAAAATGAATAGTAACTTTGTGTGCTATGATTAGAACTATAAGCTCGGTGCAAATTAGTACTCACGAATGGCACTCTCACATCATACAGTATGTGAACATAAGCTTAGATCAGGGCATGCCCATAAGTGCATATTTCATTTTGTGTTCACACACAGTACACAAAATATCCAAGCATCAATCAAGGTGCTTTTGAACAAAGCACTGGGTAAAATTAAATAAAATTACAAAGGACACTGGAAACTTGTATTATTTATACTTATTTATCACTGAAGGTTTACATCATACATTACGAATTATACCCACCCCATTTAACCAGATGAGAATTTTGCAAATAAGAAGAGAACAAAATCAATCATCTATCACACACAGTGACAGTTAGCCACGTCAATTAAAATGTATCTTTTAAAATTGAAGTTCGCATGCAGTAGTACACATAAGTCTGGGATAAAATAGGTAGCTGATGGGTTCTCAGAAACAACCATTTAAAATCATGCAAGTCAAATAGTTTCATCTGACATTTGTCAGACATCTAGCAAAAATAGGACAATATTTGAAGGTCACCAATTCAATGTCTATCCTATAGAAAAGACCCTGGCTACTTCAGATAGCATGCCACATGGCATGGGATTACACTACCCCTTTGTACTTACTTCAGAATTTTTGCCATTGTTTTTCATTTTTCTTTAGCTGTTTTCAAAAGGAATATATAGTGATTCTGAATATACTTTGGAAGTGTGTTAGGCTAAAGAAATAGTGATTTCAAATTTATTAAGGTGAAATGGAAGGGCTGGACTTTGCCTCACCCAAAAGAAACTTTGCTGCATTCAGCTGTCAGGGTAGCAATATCATGGGGCTGAAATAACACTCCTAAAGATCTTCTCAGAGAGATTTTCCAGAAACCACAAGAGCGATTTCAATGAACTCTGAACCCATTTCCTAAACGTCTAATGTTGGACTTCTTGTTGGCAAATATGGATGCATTTCAGATTATGGCTTATCTATAAATAGCAAAAGTCTAAGGCTTTGTTTTCAGTTTTATGGTTGTTTTTTCTGTGTTATTCCCCCCTAAGGTAGAGGCATAAATACCAACTGAGCAGTGCTTCCATTTTCCTTAGAATATCAGAGCTAAATGCTACAAGAAAATGAATGGAATCTACAAGTTAAGGTTCATTATGTGTCTTGCAGATAGAAGCGTACGAATGACTGTCCTATCCACAAAACACAAGTATGTAATCAGTCACTAAGATTAAGAGACTCCAAAAGACAATGGTGGCACAGTTAAATGTATCTTTTCAAGGAAGTATATGGCAGTGATGGCTATAATTGACCATCTTACCATATTTCTGCCCACACATTAAGATGATTTTACAGTTTCATGGAAGTATAAGCTGACGAGTTAATTGAGAATCCATATCTATGGATATCTATCCACCAATATATCAATCTACCAGTTATCAATATGTCAATCTACTGACCTACCAAACTATCTATCATCTCATCTGTAAGGAGACACCATAAGACAGAAAAGTTCAGCTTACCTGTACAACTGCCCTTCTTGCAACAAAATCAAGTCTATCAATTTAATTCTTCTTGCTTGGTATCCACTGCTACTGCTCCTCTAAAGTCTAACAGGCCCTGTTTTAGTCCTCATCGCAACACTGCACAGTAGGTACTTGATCCAGTTGTAAGATCTTTTCTTTGCCTACTCTCACACTTAGAGAGGTAGCTTGTGGTTTGGTGTAAAATCTGACCGTGACTGAAATAGACCACACACACACACACACACACACACACACACACACACCAAAAAAAAAAAAAAAAAAAAAAAAGAAAGAAAGAAAAAAAAGAAAAGAGGGCAACCTACATGATACTCTCTTACTCTCCCCTACTTAACAGCATGGATATTTTGCCATACTTTGATTTTTCTTTTTGGTGAAGCAGTAGAGAAAGTTAGGTCACTGGAATGTTCAAGGGGAATTTTAAAATGAACATGTTTTGGATTCACTGATCTATACTATAAAAAGGATGATTGTCAGCTATGAGAAAATTTAACACTCAGAAATCCTTAGAGGACTAACTGTAAATATACTAAAGCTGAATATAACTACATCTGTACCTATATCTCGACTATTCTGATTTTGCATAAAGAGGAGATGATGACCAAACTGAAATAGGAAGATACACTTTTCTTAAGAACAAACAAAAACTGAATCTTCAATTATTTTTTTGAGATTATCTCATTTAAATGTTCCATAGGATCCTCAAATTCAACAGGTATAAAATGGAACTCATTATCCTCACCTATGCCCTCCATTTTCCCCCACCAAGGCCAAAGCCTGTGCTTTCACTCCTTGCAAGTGAATGGCACCAAAGCAGATGAATGGAAGTAGGGCGGAGGTAGGGCTGGGGTAGGAGAAACCATTACAAAAGAACAGAGTCAAGTTATCCAGAAAAGGGCCCAGGATCTGATTACAAATCATGTGTAAAGATTTTTAGCTGACCCTAGGGGTCATGAAAATTTTTTTTCAATTCACCTTAAATTTGAAATCAGTAACACTGAATGGTGTCATCAACTACCCAGTCTCCCAAGCCAGAAACCTTTCTCTTACTTCTTCTATCTAATGAATGACTCATGCCTATCAGCATATGTCAAATCTCAAGGTTCTCAAACTGTAGTCCCTGGACCAGAGGCATCAGCATCCCCTGAAACTTGCTAGAAATAAAAATTCTTGGGCCCCACCCCAGACCAACCGAAAACAGAAACTGCTCCAGGGAAGTGGAGTGTCTAGCAATTTGCAACTTAACAAGCCCTCCAAGGGATTCTCATACACACTCAAGTTTGAGAACCATTGTTCAAATCCATCCCTTTATCATTATTCCCATTGTCAACTGCCACCTGGCCCTCATCCTCTCGTATCTGGCCTATAGCAATAGTCTCTTAATTGGTTTTCTGGCCGTCAATATTGCATCTTCCAATCCATTCTTTATACTATCACCAGAGTGAACCCTCTGTATCATAAATGTGATTATTAAAATCCTTCCCTTGTTCCTCCATGCCTATAGAAATGGTGTTTAAACTGTGTTCCTAGGTGAATATGGGCATCTTTGGGGGGCCATTCTGCCTACCATGACAAGAGGCTCAGTGGGTAGTACACCACACTTCAAATTTCACAAGTAGCTTTACAAAACCGCTGGCCAACAAGAGAAAGGGGATGTTCCTTGGGACACAGAAGTCCCTCTTCATCTGTCTCGAGCCTACCTCTTCAGGCCTTATCTTTTCTCATGCTTCCCTTCCACGTCACTGTTCACCTGTATAGAAAGACTGCAGCTCCCCTAAGAGACCAGGGCCATTTGGTGTTTCTGTGCCACTGCTTCTTCTGCTTAGAACATCTGCCCATTTTTGCCATTTGTTCATGGGATAACTGCTGCTCCTTAGCCGCTACCAGTCCACACTTAAAGGATGACTCCCATAATACCGGCATTACCTTCTACACGAAGCCTTTTCAGATGCCTGCTTCTCATCCCTCTACTAGATGGAATTGATTAATGTCCCTCTGTGCTCTGACAGTGACAATAATAGTAGAGAGAGTGATAGCTGATCTTTACAAGCATGTACTATGTTCTATGCAAATCACTGTGTAAAGTGCCATCTTAAGACTCACAAGTTTATGAGGTATGAGGTTTAATTATTACCCATTTTATTTTATTTTATTTTATTTTATTTAAGTATAATTAGCACACAGTATTATATTAGTTTCAAGGGTGCAATATAATGATTCAACAATTCCATACGTTGCTCAATGCTCACCATGGTAAGTGAAAATGGGGTAAAAATCCCCATTTTAAAGATGAAGAGACAAAAGTTTAGAAGGATTATATTTAATCTACTTGCCCAAGTTGTACAGCAAATTATGTGGCCAGAATTGGATCATTTTATTTACTTAAACCCGAAAGCATATGCACTTAACCTCTACAGAACAGGAATCAGACTCATAACACATGAGTCAGGTAAGCAAGGACTAAGACAAAGGGGGGTTGCAGACACTGTGGAACTGAACAGGGTATACTCAAGCTGTGAGCATTTAAATAAAAAGAAAGGGAGGGTGGGGAGGGAAAAGAGACAAAGAAGAGCCCTGGGTTGCAAACAAAACATATCTGAGGACTGATCCTGAGCAGTAGGCCACTAGCTTGACACTTCTGTTTCATACTATATTCAATTCTCAACTTTATGCTTGTCATAAAACCCTTGTCAGGATAATTTATTGGGACAGTAGTGCCTATAAGTGTCCCATGAAAGAAAGAAAATTTTTCTACTTTTCACCTATCCACGAACTTTGCATTCTAGACATCAATGCAGAGAGATGGGGGGGGGGGCAAGGGGATGGTGTAAAGGGACAAAAGTGGTTCATACAAGGAGAGAGAAAGAGTGCTATATTCTCCCTGAGACTGTTGGTGGGATTTTAGGGATCTCATAAATGCTTGTACTTCTAATGGAGGGGCCTGGTAATGGATATCCAGGGGAAAAAAAGGGTCACTAGACAAATATCCCTGTGCACCAAGATCAGAATAAACCATGCCTTTCAGCAATCATGACTGCTACCTAGAGACTTTGCTGCAAATTTTCTGTAATGGGTAAACCTTAGTGTACTAGTTCTCTATTGCCACTATAATAAACTACTACAGACTTGGTGGCATAAAACAACACAGATTTATCTTCCATTTCTAAGAGTCAGAAGTATGAAGTGGGTCTTGATGGACTATGGTAAAAGTGTTGGCAGGGCTACATCCCCTTCTAGAGACTGTAGGAGATAATCCTTTTCTTTACCCTTTCCAGCTTGGAAAGGCTACCTCCCAATCCTCAGCTCATAGACACTGTCTTCAAAGCCAGCAATGTCCTCTCAGGTTTTTAAGGACCCTTGTGATTACAACGGGTTCACCCAGTTAACCAGAATAGCCTTCCTATTTTAAGGTCAGCTGAATAAGCAACCTTAATTCCATCTTCAAGCTTAATTACCCCTTGTCATGTGATGCAACATATTCACAGATTCCAGGGATTAGGACATGCATGTCTTTGGGGGACCATTCTGCCTACCATGACCAGTGATTCCCAAAGACTTTTTGAGTGGGGAGCTATTCAGGATTATATATCTCAACTGCCCTATTGGGTAGGTTCTGATATGTGAATGTTTTTAATTAAAAATATATATGATTGCCATGAGCAAATAAACTTATATGTATTCCACACCTACCAAAATTGATTCTTTTATTTCTATGTGTGTAAGTCAGGTTTCACCTATCTACCGTGAGCTTGTGATTGGGGACCATGCCCCTTATTGATTTTTGTTTCCCCAGCACCTAGCACCATACCTGGCATGTTGTAGAAATTTATTGTTTGTCACGTAATAAATAAGTGAAAAATGCTTCTTCCGGCGGGGGGGAGGGAAACATTTGTAGAGTTGTATTTGTTACTTAGGTCAGAGCTGTATATCTTTCCAAAGCTGAATATAGTGCTAAAAAAGGACGGGAAGCTGAACATACACTATTTTAAAAATCTATTTAAAATAGATGTCAGAGGCATTTTTTTTTATTATTTCTAGCGGATCATTCATCAGTAGAATAAGGAGCAAAAAAGAAAAGGGAACTGCTCCCCTAAACCATATGAATTCTTACTTATATTTCATTTCAAATCAATAAAGGGAAAGTCACTTCTAAAGTATTATGATTCATGAACTTCATTTACCACTCCTTCTTTTGGATTTGATCAGAATAGCCATCTCTATATAGTACTAGAATTGTTGATATTTTATTGCATTACCACATCTCATTATTATGTATTAAACGCTAGTATTTATGGCCACTACTCACCCTGATGTGAGACAGAAAAATATTGAAGGCTTGGCATCAAGGAATAGGCCTGTATAGGGACGAAGGACTGACTAGGAAGAGTCAATGGTCCTTTGGCTACCCCTCAGATCATTAACTCCAAGTGGTTATTTGCTCCCATGCACTGTCCAGTGCCCTGGCTGTTATTGCTGTGATATGTTAGATGAAGAATATATTTTAAATGTTTTAATATGAACTCAGTGCTCATGAAGGGTGCCAGATTGAAAGCACTGGAGTCTGAATTCATCGGGTTATGCACTTGGCTGGTTCCAAGTTACAGAGAAATGCTTGACCTTGAATGGCCACCCTGCAAGAGGAAGAAAACATACAGTTTTGCTGAACTTCAAGAGACTTAGGAGCAGCACAGAAGCATCCTGAAGTTAAGCATTTTTATCAAGGAGGAAAATAAGACTATTAACTTTGCTTGTACTTGACTTGATTTACTATAATGCCAATACTGGTGTGTGTGTGTGTGTGTGTGTGTGTGTGTGTGTGTGTGTGGTGGGGAGGGCAGTGGGTTAGGATACACAATTACTTCAACATAAAACAAATAAATGCCCTATTATCAATGCACTAAACCACTTAAACATGCAGCAATCTTTTTAACAACTGGTATGTGTATTCCAACTGAATGGCCAATCTTCATTCCATTTTGCATACCTGAGAAGAGCCCTTAGCTTTCTAAAAATCATAGACTGAGGAGGAAAAAAGTTGGAGCTATCCAGAGTTTTTATTATAGATATGAGAAAACCAAGGCTCAGAGTGGAAAAGTGACCTGAGGAGGCCCATATCACTAGTATGAGACCGGGAGCAGAGCCCAGGTTTTCTGATTAACAGGCAAGGGCTTTTCTAGTATATCATATTGTCTCTCTAAGGGAGAAAAAACTAGCTGCTCTCTGAACCTTTTAAATATTTAGTGCCAATTATTTTCATAAGTGTGCATTCTTTTGGCCTGTTAGGCATTTTTCCTCCGTTCTGATCTATTCATTCACCTTAGGTTAAGAAGACTATCATTTTTCACACATTTAAGCTTCCTTAAGTATTAAAAAAATACCTCTTAGTTAATAATATGCAACTGGCAAACTCACAATTTCCAAATTAAGAACATTATTTCCACAAATGATACAAAATGCAAACATCTCAACTTCCTTCCTAAGTTTCTCTTTTAATCTGTCATTTTATTTTCTGATACTTTTTTTCTCCTATAGTGATCTGAACTTTTTGGCAATAGTATTGTCTTAAAGGCAGTACCTCAAGAAGAATGGCAAATAGAGCTACATGCATAGTTAAAACTGACAAATCCATTTAAAATTCCCATTACAGACTAATCTCAATTCACTGAAACCCAATTTAAGGAAAAAAAGAAACCACTTACTATACCTGTATGGTATTTTTCGATTGGCAATACAAATTCCAAGATTTTAAGAATTTCATTTTTCATGTAATTTCCCTGTAATTTCATTGTTTTCATTGTTTTGTATTTTAAAGAAAGTATAAAGTGATTCCAAAGACTTATCACAAATTCAGATCGTCCTTTTCACTTTTTTACAAGTTAGGATGAGAATTCATATATGAACAATAATGCATAGCGCTACCAATATACAGGTAGCAAAGAAAAAAAACAATATTCTCGATTTCTCACTTACTAAGTACTGAACATTGACCAATATTTTTAATAAGAATGATGGCCAATGAGGGATGTCTTTCAGATAACTGAAGATTTTGAGTAATCTCCAAGTCTCCCTCTTCTCGCCACATTTCCTCACATATTCCATGTACCAGAGGACTAAATACAGAAGCAAATGCTTTGTCAATACTCCAGGTGAATTCTCTCTACATTGGCACATTTACCAAAAGAAAAGACACAATAACTTTTGCCCAGTAGTTGCTCAATAAGTATTTATTGAGCATATAGACTGGTAGATGGATGGATGAAAGGAAGGACAGAATGGTAAATAAATGAATGCAATACCATGTTAATACAGATATTTTACTTGAGACTTTCCTAAAAAATTAAAACATTAATTTCAGGAGGCAAATATTTGTTTTGTCATTAAAATTCTCTGAATGAAAATATTTTTTCCATTGATATGAAGAAATACCATGCTTCTTTGCAGTCAGTGAGAAGCACTAAATGGTTCTGCAAACATCCATTAGCCACTGCTGTTCCCACATACTTTGCCTATATTCCCATCAGTCAAGGAGTCTCTTGGTTTTAGCAGCTGTATATAAAAAAGGTCATAGGGTCATTCAAATACGTAGGAAAGCTTGCATATTTGATCTTGCAAAGACTCTCAATTATGAAGTACAAACACAAACTTACCTATACAATGGCCAAGTAAGTTTTTAGAAATTTAAAATAATGCGTTTCATGTACATGACACTCAATGAACATAACTGATTTTATCAGTGAAACATTCCCTTCTTTTCACATTGTGCAACAAAGTGTTCAATTCCCAAAGTAAATTTCAGTGTAGAATGCACATACCTTGGTAGATCCAGAAGTTACTGGAACCAAAAAGGAGACAGCTGAATAAAGGTCACCCTTGTAATTCCTGTAAACAAATTAGGCCAAATTATCCTTCAAACATCTGTACAAGCAGATCCAAAGCAGTCCTTCTATTAGGGAAAGGAAGAGACACATGTGGGGTTGGGGCAGGAGTAGGTGTGGGGGTGTGATTATAAGACTTCATTTTGCAATTCACAAGGGATAATGGGGTCAGTTTCCTAAAAGGTCTGCTTAAAACCTCGCACAATTATATTAACTATATTGCCAATAAGGAGTTTTTTAATTAACAATAAGTATACCTAGAGGGCTATGGAATTCTCACCCACAAAGACTGTCCCAACTTAATACCATGCAATTATTATTTAATATACCACTCATTTTGAGATGAAATGACCACAGTTTCAAGGAGTTTTCACCAATATAAACAATTTACAGTAATTTCAATTTCTTAAACTAAAATAGTCTTTTATGGTTTACCAAAAGCTTTCCTATACACATTTTATTTAATCCTCAAAACAATTCCAAGGAAACAGAGACTGAGAGGTTAAATGGCTGGAACAATGTCACATGTGCAGCTAGGCAGAGCCAGGACTAGAATCCACGTCCCTTCACTTTTGGTTCAGTCATTTTTCCAATGTCTCACATGACTTCCTTCATTCGACAGTTATAAAATTTACTATATGTCTCCATAGGCCACACTTGCTACTGAGCAACAAGGCAGGAAATATACCTGATAATAATTCCTACTATTTCACCCAACTTGAGAGATACATTTCTTCCTTTGATTTGTACAGTATCCACTATGAAGTCATATAGATGTTTAACATATGAACTTTTAAAAGTCCTTCAGTGGTATGTAACTTGGTACACTATTTACAGCAGGCAACTTATCAGTAGGTACCAAAAGCCTTAAAAACATGCATTCCTTTTGGCCTACTCTGCATGTATACATTTCTAAGGCAATTATCAGAGATGTACACAAAGAGGTATGTGTAAGAATTTTTGTCATGATGTTTTTTATAACAAATACTGGAAATTGCCTAAATGCCCAATAATTGGAGTTCAGTTAAAAAAAATCATGGAATAACCATATGATAGATTACTAAGCTGCTATTAAATAAGAGATTGTTAGGATTTGTCATTTCATATAATTTCTACCTATGACTTTGATTTGCTGCTTTTAAATTATACTCTGGAAGAGGTGGGAGAGGGGAAATATAAAATTTTCCTTTACATAGTTGGTTGTTTCTTCATGTCTCTGTGTGTCTGTGTCTTCCTCTGTCTGTATCTCTTTCTCTACACACACACACACACACACACACACACACACACACACACGTATATATACATATATATGTATATACACGTATATACACGTATATACATATATATACATATACACACACAAACATATATACATATATACATGTGTTTGTGGTATGTGTATGTGTGTATAGATACATATTATTTACGCACAAATGTTACCAATATATTGATAAATGAAAAAAAACACATTATAAAGTAGTTATATGAGTCCAGCTTAAAAAAGATATGTATGTATGTAAAATATATATGATTTTCTGCTTTCTGTGTATCTGTATTTTCTAATTTTCTATAATGAACATATATCACTCATATATTAAAAAAAACTATGTTTTAAATTCTTCAAAAATTCATTTTAGGTTGGTGGGGGGATGGGTTCAATAGTTGATGGGTATAAAGGAGTCCATTTGTTGTGATGAGCACCAGGTGTCTTATGGAAGTGTTGAATCACTATCCTGTATACCCGAAACTAATACTACACTGCATGTTAACTAACTGTAATTTAAATTGAAAAAATAAATAAAACAAAAAACAAGCTTCAAAAAATCCATTTTAGAAAAAGCAGTGTGGTGAATTAAAACAAAAGAAAAAGGAAAACAAAAACTGCAAAGATTTTCTTAAGTTTATTTATTTATTTTTGAGAGAGAGAGGGTGAGAGCACACAAGCAGGGGAGGGACAGAGAGAAAGTGCAACACAGAATCCAAAGCTGACTCCAGGCTCTGAGCTGTCAGCACAGAGCCCCACATGGGGCTTGAGCTCACTAACTGTGAGATCTTGACCTGAGCCAAAGTTGGATGCTTAACCTTAAGACTGAGCCACCCAGGCACCGCTGGAGAACAAAAACTTTAAGCTGTCGTAGTCCAATATTTTATGATTGGCACTCAATTAACCTTATGGCCCCAATTTATCAATCAAGTAAACCCCAAACCCATTATTTTTAATTTTTTAAGTTTATTTAGTTTTGAGAGAGAAACTGAGAGAGTGGGGGAGGGGCAGAGAGAGAAGGAGAGAGACAGTCCCAAGCAGGCTCCACACTGTCAGCCCAGAGCCCTATGTGGGGCTTGAACCCACGAACCACGAGATCATGACCTGAGCCGAAACCAACAGTCAGACACTTAACTGACTGAGCCACCTAGGCATCCCAACTGTTATTTTTTTTATATTGAGGCAAAAATCTCATCAATAAGGACAAACAATTTAAAATTTCTACACAATAAATCAAGACAGAAGAAAATATATAAATGCAGTTTTTTAAAAAAATGTAGGTCAATAGCATTATTGTCATGTTTCACAAAGATTATCAATGTGACCTTGTAATGATAATAATAGAGTATTATATTATTACTAATGATCTCCATAGCCAATATACCATATATAAATCATTCATAATAGACTGAAGTGGTACTCTTAATTAGTTGCAATCTAATTGCCCAATGTGCATTTTTCATCACTGTTAATGTTGCTCAAAAAAGACATAGTTCTGCTCAAGTGTTCATGTGGTTCCATAACAGTGCTAAGTTAGAATCTTTCAAGGGAAGACATTTCAGAAAGTACTTAGATCTTGACTACAAAAAAGTATTTCTGGCTCTTCTGCCACATATACCAGAGCAAGTCTGTAGAAATTGGCTTCATACCCATCAGGCTGATTTTCAAGGAGGTTAGCAAAAAATGCTTTAAAAAAATAAACTGCCCTACATGCAGCATTTTGCCTTGGTGAGATACACAGAGAACTGGGAAGCAAGAGGGGCTTTGAAATTATTTAGCTCTTCTTTGCTCACTTCTCAACTGCCTTCAAACTGAAGCCTTTAGGAGGCTATCTCCCCATTTATGATTAGAGAAGGCCAGTTCTTATGTCGATCTATACAAGATACCCCAGGTCACTTGCCATCATTTACCAGTTCAAACATGTACCACTTCCCTCACCTTCCACCTCTTTATTTCACTCAAGAATTTATCTCCAAAAAAGAAACTGTTGACTGTCTTAATACTGCATGGGGGCTAGCTACCCTTTAGAAAAAAAAAAAAAAGAATGTTTGACAGGACCATCATTGAACACAACCTAATAATGCACACCAGAGGCAAAAACAGCAGGAGCCACAAATGTTAGAAATGCATCTCAAGTACTATTGGTTTTGGAGATAGAGCCTGCAAAGCAGAGTTCTAAAGTCAAATCTGAACAGCTCATTAAGAGTTCATCTAACCCACACTTTAATTAGAGCCACCACCTCTTGTTTGGTCCTACATAGAGAATAATATTCTACATCTTTCAGTTGTCTGCCTCTTAAGATGAGAGAGCCAATCATCTGAGATTGGCTATGGAGATGAAATGCATAAATTGAAGGAGAGCAGAAGAATGGCCTAAGAGTCTGGCTAAAAAAACATATTTATATAAATATGCATGCATATAAGGATGCATATATGTGTGTGTGGATAGATATGTTCTGCAGATAAATTTTAAAGGTATAATTTCTATTTGTTTAGGAAATGGGCCATTTTTTACTTATTTTCAATAGTTAATTATATACTAAGTATAACTATAACAACTTATTAGCACTTTCTATTTTCAAGGGACTTTGGGCTGCATATAGGTCACACTTTATTTTACTAATGAGTATATCTTTACATATTGCTACACATACTTTGAAAGCCCTAATGCTATTTTTCTAATGGGACGTTTACTCAAAGACCTTGCAGAAAATAATTGTGTTAATAACAGAGACAGTTTCCCCATTACAATGATCAGTGCTCTCAGACAATTAATGCCACAACACTCTGTATTGTCACTTTCTTCCTCAGGGCCTAGAGAACTTCGAGGTTTACGTTATTGGCTGCAGCTTCTTTTTTTTTCTGGCAATATGGGCCTTTCTAATGATGAGACCTGCCAAAACTTGTCAATGCTATTTTTCTTCTTTTCCATTAGAGGTGACTGTGGCTGAATAGCCAAGTAATCTATAGTCTAACTTCACTTAATTGTTTTTACTACATGACATGAAGAAATACAGTGAGTAATCACGCCTGTTTTACATGAAGCAAATTGCTAGTGCTTTCCACAGCAATGTGAAGAAGTCTTAACTTGCCTAATCTCCCTTGAACATCCTGTTCAAATCCCGACAGGATAAACTCAGCCCTCCTTGGCTCTCCAATGACTAAAGACTAGATTGGATCAGTGGATCTCAATCATTTTCCCTGTCTGTAGATCTCTTCAAAACAAAGGAGAGAGACAATACTACCCCAGTCACATCTGTATATTCCTCTCCCTCTAGCACCATCTTTCAAGGATAACAGGTTTACCCTCTCTTATTTATTACTGAAACTTCACTTCTAAGGTGGCAGTATTTATTTTTGTGTTTCTTGTTTCTTTGTTTTCTAAGTGTATTCTTCTGCAGTGAAAGTTACACAGATTTATTGTAGAAAATCTGGAAAATGCAGAAGGTATAAAAGAAAAAAAATCACTTAATACCTACCTCCTCCAAACAGAAATAATCACTTTTAGCACTTTTGTGCATCGTTTTCCAGTCTTTTTTTTTTCTTTCTTATATACTGGGTAAATATAATTTTGTATCCTGCTTTATTACTTGATAGCATAACATAAATGTTTTCTTTTTATCATAAAATATTTGTAAACATCATCTTTAATGGCCATAAAATATTACATTGTCTGGATGTACCATAAATCACTTAGCAATTCCCTTGTTGAATATTTAGGTTCCTTCATTTTTTCCATTATTAAAATTTCTGGTGAAAATCCTTGCCAATACAGCTTTTCCTGCACTTTGCATTACTTCTATAGGACAAATTCCAAGAAGTAGAATTACTGGGTCAAATGGGTATGAGCATTTTTAAGGCTTTTGCTGCAAACTGCCAAATCTATACCAATGAACATTTCATCATGTCCTTATATTCATTCATGTATTCACCCAATACTTATTAAACACCTACTATGTACCAGGTACTGTGCGAGGTGATATGGATGCATTAGTGAACAACACAGACACAAAGTCCATGCCCTCATAGAGCTAATATGCTAGTACATTTGACAAATTATAAATACATAAAAATACAGTGTGGTACCAGGTAGTGGTGAGTAATATGAGGAAAAATAGAAATGGAAAAAGGCACAGGAAATGAAGAATCATGACTGGACTCATTACACAGGATGGCCAAGGAAGGCCTCTATGATTAAGGAATATTTGATCAAAGATCTGAATAAAGTGGGAAAGTAAGCTTATAGAAATCTTGGAGCAAATTCATTTCAGGCAGAGGAAATGGCAAGCGCAAAGACCCTGAGAGACAAAAAATGCATGGCATGTCTAAGAAACAAAATGGAGGACAGTGTGGCTAGAATGTTATGACCAAGGTTTGGTGGGGAAAACAGTAAGATGCAAGACCCAAAAACAGACCAAATCACACAGGGCCTTGAAGGCCATAGCAAAGATTTAAAATTATTTTTCAAATTTTTGTTTTAAGTGTAAGAAGAAGGCAGCCATTGGAGGGCAAAGAGAAGGAAAATCACAAGATCTTATTTATGTTTTAAAAGGATCACCCTGGTTGCTGTGTAGAAAACTATAGAGGGGCAAAAATGTGTGTAGGGGCACACTTAGGAGTTATTTCAGTATTCTAGGTGAGAGATGATGGTGGTTTGGTCTAAGGTGTTAATGATGAAGATAAAATGTTTTAGACAAGATACAGTCTGAAGGTATAGTCAACATTTGTTAATTGGCTGGATGTTAGGTGTAAAAAAAGATGAATCAAGAAGGACTCTAAGGTGTGGAGCTTGAACAAGTGCACTGAGCAGTATCTTACAAAACCGACCAAAAAAGTCCTTGTTTTTATTGTTTCTAACTTGCATTTATTCTGATCATTGAAGATGGAGCTTTTTTTTCACATTTATTGACCATTGTATGAATAATCTGTTCATGCCTTTGTTCAGATAGCATTCATAAAATCCTTTCCTTCCTTAGCTTCTATTTCATTATTTTCTGGTTTGCCTCTTACCTCTCTGACCTTAATCTGACTTGCTTTCCATTGAAGGCTTCTCTTACTTCGCCAACCTCTTAAAGTCCAGAGTTTCTCCAGAGTTTCTCAGGATTTCATCCTTGCGTCTCTTCTTACCCCATATACACTCCTTAGGTGAACTCCCCCACCTATTCCTATGATTTCAACTACTACATTGACCAATGACACACAAATATCTACCTCCAGACCTCATCTTCAGATCTGGATTTCCATCTGTTACAAACCATCCCCATCTGGATGTCTGGATGGCGTCTTACATTAAATAAATCCAAACTTGACCTCATTATCTCCACCAAAACAGACTTTTTCTTCTATCTTCCCTATACTGCTTAATAGCATTACCTAATTTCCCAAGCCAAAGTCTCAGAGTCACTCCTCCCTCTCCATCACCCTCTACATGTTTTCATTTTCCAAGTCCTCCTAAGGTTACCTTATGAGTGGTTCTCGAATTCCTTGCCCCACCTCCATCTGCCACTGTTTTTGGTGCATATCCTCATAATTGCTCAGTTGCAACACAGTCTCTCAATGTCTCACTACTACTACTCTTAATCGATTTCAATCCATTCTTCATACAGATGTCATCTTCCTAAAACCAAAAGTTGGTGACTTGTCCCCACCATTTTAAAGCCCCTCATCTAAAGTTCATTTACTGCGACAGAGAGAGTGAGAGAGAGAGACAGAGAGAGAGAGAGAGAAAACATGCATGAGCAGGGGGAGGGGCAGAGAGAGAAGAAGAGACAGAATCCCAAGCAGGCTCTGCATTGTCAGCACAGAGCCTAACTCAGGGCTCAATTTCACAATCTGTGAGGTCATGACGCAAGCCGAAATAAAGAGTCAGATGCCCTACCGACTGAGCCACCCATATGCCTGCCCCTAAGGTCTCTCATTAGTTCAGTAGACTCTGCTACAACATACTACATTGCATCATTTTGGATAAATAGCAGAAAAACCACCATTCTCCAGTTTAACTCTCCAGACAGGGAAATCTTAATACATTCATTCACTCAACAAATATATACTAAGCATCTTCTGTGTGTCAGGCACAAGGAAATATATAAAATATCTTCCCCCACCTGGATAGGAAATAAAATGAAACTCTATTATCCTGGGTTGGTATTCTCCATTGCTAATTTAGCCTCTAATTTAGCTTCGTGCACTCTTGCAATCCTTTCCATGTAGAATGTGGTTCCCCTGTTCTCTAAAACATTCCTAGCTGTTCTTTAAAAGCCAATTCATGATACATCTTTTGTAAAACTGTATATACCTTTGAGCTTCCAGAGTATTCTAATTATTCCTCTTCTAGAGGACTTGTTATATAACAATATGTTTATATGTCTGTCTCCTCCATTAGTAAGGTTTTTTTAAATTTTTTTTAATGTTTATTTTTGAGAAAGAGACAAAGCATGAGCAGGGAGGGGCAGAGAGAGGGAGACACAGAATTTGAAGCAGGCTCTAGGCTCTGAGCTGTCAGCACAGAGCCTGACGTGGGGCTCAAGCCCACAAACTGTGAGATCATGACCTGAGTGGAAGTCGGCGCTTAACGGACTGAGCCCCCCAGGCACCCTTAGATGGTAAGTTTTTAAAGTGTCTTTGTATCACTGGGTAAACACAGGCACTTTTAAAAAGTTTTGGCAAATGAATGAATGAGAAAATGAACATATGGTGTTTTTTCTTCATGAAGATTATTTTATGATGTATAATCAGGGGCGCCTGGGTGGCTCAGTCGCTTAAGCGTCTGACTCTTGATTTCGGCTCAGGTCATGATATCAGGGTCATGATATCTAGCCCCATGTAACGCTCCTTGCTGGGGGTGGAACCTACTTGAGTCTCTCTCTCTCCCTCCCTTTGTCCCTCCCCTGTTCTCTAGCTCACTAGCTCTCTTTTGCTCTCTTTGTCTCTAAAAAAAAATATGATGTACAATCAAACCTGTGTAATACTGAAGTCTTCATGGAAAAGACTTGGGACTTCAACACACATTGTCCCAGAACTCTGTGTAAAGTTGATTCTTTTTCTGCCTTTTCAACAACAAAGAAGTCTCAAGTATTTTGCTAAATATCTGGGACCAGAGTTCTCTCACTACATCTATTGCTGTTTTAAACATTTCCTTAAACATGTTTTATCCCATGTTTTACAGAAATATATTGTTGAAATTTTCTCGATTCTGTGTTGAATTACCCTTAAAATATTTCCATTGCACTGAATTCTAATTGTTTACATTAAAATTGCCTCACTTTCACAAGTTGTCCAATGTTTCATCAAGGCAATATCTCAAATGCGAGAAAAGAACAAAACAATGGGAAAAAATGTAGCACCCTTGTGTTAACACTTCATGGGTTTGAAACCAAAAATAAATGGTGTCACACCTAAGGGTTGACATTTTATTACACTAAACATGAACGACAAATCACAAATGCACCAACAATGTATGGATATGTGCACAGAGTAAATCTGTAATAAAAGATAACATCCCAGGAAATCAGTGTATTATTTTAGCTTCTACCCAAGATCATTGAAAGAATGTATGAGCCAAAACCAATATAAAGAATAATATTTCACATTACACTTATAATTCGCTAGGATATGCATAAAGGAATGGTCGGATTTAGAAAAAGAATAAAGAGGTTAAGCACTACCAACACTTTAGTGAATGTCCCAGAATTTCCTTTCTCATAAACTTATACACTACCTCAATTCTTGGAAGGAAAGAAAGAAAGAAAAGAGAAAGAAAGGGAAGGGGGAAGAAATGAGAGTGATTTTATTGTTTTTTCAAGGTACAAGAGTCTTCTCAAATCTAAACAATAGGTATCAATTGGCCAATCAACTGCACAGCGTTTTCCCTTAAAGGTCATTAAATCTCATTAGTGAAATTAATACTATCTTTCCAAAAGCAGTTTCTCATTTGACTTGCATAGCAATGATGTCAATGCTTCCCTACATTGCTTAAAGCTCTAAACATATAATGATTCACAATCACAAAAATATATTCATTTCAAGCATAGAGTAAGCAAATAAGTGATTTATGTTTCTGTAAATGATGTTTGTAAAATGCATGTCAAAAATGTATGTATACTTTTTAATAAATATTCCTTTAGAAAAAAACTCCTTCCCCACACACATAAGCACAAACATATTTTGGGGCTAGTTAATAGAGCAGGAGATCACACGACAATATCACTCAAATGCTTGCAATTAAGCAGAGCAGCTTTAAAAAAAGAAAATCACTAATGCTAAAGGGGGGTAATGCACAGAGTATAAATTCAAAATGTTGATCAGAAACACTTTGTTGATAGGAATCGAGTTAGCTAGGAACATTTCAGATTTAGAAGGCTTCCAGTCACCCTGTGGTTGTAGTGTATTTATACACCTCTATATTTAAACACAGGTGGTAATTACCAAGATTGAGACACCTTTAATAAGGCATCATCATAGGTGCAAAGGATGTGTAGCATAAGATGAGTTCATTATCAATAACTTTCCTGAATTAATCATCTCTTAGGACATTTAATTTTAAATGTACCTGAAAAAACCTGGATTATTGAGATAGGCCATCTGCAGTATCTTTTTCTAATTTCTCTGAACAATTGAAGAGTTTTCTTAAAATGTCCATATACAGCTGTGACACAGGTATTATAATATCTAATAAACCAATTGACCATCTAATCTGGCACCTTCTCTTTGACAGGTGTCTAAACCATATAGAGGCACGAGAAGTAATATAAACACTTACAATCCACCAATTACGCAAAATCATCCAACTGGGAAATTTTCTCCTTGACCTTAGCCAGTGAACAGATTTTCCCTGAAGTATGTAATGTACTTTTATTTTGGCTGCTTTAAAAATCCTCATTCATACAGGCAGCTAAAAACATTAAACTGTGATTCTTAACATTAAAATGAAAATGGATTTCCTTTGATATAACCATAAAGGGATTCTACTGAAACTTTCATATATACAGCTGCATCAGCATCCTGAATATTCACAGTACCTTTCTACTAAATAGGAGAACAACTGAAAAGTAAATATACAGTAATTTTGAAAGGGAAACTGAGGTTATAACACAAGAACATCATTTGGATGAACAGCCAAAATTCATTGATCAGATAATTGGAACCATCCAGATGATTGTCTGTTATTTTGCATCGTACATCCAGATGTCATGCATCTGCTGAAAGGCTAGAGGAAATCGACGTGACACAGAAGATAGGGCACAGACAGATAGTAGGGAATCTCCATGTTCAACAATGATGATTGACTGAATTTTTCATGTTTTACTCAGATATTTTCATATCACACCAGTATGGCTCAAGTAACAGAAGTAAACCAATTAACAAATTCAGTACCCAACAACTGGATACCAATATCATCAATATTCCCTAAAATGTAAAAATGTAAATATTGTTTTTCCTAAACTCTTAAATCACTACTTCATTCTGTCGTTAATAATTCTGTCTGAGATATTTATGTTTTGAAATTCTAGTCACTTTAAAACAAAAATACCTGTTGACATAGAAATATGTATCTTCATTCTTTTTTCGTCATCAAAATCCTTTTTGGGAATCACTCTTTCTTAGCCATAATATAGAAATTTGTTTACAGCCATAAACTCACAAGAAAAAATATTAGTTTATCAGGACCCACAGCCGATAATATTGCAAAAGGCTTAACATGGATTGCAATTCAGCTTATATTAGAGTTTGTGATTCCAAAATTCAATTTTGTAAGTCATAATCAGCCACAAAAATGTTACAACAGAATATGAGAAACATTAAAAGGCAATTTCCTCATTGTTGACTACTTATCAACTGACAACTTAGTCAATTAAAATTAAAACAATCAGCATGCTTTATGGTGACGGGTAAAATGAGTGTTTTACAGATTTCAAATAAATGTTTTCAAATCCATTTTGTCGCTGTAATAAAAAAACAAGTGGGTCATAGATATTTTAATAAAATTGTTTTTATATTTGGAAAGGAAAAATAACCAATCCTACTGGAAAAGTCAAGCATCATTTATATTTAACTTTACTATGATCACTAACTAGGCTTCTTCAAAGTCTACAAAATCATAATTTGAATGAACATATTTTTTCAATATAATAGCTATTATGAAACTATTTTACGGCTGCAAATGTCCTCATAGAACAAAAACGCTCTGTAGCACACATAAATACCAACAGGAATGCACGAATCAAACCTCTATTTCTGTGATTATTTTTAAAGAACTGCGTGAGTAGGGGACAGAGAGGGTAAGGCAGTAGATCTTCGGGAAAATGACAGAGATGGCACTGATTTTTTGTTCTGCTTAATCATTTATTGCTCACAAATTCAATTCCTCAGCCTTTTATGGTTACTTTCAGAGACCAACAGGCTGGCATGAAATTAAATTAACAAGCAGGTTCCCATCCTGAATTAGTGACTCCCAGCTGTCTGTCCGTCTAGTTTCCATGGCAGTAGAAGAATCGGTGGAAAATGAGGTGCAGAAAATTGTAAGAAGCCAACATATCAAACTCTTTAAGTTGATTTCTTTAAACCGATGAATCAGTAGTGGGGGTGGTGGGGGTAGGCAGAATCGAAGTTAAAGTTTTTAATATCCTGGCTTGTTGAAAAAGCCAGTGTGTTTCTGTTTTTGTAATTGCTAAGGGATGCAAACATCTCCTTATGCATTTCATTGAAGGCTGTAGATTCAGGATGGCATACAATTTATTATGTATTTTATAGTAATCCAAGAGTGTTTAATGTAGTTTACATTATGTTAAAGTGTTTTATTTTTTCTTTCTCTTTTTGACAAAAATATTAAGATTCATCAGGCTGTTAAATGATTCCAAACTTCTAGAAACTAAGTAAGAAATTCTCTCAACAAACCTGATGTTTGTCTGTATTACCCCAAACAGCTGGATGGTTGATGAACTTTTCACTTACATATTTGAGATAGAGCCATAGAGACCTTTCATAAGCACCCAGAAAAAAATACTAATCTTGGCCCATACCTACCATAAACACAGATATGAGGGCTAAGAGTAAGAGCTTCACAGGGGGTGATCCACTAATATGAAAAGAGACCATTTAACACATTTTCCTATGTTCATTTTTCAATTAGCTTCTCCACTCATAGAGTAGAGTGGGAATGGAGAACCCAATATTTCAGAATCATTACATCACACTGAAAACATCATCCAAGAGGTAGTGGTTAGTTGGCATATATGCATGTTTCACCATATGCTATTGTTTACCTAACGTGGAGGCTTGGACAGGAAGTAAAAGTCATATTTTTTAAAAAATTGTAAATTATCCAAGATTATACTTCCAGGTCTAGAAATGAGTCCTAAAGTTACATAAGAATTTAACAGGCTTTATTTATCAGACTCTAAATTATTATTTTTTAAATATTAGGAATCCAACATCAACTGTAAAAATATTTACCATCCCCAATTAAAACTAGTTTGCTTGATTGTGTACAAAAATGTTAACAGTGCAACTGATATAAATATTGTTATACAATAATTTGCACCTAGCAAACTACATTATATAATTGTCATAACAGAGTACCACATACTGAAGACACCTATGGTTGGACCATCGAGGTTATTAGGAATAATCAAAAGCTGTGTGAAATCTTTTCTAGCATTCACCTGCTCAAACTAAGCACGGTTCTAGCTGGTTCTATTTAATATTCACTTTCCTCGGTTTCAAAAAAATTAATGGAAAACAGAAAGAAATAGAAATAATAGGTTAAGCCTGAATAACAGAAAGAAATAACATTATTAAGCCAGGATTCAGAATGTTTTACCTTTTAGGGGAAGGAAAAATAATAGTAGTCTACATTCAAAATAGCGATTTAATCTAATACTCAGAACCTGCAGATGATTTAAAATACTTATTGTATATGGAAACAGTTTTGAAATTTGATTCTTCTTAATTTTTTATAATCAGAAGCAGCTACACTCCCAGCTATGGATATATGCTGTTGATCATAACTGCTAAATACTCTCTCCTACAATATTCTTCATGATTTAATCTGCCTGTAGTTGTGCTAGTAATCCAGTTCAAACCTTCATGCCAAATGGCAAATGATGGAAAGCTTCTTTTTTTTTTTAAGTATGCATGGATTCCTACATTTGAAGGTAAATTGACAGGAATTTAAATATATATATAGAAGTTTCATAAAATTATTATACATGTTTTATATATGATGCATGGCATTCTTTAGATAGTGTGCGTGTGTCTGTGTGTCTGTGTCTGTGTGTGTGTGAGAGAGAGAGAGAGAAAGAGAGAACAAATATGTGAGTACTATTAAAAAATTTGTTTTCATTAAAAAAAATCATGTGTATGCAAAGTACTGGTCTTCTTTTGACCTCAGATCAGTAAGTAAGTGAGTAAATAAATAAATAAATAGTTTGAGAAACCTTAGGGGATTTATTAACCATAATCTATACTAAGCACTTGATAAACTAAAAACTGAAAGTGATGGACTTCTGGGAAAAGCAAGCTTCAAGCAAAAATTACAAGGATTCTAACTGCTATCTCTAACATAGAATGGAAAAAAATGTGTTATGTTAACTAACACTGAACCTTCTTACCATTTCCATGTTTTTTAAGGTTGTCATGGAAAATAAAGTTCAGAGGCAACATATCAAAAAAATATTTTGCAGTTTGACGATTTAAAGAAATACTGCACAAAATAAACTTAAATGCTGAGTTGTTCTGCTTCAGCAAGAATCTTTGTATTAAAGGCAAAAAGGTACAATGACTATAAGGGGAACTATGATTATGTCAGTGTTATTCACACATATGATAATTGAATTAAAACAATGAGACTTCTAGGGTGTTCGGACTTGGACTTCCTATTAGGCCTTTGAATGAGACGGTGATTACATATAATCTGATTTTATTTTTTAACACTCCTAAATATTTGAGTATCTGGAGTCTCTCTTAATCACCCTTACAGCACAATGATTCTGCAAAGCCTTCTTTCCTTCAGCCTCACTGTATATTTTCTTCATAATCTGGACCTAGAACTAATGGTAAATACTAATTCATGTATTAAAAAATACCATTTTCTACTGTGTCTGACATTGTTCTAGGGACTAGACTCCATTAATTTTATTATGAGAATGTCAACATTTCTTTTGTAGAGTTGTTTTCCAGAAACACCTGTTTATCAAAAACATTCTAAGGGACAATCTGAAAACTTTCAAATAACATTTAAAGCATGGATTCATTTTAGAAATTACCTGAACCCCTCTTCACATGTACCTTGTGAGTTTTATTATCATTAAAAAGTTCCAACATTACCTGGGCATACTTGAAAGCTTTTAACTACCTTAAAAAAAAAAAAAACTTCACAATAGTAAATTAGTTAACATATCACCCAAAAAAGTATTATAAACTTCGACCAAAATGGCAAAACTAGGATTCTGCTTTTCCATTTATTTACCGTAAGGGTCATACTGTGTCTTATAAAAATTCATTTTCCTCCACACTGCAGATAGAAAGAGCAATGAGGGGGGTGAGCAAACGAACAAATGCTGGGTAATCATGGAGCATAAGGTAAAGCTATGGATCTCCTTTTAATAGAAAAAATCCTTTTCTTCTTAGACTGTACTCTTTCTTGGCAGCACTTAAGTACCCTATGCTCCAAATCCAATGTCTTCGGACTAGGAAGATGAATCAGGATATTCAGCCAGGATATTCAGCCAAAAGATAATAATAAAGCAGACATTTGCTATGTCTTTCCAAACAGGTTAAGAGTTGCGACTGACTCTCACAGTATAGTGTACCTGGTTTGTTAGTTATAATCATTGAGCAACCATCTAAAATTCAAGGAATCTGTCTGTGACCCTTACTTACCATAAACGCGATCAATTAAATGTTAATCAAACAGTACCTATTAGAGTCCACTGGGGTATTTCGTTTCCTTTTGGTTTCTGAAACCGAATGGCTACTAATTTCCCTTCACTAGCACCAGAAACTTCTTTTTGCATTTCTTCCGGCCACTTCAAATACACCTCGGGATTAACATTCCAGGAAAATAAATAAATAAATAAACGGGAAAGTTCAGGCGGCTCCTGACCAACTAACTGCTTCGTATGGAAAATGTGGAGTTTTCCTACGCATATTAGCATATCGCCAGTAGCAGTGATGCAGATCTGCTAAACCCGAAGCTGCCGACGGCATGCACGAGCTGCAAACCAGCCCTCGCCCCCGCCCCTACTCTCCTGGTGGCGAAATAGATGTCGAGACATCTACTAGTGGAGTGAGATCGTTTGTCTCCGCAATTGTAAACAACTGGATGCACTGGGTTTGCTGAAATGTTTAAATGCACTCCTGACTGTAAACACATCCACTCACCAAGTCGCGCTAAGTCTCCCTTCTCCACCTCTAGGAAAAGCACCCTAAAACTGAATTCTTAATCCGCCCGTTGTGCAGTGGGAGAAAGTGAGGTTACGTTTCCTCAGCCATGCCCAGAGGGTACTTGGCGCCCCGCAGTTGTACTGGACACTGCTAGATTCCTGGGACCACGTCTCAGGATGAAATGCAAAAAAACACACAAACCCGCGCAGCTGAGCGCGTGGTTAAAGCCAGCACCGACGGCTCCCAGAGCACCGACTACTGCGTAATGACTGTCTCTTTTGACAAAGATTGGGGTGTAGGGAGGACGAATCGGGTGGGGCCCCAGACGGCGTAGGTAAGAAGGAGGTTCTAGAGTCCCCCCCCCCACCTCCGAATCTGGGCTCCCCGCGTGGGGTTCAAAAGGAAATTCAGAAGCAAACAGGTACTAAAGTGCGTCCTAGCCCCTAGGCATCTTCTCTCGAAGGGAAGGCAGTAGCGGGACCTAAGTGACTGAGCCCCAGGCGGACGCTCCAGGTGGGAGGGATGCCGGGGAGAGGCGACCCCTGTCTCTCCTCGGACCGAAC
The DNA here is from genome assembly GCF_018350175.1 of Felis catus. NCBI lineage: Eukaryota > Metazoa > Chordata > Mammalia > Carnivora > Felidae > Felis > Felis catus. The sequence goes on from NC_058386.1 coordinate 102,267,959, forward strand.
CTCCCCTCTCCAGCGTCCAGGTCCACTTGTTAGAGCGCCCCGGCTCTGCGCGAAAGCCGAGGCGGCCCCCCGCCCCCGCCTTTCACAACCAGAGGAGTTGGTTGGCAAAAGTGTCGCCTGTAAAGCCCAAGGAGCCCTCGAAGGCGGCGCCCCCAGGGCCCACTGGAAGCTTGAACTGCGAACAAGGCCGACCTCCCACCTCCCCCGGGTGGTCCAGAGCCCCGGGCCCAGCAGAGACCAAGAGAAGAAGGAGCAAAGGTTCTGCTTCCTCGGGCAGGACTCCCAGAGCGGACGCAGCCCGCGGTTCACAGCCGGCAGCCGCCATCCGTCGCCAGCAGCCTCAGGGTGAAGTTCGCCCGAGTCCTTGGGGTGGGAGGTTGGGGGTGGAGGCCGCGAGCCAGAAGAAAGGAGATGGGGACCCCGAGAAACGCACCTACCTAGTCCAGGCGCAAGTTTCGGCGGCGTCCCCAGGTGCGGTCCCCCGCCCCCTCGCCAGGTGCTCAGCCCCGCCGGGCGCCGCCGGTGCCCGGGACTTCAGGCGTCTCAGCCGGCTCCTGCGGGAAACGACTGTAAATCCACATTACTGTTTGAGCTGCCGCTTGGGCCCCCGCATCGCTCTCCTCTGACTGGCGGCGGCGGTGCTCTCAGCCGGCCGCCGCCGGGGGCAGGAACCGAACCTGGCTACTGCCGCGCCAGCGGACGTTCCTTGCCAGGAGGGTGCTTGCGCCCGGGGTCGTGTGTGTGTGTGTGTGTGTGTGTGTGTGTGTGTGTGTGTGTGTCTGCGCGCGCGCGAGTGTGTGTGTATACGCGTGTGTGTCAGTGAAAGAGAGAGTGTGCGTGTGTGTGCAAGCAGAAGGGGTGAGCTCAGCCCCCGGGGCACTCGGAGGTGAACTCCGGGCTAAGCCGGAGCCCGCCGCGCTCCCGGGTGCGGGGCGTCTGCACGGCTGATGGCTGTGCTGATGTTGCCGTGGCCGCCGCCGCCGCGCTCTAAGGCTGGTAGCGGTGGTGCAAAAAATGTTTCTCCGCTACTCGAGACCAAAAAACCTGCCCTGTCTACTGAGCATGCCCGGTTTGACAGCTCTACAGCCGAGGGTTTTTTTTTTTTTTTTTTTTCCCTTTTCCCCAAGACTCCAGGTTTTAGCCGCAGCTGAGATGGGGGGAGGGAGGAGGAGCAGGAGGAGGGCTGAGGGAGCAGGTAACGGGCAGAGGAAAGGAAGTCAAGATGAGAAAGATCAGGGTGTTAGAGGATGGAGACAGGGAAGGAGAAAGCTGGAGATGGGAGCAGAGGAAGGAAATATGGATCGACAAAATTTAGATTTCGTACCACCCTGAGTTCCTGGCCAGGGGACTCTCACGACTAGCTTTTATTATTTTTTCCCGAGGGTTAGGTGATGTATGGGGTTCAGAGGAGTGTTTGTCACCCCCAAGACCAACCTGGGACAGTGTTTCATAGTCATGACATACACAAACACGCGGGCACATCACGCACACACACACAAACACACACAAAGGAGCGTGAGCACTGCTGTGCTCTGTAAAGCCTCAGGACTGACTTAGAAAGAATGTGAAGTCTCTTGCCAGTATAACTTTGGCTAAATAAATAAATAAGAAGAAGAAAGAAAAATCGAGCGAGAGAAATTGTTTGGGTCTCTCCTTCTCCCCTCTCCCCCGCCCTTCCAGAAAAGCCAAGCCCGTGAGTGCCATGTGTAAGTGACCCGCAAGCTCTCTCGCGTCCGTCTGTGAGAGCACCACTGACTGCCACCAGCTGACAGTGTGACCCCAGCGCGCCAAGGCCGGCCACCCGCAGCCTCCTGGTGGCGTGTCAGCTCAGCACTGACAAAGTCCCCCTGGAGGAGGGGGGGGGGGGCATCGTTCCAGCTCCTGCCCAGCCTAGCCGCCCTGGTCCCTGGGCTCCCTAAACAGCTCCGCCCCTCACCCCGCCGGGCACCGGGGCACGTACCCCAGCGAACCCAGCGCGCTGCCCCAAGCCCTGGATCCCTCCTTTCCCACCCTTTCCAGCTTCCTAGAAAAAGCGGAAAAGCGGAATCTGCATGTCCAGAAACTCGCTTCGGAAGCCTTAGGAGTCCTACTGGGCATGCTCAGGACTTGGGGTGCCTCGCGTGGAGGAACTCTCTGGCCGCCAACATCTGCACGCCTGGGCCAGATGTGAGACTGAAGAGGGAGGCGTTGGCGCCCCATTGGAGTTTGACTCCGGTTCCGGGAAGGGCGGCGGCGACGCCCACAGTCGCCTTCTTCCCGGCTTCCCAGCGAGAGCAAGACCGTGGGAGATACCAAGTGCCGAGCCAGGGGAGCTGCACCAACTGGAGAAACAGGAGTCTTGCGTACTTCCAGACCCCCTTCCCCCCAGCGCCACCCCCGCGTAGGCAGGTAGGGGGCGCGCAGAGCAGCGAAGAGAGCCCCGCGTGTGTTAGCGGGTACCGCTAACCGCTAGGTAAAGAAAAAAAGAGCGAGAAGAGTCGAACCTTCTTTGGGAGAAGGACGTTTACTGATGGTTTTCTTGAGTGAAGAAAGAAGGGCGTGTGTGAATGTGTTTGTGTGCACGCACGTTTGTAATTTTCCTCCGCAAGAGCAGGGACAGGAAAGCGAGAAGCTATTGCCGAGTTGAGAGCCCGCTAGGGGTTGCAATAAGGCACATTTGGAGCCTGGGCTGGCGCTAATTACCAAGAAGAGTTGCTCGCGGCGCGGTGGGCGCACACCAAAGCTTCCAGCTGTTCTCCACCCTGGGTGGTGGCAGCTGCGCGAGGATGGCTTCCGGGCTGTACTGTCTCTGCGCGCCGGAGCAAGGGGACCAGATTCGGTTTTCGAAAGAGAGGTAGTATAGGGTGACGCCAGGGGGAGATCTCGGAACCGTGTGTTCCCTTCTTCCTAGGTTTTGATACAGGTATTTGCAAAGGGGGAATTGTAAGCCCAGCACACCACCGAGGGGAGGAAATGCACCGAGCTGAACACTCTCGGGGGAAGAATCTGGGAATCAAGAGCTGTTTTTTACCCCCTCCGTCCCTTTTCCAACACCGCCTTCAGCTTTGGGCAGGAATCATTTGGATCCCTGCCGTTCATCACCCCACCCCCACCCACACCCCACCGCTCTGCCAACAAAGAAACAAAAGATGACAACCCGACTCTGTAGGGGGATAGCAACTGCTTCCAGAACCATCTCTCTCTTGGGCTGTTGAAAAAGCGACGGGGGGAGGGATGGCTGTAAAATCTGTGTCTTGCCACGAATATGTAAACGAACCTTCCCAAAACCTACTACCCTTCTCTGAAACAAAACAAAAACATGTATATGTATAAAGCATATATAAATATCCTAAATAAAGGAAAGATTCCTCATTAAGATCTACCAGAACCCTGAACTGCGGAGGGAAAAGACTTTCAGGATACCTCCTCAATTCCCAACTAAGAGTTCCGGGAGGAAGAAAAAGGAACATCTGGCCAGGCGCTTGTCCAGTGACTCGAAACGCTCTGTGTCTAAGGAAATTCTGTAACCAACGATTAAGGAAATAACTCATAAATGAAAAGGGAATTCTGGCACAATGAGAGGTGGGCAAACCATAACAGCCATGGAACTGGAATACAGGCTTTAAAACCAGGATCATCTCTCGCTCTCACTCTTGCTGTCTCTTTGTTACTCTTTTGGAAGACCCAGGAAGGAAGGGGCAGTTGATAACTAGGGATTTCATAAAAGGAAATTCAGTTTGTTTCTGTCCTGGCAATTCGACAGTCCTTTTAACCATTTTTTTGAAAATTCTCTCCTCTGCTGCCTACTCTTTGTATTTTCTCTGACATTCTTCTCTCTCATTTTCCTTACCAGTCTTCCACAGCTCCCTGGAGTCCTTAATTCATTTGGTCTGCAGCTGTCTCCCTTTAGTTCCTTCAAAAGCATGGTTTCCATTTCTAATTCCAAAGTACAGAGGGCTCTGTCACTTTTCTTCCTTTCAGAAGAACTGATTTACGGCTTCTGGAAGTCCACAGCCTGATACTGTGGGTAGATTTCCTAAAGCATTTATTCAACTTTAGGGATTCCCTAGACACATTTAAGTAACAGGAAGTTGCAGAATTTTAAAGTCGTTTTGCTCATGGGAGCAAGAATTTCCGTTTCAAATGTGGATACCAAGAAGGCGGCACACTAAATTGCCAGTTTGGGCCAATGTAGAGGAAAATATAACCAATTGTAATGGAGCATACAATCTGTATGGGACGGTTATTCAGTTGCCTAGATTATTTAAATAATTTGCTATGAATTTTTAAAGAAATATGCTTTTCATTAACAGAGACCACACACATGTACATATGCACCTTTATACACTTAATCCCAGAACTAATGTAATTGCATAAATTCAATTCAGCAAATGATAATGGTGCATCTACTATGTTCCAGGAACTCCGCCAGCACCGGGAATAGGTGAAGAAACTGAGGCTTAAGCTAAGGAGATGTTCAAAGATTTGTGAACCATTCACTGATGAATATACAAGCATATATTGAGTGCCCATTACCATGCACCTAGAACAATTTAGTATTAGAGAACAATATTTAGATGTTCTGGCCTTGATTTTTTTAAAACGCATTTGTTTAATCCATAGGTTTCATTCTCTGCAAAGAATGCATAATGGAGAATATCGCTTATTTCAATCTTGTTTCTAAGTACCCTCATAAGTAAGAGAGTAAGTACAATAATATTAGAAGACTAAAGTCAATAACAATTACATAAAGAAAATCAATGGGAACTATCTGAAACGAACGAGTTTTGTTTGGTTGCTTGTCTGGTGGGAAGATGTTTTCAAAGGCACACTTTCAATGCATACTTGTGGTGCCCCATTATTTCCTATTGCAACTTATAATGATGTCATCCAGAGAGCAGCTACCAGCGATTATGAATGCTGCTGGCACCTTAACTTTTGGCTACAATCATTGGAAACAACAGAGGTAGCTTAATGATTTTCTACCCAGTTTCCATAAACAGAGCTGTAAAATTGCAATCACCAGCTTGCTGTTAGGGAGTGCCCATTTCTGGGCAGCTGTGGGCCCCTCTGGGGAAAGCGGCCACATTGGAGGAAGTTCACTTGAGCCTGGATGTGAACAGTTGGTGGCCAGGATTCTGCATCCATCTGTTCAGAACAGAGTCAGGCACATTATTTTTTTCACACACCCAAGTAAGGCTCAGGAGAACAAGTGACAAGCCAGTTAAAGTCTTCTCTTTACCTATTTCTATTTAGTATCCAAATGAATCCTGTAGATCCATTTTTCTGGCTAGAGTTCCAAGAAGAAGCAAAATACTTTTTTTTGTTGTTTGTTTGGGCTTTAGCAAGTCACTTTGTATTCCACATAGCAAGCCCTGCTCACGGAAGTGTACATTCGTACAGAATATCCCTCATTGGAAAGGCTCCATCAATGCTGCTGCACCTTACTTTCAAAATAGAATGTATCCCTAATACAGATTAATCATGACCTTCAGAAACCAAGGCTTCTCAATAGGGTGCAGTGGCAATTCGTTTGGATTATTGCTATAATGGATTCAAATAATTGCTAAGTTTAAAATTACAGGCAATGAAAAGAATGGCACCTTGGTCTTTAATTTATATGAAATTCACTTATATTTGATATGCATACACATATTTGATATGCATACACATAAAAATATGGCAATAAACAATAATTTCTAACCTCATAAAGATAACATCGTGCCTTCCATTGCAGATTTGAAAGCTAGCTTTATGCTAGTGTTTGTCTTTTTATTGGAAATACTTTTAAGACTATTACTTTTTGGCACTTTTTAACTATAAGAATATTACTTTTTGGCACTTTTTAACTATCACAGTTGTTGAAAAGGGGAAATATTGATTTCAAAATGTACCATGATTTCTGTTTGAAAGATGAAATTATACTTCAGAAAGAGAATTTGAAAAGAGTATAGAACAATTAGGATTGTTCTGTTGGCATTTAAATGCACTTGAACTTCTCTGTAACTTTGTGACCTCATCATAATAACCTTTTAAGTGAATTATTATCATGATTGACTTACAGGTAACTATTAATTTGTATTGAAATAACCAAAGCATTTAGTGCTTCTAAAACGCATGCTTAATAACAGCCATAAGAAGACTTTTATAGCCACATACATTAACAATTGCTATTAGATGCTAACAATTATTAGGATAGTCTATCATAAACAGATTTTAAATGCATTTTATATGAAAATTGGGAACTAGAATGTTATCATTTTCCATGCAACACAATAAACATGAATAATTTCTTCTCAGACTAGGGAAACAGGCTCCCATATGTATCTTCATTCTCATTCATACTTTGATTAAGCAAAGATTTATAGAATACCTAGTATGTGGGGCGCCTGGGTGGCTCAGTGGGTTAAGCGGCCAACTCTTGATCTCAGCTCAGGTCATGATCTCATGGTTCCTAAATTGAGCATTGGGCTCCGCAGTGAGCGCAGAGCCTGTTTGGGATTCTCTCTCACTCTCCCTCTCCCTCTGCCCCTCACCCCTTGCACGTATGCGCAGTTCTCTCAAAGTAAGTAAACATTTTTAAAAATGTTTTAAAAAATAAAATTCCTAGTATGTGCGTATTCAGTCTACATACTGGGGAAGAGAGTGGTAAACAAAACATTCTTGTTCCTGCCTTTGTGTAGGTTAAGGTCCACTGGCGGGAGACTGACATAACCAGTCCCACAATGAAATACATAGTTCTAAACCAACGAATGCTCTGAAGGAAAAGAACACTATATTGGCAAGGGAACAACAGAGGAGACTCAATTCCAACTGAGGTTAGTGGTTAGGTAGTCTTCCTTGAGGAAGTGGCTACTAATCGGAGGCTTGGAGAATGTGTAGTAGTTAGCATTCCAGGGCACAGAGAAAAGAATGTACAGTATTTGATGTAAGAAATATCTTGGCAATGTCAAGGAATGCAAGGACAGCCTGTGCCTCTGAAGTGAAGTGAGCATAAGAAGCAGAAGGGAGGTGGGGCAGAGGAGTGACTGGCGATGAGGCAAGACAGGAAGAGAAGAGCAAAATCATACAAGGGTTTAGGGGCCTTGATAAAGATTGTGGATTTTGCCCTAAGCACAATGGGAAGTCCAGGAAGGTGTGATATGATTTGACTTACAGTTCAATGGATCTCAATCAAGTCCTTGCACTTGCCGACTCTTAAATTATAAGCCCTTTTCCATCCTTATTCTTCCTAACTTCTTTATGATCCAGAGACTCCTGGGGTTTCCTTGGAGAATTTCAGGGTATCTGTGTAGCGAAAATTATTTTCATAATGCTAAAATATTATTTGCCTTTCACTCACATTCTCTTACAAACATACATTAATTAATTGAATGCAAAAGCAGATAGGAGGATTTAGCTGTGTTCTATTAAGCCAGGAACTAAAAATAGCAGTAGAACTCTTCTCAATAATTTTGTGCTTGAGAAGATGTAGTACTTTTTCATAAAAATCTTATTTATGTTAACAGGTAATGAGCTTATTACTGTTATTTTACATGCATAAACACATAAATATTTAATTTCTGTCTGTTTTAACTTCTGCCACATAAATATCAATAGAGATAACCCACAAGACAACAGCATTTTGGGGTCTTCAAAAATTTTGAAGAGTTTAATAAAGGGGTCCAGAGACAAATGCTAACCATTGATCTTCTTTTCTTTTTAAAATTTTTTTTATTTATTTGTTTTTTTAAAATGTTTTAGTTATTTTGAAAGAGAGAGTGGGAAGAGGGGCACACACAGAAAGAGAAAGAGAGACAGAGAGAGAGAGAGAGCGAATCCCAAGCAGGCTCCAAGCTGTCAGCACAGAGCCTGATGTGGGGCTCAATCTCACGAATAGTGAGATCATGACCCGAGCTGATGCCTAACCAACTGAGCCATCCAGGCGCCCCTCTTTTTTTATTTACAGTTTATTTATTTATTTGGGGGGGAGGGGCAGAGAGAAGGAGAGAATCCAAAGCAGGTTCTGTGCTGTAAGCACCGCAGGGCTTGATCCCATGAACTGTGAGATCATGACCTGAGCTGAAACCAAGAGTCAGAAAGTTAACCTACTGAGTCACTCAGTCACCCCTGATCTTCTTTTCTTAAAACTGGGTGTGGTTTCCCTCTTATTCAGTGTCTTTTACTCTTTCTAAAGCCTCAATCCTTAGATTCACAATAAGGAATTGATTTTTATATTGCAATCCAGAATGATCACTTACAACTGCTGCGTGATGCATTTTGAAATTATCTATTCTATTCCAAACAAATCAATTGCTTTCTTAACCCAGTAACCCACACTTGGAAAAAGTGCGGATGATCTCATCCCATTTCCTGGTTTCAACAATTACTTCTAGTTAGGTATCTCCCAGATCATAGCTCTGTCCCCACATTCCTCCTGGGCTCCATCTCTAACAGCTGGCTGGATAGGTCTCACTTAATATTTCACAATTATCCCAAACTCAACTTGTTTAAAACTGAACTGATCCCTAATATATTTTTAAATAGGAAAAATGTGACATTACAAAAGCATATAATCTCGAGACGCCTGAGTGGCTCAGTCGGTTAAGTGTCTGACTTTGGCTCAGATCATGATCTCATGGTTCAGGAGTTTAAGCCCCACATTAGGCCCTGTGTTGACATCTCAGAGCCTGGAGCCTGCTTCAGATTCTGTGTCTCCCTCTCTCTGCCCCTCCTTTACTTGTGCGTTCTCTCTCTCTCTCTCTCTCTCTCTCTCTGTCTCAAAAATAAATAAATGTTAAAAAATTAAAAAAATAAAACAAAAGCATATAATCTCATGTTTCTATAAATTGACTAAAACTAAAATATTTGCAAATGGATGCATGGCGAAAGGACCGGGAAAAACTAATCATAATAGTTGGTAGTGATTCACAGGCTTGCAAGTGGTTTTAATTTTCCTTTTTATATTTTTATGCTTTATTTTCCATAATAAACACATATTAATTTGTGAACAGAAAGCTATTATTAAAAATACAACAATATAACTAATTTTCCTTATAATTCTTATTCCTACTCTTGCCTTTCATTTTAAAAGTATGATTGTATTTATCTCAAGATATGCTATAAACATACTTTCTCGGTAGTAATCATTTTAAAAATGCAGATTCCTCTAGGACCACTTGTTTTACTACCAAAGGAATTCCAGTCACAGGATGAGCATATGCAAGACTCACCTATCACCACAAAGTAGTTTCATCAGTTTTCTAAGATACCTGACATCTTGGTTAAATTTCTAGATGCCACAGCCCTACTGCAACTCTCTCTGTCTTGAGACTGTGTAGGGTTTATCCCGTAGACCATCAGATGGACCCTCGGGTATAGTGGGGACAGTCTATCCTTTCATTCATATACTATTGTAAATAAAGCCTAAAGATTCTATAGTTGAAAACACTCCTGCATCTGCCCAGGATCCTTTCTTTCTCCATCTCTAGCTGTCTACTTGTATTTATCAGACTCCTGTTCAATTACTACCTTTTTCCAAGAAGTGCTCTCCAAAATGCTCTCTCCTCTGAATTGCTAAAGCACTCATCCTCCTTTGTCCCTTATCCCATTCTCCTTTGCGTTAGAGTTATTTATTTAGATGCTTATTTCTCCTGTTGTACTTTTATTTCTCTGAGGGCAGGGACATATTCTACTATGTATCTTGGTTATATACAATAGGTCCTTTAGAAAAAATTGGGGGCAAGTTTTGAATCTAATAACTTTATAGCTAAAACAAAGGATTAAACTAATGAGGAGAATTAAGAGAAGTATGTAATATGTTCTATTTGATCAAGTTTAATTAGAATTCAAGTTTCCTACCTCATACTGGAAATTTTTTTAAAAATCTGGTGCCTTGGTTTAACACCACCCTTACTTGGTCCATGCCATAGGAATGTCTAAGAGGTCACACTGTGTTTAAAAGAGATTCTTTCTATGTATTTAGTAAATTAGGCTTCTTGGATGTGATGTCAGTTATCTATGGCTGAGTAACAAATTGCCCCAAAAGTTCATAGCTTAAAACAACATTTACCATTTCTCACAATTCTGTGATTTAGGTGGGAATTTTTTTCTGCCGGTCTTCTCAGGGATCACTCAAGTAGCTGCATTCAGTTGACAAGGCTGGGTACATCGCGCATGGCCTTACTCACATGTCTAGTGACTCAGCTGGGGTGGCTGAAACCACTGAGGCATCAAGGTCTCTCTCTCCATGTAGCCTTTCTCCAGGAGATCTCATATCCTCAGTATGAGTTAACTATTGTTGTATGACAATGAAACTTAAGCCCTAAAAGGCTTTAAAACTTAGTGGCTTAAAACGACAGTTTATCATTTGTCAGGATTATGTGAGTTAACTACGTATTTTCTCTGCTGGTTTTTCCTTGGCACATTCATGTGGCTTCATTCAGCTAGAAGTTTGGCTAGGCTGAAAGGTAAGATGTGGCCTGACTCAATGCATCTGGCAATAGGCACTGGGTGTTATCTGGGTGCTTCGGTGTTAGTTCTTCTCCATGTGGTCTCTCATTGTCCAGTAGGCTGCACCAGCTGCCTTATACGCTGGTGTCAGGGCAGTGTTCCAAGGTGGCAAAGATAGAAGCTACAAGGCCTGGAAAAGCCTAGGTTCCAGAACACACACAATGTTTCTTCTGTTGTGTTCTATTGTTCAAAGAAAATCAGGCCTGGAGAAATAAACTGTTTGCCTTTTAGGGAGCTGCAAAATATTGTGGCCATGCTTTTTTTTTTTTTTTTTTTTTTGTACCATAGGCACAATTTAAGATATGACTCATTACAAATTCAGTGTTCTATTGGGTTGTGGTATAGTTAAAATTACAGTGTAAGTGATATATTTTTTTTTCATTTTTTCTTCTTCATTTTTTAAAATAATTTTTTTTTGAGAGAGAGAGAGCATACACGAGCAGGGGAGAGGGGCCGAGGGAGAGGGAAGAGAATCTTAAGCAGGCTGCACACTCAGCATTGAGCCTGATGCAGGGCTCGATCTCACACCTGTGAGTTCATGACCTGAGCCTAAATCAAGAGTTGGATGTTTAACTGACAAAGCCACCCAGGCGTCCCTTCTTCATTTAGAAACATTTCTGTTCCATTCTCATTTTAGTTTCTCTTTCTTGTTTCTTTTTTGCTACATAGGAAATCCATGAATGCTTTCTCACTGCAAAATATTTAAGGAATATAATAATAGCAAACTCTTACACAGTAAGCTTATACTATGTGCCAGGCTTTATTTTGAGTGCTTCACATACATTGCCTCATTTAACCCTCACGAGTCTTTGAGCTAAGCAATAACACCACCATTTTGCAGATAAGGAAACTGAGGCACAGAGAGGTTAAGAAATTTGCCAAGGTCACATAGCTAGTAAGTAGCAGACTCACTAAGTTCTCTGACCTCAGAGTATATACTTTTAAGCACTCTGCTATAGCTCTCCTTAGTCTTTTTTTTTAGTTTATTTGTATTTTATTTTTTTAAACTTACATCCAAGTTAGTTAGGATATAGTCCAATAAGGATTTCAGGGGTAGAATCCAGTGAGTCATCACCTACATATAACACCCAGTGCTCATCCCAACAAGTGTCCTCCTTAATGCAGCTTGCCCATTTAGCCCATTCCCCCACCCAACACCCCTCTAGCAACCCTCAGTTTGTTCTTTGTATTTAAGAATCTTTTATGTTTTTATATTATTTTTGTTTCCCTTCTCTTATGTTCACCTATTTTGCATCTTAAATTCCACCTATGAGTGAAGTCACATGATATTTGTCTTTCTCTGACTAATTTCGCTTACATAATACCCTCTAGTTCCATCCACGTAGTCGCAAATGGCAAAATTTGATTCTTTTTGACTGCTGTAGCTCTCCTTAGTCTTGCCCCTACTTTCACACTGTCAACAATTTGGTATGCATTTCTTTAGTTCTGGTTCTACACATGTGTGTATATAAATAAGTATGTTATATACATTTCCCTTACCTAAATTGGATCCCATTGTATGCAGGATTCTGAAACTTGCTTTTTCTACTTAAAAATATAGCAGGTAATATATCAGTACCTATAGATCATTCTCATTTTTTAATCAACTGCATAGTATTCCATTTTGCGGGTGTACTATAGTTTATTTAACCATTTTTTAAAAATTTTTAATGTTTATTTTTGTGAGACAGAGACAGAGCATGAGTGGGGGAGGGGCAGAGAGAGAAGAAGACACAGATCCGAAGCAGGCTCCAGGCTCCGTGCTGTAAGCACAGAGCCCGAATCGGGGCTCAAACCCACAAGCCGTGAGATCATGACCTGAGCAGAAATCGGACGCTCAACCGACTGAGCCCCCCAGGCGCCCAGAAAATTTATTTTCTACTGCTGGACACCCAGGTAGTTTCCAATTATTTCCTTTTACAAATAATGCTGCAATAAACATTCATGAATTCATTCTCCTTTTTTTCATTATAAATCTTTGTGCACTTCTATGAGAAATTCCTTAGAAGACATTCCTAGAGTAGACTTAATGGATTCAAGACTGATACTGCCAAATGTCCCTTCAAAAAGCCTGTAGCAGGAGTGTCTGAAAGTGTCCATTTCCTTTATACTCGACAGCATTGCACATCATCACCCCTGTTAAATCTGACGGAGAAAAATATCTCACAGATGTATTAATATATATTTGCTTGATCACTTGTAAGATAGACATTTTTTAATATAGAATTTGTTTTTAAAATTTCTTTTGGCACTTTCTGATTTTCATAACAGATTATTTCCCTTTTTCTCCCCATGGATTTGTTGGAATTCTGATATTACTCTTTTGCTGTATATATCGCCGTTATCTTCTCTCAGTCTATCACTTGATGTTGCCAAATCTGTCGGTTATTTCCTTTATGGAGTCTGTGTTTTGTATTTTGCTTAAAAAGACTACCATCTACCGTTTAAAAAGAATCCATTCTTGGGGCACCTGGGTGGCTCAGTCTGTTAAGTGTCTGACTTAGGCTCAGGTCATGAGCTAACGGTGTGTGGGTTCAAGCCCTGCATCACGTTCTGTGAGACAGCTTAGAGCCTGGAGACTGCTTTGGATTCTGTGGCTCCCTCTCTCTCTGACCCTCCCCTGCTTGTGCTCTATCTCTCTGAAAAATGAATAAACACTAAAAAAATTTTAAAAAGTATCCATTCTTTTATTCTATTTTTTCAATACATTTTAAAAATCATAACTCTAAAGTTTATTTTTGTTAATGATTTCTGTTAAGGGTACAGCTTATTTTTTCTTCTCAATTTGATTTGACACTTGTCCCAAAATCTTTTATAACAGCTCCATCTTTTTCTAAGTAATCTAAAGTTCACTATAATCATATTGTAATAACATCGTATGGTGAAAGATGGTAACTATATTCAACATGGTGAACATTGTATAATGTAAAAAATTGTCAAATCACTATATTGCACACCTGAAACTAATATAACATATGTCAACGATCCTTCAATCAATCAATTTTATTATCAATAAAATTAACATACATCTTTTTTTAAATATTCAGTTCTACTCTAGTGATTTGACTGACTTTCCCTGAAATAATACCATGCTATATTTACATTGTTTTATAGTATGTTTTGACATCTCTCCAGTGAGGCATTCTCCTTCCTCTCTCACTCTTCTTGTTTTTATTTAGTTAGGTAAAAAAATATTTTTGTACATTTTTCACCTGTATGAACTTTGGAGAAGATCTTTCTCCTACTCACATGTTTAAAATAATGACCCTATCTCTCTATCAGAAATGCTATGGAATATTAATCATGGATTTGGATTTTTGTTCTATGAAAATTAAAATATAAGAATGTATTTCCCAAAGGAAAATTATCTGATTATGTGTAACACTAAGGAATAACCTTCTGTCAGAGAGTCCACATGGGAAATCCACAGAGAAATTAGGTAAGGAGGCTCTATGAGACATATGAAGAGGGTCAGATCCTTACCTTGAGTGAAGGGCCTAAGAGCTAGGACATATAAGACAAGCTTCTTGCTCTCCTTGTCCTACTCAACCATACCTAATTGAATCAATACATGTTTCAAATAAACAACTTTTGAATGGAGTCACTCACAGTTCAACTTTCATTTTGCTCTCAGCAGGGATTGATCCTGGTATCCACTTGTCAGCCCAGGAGCTCCAAACTACTTAGATTTGTCTTTCTACCTCTAGGAGACTCATCCCTTTACCAAATGTCAAGTAAACCAAACACTAAACATCTAACAGTTTGTCACTCTTTCTCCCTTTCCTTTTGTTCATCAAATCTGAAGGGAAGGAGGAAGAAAGAAGGACAAGTAAAACTCTATAAGAGACATACAACCCTCTGGTCATGGCAGAATCTTCTAGAGAAATGTGGAAGGGTTTACTAGTTATATCATTATGCACAATTGTTTTAACTGCTTAAGTCATGCTTCCTTTCATTATACTTGGTAGTACTCACTGTGTACCATTAGCCAGTCATTGGTTGGTAAGTATAGTCAACTCGTACACCGAAACCTTACAATCTCCTTACACTCAGGAGTAGCCTATTTAAGTTTAGTCTCTACAACTGCCCCACAAGCAGAGCAAACATGGTCTATCATCTGTTAGTTTTCAATATGCCTCTTTTCTGAGTAATGTAAAGATGTTGCACATTGTTCCTTCACAGGAAGGCTGCCAAAATTATTAATATAATTTCTTTGGAGGGAAGGAGGAGAAATTGTTTCCCTGATGTCTGTGTAAAATTTAAATGAAAATGAATGTGATTTGAGTGTTAGTATTCATGGCTGCTAGTTCTTCTCTGTTAATTTACATTTATATTCTTAATGTCTAGGTTGAGCCTAGGGAAATTTAAAACTCAATTTCATTAATGCTATAACTTCCATAGGAATCTCAATATGCACAGAAGTTCCTAGATTGTGGAGTTATTGGATGAGACTCTAGCAGCTAAGCATAATTGCTGAGTGGTTTATGATAGTTAAATATGTATTGTCGGTTTTGATTTTCAAAATTCCTCCGGGCCTAAACCCAGTGTCCAAAAAATTTTAAAAGCACAAAGCTAATATAGTATTAAATTTTGACATCTTTAAAATAGAAACATTACATTTCTGAACCAGTGCCCATATCTGATTCATTATGGTTTAAGCTAGATCATGTTTCACATTTGCAACTATTACATTGCCATACATGATGTTTGCGATTACCATGTAACTTTAGGTTTGCAGGTTTAGCTCACTAGAGCTAAGGTTTTTTTCATTTAGTTGTTTTTATTGCAAATATGATTGCTAGTCCCAGTTGGTAAAGGTACTATGGATAGGAATACCTGGCCCAAACAATAATGGTTTCCCTTGAGTTCAGATGGATATAGCTTTATTTTTCTTCTTTATAAGCTAAGTGTAGGGGAGCAAACATTCTCCCCCAGCGGGCAACATCACACAGTGGAACAGAAAAGGAGGAAAAGAAGAGGGCATATATGTCCGGTTTGAAAAAGTTTTCCAAATGATATAGAAAGTAAAAAGAAAATTTATGACTAATTTTTTTTTCATACTGAAAGAACTCTACTTTCTTCTTTTAGAAGACTGAAACAGTAGCTCTAATGGCTTTCTGCTCTTTGTTTCTGAAGTTGGAGCCAGGGAGAAATCTATTCAGACAAATATGTCCTTTAACAATTTCCAAGAAATAACAAGGACTCAAAAATTTATTTGATTTAAAGCATTATGGTCTTCTCAGTGTTTCCATTCTGTAAGATATTTTAAGTACAATTGAAATGGATTACTTTGAAAGCAGACTTAAACTAACCACATGATAGCATAGTTTAATATCCCTCCTCCACTAATAATTTTGAAAATCTGATATTTTAACAAGAAATAAATGCGTGACATGCATTCAGCTGGGAATCCAAGAACATGACTTTTTATTGTTATAAGTATTATAAGCAAAAAATGACTACATGTAAATATACATTAAAGATTCACTCATCCCACAGTGTTAAGGGGGAATAAACTATCTTCCAGCTACACACATTCAGGATATGCTGAGGGTCTTGCCTGCCATCATTCCTCAGAGCTGGTGTGTGGTGTATGGCCTCAAATTAAGGGCCCACATTATGTGCTGCCTGGGTATCTGGTGAAACCGGGAGAGCCTAGAGTGCACAAGTTTTCTTCCTCACCCTGCTCCCACAGATAAAGTCCCCTAGTTCAACAACCATCCTTATCAAGGAAATCAGGCCCAGTTCCTGCTTCTCCCTGAGGAGCACGTTTCAGTTCTCTGTTAGCTCGTGGAATTATTCAAACGCATCAATCATATCCTCCTGATGGCACCGGGAGTCACCCCCACCTTCCTGATACTACAAAGCATGTTTCCTACAGCTCCTGGTTCTTCACTGGGTTCCTGAGAAAAATCCCCACCCCATTTTGCTTAGCTCTGCATGGCATAGGGTGTCCTCTTCCTGCAGACTGTGAGTATATGTGGTTAATACGCTGCTGTTAGTCACATCTGTCCCGTGTTAGATGTCATGTGTTCAGCCATCCCTGTAAGGTTGGGAATACTTTCTTCACCAATGGGATGGAGAGGAGGAGATCCAAACATGGTGCGAAGCATTGGAAAATATGTGTTATTACCAGACGTAAACAATAATAAATCTCCAGTTATTTTTCAATGTGGGGTAGGAAATGGAGGGGGTTGGGATGCCAGTGCAACTTTCATTTTTTCCCAGTTGAAGATCATGATTTTGGAAGCATTAAAAAAATACAGCGATTTATCAGGTGGTTCCATATAGCTGGTGTCAAGATAAACTGATTTTCTGGACCATGGTGTAAACCAGCATTTCCCCAATTTCTGGGATGAGATTTACTAGAACATATTATTGATAAAACAGATAATGAAGCCCCTCCTTCTAAAGATTCCCATTCAGTGGGCATGGGGCGGGGCTTGGGAATTTGTGTTTGTTTTTTTTATCCAGAACCCAGCTGGTTCTTAACACCAGCAAAATTTGGAAAACACTGTTAAACTGTAGTAGTGGCAGGCTCAGAACAGTAGAGAAAGTGAATTTCCTGGAGACTGAAATAAAACTCACTGACTCTCGGTAGAATTTAGTTCCTTTAGTTGTATGCCTAAGTCCCCATTTTCTTAATGGCTTTTTTTCTGGGAACTTCTCTTAGCTTCTTGAGGAGGCCCACATCTCCGGTCATGTGGTCTCCACAGGCAACTCACAACATGGATGTTTGCTTTTTTGTAGGTCAGTGGAAGTGTCTCTCTGATACTTCTTTTAAAGAGCTCACCTGATTATACCAGGCCCACTTTCTTTTGATTAATTCAAAGTCAAAACTGATTAGCAGTCTACTCACAGGAGTGATATCTCAACATATTCATAGGTATAATCAGATTTGAAAGGCATACAAGTTCTGCATACCAGATTGGGGCCATCTTAGAATGCTGCCTCCTATAAATGATTCATAATCAGACTACAATTGATGGAAATAAAAAATAAGGATTGTGGAATGACACTTTTCATCAAAATGGACACCCACATGAAAATTGAAGAATCTCACTATAGAAATATGGTAAGAATATTCTATAAGATAAAAGGAGAAGAACAGAGAAATAATGTGATTTGTAAAGCATGTATACACTACCCAAATAATCAGAGAATATGGTAGATATATGTTTTAAAATACCTCTGTTGTTACATAGGCAAGACATTGTAGGGATAAGAACTTTACCTATATACATATTTTTCATTTGTTTTTATTATTTTTATTTTTTTAAACGGAGAATTGACATTTAATGAATTTTAAATCAGTAAAATAATGATAGCTTTAAAACATCATGAAGTTAAATTATAATATTATGCCTGCCCCAGTTGTCTAATGTCTTGCAAAAAATTATTCCAAACTTAGTGGCAACAAGCAATCATGTATTATGCTCACGGATTCTGCTGGTCAGGAATTTGTTTTTTGTTCTTTTTGTATATTAATTTATTTGTTTATGGTTTATTATTTTTATTATTTTTTTATTAACTTGTTTTACCTATATACATATTTTAAAATTATTTTCTTTCTCGAAGTAGAAACACTTAGACATTCTTATCTTAATGTTGCTGAAAATTTAGTACCTCACTGTGAAAGGAGAAAGCACCAAATGGGAAACCTTGCTTTGGACTTTATATTTACTAACAATGCAGAACTGATTGAGGAAATCTTGGTAATAGAAGCATTCAGAGAGGATGACCCCTTTTAAATCTATAATAAACAAGAAACAAACCATAGACAATATACCATAGGCTTTATGGAAAGTAGCATTCAAAAAGTTAAGACAAAATAAAGGTAAGATTTAATGAATACATATTCTAAAAGCAAAGAAGTGTGGCAGGTTCTAAGAGTTAAGAAGGAAATGAATCAAGAAAGACACCTCAGAAGAAAGAATTTCCAGGCCAAAACTTGAAGGACCAGACAGTACACAGGTCCAGAATCAGGGTAATGTTGGTGAAGGGGCTGAATGAGAAGGAAGGGATTTTGTTTCCAAAAGAGAGGGTAAAAAATAAAAAACAGAAAAGATCTTACGACAGAATTCAGAAGAATGTCAACATGTAAAGGATGGTCAGAGAGGTACAAGAGATAGAAGGAGAGTGTAAACAAAAAATAGTGTCATGGGAGCCAAGGCAAGAGATCATTTAAGAACAAGCTACAGTCTTTGAATGGTATGTCAAGTAAATGTATCCACTGGATTTGTCAACCAGGAGACATGGAAAACTTTGGTGAGAACAGTTCACTTGCAGCGGTACGGCAAAAGCCTTATTGCAATCTATGATAGTTTACCAAAAGGAGGCTAGGAAACAGAAATGAAGACATTGGGTGAATATACTCTAGATATCAGGAGAGGCAGAAGCTGGTGGCAATATACTCTGACCTTGGTCTTATAAAATCTTGTTTTTTTCATCCTAGGTTTTAAATATACTTGTTTTCTATCCCAGAAAAAACATCTATAACCTAATCGGGCTTCTAAGTACTAAATAGTGGAAAACTGACCAGGAATCTGTAGATTATACTAATGGAGTGGGTTAGATAATGGTAAGGCCATGTTCAAAGACAAAATATTTTAACAGGAGGGTGGATAAGTAAAGTTTTGAAAGCATTAAAGGAGTTCTAGCCAATACTTATTCCAGGAACACCCATTTCACTCCACTCACCCAAAGCATGGTGATGAGTAGGTTTCCCTCCAGGGAAATTCTTAGAGAAAGCTTCCTCATCTTTGTGAGAGAACAAAAGTTTTGCTTCATGAAATGAAGAAAATGTAGGTTGCTTATCATGAAACCGATTGGCATAGTGGAAAGCACGGTAAAGGAGGAAGACTTTGGAAGGCTGGAGAGGAGAACACTATCCCCATTGGAAGAACGGGAGGAAGTTCAAGGCAAAAGAGGCTTGAGAGTTTGAGAAAGCATATGTGCTGAGAAAATTGAGGACAGGTTTCAATGGCTTTGGGTTTCTGAATAGAGTGTTGGTCTCAGGCTGTTTCAATGTTAATGTGTATATGAGAAAGACGGAAGTGAATAAAATAGAGGCTATCCTTAACTTTTGAATTCTTGAGTTTCAACACTTCTCCCCACCTTGAGTTGACTAAGATTCACACAATGAAAACAAAAATACATTTTTTTGACATCCTAGGGACTGTGACTGATGCCAGAGTGTGGATAGAACTGGTAGGGTAGGCACACGTCCAATATAATCAACAGTCGACAGAAAAGTGTGCTGCACCGACACATGAGGTGGAAAGCCTTTTAACTGCATGGGTGTATGAGCACATACAACAAATTCAAACGTGTCTGCATTGAGCAACAATTTTGGTAAAGATATTCTCTTTTTAGATTGCTTAAGAACAGGCATAGTCAAATATCAGAGGCAGGTGTTTTTCTCATGAGATTTGTTTCAGGAAAAGAATAGATAATAACTAAAGGACTGAGGGAAAGCTGCAGATTAGAAACAGGTAACTCTTTCTTGCTTATAACTTACAAGGTTCACCTTGTGATTTTTGGCCCACAAAAAGTTAGGTAGTAAATTAAGAGTTGTGTGTTCATTCTATGAAAATATTCCATATGAAGAATGGTTAACAGAATCTGCAGTGATTAGTCAAAGGAAGAGAAAGAACATAAAATAGAAAGAACATAAAATAGTGTCGTGTGGAGAACAGATTAAGTCTAATTCTGTCCTTTTCAAAAAGCCAACTAGGTCTAATAAGTGGAAATACAGACAGCCTGGTAAGACAACAAAATCTCAAAACCATTACAGTACAATAATGGACTACTTCTCATGCTGCTCATTATTGCTCATTACTGGCAGGGTTATACAGAGGCTGGATGTCTACCTACCCGCTGTAGCGTAGATGGAAACTCTCCACTGCTCATAAACTGTGCTTGGGAACTCTTACAAGTAGAATGCTTTCCAATTCCTAGATTCTATGTTATCAAAATGATTTATGAATTTGGTCAGGAGGGACAGCAGTGAGGCAAGGAGTGCTTTGCCATTTTGCAAATATTCATACAGGTATTATTATTGTTATTGTTATTTTACTTGTGGCATCATGTAGTAATGGAGATACATCCATCTTTAAAACAGCAATACAGAGCACATAGTGTTTTCAATGAAAGCCTATAGCTCCTTTATATTTTAATGTTGTCCTTTGAATATTGTCCCCTCCTCAGTGGGACATAGTGGTTGATTGTTTTCCTTTTCAATAGAAACAACAGATTTGTTATGAGTCATTAATTTTCTCTGCCCAAGTCTTCTTTGTGCCTTCTATATATTTATGAACCTGACTGTTCAAGTCTGCTACTTTGTAACAAAGTAAAACTAATAGGTTTATACACAAGGGTATCAAAATGTTGATATTTTAATCCCATTCTCCAGTCCACTAAACTGGATATGCACTATCCAATGCAAACTCTAGTTAACGTTCTGAGTGTATTCTGCATTTGATTCATGGCATACGTGTGTTTTATTAACACATTTGGTTGCTAATATGCAGTCATCAAAAACTTGTTATAGATCATTGGCATTTCCCACAAAAAAGTAGAATATTCAAATATATAAACATAGAAAGAGTCCATGTGGAAACAGTAAAATATGGTGGCTGAATCTGTAGGCTATGTAGCCAGACAGACTTGGCTTAAGTTTAAATCTCAGTTGGATTACTTACTAGCTCTGTGATCTTGGACAAACTGTTTAAGTGCCCTGTGCTTAAGTGTCCTCACCTATAACATGGAATAATGAAAGAACCTGTCTCAAATTTTTGTTATGAGCAATAAATGAGATAATACACATAAAGACAAAGTTTTAACTATTGTTATTACTGCTGTGATTTCACAACGATATGAGACCAAAGATGTTGTATGCTACAAAATAGCACGAAAAAATGTTATTATTCAATTTGAAAATAAATGTAAGAATAGTCTTTAATAAGTATATCTAATTTTTTTAATGCTTATTCATTTTTGAGAGACAAAGTGCAAGTGTGGGGGGGGCAGAGATAAAGGGAGACACAGAATCTGAAGCAGGCTCCAGGCTCTGAGCTGTTAGCACAGAGCCTGATGTGGGGCTCGAACCCACAAACTATGAGATCATGACCTGAGCTGAAGTCAGAGCTTAACCGACTGAACCACCTAGGTGCTCTAGTATATTTAAAAATATACTCATTTATTCTTTTCATATAAAATTACTCATTCTGTTCTCCCAAAGAAAGCAGTGAATAGTTAGAAGAATATCACACTTTACTTTAGGTGTAGCTAAAACTGTCCTGGAGACAATAAAATGTAATATAAAATGTCATCTATTACATCATGTAAATCAGAAGAGTTTATTAAAACTAATGAACTGACTTTGTTGAAACCAAGGTTATATGTTAGAAAATGTATGGTTGTTGAATTACTAGTTGCAAAGCAGTACACAATAATAATAGTATTTTCCTACTAAAGGAGAAAAAACAAACTTTGATTTTCTGTTAGATACCCAAGCTGTGATTTCTTTGATTAACATAATCTTTCATAACACAGTGAAAATAAAAATTTGTATGACTTCTCACTCTTCTTATATTGCCGAAGGAAATGTAGTTCTACAAACCACAAATGAACTGTGTTTACAATTATGAACCATTTGATGCAGAGAACAACATTATTGTTGAGAAACCTAATTTGGACAAGGCGTAAATTGGGTGACGTCCAACCAGGTCGCATTGAAGCTGTGTGACTTAGTCCAATGTTATTAGTGTTATTTCTCTCTTATATCCAACCTTTAAAAGTTAAAAAAAATGCACAATGGTCTGTGTATTATTATATGCAGAAGCTGCAGGGAGATGACACAGAATAAAACTATTTTTATCACATTTTAAAAGATCTTGCACATTATTTTCCCATCAGTGAGGAATGGAAGAAAGAGACCTTCTTAACAATATTTTGTCTTTCCTTTGTTTAGATTACATGATAGAAAAATGATAGAACTTAGAAAATGGAACACTTATCTAAACTGGAGCAGAAATCCTGTGAACTTTGAAAGCCCAAGTGCAATTAAGAAATCTATGTATATACTAGAATTTGTTCTTGAGTTTGTGTACTTTTAACATTGTATCAACCTCTGAGATCCAGAGACCTTATGCGTTGTCTATATGCAGTACTGACTTTTACATTAGGTATAGTGAATAGGGCCTATAACACTTTTAGGGGTCCACAACAATGTTTTCATTTTAACTTCTTTTAACATCACAAGAAAGTTAAGAATATAATAATAATTCATATATATTAACAATAATAACAATGAATAGACAAATATTTATCTTCATATCATGCACTCAAAATATAATTTTTAGTTTCTTTTTGGAGGAAGAGACCACAAAGGCAAAAGTGTCTGTGGCCCACAGAAGTTATAATAGGGTCCTGAATGTACTTCAAGAGGATGTGGTTGGCTGAATGATGGCTCCGAAAAGATATCCATGTCTTAATCCCTGGTACCTGTGAATGTTACCTTATATGATAGCACAAAATAACTTTGAAGATGTGCTTAAGTTAAGAATCTTAAGATGAGACAATCCTGGATTATCTGGGTACACCTGAAATGTAATAACATGTATCAGTATAAAAGGGAGGCAGAGGAAAATCTGACACACAGAAGAGGAGAAGGCAATATGACCATGGAAAGAGAGATTGGAGTGATGTGGCCATAAGCCAAAGAATGTGGAGACACCTGGTGGCTCAGTCAGTTAAGCATCCAACTTTGGCTCAGGTCATGATCTCATGGTTCATGAGTTCAAGCCCCATGTTGGGATCTTTCCTGACAGCTCTGAGCTTGGAACCTGCTTTGGATTCTGTGTCTCCCTCTCTCTCTGCCCCACCCACACTTGCAATCTGTCTCTCAAAAATAAAATAAACCTTTAAAAAAGAAGCCAAGGAATGTGTGCAAATATCAGAAACTGGAAAAAACGACGAATGAATTGTCCCCTAGAACCTCTAGACCAGCATGGATCTGCCAACACCTTAATTTAGGCCCAGCAGAACTGTTTTCACAATTCTAGCCTCCCAAACCATAATAGAACAAATGTGTGTTGTTTTAAGTCACCAAGTTTGTAGTAATTTATTGCAGCAGCTGTAAGAAAATAATACAAAGGGTGCTCAGCTTTAATTTGAATTTGTTCATTCCTTAAATACATTTTCAATTTGTACTGAAAAAGAAAAATAAATGGTATGAAAGACAATGAACATTGATAAAAGAATGATCCATTTATAATTTTAGATAAAGCAAAAAATGTCATTATGCTTGAAATTGCTATAAATTATGGTTAAATGAATAAATAGCACTCATATTTTGTTAATGTTAATTAACCAATGATAAAATTTTATCTATAATTAACACAAACTCAAAAATATGCTTTATATTATCATTAATTATATCGTAACATATAGCCAAAAACATGCTTTAGAAACACTTAAGTTGAGAGCACCTGGGTGGCTCAGTCGGTTGAGCTCCCACTTTTGATTTCTGCTCAGGTCGTGATCTTGCAGTTTGTGAGGTTGAGCCCTGAGTTGGGCTTTGTGCTGACAGTGTGGAGCTGGCTTGGGATTTTCTTTCTCTCTCTCTCTCTCTCTGCCCCTCTCTCTCTTTTCTCTCTATCTCTCAAAAATGGACATTTATAAATAAATAAATAAATAAATAAATAAAAAGACTTAAGTTGATTAACTGCAGAAATCACTCATGATCATGAATACTAAATCTTTACTTAATTGCCCCTTTCTCTGCTGGAAAAAATAATATATTTCTTTTCATCACAAGAAGAATAGAAGGATACAAATTTTCTGATCTGCTGAAACTTGTGATTGAAATTAAGCCTTATGACACTGCTTACAGAAATAAGAAGGGCAAATGTCAATGCACTTTCAAAAGCAGAAGGCAAGGAATGGATTGTTAAATGGGCAGAGTTAAGTGGTCTTCTGTAAAGGGCATCTACTAAAAGAGATATGTCAAAGAAGTAGTCTTAATGTGTTGCTACAGATCTGTTACTGTAAGCTCTGTATTCAATAATATCCTTGCTTTAACATTTAATATCTTTGAATCTCAATGATTTTGAGTGAGATTGATCTGTTTAAATGCTGAATGACTTGAAAAATACTTGTCCATTTGCTCATCTTTAAGTAAAGAGATATGTATTTTAGAGTTTATCAAGAAGTGGGAAAGTACTGCCCTCATTTTTCTAACATAATCTAGTCAATTTTCCTTTCCAAATTCACAGAACCCAATGAAACATATTGATGTGAACATTTTCCAAAGTTGCTCATTCAAAAAGTAATTCATTGCAGAAGATTGCTTTGTAATTCACAATACTTCCTCATAGATATTTTTTCATTAATTTCTTCTTTTTCACAAGAAAACTAAGCATGTCTCCAGTGTGATTTAAATTATTTCACAACCAGGGGTGCCTGGGTGGCTCAGTCAGTTAAGCGTCTGACTTCAGCTCACGTCATGATCTCCCAGTTAGTGAGTTCAAGCCCTGCATCAGGCTCTGTGTTGACAGCTCAGAGCGTGGAGCTTGCTTCAGATTCTCTGTCTCCCTCTCTGTCTGCCCCTCCCTGCTCATACTTTGTCTCTCTTTCTCAAAAATAAGTAAACATTAAAAATTTTTTTAATTAAAACATAAATTATTTTACAACCAGACTATAAAAATACCTTTGCCTATAATATATATGCAGACAGAAATAGCCATTGTTGTATGTTCTAAGTAATATCTTAGACTAGGAAATTCATCATTCTAGATGGTGGAGTAGTAGGAGGACTCTATGCTTGCCCCATCCCTTGAACACAGCTAAATAAATATCAAAACTTTCTGAACCCCCAAGAAATTGATCTGAGGACTAAGAACTAGAACTAGAGGGAGACAGGAGGCCACACCATAGAATTTAGGAGGTGAAGACATGATTTGGGAGAGAAAAAGATTATGGGTGCTGCAGAAGGGAGGGAGCCCTGATCACAGAAGGAGGGGAGAGAGAGAGAGAGAGAGAGAGAGAGGAGCTTACAGGATCACACAAGAAACAACTTCCCCAAAATCAATGACTGGGATAAGGAGAGGGGTTGATTATTTTGAGGTTTTACAATCAATGGAGCTCAAACACTGGAGATTTAGAAGTCTGGGTTGTGGTCAGTGTAGACCCTGGCAGGCTCAGTAATGCTCTAGTGGTGAAAAAGGGCAGAGACCTGGAAATGGACGGCACGATCTGAAGATCCCCTGGGATGCATTGGGAGAGACGTTTTCCCCTTCTTGGAGTGCATCTAGGAGAAGTGGCATTGCTTCTCAGGGGACAAAAGGGCTGGTGGGCACCATAGTGTTGCCTCATTCCTTAGCATAAGGGCAGAGACACCTGCTGAGGACAGCTAAGCTGAATGCTGGCTTTTGCTGTGCTTTACTCTAAATTCCAAACCCCCTTGCATTGGTGAGACTACCCTTCTGGTGCAAATCTGCACCAGCTCCAGCATGGCAAGGCCCTTCCCCAGAAGACTAGCATGGATTCATGCCATGCCAGGTCCCTAAAATTTGGAGTTTTTAAAAATTATTTTTTAATGTTTCTTATTTATTTTTGAGAGAGAGAGAGAGAGAGAGAGAGAGAGAGAGAGAGAGCATGTGTTGGGGAGGAGCAGAGAGAGATGGAGACACAGAATCTGAAGCAGACTCCAGGCTCTGAGATGTCAGCACAGAGCCTGACACAGCTCTCAAACCCACAAATTGTAAGATCATGACTTGAGCCGAAGTAGGACACTTAACTGACTGAGCCGTCTAGGCGCCCCTAAAATTTGGAGTTTTGAGACTCAACCAGTGTCCCTGAAATAAAACACAGGTACACTGCACTGCCAGGTAGGCAGATGGCCTGGAAGACAGGGTGAAGGCAAGGATCTCAGGGACACCTGGGTCACTCCTCTCCTCACCTGGGAGGACAGACCATATGTTCTTCTGTGAGGGCTTCCCAGACAGCAGCAGGTGCAAACTCCCCTCTCTAGAGCTGAGGGAGAGGGTTGGCACCATTTTTCTCCCCCACCCATCAGCACAGAACAACTTCAGTGAGCAGAGCAGCCCTAACAGTGGGGCCTCAGCTCCTTATACAAAGCCCTGCCCCCTTGCACTGCTCTGCAGGTACTTCTTTATTAGGACAAGTATACCTGAGAGCCAGAGCATTAGGCTTATCCCACAGGAGAACAGCACCCCCACCACACACTGAATCTACTGACTATAGAGTGCTGCAAAGTTTCAGCTCTAGAGGAAATACTATCTGGCCTCTTTTAACAAACATACCAGAGCACACTTAGTTAAAACTCATCACAATCTGGACAAGGTCAAAACACTTCCCACTGCAGGCAAGGACAAACTCTTCAGAGAACTGACCTAAGGGAAAGAGCAACCAAAAAACAACAGCAGAGTGCACATGGCATACACCAGAAACTCTTCTGAAGTGCAAAGTTCTGGACAGTATATGAACTCTTCTTAACAAATCCATGTATGCTCAGGAGCAGGAAACATAAAAGGCTTTATTAACATACAGAAGAAGACAGAAACTGAGACAAAATACTAAGATGGAGGAATTCATTCCAAAAGAAAGAAAAAGAAAAAGTCATGGCCAAAGATATTATTGAAACAGAAGTTTCAATAAGGGATAAGTAATATCCCTGATCCAGAATTGAAAACAACAATCATAAAATCCTAGATCAGCTAAAAAAGGCATAGAAGACACCAGGGAGTCCCTTACTGCAGAGAAAAAAAGGCTTTAAAACTATTTGGGCCACAATAAAAAATGTTCTAACCTAGATGTGAAGCCAACTGGATGTAATGGCCACAAGGATAGAAGAAGCAGAGGAAGGAATAAGTGATATAGAAGATAAAATTATGGAGAATAATGAAACTGAAAAGAAGAAGGAAAGAAAAATGTGAGATTACAAATGTAGACTTAGGGAACTCAGTGACTCCATAAAGTATAATAATATTCCTATCATAGGAGTTTCAGAAGAAGAAGGAAAGGGGGATAGAAAGATTCTTTGAGCAAACTATAGCTGGAACCTTCCTTAATCTGAAGAAGGAAACATACAGCAGGAGAGGCATAGAGAACTCTTATCAAAATGAACAAAAACAGGCCAACACCAAGACATATTATAGCTAAATTTGCAAAACATACAGACAAGGAAAAAATCCTAAAAGGAGCAAGATAAAAGAAATCCCAAACATACAAGGGAAGATAAATAAGGGCAGCAGACCTATTCACAGAAACTTGACAGGCCAGAAGGGAGTGGCATGATATATTGAACATACTGAATGGGAAAAATATGCACCCAAGAATACTGTGTCCAGCAAGGCTGTCATTGAGAATAGAAGGAGAGATCAAGAGTTTCCCAGACAAACAAAAACTAAAGGAGTTCATGAACACAAAATTAGGCCTGCAAGAAATTTAAAGAGGACTCTTTGAGTGGGAAAGAAAGACCAAAAGTGACAAAGACTAGAAAGGAACACAGAACATATCCAGAAACAATGACTTAACAGGTAATTGACTTAACAGGTAACACTAAATTTGTTATCTACCAATAATCACTCTGAATTTAAATAAACTAAATGTGCTCCAATCAAAAGGCATAGGGTATCAGAATGGATAAAAAAACACGAGACCCATTTATATGCTGCCTACAAAAGACTCATTTTAGACCCAAAGCTACCTGCAGATTGAATGTGAGGGGATGGAGAAACATTTATCATGCTAAAGGACATCAAAAGAAACCCAGAGTAGCCATACTTATATCAGACAAACTATATTTTATAACAGACTGTAACAAGAGATGAAGAAGGGCAATATATCATAATAAACAGGTCTATCCGACAAGAAGATCTAACAACTGTAAATATTTATGCACCCAACTTGAACACCCAAACATATAAAACAGTTAATAACAAATATAAAGAAACACATTGATAATAATACAATAATAGTAGGGGACTTTAACACCTCACTAACAGCAATGGACAGATCATCTGAGCAGAAAATCAACAAGGAGACAGTGGCCTTGAATGACCTACTGGACCAGATGGACTTAACAAATAAATGTATTCAGAACATTTCATACTAAAGCAGCAGGATAGACATTCTTTTTGAGTGCCCATGAGACAGTCTCCACAATAGATCATATACTGGGTCACAAATCAGGCTTTAACAAGTATAAAAACTTTGATATGAATACTATGCATATTTGAGATCATACTATGCATATTCAGACCACAACACTTTTAAACTTGAAGTCAACCACAAAAAAATATTTGGAAAGAGTACAAATACATGGAAGTTAAAGAACATCATACTAAAGAATAAATGGGTCAACCAAGAAATTAAAAAAGAAATTAAAAAAATTCATAGAAACAAATGAAAATAAAAATACAACATTCCAAAACCTATGGGATGCAGCAAAGGTGGTCATAAGAAGGAAGTATATAGCAATGCAGGAAGTAAGAAAGCAAGAAGCAAGAAGCAAGAAAAATCTCAAATATACAACCTAAGCTTACACCTAAAGAAGCTAGAAAAAGAGCAGCAAATGAAGCCTAAAGCCAGCAGAAGGGAAATAGTAAAGATTAGAACAGACATAAATAATATAGAAACACACAAAAAACACAACAGAACAGATCAATGAACTTAGGAGCTGGTTCTTGGAAAGAATTAATATCATTGATAAACCCGTAGCCAGATTTATTAAAAAGAAAAGAGAAAGGACAAAATCCAGAACCACATGGCTTCCCAGTGGAATTCTACCAAACATTTAAAGAAGAGTTAATACTTATTTTTATCAAAGTGTTCCAAAAAATAAAAGTGGAAGGAAAACTTCCAAACTCATTCTATGAAGCCAGCATTACGTTGATTCTAAAACCAGACAAAGACCCCACTAAAAAGGAGAATTACAGGCCAATATGCCTGATGAACATGGATGCAAAAATTCTCAACAAAATCCCTGCAAATCAAATCCAACAGTACATTTTAAGAATCATTCACTATGCGGCTCCTGGGTGGCTTGGTCAGTTAAGCGACTGACTCTTGATTTAGTCTCTGGTCATGTTCTCATGGTTTGTGGGATCAAGCACCATGTGGGGATCCACACAAGGCCTGCTTGGGATTCTCTCCCTCTCTCTCTCTCTACCCCTTCCCTGCTCATGCATGCTTGCTCTTTCTGTCTCTCTCTCTCTCTCTCTCTCTCTCTCTCTCTCTCAAAAAAGACAAAAAATCATTCATTACGATCAAGTGGTATTTATTCCTGGGCTGCAAGTGTGCTCCAATATTCACAAATCAATCAATATGATACACCACATTAATAAAAGAAAGGATAAAAGCCATATGATCCTTTCAATAGATGCAGAAAATGCATTTGGCAAACTACATCCATTCTTGATAAAAACCTTCAACAAAGTACAGACAGAGGGAGCATACACATAACATCATAAAGGCCATTTATGAAAAACTCACAGCTAACATAACTCTCAATGGGGAAAAACTGTAAGCTTTTTCTCCATGGTCAGGAAAAATACAGGATTTCCACTCTCACCGTTGTTAGTTAATACAGTACTGGAAGTCCTAACCTCAGCAGTCAGACAACGAAAAGAAATAAAAGGCATCCAAATGGGTAAGGAAGTTAAACTTTCACTATTTGCACATGACATGATACTCTATGTAGAACTCCTGAAAGACTCCACCAAAAAGGGGCAGCTGGGTGGCTCAGTCGTTTAAGTGTCCATCTCTTGATCTCGGCTCAGGTCATGATCTCACAGACTGTGGGATTAACCCCTGCATTGGGCTTTGTGCTGGCAGTGTGGAGCCAGCTTGGCGTTCTCTCCCTCCCTCCCTCTCTGCACCTCCTCCACTCAGGCTCTCTCTCTCAAAATAAATAAATAAAGCTTAAAAAAAAGACTACTCCAAAAAATTGCTAGAACTGATACATAAATTCAGTAAAGTCACAGGATACAAAATCAACATACAGAAATCTGTTGCATTTCTATACAGCAATAGTAAAGCAGCAGAAAGAGAAATCAAGGGATTGATCCCATTTATAATTGCACCAAAACCTATAAGAAACCTAGGAATAAATTTCACCAAAGAGGTGAAAGATCTGTACTCTGAAAACTATAGAACACTTATGAAAGAAATTGAAGATGACACAAAGAAATGGAAAAACATTCCATGCTCATGGATTGGAAGGACAAATATTGTTAAAATGTCTATACTACCCAAAGTGATCAACACATTTAATGCAATCCCTATCAAAATACCACCAACATTTTTCATGAAGCTAGAACAGACATCCTAAAATTTGTATGGAGCCACAGAAGACCCGAAAGAGCCAAAGCAAACTTGAGAAAGAAAAGCAAATCTGGAGGCCAAATAATTCCAAACTTCAAGCTGTATTACAAAGCTGTAGTCATCAAGACAATATGGTACTATCACAAAAACAGACACATAAATAAATGGAACAGAATAGAGAACCTAGAAATGGACCCACAACTATATGGTCAACTAATCTTTGACAAAGCAGGAAAGAATATCCAATGGAAAAAAGACAGACTCTTTTTTTTTCTGGACAGTGACATACGAAATGAAATTGGACCACTTTCTTACACCACACACAAAAATAAATTTAAAATGGATGAAAGACCTAAATGTGAGACAGAAACCATCAAAATCCTAAAGGAGAACACAAGTAGCAACCTCTTTGACATCAGCCATAGCAACTTCTTCCTAGATATGTCTCCTGAGGGAAGGGAAACAAAAGCAAACATGAACTACTGGGACTTCATCAAGATAAAAACTTCTGCACAGCAAAGGAAATAGTGAAGAAAACCAAAAGGCAACCTTTGAAATGTGAGAAGATATTTGCAAATGACATATCTGATAAAGGGTTAGTATCCAAAATCTATAAAAACTTACCAAACTCAAAACCCAAAAAGCAAAAAATTCAGTTAAAAGAAGACATGAATAGATATTTTTCCAAAGAAGATGTCCAGACACATGAAGAAATGATCAATATCACTCATCATCAGGGAAATACAAATCAAAACTGTAATGAGATACCACCTCACACCTGTCAGAATGGCTAAAATGAACAACTCAGGGGGCAAAAGATGTTGGTAAAGAGAAAGGGGAGCCCTTTTACACTGTTGATGGGAAGGCAAACTAGTACAGCCATTCTGGAAAACAGTATGGAGCTTCCTCAATATGTTAAAAATAGAACTACCCTACAACCGAGCAATTGCTCTACTAGGTATTTCACCAAAGGATATAAAAAGACTGATTCGTAGGGGCATATGCACCCCAATGTTTACAGCAGCAATAGACAAATTATGGAAAGAGCCCAAATGTCCATTGACTGATGAATGGATGAAGAAGATGTGGTATTTTTACACAACGGAATATTACTCAGCTATAAAAATGAATGATATCTTGTCATTTGCAATGATGTGGCTGGAGCTAGAGTGTATTATGTTAAGGGAAATAAGTCAGAGACAGACAAATACCATATGATTTTCACTTATACATGGAATTTAAGAAACTAAACAGATGGATATAGGAGAAAGAAAAAAAAAGGGAGGCAAACCATAAGAGAAACTCTTAACTATAGAGAACAAACTAAGGGTTACTGGAGGGGAGGTGGCTGGGGGGATAGGCTAAATGGGTGATGGGTGTTAAGGGGGACACTTGTAGTGATGAGCACTGGGTGTTATATGTCAGTGATGAATCTGTAAATTTTACTCCTGAAACTAATATTACACCATATGTTAAAGAAAAACTTGAAAAATAAAAAAAAAGAAATTCATCATGTGTAACTATCCTATAACCCCAAGGGCAAGCACAATATCAATTTTGCTTACTGTTGTATTTCCACTGTGTAGCATAATGTATGGTTCTTATTTCTCCAATGAATGACTAAGTAAATGAAAGAAAGAAAGAAAGAAAGAAAGAAAGAAAGAAAGAAAGAAAGAAAAGAAGGAAGGAAGGAAGGAAGGAAGGAAGGAAGGAAGGAAGGAATAAACTAAGAAACTAGAAACCACTATACAGTATTAGCCACCGTGTATATTGCTGTGAAAAGATGTCAGAGGTTAAAAAACTGGACATCAACCTCTACACAGGTGGAAAAAGTGCCTACTTATCCAATGTGATTTTAGAAGTATGGTGAAAACTCCCATGTGTCTAACAATAGTACCTACCCATTCCTTTTTAGTGTGAGCAATCCCACCATTAGAGAATCATTCCTTTGAGATGAATGGTTTGCATTCTCCAGTGTTGTTTTCCAAAATACAGACACCCTTGAGGCAAATAACAATTTCCTTTCCTCTTAATCATTAACACAATGACAAGAGTTTGTTTAAATACTAGGTACTTAATATACATTTGATAAATTGAAGTCAACATAAAAAGTAATGATATTCACCAAAACTATTAAAAACCATACAAACAGCTTAGGTTAGCTCTATCTACATGTTTCTTGATTTGAGGGTATGGAAGGTATTTGTTATTTCTGAGAGTATGAAAAGAATCCTTGTCTTCATCACCTCAGGCTGCTATAACAACTACCATAGACTGGGTGGGTTAAACCACAAACATTTATTTCTCAGTTCTGGAAGGTGGGAAGTCCACCATCAAAGTACTAGCAATATGGGTATCTGGTGAGAACCTTCTTCCAGCTTGCCGATAGCACCTTCTTGCTGTGCCCTCACAAGATAGAGAGAAAAAGATTTGGTGTTAAAATCACATCTTGGAGGCTCCATCCTCATGACAACATCTAGACCGAATAGCCTCCAGAGGCCCTGACTCCAAATATTGTCACATTGGGGATTAGGACTTTTAACATATGAATTTTGGGGGGAACACAATTCAGTCCATAGCAACCTCATTGTGAGATCATTTCTTTTCTTGTTGTTAATTTTGTAGAGAGAGAGTGCACACATGCATGCCAGCTGGGGAGAGGAGGAGAAGGTGGGGGAGAGAGAGAGAGAGAGAGAGAGAGAGAGAGAGAGAGAGAGAGAGAAAGAGAGAGAGAGAGAGAGAGAGAGAGAGAGAATCTTAAGCGGTCTCCATGCTCAGTGCGGAGCCAGAAGGGGCTTGATCCCACTATCCTGGGATCATGATTTGAGCCAAAATCAAGAGATGGATGCTCAATTGACTGAGCCCTGCAGGTGCCCCGAGACAATTTTATTTTATTTTTATTTTTATTTTTGAGGGAGAGAGAGAGCACAAGCCAGGGAAGGGCAGAGAGAGACACACACACAGGCGGAGAGAAACACACACACACAGACACACACACACAGAATCCGAAGCAGGCTTCAGGCTCTGAGCTGTTAGCACAGAGCCTGACACAGAGCTCAAACTCATGAACCATGAGACCATGACCTGAACCGAAGTTTGACGCTTAACGGACTGAGCCGCCCAGGTGCCCCGACAGTTTCATTTTAAATGTGGTCTCATGCAATGAACACCGAAGACGTTACAGTCGTGCCTGTTTGAATGTGTTCACTGCCTACATTTTCTGGCAGAACACAGTATTCAGTAGAGAGCTTCCTTACTGTGCTTGTTTATGAATCAAGCACTTTGTTCATTTAGTAGAATTTAATATTCTTAATGTGCACTTTGATTCTTTATGCCTTTATCTTTGTTCTGAATTTCTGGGGAGTTTCCTTCTTCGGGGAACATTAGTTTTCCAGTGGATACCATTTCTGTTCTGCCTGGGGTATTCTGTTTCATCTTGTTCAAGTGTTGCTTTTGTTCAAATAGTCTTTTTGACTTGGAGGTTGTTTTAAATCAAGCTTTTTGCTCATTTTTCAAAAATCCCTTGCAGGGGGTATGGATTAACTTTTTTCTTTCCTGTCTCCCTTCTAGTAATTTTGAGTTAATCTTGGTCACACATGCTAAGCTTCTGTTTCACTGGTGCTTCTTTGATTAGTCTATACAGTGAAAGTCTTGATAACAAGTGGGAGGATGAACATTCAAGTAGCCTCGTATTTTTGAAACAGTCATTGTTTTACTCTATAGCAAATTGAATATAATGGGAACAAAGCTATTAGTAAGAGTAAATACTTCAGATAATTGAGATGAGTTCAAATAATGCATGGATATTATCGTTAGACCTTGGTATTTATCTTTATGATTTTTCCATGCAAGTCTGCAGCCTTCTTCCAGGGGAGCACCAGAAACTACAGCTGATTGGATGGCTATTCCCAATAACCCCTCTGATCTGAAAATCTGGACTCTTTGCACTCAGACATTGGGAAAAATATTTTTTATTAGTTATATTAGCCCTGTATTGCCTGAAAAGTGACATAAATTACATAAAAGACAGGTCAGAGGGAGAAACAAAATCCTGAATGAGTTTGTTTCATGGGCTTAATGCCATTTAAAAATTATTCAAAGAGGGGCGCCTGGGTGGCTCAGTCGGTTAAGTGTCCGACTTCAGCTCAGGTCATGATCTCACGGTTTGTGAGTTTGAGCCCCGCATCAGGCTCTGTGCTGACAGCTCAGAGCCTAGACCCTGCTTCTGATTCTGTGTCTCCCTCTCTCTTGGCTCCTCCCCTGCTCACACTGTCTCTCTCTCTCTCTCTCTCAAAATAAATAAAGGTTAAAAATTTTTAAAAAATAAACAAAAATTATTCAAAGAAATGAACAATTAAGCAACATATTTTCGAGGAAATTCCAAGGTGTGCCATGGAGCCATAAGATATCAGAGCTGTTTCTACAGGTATGGAAATCAAGGCCCAGAGAAGTAAAGTGATGGGATTCAGATCAACCAGCAAGAAAGTTGCCAATGTAGCATATTTTCCAGGTCCTCAGACCTCAAGTCCAGGGTTCAAAGTCTTGCAGGGCATCTGACCTGTGCATTCACACAAGCCCCAGTGTGCAGAAGGAACCTATACTTGATTTAATGCTCTGCTATCACTGTCCTGAAATTCTTAATACTTTTTGAAAAAGGACTCCCTATGTTTTCATTTTGCGCTGACTCCCTCAAGTTATATGACCCATCTGGAGTCTTAGTATTAAAATATCAGAACGCTTAATAAAGTGAGACATTATGTCTATTGTTCTGTTTTATTTGCTCAAATTACTTACTAGGTGTTTCTGTTTGTTTTTAAGGATATCCAGTTTGTTGCATCTCGGAGAGTTGGTGTAGGGTGTGCCCCATGGAAATTGATTAGATTCCTCTGAAATGAATTAGGAGTGTCCTCAAGGAGGGATATGGGAAAGAAAAGGAAAGTTTATTGAGAGTCTATTCTGTGCCCGGTTCTATGCTAATCACTTTCCCCACATAATGTCTTTTATTCCCACAAGAACACTAAGCATAGTAGCTCTCCAACCTTCCCTATTCATGGGATTTTGTCCTTGTACCAGAGCAGTAGTT
Source organism: Felis catus (assembly GCF_018350175.1). Taxonomy (NCBI): domain Eukaryota; kingdom Metazoa; phylum Chordata; class Mammalia; order Carnivora; family Felidae; genus Felis; species Felis catus. The sequence continues at coordinate 102,303,864 of NC_058386.1, forward strand.
AAAGTCTGTTGTGTGATGCATGTTGGCTTCCAGGTTCCCAGTCTCTGCTCTTTTCTGAGGCCATCTGACAACTGTGCTTTCTCCAATCACAGAGATTTCTATATAAAAGCAGCCGCCCCTAGTTTTGATACCATGATAGATCTAATGAATCAGAATCTTCATGTGTCCCAGGGGTGTCAGATATTTTGTATAAATTCTGGTGTATCTTCCTGGTGAAGAACAACAGGTAGAGTTTACCTCTTTTCATTTTGTAAATGAGGAAAAAACCCTAAAATAAATTGAATGGTTTCTATAAGATCCATCAGCTTGTCAGTGGAAGAGTTGGAATTTAAATGTTAATTTTCTGACTCCCAATGCCCCTTTCAAAACAGTGTGCTATCTTCCTGGATGTCCTATTTGTCACTACTCTGATAATAAGCACATCACATGAAAACACTCAACCCATCCATATATTAGGGTGGTGCTTCTCAAACTTCAGTGTCTATAAAGAACCACCTGGGAATCTTTTTACACTATAGATTCTGATTCTGTAAATTTGCAACAGGAATTGAGAGTCCACATTTCTAAACAGCTCCTAAATGAGGCTGATTCTGCTGGTCTATGGATTATATTTTGAATAACTATAATGCATTTTTTTAATTTTTTTCAACGTTTATTTATTTTTTTGGGGACAGAGAGAGACAGAGCATGAACGGGGGAGGGGCAGAGAGAGAGGGAGACACAGAATCAGAAACAGGCTCCAGGCTCTGAGCCATCAGCCCAGAGCCTGACGCGGGGCTCGAACTCACGGACCGCGAGATCGTGACCTGGCTGAAGTCGGATGCTTAACCGACTGCGCCACCCAGGCGCCCCTATAATGCATTTTCTATAGCTTGGCTTAAGCAGGCTGAACTTCTTTTTTTTAATTAATTAATTAATTTTATTTAGATCCAAGTTGGTTAATATATGGTATAATAATGATTTCAGGAGTAGAATTTAGTGATTCATCACTTATATATATAACACCCAGTGCTCATTCCAACAAGTGTCCTCCTTAATGCCCATCACCCATTTAGCCCATTCCCCCACCCAATATTCCTCCAGAAACCCTCAGTCTGTTCTCTGTATTTCAGAGTCTCTTATGGTTTACCCCCCTCTCTGTTTTTATATTATTTTTGCTTCCCTACCCCTGTGTTCATCTGTTTTGTTGCTTAAATTCCACATATGAGTGAAACCATATGGTATTTGTATTTCTCTGGCTGACTTATTTCACTTAGCATCATACGCTCTAGTTCCATCCACATCATTGTAAATGGCAAGGTTTCATTCTTTTTGATCACCAACTAATATTCCATTATATATATATATATACATATATATATATGTGTATATATATATATATATGTGTGTGTGTGTGTGTGTGTGTGATTATATATGTCTTCTTTTAAAAACAATTTTTTAATGTTTATTTATTTCTGAGACAGAGAGAGAGCATGAGTGGGGGAGGGACAGAGAGAGAGGGAGACACAGAATCCGAAGCATGCTCCAGGCTCTGAGTTGTCAGCACAGAGCTCGATGTGAGGCTCGAACTCACAAACTGTGAGATCATTACCTGAGCTGAAGTTGGTCGCTCAACTGATTGAGCCACCCAGCCGCCCCGATATATATGTCTTCTTTATCCATTTGTCAGTGGATGAACATTTGGGCTCTTTCCATAATTTGGCTATTGTCGATAGTGCTGCTATAAATGTTGGGGTGCATGTTTCACTTCGAATCAGCATTTTGGTATCCTTTGGAGAAATACCTAGTGGTGCAATTGCTGTATTCTAGGGTAGTTCTATTTTTAAATTTTTTAGGAGCCTCCACACTGTTTTCCAGAGTGGCTGCACCAGTTTGCATTCCCACCAGTAGTGCAAAAAGGTTCCCCTTTCTCTGCATCCTCACCAACATCATTTGTTTCCTGGGTTGTTAATTTTAGCCATTCTGACAGGTGTGAGGTAGTATCTCATTGCGGTTCTGATTTCTGTTTCCCTGATGATGAGTCATGTTGAGCATCTTTTCATGTGTCTGTTAGCCATATGGATGTCTTCTTTGTAAAAGTGTCTATTCATGTCTTTTGAGCAGGCCAAACTTCTGACATAAATCTGCAAACACAGTGCATTAATAATGACAATGATAATAATAGTGATTGCTAACACTTATTAAGAAGTCTGTTAAATATTCTATATACATCATAGAATTTAATCCCTCTAAAAATTCTACGAGGTAGTTACTATATTGGCCCTTATTTTATAGTTGAAGACATTGAAACTCAGAGAGATTTAAGTAATTTCCACAAGATTACACACTATTGAGTGACAGCTAAGAAACAAACTCTGTGTTTTCGGAATTCAATCTCATAACCGCAAAAGCTCTTCTTTTTCCTTTCAAAATGCTAATATTTAGGAAGGTGAAGGGAAGAAGGAAGAAGAGATAGAGAAAGGAATTAGTATTTATTAAGAATCTGGTATGTGCCATTGGCAGTGCTAGTTCGTTTTCCATATTATCTCACTTACTTTTCAAAAGTGCCATGGAAGCTGGGTATTATCATCTTCCTTCTCAGGATGAGAAAATCAGGTATTAAAGATATTAAGTCATTTGTCCAAGAACACATGCTCACATGGTTAGGAAATGGTGGAGTTGAAAATTGAGCAGAAAATTCATGTTAAATCTGTTAAATAATTCTGCTTCTTACTGGAATAAGTTGAGTGAAAGTTGGATTTATAATTTTGATACGCAAATCAGGAGTCTTTAACTAGAGTCCAAAATATCCTTATAGTGTCTTTGGGTTTCTTCCTACTTCTTTGAAGAATATTATTAAGGTATTGCTTCATTCTAAGGTAGTCTAGAATGGCATAGTAGACATTATTAATACTCACCCATATCCAGTTCTGTTCTCCTCTAATTGTAAGACTATACTTCTTAGATTCCTCACATGTAGGTGGGGTCATGTTCCTATTTCTTGTCAGTGGCTGAGCAAAGGTATGTGTTACTTCCGGACTGAAACATTTACGACATAGTGCACAATTCTCCAGCTTTCACTTCTCTTCCTTGGCAATTATGGAAATTTCTGTTAAAATGGCTGAATCAAATTATTGCAGGAGTCTAGTCAAATTATTGTAGGAATTACCGTGACATGGGGGAAAACTGTCCTGGAGAGTTGCCCTGATCCAGACTGGATTCTGTGGGAAAGGGAACTACACATTTTCTGTGTTAGGCTATTAATATATGGTTCTTTGTGGGTGCCTGGGTGGCTCAGTAAGTTAAGCAGGTGACTTCATTTCAGCTGAGGTCATGATCTCAGGAACTAATGATCTCACAGTTTGTGAGATCAAAGCCCACATCGGGCTCTGCATTGACAGCACAGAACCTGCTTGAGATTCCCTCTCTCCCTCTCCCTCTGCCCCTCCCCTCACTCTCTCACTCTCTGTCTCCCAAAATAAGTAAACTTAAAAAAAAAAGGATATGGTTGTTATTGCAACATCAACCCAGCCTATTCTGATTAATATAGGTGGCATGGCATGTTAAATGAGCACCATCAGTATATGATCCTTATTATTGTCACATTATGACATCTAGAATTATCTCCCTTGTTAAGAATAAGAAAATGTATCCAGCTATTATAATCATGGATGATTGCTTTTGTTTACAATGAACCTACCTTAAGTTAGAAAACTTCCAAAGTGATGGGGCACCTGGGTGGCTCAGTCGGTTAAGCGTCCGACTTCAGATGAGGTCATGACCTCACGGTTCCTGGGTTGGAACCCTGCATCAGGCTCCGGGCTGACAGCTCAGAGCCTGGAGGCTGCTTCAGATTCTGTGTCTCCCTCTATCCCTGCCCCTCCCCAGCTTGCACTCTTTCTCTCTCTCTCTCTCTCTCAAAAAATAAAGTATTAAAAAAATTTAAAAAAAGAAGAAAACTTCCAAAGTGAGAAACCACAACAATGTCTAAGTATACATTGATTTCCTTTCACTGTTGGACATGATAGAATACAAAAACTGTGACATTTTTAATGTAATACAGTTCCATCCAATGAAAACTGAAGAAGCACATCTGTACATTTTGATAATCACTTTATTTTTGATGGAAATATTTATAGAAAGGATTACTCATCCTCTGAATTTATAGTCTACTGAATATAACTCCAATTTAAGTAATGAGACTAAGTCTTCATTAAGAGAACTCATTCTGTGATCTCTGTTATATAGCCATACTCATAGGAGCTATTAAGATA